>NC_090383.1:87849457-88544714 GCF_036365525.1 Heterodontus francisci | reverse complement strand
TGATATATTCTGAATTGCTTTATAAAAAATGGCACAGTTAACATATATTAGTGGAAACAATTATTTTAACAATGGTATTGCACCATTTGCTATATAGCCTACGACACAAAACCTACCAGAAAGAACCTTACCTTCTCCTTAACTATATTTCACCTGTAACTTACTCTCGTCTTAAGGTTGAAGCCTTCTGCTAAGGTAGTAATTTGCTCTGCATTCTAGATGTTTGCTAGAGCGTTTTATCAAATTGTAGGATTCATTATAACGCTTAAAACAATATGTTAGGAATTACTTAAATGAGGTTTGTTTCGACTCCCAAGTCTGAAAACATATTTTAGTGCGGCTCAGGAAACTGGACTTCACTCCGCGCGTACCGGATTGTTACCAAGTGACCTAAATATGGTGTCAAACATATTGTCGTGTTCATTATGTTCCACACTTTTAAAAAAAAAGCTTAGAATTCTTCAATTAAGATAGTATTCAAGATGGATTTTAAAAATTAATCTACAAAAAATTACATAGAGTCTACAACACAGAAACAAGACATTCGGCCCACTGGTCAGTGCTGCTGTTTATACTCCACTCACGCCCCTCACTCTGATTATCAGTTCCGACATACCATTATCCTTCTATTCCCTTCTCCCTCATTTACCCATCAAGTCTCCCCTTAAATGCATCAATACTATCTATGTGGCAGGGAGTTCCACATTCACCACACTCTCTGTGGTGAATTCCTCATTTGATCTCTTAGAAGCTATCTTATATTTATGCCCCCTTGTTCTAGACTTGCCCACAAGTGGAAATAGATTCTCCACATCCACGCTATCGAATCCTTTCATAATTTTAAAGACATCTATCAGTCTCCCCATAGTTTCCCATTTTCCAGGTAGAAGTCCTAGCCTGTTTAATATTGCTTGATAGTTACATTTTCTCAATTCTGGTAACAGCCTGGCAATATTTTCTACACTTTCTTAAGTGCTTTAATATCCTTTTTTGTGGCATGGAAACCAGAACGCACACAATACGCCGAATGTGGCTTAACCAAGGTTCGACATAAATGCAACATCACCTCCCCGCGTTTGTATTTTATCCCTCTAGAAATTAGTCTTGCAGTTTTAATGGATTTATCGACATGCTTCTAGTGAGCTAGGATGGCTTTGCCATTGTACTCCACGGCCATGTGAACTATACTTTCTGGCTTTGTTGAAATAAAAGCCACATGAAAAAATCATAACCTCCATAATGATGAATTCGGTATTTTAAACTGCCCACAATGAGCATTATTAATGACTGGCTTTCTTGTGAGCCAAGACTTTAATATTGTAGATTTTTCGCGTTCCATTTATAGAGAATTATACCAGTTGAAAACAATATATATCACTACAGAGAAATTCATACCTAATACATGTACATTCTAAATATAAATTTTAGTTTGCACGCATTACTCAGCATGTATTGTAACAATTGTCTGGTAACACATTCTTTGCTTTCAAAAAAATTGGCAGGTTCAATATGGAACAGCAGGGCCATTTAACAGCATATTCGCCCTTCCATGCAGACAGGATGTTGCTGTACGGGCACAAATACATGTTGCAGAGAAACTGTCAAGGGGTTAATTTGACGTCGGATGTGGCAGGAAATACCCAAACGATGGGTGAACTTTAACCCAGAAATCACGAAGTGCGGCACTGAGATCAGAAATTGGAGTTGGTTTACAGCACCAATGATGCGTTCATCTGAGCAGATTATCAACTAATGATGCAACGCCTTAATGAACTCATTAAAAACAAATTAAAAAGCGGCAGTAACTCCTTCGTGTCCGTTTCACGTTTACCTGAGACCTGCGGAGGATGCTCTCTGGAGGGATTGGTTCTAGTCAATGTTACACAACATCAAGGTCAAAGAGAACCAGCAAAAGAAAATCATTCAATTCCCTATTGTACCAACTCATCCACCAAAATAAGAGGGCCCGTCTGGAGAGAGGCGACCTTATAAAAATAATAATAAAAAATCATACAACTGATATGTCTCCAAGGTTTTCTCGGTCAGAGAACGGTCTCAGCCCTTTTCCATACTTCAAAACTAGAGGATTACTTTTGGTATTGTAGAAATACGAATTGAACAAGTTTAAGAAAGGCTGCGTGTTAAAAGTTTGCCTGATGTTTCTGGTGCGGGGGATGGGGGGTCTGAGGAAGTTGGTATCTGAGTATTTGATGCTTTCTGCGCCATCATACATAGCTTACCTGCTGCCCAACCACCCTCAGATATTTTAAATTAACATGGTATTTGTTCATACATTATAGAATAGGAGTCAAAAATATTTAAAATCATTTAGATATGAGCCTTTTAAAAAATATTCCCATTTTATTGGTAATGAATTTGCATTAATTTTACAGCACAATGTATACTCGGGGGCGCCATTTTTTGTTTAAAAGACATAAAGTAACATTGCACCAGCAAAGTTTGAGTATAAAATGCTTGTATTAGACCTTTAACGCTGGCCAGAGAAAGTATTAAGAGCAGTGCATAGTGGATACAGAGGTTGATAGCTTTTCAGCACTGCTTTAAAAACAGTATGAAGCGACAATGTGCTTCCAACAAGAAAAAGGCAGGATAGTGTGCATTTTTATCGGCGTTGTATCTGCTCAATTCTTCCAATTTAAATAAAATGACTGCCTTTAAACATGTTTGATAATTCACATCCAACTCTACGTTTTAAGTTCAGATCGAAGGTTGTCATTTCTGAGTTACGTAAGTAACTTCTTACAATTTAAAAGAGCTAATTAGATGTTACTTCTGGCGATAAGTGGGAACATCCTAACACTAGCTTCAGCCCGTGTCTCGTTTCTATGTTTGGGAAGACGCTTCACTAGATTCTACCTGTACTTAGTCATTCTATATATTTCGTGCAATATTGGACACTGGGACATTTCACAAGTAGTATACGTAATTGACACAGAAAGTAAATGGATAGAAAGTCAAGTTTATGATATTTTAGTGTACATTAAAATATATATTAAGCAAAAGGAGGGGTCAGCAAGGTAAGAGAATTAAATTGTCACATTACGAACCATAAATAAATCTTGTATAGACTCCTTTAAAATTAAAGTTTCTGTGAAATCATAATGATCAAAAAACCCAGATCAGGGATGGCTTGTTTCAAATGTTATTTTAACATTAATCATTACATAAGAAAAATGTTGCTCTCTGGTGTCCATCCTTTCTTTAAAACTTCATTTCATTTTTGATATTTTTCTAATCCAAATCAATTGTAACAAATAAAAAGAACAGCTTTCAGAATGTCCCGTGCGTGGGCGCAGTAGCAGGAATATAGATGGTGAGTAAATTGCTACTTTTATGATCAGGCTGTTGGTCTTAAGCGGTGACTAATATATTTTGTATTGGTTTGACTATGTAGAACCCAAGCCTCTGCAATCCCGTATAACTTGCAAAAAGCTCAGCTCTTCGATTTCTGGAGATGCGCTGTGCAGATACTGCATATCAATTAACGTGTATTTAGAAATAAAGTATCGTTAAATAATTCGAATTGATTATGCTAGGAATTGTCTCAGTCGTCGTTTTTCCCCTTCTCAAATACTGTTTACGTGTGGCCTTCCTATTTTGGGAATAAACGTACTTTACAGTTCACAGCCGATTAAAGACAGTTACATCTTGCAATTAGACAAACACACTTGTCAGGATTTAGAGACCTGATCGGGCCACCCAAGAATATACCTGGAGATACAGGATACGATCTTCCAATAAAATAAAGCAAATAACCTCTTATCTTTCGATCTTTCTCGGCAAGACTAAGGTTTCTTGTAAGTTTATTGGTGTGGATCGTTTTGGTTATTTGCTCATTTTTTCATAAAGTAAATTATATTTGAATTCTGAATTGTGATCAGTAAACAACATAACCAAAATTGAGATATTAACTGTGTTGAAAGCGACGGGTTCCTTCATACTTTTTCGTTGGTGCTTTTCTTTCACAAGGAATTGGTTCTGAAAACAGAGTTGTTAAGAACTATAATGTTCGCTTGGCCTCAAGCAAGCAACAGACCGGAAGCCACCGAGCTCTGCTGTGTTGGAACGCCAATAACAAAAAAACAGAATCAAAGTCAGTTTTGTAGTATAACTTTGTTAAGCTGAAGTGATGTCCAGGTGCTCTCATACCCTCATTAAATAAATTCCGCAGGTGGAATATAATGTGGAAAAATGTGAGGTTATCCACATACTAACATACTGTTAGCCTTCCTAATTGCTTGCTGCACCTGCATGTTAGCTTTCAGAGACCCATTGACAAGGATACCCAGGTCCCTTTGTACATCTGCACTTTCTAATCTCTGAACATTTAAGAAATACTCTGCACATCTATTCTTCCTACTAAACAGTATGTTAGCCTTTATAGCAAGAGAATTTGAGTACAGGAGTAGTGAAGTCTTGCTTCAATTGTATAGAACCTTGGTTAGATCGCACTTGGAGTACTGTGTGCAATTTTGGTCCCCTTACCTTCGGAAGGATATTATTGCCAGAGAGGGAGTGCAACGAAGATTCGCAGACTTGTTCACGGGATGGCGGGACTGTCCTATGAAGAGAGATTGGGGAAACTGGGCCTGTATTCTCTAGAGTTTCGAAGAATGTGAGGTGATCTCATTGAAACTTACAAAATACTGAAAGGGATAGACAGGGTAGATGCAACTAAGATGTTTCCCCTGGTTAGGGAGTCTAGAACCAGAGGACACAATTTCAAAATAAGGGGAAGCCACTTAGGACAGAGATGAGGAGAAATTTCTTTACTCAGAGGGTTGTGAATCTTTGGAATTCTCCACCCCAGAGGGCTGTGGAAGCTCAGTCATTGAGTCTGTTTAAAACAGAGATTGCCAGATTTCTAAATACAAATGACAAGGGGATATCAGGATAGTGTGGGAAAAAGGCATTGAAGTGGATGATCGGCCATGATCATATTGAATGGCGGGGCAGGCTCGATGGGCTGAATGGCCTACTCCTGCTCCTATGTTCCTATGATGTACTGCACGTCTTGCATCACTGTAATATCAAAATCACTTCCCAATGACACATGCAGCATAATCACCCCACTACCTTGCTGACATAGAGGATTCATGACTAATAACGTTTGTGGGTTTTAGTCAATACCCCTTGTCATCATGAAAAATACAAACGGACTTTACTAAGAGAGCACAAGAAATTAAAATTGTTTTTTAAAATAAAATTTCCAGCTGAACTAGATTCTGGATTCTAATTCTGACATAAATTCGAATCTGTCCAATGATGCTTAGATTTTTTTTCAAAGTATGCTTTAGTGTGTGTAGTTATGGACATTGCAACATTATGACAGTCACTACACTTCAAAAGCCTTTAATTGGCCATGAAGTGCATTGGGATGTCCTGATGTTATGAAAGGCACTGGATAAATATACATCTTCATGTATGACGTTTTCACATGTCTCTGCCTGGTTTAAAAACTGTGGCAATGTACAAACTGCATCAGCATTATTACCTGTACTGAAATGTCAATAATGCTGAAATTATAAACGTAAGCTCGTAGGGGCCTAGACAAAGAGAATTCTAAAGGAGGGGTGAGGGAGAGGAACAGGGTGAAATATTTGAGCAGGAGAAAATGCTGAAGAAGTAGGGGGAGTTACCAATATATGCAACTCGTGATAAGGGCCATACCACGACTGCAGTGGTTTGGGAGGGTAGGTTTTTCTTCCCAAAAATATATTTTATTCATATAATTTGTAAAAATATATTACAAAACAATTCAAATTAGACATTTCATAAAGTGCAATAAAAATCAGCTTCTTTCATAACAGTACATGAGGTGCCCCACTACCCTTGCTATTTCATGTTATATTTACAATGTATATCGGCATTACATAGCAAAAAACATTCTCTGGTGCGTATAGCCTGAAGGGTTTCCCACAGGTTCCAGACCTTAGTTCACTATGGTGAAAGGGCCTTACACAGTGGCCTTTCCACATTGAGCCTTTGTGGCAGGCCAGCAGCTCTTTAACTGAGCAGTGCCACTGCGGAGGCGATGACTGCTACTGGTAATGGACTCACCCGAGGTGCTGGAACCAGGCCACAGGTAAGTAAGGGCGGGAGGGGTTTCACAGGGTGGGGGTAGCGGGGGAGGGGAGGTGTAGGGGGTTCGGTAGCAAGGGCAAGGGGGTGGCTCTCGGCTTGCCACCCCCCTCCCACCTTCCCAATGCCAGGTCCCTCATTCAGGCACTAAGCTTTTTAATGAGGACCTCCCCAACCCCCACCAAGTCAACAAGCAACCTGCACTGATTTCCTTGGCGAGCTCCCCATGCGGTGATAACCCCCCTGCCGCTGGACTAATTCCAGCGGTGGTGGGATGAGACCATTAATTGGGTATTAATTTGGGCGGAAGCAACCATCCCACCTGATTAGAGGCTCTCCCCACTTCCAAAGTCTCCGCGGGGAGAGCATAAAACTCCCCCTCTTGGTGTTTGCATACACACAGCTTGATGCAGCCAAAGACAAAGGTTTGAGAGTGCAGGTAGTACAAAATACAACCAGTTGGTGAGACTTCAGTAAGGAGCAAGTTTCAGTCAAAGCCTGGACATCATTTGGACCATTCATAATAAAGTGGACGGGGTCAGTGGGAAGGGAAGGAGGTTGGTGAGATTTGTTCCCTAGTTGGGGTGCTGGGTGGGAAGGTTGGTGAAACAGGAGGATGGTGCAATTGGGATTGTTTCTAATAAGGAGGCAGTTATGGATTGTCATGCCCAGTAAAGGCATTCATAACTTTAAACATGGACTGTATCCAGCATAGAATCTTCTGTAACTAAATTTTCCTTTTTTAAAAAATGAACCACAATGAACATTAAAAGGGCTGCATAAGATGGCTGCCAAGGGCCAGGTGACTTTTGCAATTGAATGACCATGGGTGGAGTGTCACCCTTGAATGGACAAACCATTTGTAGAATTCACACCTCCTATTGTTTGTGGTCTTACCCAAAACTCACTATCCATGGACTCCTAGACTCACTGGCTGGAATTTTACGGGGCCCCCCCCCCCCCCCACAGGAGTGGGCTGGTGGTGCAATGGGGGAGCTTAAAATTGAGTGGGAAGCGTTGGGGAGGGGAGGTCAGGGGAGGGGAGAGGGGGGGGGGGGGGGGGTGGTCGTTCCCACACCTTCCCGCCTGGCTGCAATTTTACCAGGGCCGGTGGCAGTGAGAAACGACCTGCCCGCCCTAGGCCAATCAAGGCCCTTAAGTGGCCAATTAACTGCCCATAAGGGCCTTCTCCTGCTGCTGCTGCTGGTATTCTACCCCAACTGCCCCCACTAAAATAAAAACCTCCTCCCCCAACTAACACCCCTTGCCTCGCTAATGCCCACCCACTTGTCCCCGGTGAGGCCATAAAACTTACCTCGTTTCCAGACCGGCATCCCTCTTGCTGCTGATGCTGGTTGCAGTCCGCTGATTGGCCATCAGCTCTTGGAGGTGGGACTTCCTGCCTCAAGGAAGTGGAAGTCCCGCCCAAGTCCAATTAGTGGCCTGGGGAGCATAAAATCCGGGTGTGGCTCTCTCGGCTTGGCAGAGGCGGGCTCGCCCCCGATTTTCTAGCCAGTGGGTGAGGCCTCCCGCCCAGCGTAAAATTCCGGCCACTGTCTCCAAGCTCAAAATTTAACAAAGAGAGGTGTAAGAAACCAATTAAATCATAAGTAGCTGTGAATGGCCACCATTCATCCCCCATTGTGTAGCAATGGCTTCGAACTTCAAATCATTCTGGGTGGGCAATAGAAGCATTGATCAGGTGGTCATATGACCAAAACTAATCACAGATAACAGACCTTATTACTCCAAGCACCAGGGAAAAACTAGTCAGTCAGCAAACAACAGCTGCAGAGAAAGCTGACAAGGCAGTACCATCATGCCCTCGAAGAACTGGAGGCTGTAACATCATAAAGGCTTCAAGCTTGTTCCTTTTCAAGCCCACCAGTGCAGAAAACCGACCTCCTGGTAATGAGACTACAAGCAACTAACTTCATGACCTGCTGAAAATTCACCTCATCGAGAGAATCCTGCAACGACTTCTATCTCTGACTCCGGCTATCGAATCCACCTAACTACATTTCAGGAGTGAAAACGCCTTCTTCACCAGGCCTGCAACACATGGCTTTTCCCCAGGACAAGCCAAAAATCATGTGACCTACAAACGAGTTCCTTGTTAGTAATTGGTAAAAGTTCACTATCCTCTTTAACAGCTTTCTTTCTCAAGTGTGTATGTGAATGGTGAGTGAGTGGCGTAGCGTCAGACTTTCAGGTGAACATGTGAATCAAGAAAAATAATCCTATTTACTTACACTCACAAAAAGCATGCTGCTGGTTATTCAAATTGGCCACACACTCAAGGGTTAAGAAACACACAACTTCCTTGTCAAAAACACACTGATTATGGAAGGGAAGGGAACTGGGGTTTCAGTTCTCTCTTAATTCTGTCCGTAACATGGATGCTGTCAGAATTCAAGGGATTCAAATGTGATAACAATTGGTTACAGCAAACCTTCTATTGGCACACAGCAGAGATCAACACATTAGTGTTTAGGCAATAATTTACAGTTCCAAACATATATATCACCTGTGAGGTAACTGGACCGAGTAGCGTGCATTGTCAACTTAATCTTGGTCAGCTTCTTCAGCTGAATAGGCGTTAGGCTCCTGCCAGTCTTACGTCCATCTGTACAGCTAGATGCCTTCTTCTTCATCTAACTCTGTACTGTTTGTTAAAATCCTCTCTTTATAGCCCAAAGTACTGGTTATCTGACTCAGTAAGTCCAATCATTTTTCTCCATACCAGCTTAAATTCTGGTTTTCCTGCTTACTCAGCAAGTTTACACATCTTGAGTTCAATTGCACATAGACGCTTTCTGCTTCTATCCAACATCTTGGACAGGTTTTTCTTCCCCTCTTTGGTCTGAACCAACAGTCAACCATTGTTACATTTATTAGCTTAGTTCATCAATCTTTTATAGACAATCACAATTACTGATGTGGCTGACAAGTTTCAGTTACTCAATAATCAAACACTTTCCTGAGACCAACATCCTGTTTTGGACAGTGAGATCTGTTTGAACATGCAGTTTATATTTTAGAATTACACAAACTACCTCATTTATAAAGTTACTTGAGTTACTGCATTTTAAAAATTTACTCAGATTACTGCATTGTCAATGAAAAGTCTTATCCTTACAACAGTATATCGGCAAATTAATCAGTAAAACAATTATTAGTAAATTAATCAATGATAAGCTTACCCAACTACTTGAGCAGACAACTCTTCTTTATTGCATAACATTCATTTCACACTAATTCCTACATAACAGGATACATTTGTCCTCAGCTCTGCATTTTGCAGGTATTCACAGTTTAGCTTATTTCACATTTCCTCTTGCATTTGCATGACAATTTGCAAACTACATCTTATTCTTACACATACTATTGCTAACACTAGTTATTAAAATAGTAGCTTAAAGAAGAGAAAGCTTATTCCATCCCCTTACAATGCCTTGATGCAACTTCATAGAATGCTGAGTGAGGTGCAAGGGATAGCTTGGACTTGTTAAGGGGTTTCAAGCCTGGGACAAGACAATAAGAAGCAGCTCAAAGTTAAAGTCTGAAGCCCTGTGGTTGGATGAAGTCAACCTTATGGCACCAAGACCCCCTCACCCATCGCCACTGTCCTTGCTGACCTGCATTAGCTTTGGGTTCCTCTATTGTCTCCAATGTAAAATTCTCATCCTGTGTGTGTCCCTCCCCATCTCTGTAACCTCCTCCAACCTCCCCCAGAACTCTTCTTTCCTCCCACTCTGGTCCATTGCGCATCCTCTCTCCCTTTGTCCCACCATTGACGGTTGTGCTTTCATCATTCTAGGCCCTCTACTCTGGAATTCCCCTCTTAAAGCACACTGCCACTGCATCTACATATCTTTTAAGGCCCCCCTTAAGACATAACTTTCTCTAGGTTTTTGGTCATCCCTCTCAGTATCTCCTTCTTTCGCCTGCTGTTTATTTTTGTCTGATTATGCTTCTGTGAGTGCCTTGGGATGATTTTTTTTAACTTAATGCAAATGTTGTTGTTTCAAGAATTATGCAAATATCCTGGCATGGATTCTCTTAACATCATTATCTTGCTTCTCCTTTCTTGCCCTCCTGCTTTGTTCTCTAAAGTACATTGACTGTATTGCATTGACGAAGTTAATTCCCCCTTTTCGTACATTTTTTTGCTCTAGATATTTTTTCTTTCTGCATTCTAAACTACCCTCATAGGTAAACGTTGCCACAGAGGATATTTTTATTTGTCTAGATATCTGGGTAAATTTGTTGTGTTCTCAGGGAATGAACAGTGAACCCTTTGCCCTCTCACATGTTATTACAATGCACCAGCAGGAACATTCTTACCTCGACACCTGGCTGCTGCCTCAGGTTGCTTATTGACAGGGCTCACTGCTGTGTCCCTATTGTGACTGCTAATTTGGTGCAATTTCATTTCACAGTCATTGCCTGGCTCAAAGTAACCAACTAAACTATCTCCTTTTTAACCATAGTGTCTCTATACTTCAAATCTTTCCCAAGCAGAACTTCAAAGAGCACATGTGTAGACAGGTCTACTTCTTTCACCCCCTGACCATTAGTGATAGTCTCACTGTACTTTAGCCAGCAGTACATAAACTGATTCAATTGGGCTTGAAGACTGGGCATTTGTATGTTTTCATATTCCTTGAATTGGATGTCAATGTACATTCCACAATCTCAAGTCTTATGCCCAGGTTTGGATTTCCTGTGCTGTGTCCCACTTTGTTACAGTCAGAGCACTTTGGTCCCTCCATGGAGCCTTACCCTGGGGTGGACCTCTGGTTTTGTGACTGTGGATGCATATCCACTGAGTAGGTCTCTCCTGGTGGATTAACCTGTCTGTTAAAGAAACAGGGCTATACAAAGCTGCCTACAACTTCTTAATTTTTTACCTGTAGGCTTTTGGGATTAAGTTGCTCGTATTATGAATTACACATTTTAAAATTTCAAGCACTGTATTGTCCATCAGATCTTGGAATAAATGTGGTGAACAATATACTGCTAAGTGATTGAATCAACCTTTTAGTTAGGGCTTTTTTGTTCAACTTATGATAGTTTGCTAATAATTCAAACGCCCCGATGAAGCTGTTACCTATTTATTAATTTCTTTAAAACTTGGTATCAAATTAGATATAATAAAATATAAAAGATATAAAACAGTGGCGCAGTGGTTAGCACTGCAGCCTCACAGCTCCAGCGACCGGGGTTCAGTTCTGGGTACTGCCAGTGTGGAGTTTGCAACTTCTCTCTGCGACCGCGTGGGTTTCCACCGGGTGCTCCGGTTTCCTCCCACTGCCAAAGACTTGCAGGTTGATAGGTAAATTGGCCATTGTAAATTGCCCTTAGTGTAGGTAGGAGAATGGAAGGGAATATGGGATAAATGTAGGAGGGGATGTGGTAGGGAATATGGGATTAATGTAGGATTAGTATAAATGGGTGGTTGATGGTCAGCACAGACTCAGTGAGCCGAAGGGCCTGTTTAAGTGCTGTATCTCTCTATAATAATCTATAATAAAAAATTATTTACTATAGAGCTATTGACAAAATGAATTGTATTCTCACTTGCTGAACTCACTATACCCTTCACCAAGGTCAAGTTGAAGCTGTCTCTCCATTTCATCTGTCTTTTGTTTTTGCTCTTTCTCCTGTTCCTGTGTCTTGAATCTGCAGTGTTCCTTTTCTACCTCGTGGTGTAGCTACACTTATTGTTTCCTTTTGAGCAGTAGGTTATAGCATAAAATGTATTGTTCATACTTATGCATTGTAATACTGTTATGTATTGGATTGTTCAATTGTTCGATTAAAATCCCTTGTTGAAGCCTAAAATAAAGTCTTATGTTGTAGTGATTGGCTGCTTTTCAAAGGAGGAAGCAAGTTCTTTGGAGGCAATAGCTAAAACAACTTATTGAAAGGTATTCTGTTTGTTATCCTGGGCATTCCATCAGACATTTATTTAGATATGAGGGTCAGAAAAAATATTCTTAAAAGCGTAAAAATTCTAAAATACTGAAGTGGAAGCATCTAGAGTAAACGAGGCAGAAGCTGTAACAGCGACAGCAGCAGTAGGATTGATCGGGTATCACGCAGAGCAGAAGTCACATTTAAAACAATTACAGATATAACTGCTTAGGAAAATAATAAAAGAACAGGAGTTTCAATTTGAATTGCTGAAACTTGAAGCAGTGAAAGCACAAAGCAAGGTTGGAAAAAAAAAGAAAGAATGCTGTAGCTGTAGAGAAAGGATAACACAGATTAGAGGCTGATGAGGAAGAGAAGCTACATTAGCTTGTTCTTGAAGTGGCAGAGCTACACTGACAGGGAGTCCAGTAAGTGAGGGTACAGATCATTGAATCCATAACTTGGCTGGGAATAGTTTCATTAAATCTAATTTGATACCAAATTTTAAAGAAGGCAATGCTATTCATAGTTTCATTAGAGCATATGAATTATTAGCAAACCACCATAAATAGAATTGTTTCAAGTTCAGAATCGCTAATAGGTATTCTCTCACTGTACAGTGGTGTTTGTTAAACTATAGAGACCTTGATATAGAAGGATAATGCTGGAGCCTATCTTTACTCAGTTTCACATTTATTGTGCAGAGTAAAAGGTTTACAAACATGTAGCTCCTCACTCAAACCCTTCACCAGTCTCAGTAAGTGTCTGCTTCTCAGTGCACAAGACAGACACCAATTAATACCCTCCACCTGCATATAATCAAACAACTGATACACAATTGACAGATTAACAGTGTTGATCACTCCCATAAGTGGTCCAAGTGCCTTACGTACAGGAGTGTGCTCACAGTGCCCAAACTCTAATTACATGATAGCATAACCCAGAGGTGTAATAATAGGAGCCCCTTGTTATCGGAATTGAATTCATCTTTTTTGCATGTCCTTTGTGTGTGATTTCCAATCTTTCCAAAGGTATACCAAAACATTTCAGTGTGGTGAGGCTCGATATAAATCATTAAGTTGCAAGTAACAAGAGCAGAAATGTCACAGGAACATTGTTGCCTCCAAGTTCCCCACTATCTTGACTTGGAATATTCTCTCATTGTCACTGGATCAATATCTTGCAACTCCCCATTTCTGTTAGCTTTGTGTTTTGAAAAAAAAAAATTGCATCCATTAATACTTTCTTGTGCTTCAAAGAGCTTCTCCTACCAGTTAAGCTGTTTGATTATTTATTGTAGCTTTAACTACTGTGTTCAATTGCCAGAGACAATTCAGTGAGGCAAGTTGTAATTGCAAAATTGCTGCTGTGAAAATGTCACTAATGTATGTGTCTGTTTGTGTGCCTGTGGATGTGTGCATATTTTGACTCAACAACAAAAATAAAGAGATCTGGAACCACTACTAATCATTGCCCCATGATTGATTGGCAATGTAGCAAAGAGGCTCACTGAAATCTTGAGCATCTCACAGAATAATACAAACAATTGTTTTTAAAAGTAAAGATATTCTAATAATAGAATTTAATAGAAATCATATGGTTTTGATATTCATTTTGATGTGTTTGTAATGATTCAGGTGTTTGACAGATAGTTTTTCTCTGTGCAAAGGATACTTCCATCCTGGAAGTTCTTGCTTCCTATAAGTAGAAAGATGACCTCATTGAATGTAATGTGCTTGAGGTGATCAATAAATCTGTTTACAATTAATATTTACACTGGAAAAAGTGGGGTCAATTTTTCTGGTTGCTTTCTGTCACAGGCATAGTCTGCCCGTATAAATACAGAAGGTTTTACTAATGCATGAAGTAAGTAGCACAAAGTCCATCTTGACTGAATCCTATGAGACATAGTGCTCAACTTGGGGAATTTGGTAAGTGAGGGAATTTTAAGAGTTGATTGCTTTCTAAAATCTAGTCAAGTTTGCATTTAACATCTAACTTTACCATTAAATTGTAGTTGCTTTCAGTTTTAGTCAGTGATAAACAAGCTCCCTGCTAGTTAATTAGGTAGCTAGTTAAAACTGGTTCCCTAGTCAGCAGGGCCAGACTCAGGTCTCTGGCATTGCAGTAGTATAAATACAGGAGGTTTTGCTAATGCATGAAGTAAGTAGCATGAAGTCCAGCTTGGCTGAGTCCTGTGAGACAAAGAGCGTAACTTGGGGAATTTAGTAAATGAGGGAGGAAGTGCTGTTCTGGTCTTTTACAGAACAAGAAGTGATAGCCGAAGCTCACAGCATTAATTAGGTGAACAGGTAGATGATTGGTTGGTGAGTTTTAAGGTTTTTTCTCTTCTCCCTACTGGGGCAGTAGTTTAAACTGGTACTGGGGAGATATAAGCATTTTATTAAATTTATAGCTTAACTAGTTAAACTACTTAATATAACTACAAATAATTGGTGAGTGATATTTCTAAACTTGAAACCTAATTTTTTAAAATAAAATGCAATAAAGATAGCAGGGCAGATGATGTGTTGCAGCTGGAGCATGTGGGCACCAGTGTTTTAAAAAATTTGTTCATGGGATGTGGGCGTCGCTGTTTAGGCCAACATTTATTGCTCATCCCTAATTGCCCTTGAACTGAGTGGCTTGCTTGTCCATTTCAAAGGGCATTTAAGAGTCAATCACATTGCTGCGGGTCTGGAGTCACATGTAGGCAGATTTCCTTCCCTAAAGGACATTAGTGAACCAAATCTTTTATTACAACAATTGACAATGGTTTCATGATCACCATCAGACTAGCTTTTTAATTCAAGATTTTATTAACTGAATTCAAATTTCACCATTTGTCATGATGGGATTTGAACCCATGTCCCCAGAGCAATAGCCTGGGTTTCTGGATTACTAGTCCAGTGACATTACCACTTCACCACCAAAGCAACCACATCTGCAGCAAGCGTTTACAGTTTGAGGAACTTCGGCTCAGAGTTGATGAACTTGAGGCTGAGATTTGGACACAGCAATGCATCAGGGAGGGGGAAGTTACCTGAACACTTTGTTCCATGAGGCAGTCACACCCCTTAGGCTAGGTAGTTCAGATTTGGTCTGTAATCGGGGACAGGAGGATGCAACTACAAGTGAGACAGGTATGGGGATTCAGAAGATAGCAATGGAGGAGCCTCAGCCCTTGCACTTGTCCAACAGGTTAAATGTTCTTGCAGCTTGTGTGGATGAGAGCAGGGACTGCAGGGAAATTGACCACAGCACTGTGGTGCAGGAGGCCATTCAAGTGGGGGGAGCAAAAAAGAATGCAGTTGTAGTAGAGAACAGTATAGTTAGGGTGATAGATACTGTTCTCTGCAGTCTAGTGTGAGTCTTGAAGGTGGTGTTGCCTGCCTGCTGCCAGGGTTAAGGACATCTCCTTGGGGCTGGAGAGGAAGTTGGAATGGGCGGGGAAAGATCCAGTTGTCGTGGTCCATATGGGTACCAATGACATAGGTAGGACTAAAAGGTCCTAAAGAGGGGCTAAATTACAAAGCAGAACTGCAAAGGTAATAATCTCTGGATTACAACCTGAGCCATGAGCAAATTGGCATAGGGTAAATAAGATCAGAGTGTTGAATGTGTGGCTCAAAGATTGGTGTGTGAGAAATGGGTTTTGGTGCCAGTACTGGGAAAAGAGGGAGATGTACTGTTGGGATGGCCTTCACCTGAAATGTGCTGGGACCAATGTCCTGGCCAATCAGATAACTAAGGTTGTAGAGAGGGCTTTAAAATAAATAGTTGAGGGAAGATTTGGAAATTTTAAAGACAAAGGTCAAAGCAATAGTGGAAGGTGGTGATATGGGTAATGATAACCGGAGTGTGACAGGAAGGGACAGAGCAAACAAACATAAGAATGCACCAGCAAATAAAATAAGAGTAGGGAAAGATGATAAAAAGACAGAATTAAAGGCTCTTCATCTGAATACACACAACATTCCTAACACGATGGATGAATTAATGGCACAAATACAAATAAATGAATATGATATGACAACCATTAGAGACCTGGTTGCAAGATGATCAAGGCTGAGAACTGAATAGTCAAGGGTATTTGACATTTTGGAAGGACAGGAAAAATGGAAAAGGAGGTGGGGTAGCTCTCTTAATAAAGGATGAGATCAGTACAGTAGTGAGAAATGATCTTGACTCAGAAGATCAAGAACTAGAATCAGTTTGGAAAGAGATAAATAACAAGGGAAGGAAGTCACTGGTGGTAGTAGTTTATAGGCCCCTCTAACAGTAGCTACACTGTAGGAACAGAGGTATAAATCAAGAAATAATGGGGAATGTAAGAAAGGTACTGCAATAATCGCGGGTGATTTTAATCTTCATATTTACTGGACAAATCAAATTGGCAAAGAAAGCTTGGAGGATGTATTCAGAACAGTTTCTTAGAACAAAACGCTCTCGAACCAACCAGGGAGCAGGCTATTTTAGAACTGGTAATGTGTAATGAGACAGGAATAATCAAGGACCTCATAGTAAAGGATCCGCTAGGCAAGAGTGATCATAACATGACAGAAATTCACATTCAGTTCGAGGTTGAGAAATTTGGGTCTGATACTAGTGTCTTAAACTTAAATAAAGGCAATTACAAGGGTATGAAGACAGAGTTGGCTAAAGTGGACTGGGAAAATAGGTTAAAAGGTAAGATGGTAGAGAATCCGTGGCAGACATTTAAGGAGATATTTCAGAACTCTCAACAAGGATATATGCCATTGAGAAAGAGACTCCAAGAAGGATGCACCATCTGTGGCCAACTAAGGAAGTTAAGGATAATATCAAATTGAAAGAAAAGGCATACAATGCTATTAGTGGTAGGCCAGAAGATTGGAAACATTTTAGAAACCAGCAAAAGATGGCTTAAAAAAGGGAGAAATTAAAGTATGAGTAAACTAGCAAGAAACATTAAACCTTCTACAAATGTATATAAAAAGGAAAAGAATAGCTAAAATAAGCTTTAGTCCCTTGGAGGATGAGACTGTTGAATTAATAATGGGGAAACAAGGAAATGGCAGAGACTTTGAACAAGTATTTTCTATCTGTCTTCACAGGAGAAGACACAAAAAGCATTCCAAGAATAATAGAAAATCAAGAGGCAAAAGGGAGCGAGGAACTTACAACAATTATCACTAGAGGAAAAAGTACTCTGAAAACTAATGGGACGAAAGGCCTGCATCCTAGGATCTTAAAAGAAGTGGCTGCAGAGATAGTGGATGCATTGGTTGTAATCTTCCAAAATTCCCTAAATTCTGGAAAGGTCCCAGCAGATTGGAAAACAGCAAATGTAACACCTCGCCAAGAAAGGAGGGTGACAGAAAGCAGGAAACTATAGGCCAGTTAGCCTAACATTTGTCATTGGGGAAAATGCTAGAATCCATTATAAGGAAGTAGCAGCAGGACATTTAGAAAATCATAATGCAATTGGACAGAGTCAACATGATTTTGTGAAAGCAAAACATTGACAAATTTTAGAGTTCTTTGAGGATGTAACAAGCTGGGTGGATAAAGGGGGACCAATAGATGTTATGTGCTTGGATTTTCAAAAGGCATTCAATAAGGTGCCACATAAAAGGTTACTGCACAAGATAAGAACTCATGGTATTGGATAATATATTAACATGGATAGAGGATTGGCTAACAGGAAACTGAGTCAGGATAAATGGGGCATTTTCAGGTTGGCAAGCTGTAACTATTGGAGTGCCACAGGGATCAGTGCTGGGGCCTCAACTATTTACAATCTATATTAATGACTTGGAATAAGGGACTGAGTGTGCTGACGATACAAAGATAGGTAGGAAAACAAGTTGAGGAGGACAGAGTCTGCAAAGGGATATAGGTAAGTTAGGTGATTGGGCAAAAAATTGGCAGATGGAATATAATGTGGGAAAATGTGAGGTTGTCCACTTTGGCAGGAAGAATAGAGAAGCAGAATATTATTTAAATGGAGGGAGACTGCAGAATACTGTAGTCCAGAGGGATTTGGGTGACCTTGTACATGAGTCACAAAGTTAGCATGCAGGTACAGCAAGTAATTAGGAAGGCAATGGGGGGAATGGAGTATAAAATTAGGGAAGTCTTGCTACAATGTACAGGGCATTGAAACCACACCTAGAATTCTGTGTAGTTTCAAAACTGTTCTGGTGAAAGGTCACCAACCTGAAATGTTAACTCTGTTTCTCTCTCCAGAGATGTTGCCAGACCTGCTGAGTATTTCCAGCATCTTCTGTTTTTATTATTTACAGGATTGCTGCCTGTCCAACTGATCCTCCAATTACAAAGGGGCTGGATCCTCGTTAAGGCCTGCTTCTTCTGGCTGCCCCTTCAAACGGGATATACGGCTGGCAAGAGAATAACAAAATAAGGTGGGTGGACTGAGAATGTCCTCTCCTGCTTTTTTGAAGTGATCATGAAGTTGAAACCCTAAATATTCTTAATAAACTAAAATTAAAATTTAGATCCATTTAAGACATGATGACCTCTCTGATCTGTCACAGTATCTACAGTCTGTCAGCAACCCTACAAATCAAAGCATAACGTAAACACACGTACTGTATTGTACTGTGACCCCAAACCATGTTATGCCAGTTTGGAACAGCAACAAAGTTACCCCAAATCACACTGTATGTTTTCACACAATAGTCTTCAGTAGTTGAGCCTGATATGAAGAATTCCAACAAAGCATCTCAATGGGAACATTTGCTTATCTTTTTTAGGTGCTGACCAACTTGAGCATTTCCATAATTTTCTCTTTTCATTTTATGATTTCCAAGACTTGAGTTCCTTTTTATCTCTTATGTAACTCCAGCATCTCACCAAAACACTTTCTAACATAGCTCAAGCTCAACTGTAGCAAGCGCTGCTCATAGCTCCCTCGACAACACCTATTTACTTCAAGCTTCATGTTAGATAATATGCCTTTGCATGATTCCTAAAGACAGAGGGTCCACTTTATATGCCTCATTGCTTACAAGCATATTTCCTATGTGGTTGAATATTATTTCTAATTATACCACGATACCAGTACAGCTGGTCAATGAATTCTCCATTGCTGTTTCCTACATTACAATGGTGACTATATTTCAAAATTGCTTCATTGGCTGTCAAGCAGTTTGGAACATCCAGAGGTTGTGAAAGGTGCCGGATAAATGCAAGTCTTTCTTTTAAGCAAAATGCTTCGATATAATTTTCATCTTACTAATACAAATTGAATCTTCCAGCAGCAATTTTGCAGCACATTTAGATTTAGTTATTCATTCAAAGTTATGCATTTACTCACAATGGGGTGTTCTGTTCAGATGTTTCAAGTCGCTTAAGGAAGAATGTAGAGTTTGACTTTGCCATTTTATTTTTAGAAATATCATTAAATATAATTTGTAATTGATTTTGCAAAATATTCAATATCAAACTATGGTAGGTTAACCCTTTCTCAACTAAAGTCTATTGAGGGGAGAATTGCTCTGGCAACTATATTTAGTGATCTCATAATCACAACTTTTTGAATGTAAATGTCATTACTTTTAGTGACTGTCACATCTCGGGTTCAAAGAATCACCCTTGAAGTCACAGATTTAACTTTAACAAAGATTTAACAAGTGTTCATTAAAGAGTTCTGTTCACTGCTGCTATATATGCCTATCTGACCTTACAACAACCCTCAGGTCAGGTGTTTCCCCCAAAACACAAAGTTATTTTCAGTTTTTCTTCCAGGTACTGTTTAGTCTCTAATATTCAAGCCCACACATACAATCGTGACATTCCTCCCTTAACATACTAATACATGTCCATCATTTTCCTGCTTGGCATTTGTAGCTTAAATTCCATTTCTTACCAAACATACTGTAGTAAATTTTGGAACCAAACTTAACAAATCATTATTTTCCTAACTCTCTTGAGTAAATGAATTTCTTCAATTACATTTGCTTTCAAGGGCAGTGTTTTGCATACACCCTTTTTGTTTTGAACATAATCACAACACAAAATCTTCATATCGCTTTGGTGGTCTCCTCTCGCGCCGTAGTCTGCCTGTTGTCTCAGGAACTCTGGTCACTACGTCAGGACTAGGAAATCGCATTGGCCCCTCTGGAACTGAGGTTTCCCCTATGGTTAGCAAGCTGTCTTCCTGCCAACAGCATCATTGGCTTGGACTCCTGGATTGCTGGATGTCAACTTCTCCTTAGCTCCTACATCTGGTTCATCTGCTGCTGTGGCTTTCTCACCATGATATTTTTTGACGCATGAAGAATTTCTGTCATACTGTACTCCTGGCGACTGCAGAGCCACACTGTTTCCCTCCTTGACAATAACCATGTACGGCTTGGATAATATGGTATATCCATCTTACTCAGACTCTCCCGTCTCAGCAATACTTTATCACCTGGAATCACATCTGACCGTCTAGCTCTCCTTCTGTGGTTTGCATAAAACTTTGCAGCACCCTTTTTCTCAGCATCATGATCTAGAACCTCCTGATCAACTCTAAAGTCCCTCAGCTCTGGTATCTTGGTGCATATTTTGTATCCAAATAACAACTCAGCTGGGCTCTTTCCCGTCATTGTGTGTGTAGTTGCTCTATACATGGCCACATACGACAACAACACCTCCTTCCAGACTGTACCCTCAGCCTGAGCAATCCTCACCCATTTCTCTAAGGATTAGTTTTGCCTTTCCACTTCCTCATTTGCCTGTGGCCATTTAGGTGTTATTCTGTGATAGTGAATGCCTGTGATTTGCATGTAATCAGCAAAGGTCTGTGAAATGAATTGTGGCCCATTGTCTCAATACAAAGTGACTGGTAGACCATGCCTTACAAATATTTCAGTCAATGCAAACACCATTTTCTCTGCTGTTGTAGACTTCATTACCACTAGTATGGACTCTCCTGATGGAAATGGGCCTAAGAAGTCAACTGCTACATCCTCCCATGGTCCAGCCAGTAACTGTGTGCTGTGTACTGGTTCTGGCAGATTTGGTCTACTGACAAGTTAACATCCATGACCTGTTTTGACAAACTTATCCATATCTTTCTCCATCCCTGGCCACCGTACTTTGATTCGTAAGTTTTGCTTAGTACCAACCGCTCCCTCATGAGCTGGCATCACCAGTATAGGCCTAAGCTTTTGTGGCACTACAAGTCTGTTACCGCTGAGACCACACTTCCCAATTGTGCACAGTTCATCTCGTATAACAATGTATGCTCTGAATGGGAAATTCTCCCAATTCCCAGCGTGGATTCTCTGTCTGATGTCATTCAATTCTGGATCTTTGTCTGACTCACTTTCAATCTCTCTAGTTGTGATTGCTCTCGGTGTAGCATGAACTGCCACAAACCACACAAATGATTCAGCTTCCTACTCTAGTGAAGATCTGTGTGTTTGTCCTTCAACTGGCTCCATGATGTCTTGGCCAACCAGTTTCTTGATCTTTGCCTCAACTTTTCCTGTCAGACCAAAAGGTGTTCTGTGTACAGACTGGGCTATAGGCTTCAGGTTCTCGTCAATGATCAATCTCACTTGGCAGTTGTGCAAATTCCCAATTCCTTGAAACATTGGTCCAAATTCCTCTTGAAGCTCCAAATAGGATTTCACAGAATTCACTTTCAATCCAATGTGTAGTAGCCCCAAGGCTTGGCCAGTTTCTCTACTCGGAAGAGGCTCACCATCCTCCTCAATCATTAGGAATTCTGCCTCTGCACTCAGATCCCCAGCTCTCACACTCACAGTGAAGCATCTAACAGTTTGAAGTGGGGTTTTAGATGTGTAAGAATTAAGCTTTTTGACACATTTTTGAGATGTGCACTCGATTCTCTTCATCTTCAGTTCCTCCCACAGTACTCTGCTGATGACATTACTTCACTGCCTGAATCTACAATAATGCTCACTTCAACACCCCCAATCACTGGAACTTTCTCATGGTTGCTTCTATTGACATAAAACATGTATCCACAACTGCTATTCATGTCCATACTCACTGCATCTTCTTCAACTTGTCTCACAGTTGTACAACTTCCATCTCTCTTTCCTTTACATAGTTTTCCAGGCTTCCCACTCTGTTCAGCTTTGCTTCTGCACTTCTTGGCAAAATGTTCTTTGCACCCACATTTTCTGCATAACTTTCCCTTGGCAGGGCAGCAATCACCTCTTCTATAGTGTCCCAAGTTGCCACATCTGAAACACACTCTCTCAGACTTTTGTTGTTTACATTTACGCGTACCTGGATTCCGTTGTGTCACTCAATTACTTTCAGATTTTATTGTGCTGATGGCGGAAATAGGACCCAGATTCATACTGTGAACTTGTTCATCCATTGCTTCCAATGCAGCCGCTATTTTCAAAGTCTCATCCAATGTTAAATCACTTCCTCTTTCCAGCAGCCTGCATCTCAACTTATCCAACTTGCAATGTTAGACCACCTGATCCATTATCTGGTTATTCAAATCCGTCACAATATAATTACATCCATCCGATGCCTACCTCAAATGAGTGACAAACAGTTTCCCCCTCTTTCTGTATCATTTGACGGAAAACATGCCTTTGGAATGTGGCATTTGGCGTCACCACATAATGGCCCTTCAAAGCTTTTGCTACACGTTCATAATCCGCCTTTTCTCCCGTGTCAGGCAACATCTTGAAAGTTTCCCTCACTGACTCAGCTGCATTGAACAGCAATAAGGCCCGTGGCTGTGCTTTCTGCACCACTGTCACCCTATCAAAAAACAAACCGCGACTGTCAGCATACACTTCAAACTCCTCCAGTCTCGCTTTCCATTACATTGATGGTACTGGAATCACCCGTTGGATCAAACGGTTCAATTCCCTGGACTGCAGACGTATCAGCTCCAGCAAATGCCATGACACAATCCTAAATATTTCCGTATTTACCTCTGTGTTTTTTCTCTTTATATCCTTGTTGCTAATATCACATCTCAGGCTCCAAGAATCACACTTGAAGTCACAGATTTAACTGTAACAAAGATTTAACAACTGTTTAATAAAGCGTTCTGTTGACTGCTGCTGCATATGCCTATCTGACTTTACAACAACATCCAGGTCAGGTGTTTTCCCCAAAACGCAAAGTTACTTTCAGTTTCTCCTCCAAGTACTGTATAGTCTCTAATATCCGTTCAGGAGAGACATTAGGAAGCACTTCTTCATGCAAAGGGTGGGAGAGGTTTGGAACTCTCTCCCACAAACAGCAGTTGAAGCTAGAACAGTTGTTAATTTTAAATCTGAGATAGATAGATTTTTGTTAAGCAAAGATATTAAGGGATATGGGCCAAAGGCGGGTATATGGAGTTAGGCCGCGGATCAGCCATGATCTCATGGAATGGCAGGACAGGCTTGAGGGGCTGAATGGCCTACTCCTGTTCCTATCTTCCTATGTTCCTAATATTCAAGCCCACACAGTGGCGCAGTGGTTAGCACTGCAGCCTCACAGCTCCAGCGACCCGGGTGGCGCAGTGGTTAGCACTGCAGCCTCACAGCTCCAGCGACCCGGGTTCAATTCTTGGTACTGCCTGTGTGGAGTTTGCAAGTTCTCCCTGTGTCTGCGTGGGTTTCCTCCGGTTGCTCCGGTTTCCTCCCACAAGCAAAAGACTTGCAGGTTGATAGGTAAATTGGCCATTATAAATTGCCCCTAGTATAGGTAGGTGGTAGGGAAATATAGGGACAGGTAGGGATGTGGTAGGAATATGGGATTAGTGTAGGATTAGTATAAATGGGTGGTTGATGGTCGGCACAAACTCGGTGGGCCGAAGGGCCTGTTTCAGTGCTGTATCTCTAAAACAAAACAAAAACAATCATGATAGTGACTCTGATAGTTCTGTGTTTATGTAAAATGTACTCCAGATGCCCAGTACATGTCATTTATGTTTAAATTACATTTTCCATGTTACAGTTAAACGGTAGCACTTGAAGTAGTGCATGTTTGATACTCAAATTGATGCAATTCCATAATAATTGCATTAGAGTAGAAAACTATTGGTTAGTAAGAAAAGCAAAATTCAGAACAGCAGAACTTAGGCCTATTCCAAGAACTTGGTGATATCTGATTAGAAGGGTTCCCTCCTGTGGCACAGTGGGTAAATAACAGCATCTAGTGTGAAGCAGAAGAAATTACTTTCTTCGTTAATTTTAGTGCCATAATTCTCAAGCTTTATCGTCTGCAGACCACTTAGGCGGGGCAAAAGACTCTGCGAACCACCTACTGGTCCTAACCCAGCTGCTTTCGCTCGCCACCAGAAAAACGCTCATCAGAATTAATGGAAAGACTAGCTATATGCTTATGGAAACTATAAATATTTCTCTACCTTTTTGCTACTGAACGTAATAAATTTATGTGCATTAGTTTTGTTATTAAATATCATAAGTAAATTAATTCATGCCAGAAACAAAAGTATAGACATTTCCATTATAAACGTTTAATAAAGCGAGAAACTAACGTGTTGTAAAATCATCACAATCTTCTGAGGAACTATTACTTATCTTACATCTATATTAATGAAATAAAATCAACAGTAACATAAATCTTGCTTATAAAACTACACTGTTGTTGCTTGCATTTATGACAACTTGTGCAGTGCATGCAGGAGCTGGTCTGGTTGTGTGACATCACATCAGTGGATGAAGATTTTGGCTTCTTTTTTCCTCTGGCCTCGGCCATGGCATTGTGTTTCAGTGACTTGCATTTTGAACCAGCCCGCAGATCATCTGGAGGACCCTTGTGGACCACGCTTTGAGAACACTATTTTAGTGATATGAACTTTTAAGTGGGGAACACTCTTTTATCCTTCTGGCAACTTTTTTTTGGCTAAACTTAGTGAAATCAGGAATTTTCTGTTCTTGTTTGGTATTGAGCCAGTAAACTGGGAAAGTCCCATGTTCAATTGCTTTTCCATGCCAAATCAATTGATCTCATTAGAGGTGCTACTGTTAAGTGTTCCTGAGCTGGGGAGAGGAAAGAAGCATTGCTGCTCTTGATTGCTATTCACTCACTATTCTCTCCTTCATCACTGTTTTCCAGGACATTAGCATATGCAGACATCAGATCAGAACACATTGAAGCTTAGGTTCAGAGCTGTGGTGCCTCTTCTCAGTTGAGTAACCCACTGACACTCATTGTTTAGGCCTGTATATGAAGAATGGTCACTTAGCCAAATTACCAGAGACCTGCTGATGCCCATGATACTTCCAACATGCATCAGTGCCTTCAGGAGCAAAGAGGGGAAAATGGTCAGGGAAAAGGTTAAACTATGTAAAAAATTTTGAGGTACAATTGCATTTACATCAGCATGTAAGGATGGATTAATTTATCCAGTAATACCAGTGGTGAAATGATTCAAAGAGAGGGAGGGTCAGAGAAACTGCATGACAATGTTGTAACTCCACCTCCAATTTGACACTGCATTAAATGTTCACTGCAGGTAAACTAATCACAGTTATTTAGGGATCTCAGGCATTGGTGCCAAATGGTTGTTATCAGATCGCCGCCCATTATATGCTGTGCCTGATATTCAGTTACATTCAGTTGGCTGCTCTCACGCTGGATACTGCAATTATCTTCAGGCCTCTGAGCTGAGGAATAAGAAAATTCACCCAGAGGTGCCAATGAGTCATCATTATCCTGCCATCCTGCTGGAAATGCTGAGTTAGTGGAGAGTAGAATTAGGCTCAATGCATGAGCTGAAAACAAACAACAGACATTCCTCAGGAGGCCAACGAGTAAGGAATAAAAATTGTCATGTCTGTTTCACTCTCATTCTCATCCAAAATCACAGCTGCAGATTCTTTGCCAATGACCAAGGTCCTGGCCATGCAAATGACCTCATCCAGAAGGTCCAGCACCAACTGTACAAGTACCACTGTATCAATATGAACTCTTAAAATACTTATTATACACTTGATTTAACAAAAATCAATGGGGTAGAAATTCATATCGTAAGTTGGCTTTTGGGCGCATAACTGACAATGCCCTTCCATCATGTGCCCAAATGGACAGAAATTAGGCCTCAAGCTTAATTAATAATAATTAATCACAGTGGTGATGTGTTGGCACCTGTTGTGCCTCCAGATCAGCTCACTATTTTGCCGGGATCCAAACTGGGCTGGCTGCCTTGCTGGCAGTGGCCTGCAGGTGAATCTGGGATGGGAAGACAAACAGGAGAGGGATGAGTGTTGTGCTGGCAGTGGCTCGCAGTATTTATGTAAGCTGAGTATAAAAAAAACTTACCTGATAGTTTCTTCACCGGCCTACAGCAGTCCCTTTAAGGCCTGCTGGTTTGGCCGCTAAAGTTCTAGTATAACTAGTTGGAGCCTGCACAGTGCAAGCTCCAACTAGACTTAAGGAATTTAATAGGCAGTCTTGAAATGGGCACAGGTTCCTCATTTCAGTATTGAAATCAGGACTGTGCTTGTTGGAGGCAGACACCAGGGCCACCTAAGATAAAACCAAGGCAAATTTAGCAATGGCCCAGAACACACATGTAGAATGAGCATGGGCTGTCATATACTATATCCATCATCATTGTGCTCTTTGTGCATCCATAAAACAGATGCAACCATGTTGCGTTACTCCCCTATTTACTTTTGAATACTGTTTGGTTGTCTTTATTCCTCTTTCTCTTCTGAAGGCAGTAGCTCTCATTGGGATATGTTTGCATGGGCACCGAGTGTCCTATCACCAAATTGGACATTGTTCATGAATCAGCCTAGACAATGAGAGTTGGTTATTCAACTATGGGAGAAATTGCAGTAAGTCCAATCTTCTTCAAGTGTCAATTTCAGTAAGCTTTGTCTTTAACTTCAAAGATTGCGCAGAATCATCAGAGTCACCAGAGCTTTCCTGTTCAACCTAGTTCCCTTCATCTCCCTATAAGAATTCCAACTAGTGCCTATTTCCCATATCTAAAGGCTTGCTGGGTGGTGATGCCTTTGCTAACTTTTTATTGCAACAGATAATATAGACCCTCCCCTAACATCCTCCTTCTATACCCTGGCTTTGCATTTTAAACCTTTAATAAGATAACCTTTGCCATTTTCTTCGTGGTTCATTGCTGCACACAAGATTATGTCTATCACATTTATTAGCATCCACAATTTGCACTAAATATTGTAGGACGTTCTTGATTATGCTCCTATTGACCTAATGCTTTCATTTGGCATGGAGAGTTCAACGGAGAATGACTTTGGCTGTACAAAAAAACTCATAAAATAATTCTGCCTGCAGTGTACAGGCCCAGTATAATTTACGTGCCACTGTTCATTTGTCTGTCCTTCACTCACATGACTGGAATACTCATGAAAGCATTCAAGAACTACATCTGTCTTAGTGAGTTATTCCTGACCACTTTCTAATTTTTTCCCCAATAGTATATTTCATTGAGTGTGTCTATACAAAGTTGAATAACAGTATAATATTTTCAGAACGACCACATTGCATGGAATTTATCTTTGGGAATCTGCATTAGTTTCACAATTTATTTTAGACTTATTTGCATGAATCTCATTAGGCCTTGCTAATATTTTTTATCTTAGAACACTCAAGATATTATTGCCCAAGGATCTTTCACCCCATTCTCGTGAGCGATGAATCATTAACATCACAGGGAAATGTTGTTTATGTTGATATTTGTAAATTACGTTCACTCATGTAGACAGGCTAAAATAATAAGTAAGTGGTTCTGTGCCACTATGTTAGAGCACTGAAGTGCTACTCTGCAGGGTGATAGATTAGGCTTTCCCCATGCAATTCTGCACATAATATTTCTGATCTTTGTCTAATCATCCGGAGGGCACTGACAGGTTATACACTTCTGAGTGAGTGAGAGAAAAATAGAATACAAGACAACTCATGGCATCTTGTTCATTTCCTACATACCTAGGAATGATCTGGTGCTATGCTCTCAAATGTGGAATTGTATGCCCCAGAAAATTGGAAAAAATAATTTGTAGACCAGTGTGAGGGAAAATACATTTTATAGTCAACTTTCTTCCCTTTTATCCTGAAGGCAATAGATCACAGTGAGAACAATTCTTCAGGTGCCTCACCCAAGTGCTCCATCTTCATGCATAGCTGAGTGAGTGGAAGTACAGTACTCAACTGTGGGCTATCATAGGACATTGGATAATAATTAGAAAATGTACCCGGTGATTTTCCTCCTCCCCAGTACAAGTAACTCAGAACAATCCAGGGATAAAGCCTCTCACCTTTGTAGTCTGTAAGACTCAGAGTCACACCATTTTACTGAATAAGCCATTAGAGGAAATGCATTTTTTCAAATGCAGTTTTAGAGTTTAATAGTTGTCTTTCAGAGAGTTAGAATTTTTGTGAAAGACAACAGGCCCATTATCAATCTTTACTGAGGACCAAAGAGTTGAGAATGATTTAACAAGATTGGACATATAGCAGAAGAGGAGTGCAACATGAATTTGTTACACCAGGCAATCCTTTCTCTGAATTCATCGTGAGTGGAGTTTGGATGATTAGCAGTTCAAGATCAATGGAAAACCGATAAACTAAGGTATGCTGCTGGTGCAGTACTGATTGCAGGTAATAGAAAGACATGAGAAAGTAAATCAAACAAATTTAGAACATTGATTGAAAATAAATTCTAAGATGATGAAGTCAGAGGCTATCAAAAAGAAAGAGGGCCTCTTAAAAATTGATCAGAGAGTGAACAATATGGAAATGGAACAAGTAGATAAAATTGTTTGCGTGGGCAGTCCACTAACATTAAGTTGCTGAAGCAACAAAACAGTTAAATAGAGGATAGGAATTGCAAAAGAGGCATTTAAAAACATGAATGACATACTGTGGAAGATTTCCTCTGCTCACTAAGTGTAACAAAATCGGAACTCAGATGGTTAAGGAGCTTGTTAATGTGGGATCACAGGGTGCACGTGCTGTCTGGGACAGACAAGGTAAATGGAGGCAGGTACACAGTGGGAAGCTAGTCATGGCCACCCCAGGAAAGCAGCTTGGCCCCACGAACGGGTGAACAGCACAGAATGGGCCTTGCCCATTGGGAAACATGTGCCATCATGCAGTGCAGGTGGCGGGGAGAGTGGGCAGTAAATACTCGGGCAATGCAGGGAGCCGTCATCCCTACTGGCATTGTGGGGGCATAACAGCAGGAGCAAAGCTGCTAAGCACAATTGGAGAATACCTGAGCACAAGGAAGGCAGCAGCTGGCAATGGGGTCATGGCTCTTGTACTTTGGGCCCAGTGCCAATGAGGAGCAACACCCTCTTCAGGAAGGGCAGAGCCTGGGCATCAGGAGGGCAGGGGAGAGACATGGCGCAGGAAGAACACGGAGGCCATAGCCCTCAACATAGGATCCACCACCAAAGATGGAGCTACCTGGAGATAACTGAGAACGTGCTGCAGGAGACTGCAACGCTCTAGGCAGATGCTAACAGATATCTGTGCCCTCGTCACTGAACCTCGCACCTTGCAGCACTGGTTGCCATGCCCTTCCAGTGGCGGTCTACATCACTGTGGCCTTGAACATCTTCACTTTTGGCTCCTACAAAGGATCAACTGCAGACCTTGGTGGCATCTTGCAAATGGCAGCACACCACTGCATCTCGCAGGTCATTGATGCATTGTTTGCCAGAGCTGGACAGTACATTCAACTCATTGATAGATACCTTTCAGGCTCAGAGGGCAGCGGGTTTCACCGCCATTGCTGGATTCTCCCAGGTGCAGAGCATCATCGATTGCATCCTTATGGCCATTGAGGCACCCAGTGTCCAGCTAGTGAGGTTCATCAACAGGAAGGGATTCCAATCCCTTAACATTCAGCTGGCCTGCAACCACAATAAGAGCTTGCTCCATGTGTGTGCTCACTTTCCTGGCAGCTGCCATGACTCTTCCATCCTCTGCCAGTCCAAGCTGCTGCAGATCTTCACTCCAACCCCCAAAGTTTGTGGATGGATTCTAGAGGGCAAGTGATAGCCCTCGAAGAGATGCTACTCACCCCTCAATGAGAGTCCCAGACAGTGGCACAGAAGTGACACAACCAAAGCCATCTGCTCACCAGGACCACTATTAAGCACACCATTGGGCTTCTGAAGAAGGGGTTCTGGTGCTAGAACGAGTCAGATGGCACTCTGCAATACACTCCTACAAGGGTTTCACTCACTGTGGTAGTCTGCTGTGCTCTCTATAACACGGACCTCCAGAGAAGAGGGACCTTAAGGACGGTGAGGCCCTGGAAAAACACAACTCATCGGAGGAAGAGGAGGAGGAAAAGGAAGTGGAGGGGGAGGACGTAGAACAACAAGGTGCTCCAGCTGCACAGGGAGGTGGTCGTGCACAGCAGGGGATGTGAAGGTCTCATCAGGATTCCATGAATGTCAGGGATGTTCTGATTCATAAACATTTCAACTGAGCTCCTCCGACCCAGGATGAACGACATGGGATGGAAATTGCTCTGAGGTGATTGTGCTAATACATCCACCGAGGATGCAGCCTGGAACATACAAACTCTTACTGCCAATGAAGGATGAACATCTTCTCAGAGGTTTTGCCATCACTGAGGGACCCTTGATCTCCTTCACCACCTCATATGTCTTTTCTTGTCCCGCCATAAATAAAAGGAGTCTCACCAGTGTGGCTTCAAGTGTCATTATTTACATCGTACTCAGAAAGGAAAACACTGCACAGTTACAGGAAGAAAACACCTCAGTGACTCACTCAGTGCTCCGTGCTCCGCCACTTCTATGCGATGCTCCCTTGTGGTCTCAGAGGAGGTGGAGGCAGCCTGCTTACTTGTCTTGGCTTGCAGCTGAGATGCACATGGTGGTTGTCCTCATTGTGGAGGTCCCATGGGGGCATTACCAGAGGCTGGACTTGAATCATTGCAGGGGCAGCCTCTGTCACTGGGCCCTGCTGCACAGGTGCTCCCTCTGTCAGATGGGCTAAGAAGGCTGAAGATGATGATGGTGCTCTGTGAAGGGATGGCACCATCATTCTCTTCGGTGACATCCTCAGCCTTTGGCTGGCACTCCGGATGACTGGAGGGGAGCACCAGCTGGGGTGAAACCAGTATCCCCTCCAAACATCTCTGTGCACTGACTGGTCCAGGATACATGCATCCAGTCTATGTTAGTACTCAGTTCCTGTATGCACTCTGAGTGCTGCGGCATATGGCTCTCCATGAGGTTGCCCACTCTCTCAATGGAGGAGCTCATGCACTGAAAGCTCTGAGCCATTGTGGCGCACATGAGCTAAATGGACACCTCCATTGTCTGCCCATGACCCTGCATTTCCTCAGGAAATTCCAACATGCGGGAGCACATCTAATGCTGCTGGTCTGGGTACAGCCTCCTTTCCAGTGACTCCTGAGGCACTGCATCTATGTATCACACTAGGACCCATTGGGGTGAGTGTATTTGCAGTGGTGGATGCTGCACTTGTAAGGGGTGACAGTGTTTCTTTGGAGCTTTGCTACTCCTCTTGGCTTGGTGAGGTGAAGGAGATGGTCTCCTTGGGTTGATGTCTGTATCTGTGGGAGACACAAGAAAAGATCATGAGTACTAGCCTTGGAGAGCAGAAGCCTCTGCAGTGCTGAAGTTTCCCAATGCAACTCAGTGTTCGGCATGCTGTTGGTCAGAGTGGAGTGCATTGCATTCCCTTCATGAATGCATTGCCCTCTTTAATCATCATCGCCACCATGAGTACCCATCTTGCCATGGCTGACTTCCTTGTGGTCTGTGATCCTGGCTGTTTCCATGACTCCCTCCTCCATGGGTGTGATGATGTGAAGGGAACACCTCCGCCCGTTTGGGCCCTCTCTCAGGCATTTTTTGCCCATTTCTCCTGCAAGGACAAAAGAGAGTGAGATGAGGCACTGCTGTCCTCTTTGATCAATGGCAGCTACTCCTATTCATTAGAAGGTGTTACAGGTCCTCAGTGGTTACAGGTCCTCAGCATCACTATGGCTTTGAGTCATTCTGAGGATTAAGTAAGTGGCCTGTGCCTACACCCTCCCATGTTCAGGAGCAGCATGCATTCTGAGGCTCCTCAGTTGGTGTGTCTGCTGGAGGGGTGAATACCCAGAGATGAGTCCTGAGGGTTGGGCGTAGCACTCACCTGGCCAGAGCGTTAAGATCATTGAAACTTTTCCTATACTGGATCCAAGTTCTTCTGACCATACTTCTTCCGCTGACTGTGGCAAGGATATCCACCTCCTGCGACCCTCTGGGAACAGGACCTTCCTTCTTTCCCACACAGCCTCCAGCATGAATTCCAGGTATGCACCTGAAAATCAACGGGCTGCCCTGCCCTGGGTTCCAGACCTCTGGCTCTGCTGAGACAATGTAGAATTCAAGTCTTCTGTGATATTTCATTCTGCAGTAACTATAGTGAAATGACAGCCACAGTAATGGCTGCCGTGGTTAGTTTAAATCTGGCCTACACTTGAGTTGTCCTGCCTCCATTAATTGGGCGTCAAACCCATCTCCATAGCAATTAAAGATCACTCCTGTGAAACTTGGGGCCAATTACAGTTTCCTCCCGGGGCGGGTCCCGACTTCCGTTTCCCATCCCTGCTGTGAAAATGCAGCCCTGTCGCTTCCAAAGCCATTAAAGGGCTTGTAATTTCTGGATCCACCTTCCGTTTGAGTCTGTTCCCCTATATTATATGTCATCTTGTTAAACAGGCAGTGGGTGCCATGAAGGGAACCGCCAACACCACATAGTAAAATGTCCCAAGGTCCTTCACAGGAGTGTTACCAATCAACTTGATTGTCTCTGAGCCACATAAGGAGATATCAGAGAAGATGACCAAATGCTCAGTCAAAGAGGTAGTTTTAAGGAGCCTCTTAAAGGAGGAAAGAGAAGTAGATAGATTTGGGGAGGGAATTCCAGAGCTTAGGGCCCAGGCAGCAGAACGAATGGCCCCCAATAGCAGAATGATTAAAATCGGATGCACAACAGGTCAGAATTGGAATGGGCACAGATATCCTAGAGGGTTGTGAGGCTGAAGGAGGTTATGAAGATAGAGTATGGTAGGGTGAGGCAGGGCGAGGCCATGGAGGCATTTGAAAACAAGAATGAAAATTTTAAAATAAAGGCATTGCTTAACCAGGAGCCAATGTCGCTCAATGAACACAGGGATGATGGGCGGATGGGACTTGGTGCGAGTTAGGATATGGGCAGCAGAGGTTTGGATGACCTTAAACCTATGGAGGGTGGAACATGGGAGGCCAGCCAGGAGTGCAATGGAATAGTCAAGTCTAGAGGTATGGCATCAAGGAGCCCTAGCAAAACTGAAGTCAATGGGAATCAGGGGGAAAGCTCTCCGCTGGTTGGAGTCATACCTAGTGCAAAAGAAGACTGTTGTGGTTGTTGGCGGTCAATCATCCCAGCTCCAGGACGTCACTGCAGGAGTTCCTCAAGGTAATGTCCTAGGCCCAACTATCTTCAGCTGCTTCATCAATGACCTTCCTTCAATCATAAGGTCAGAAGTGGGGATGTTTGCTGATGATTGCATAATGTTCAGCACCATTCGCAACTCCTCAGATACTGAAGCTTTCCATGTAGAAATGCAGCAAGACCTGGACAATATCCAGGCTTGGGCTGATAAGTGGCAAGTAACATTCGCACCACACAAATGCCAGGCAATAACCATCTCCAACAAGAGAGAATCTAACCATCTCTCCTTGATATTCAATGGCATTACCATCGCTGAATCCCACTCTATCAACATCCTGGGGGTTACCATTGACCAAAAACTGAACTCGAGTAGCCATATAAATACCACGGCTACAAGAGCAGGTCAGAAGCTCGGAATCCTGTTGCGAGTCACTCACTTCCTGACTCCCCAAAGCCTGTCCACCATCTACAAGGCACAAGTCAGGAGTGTGATGGAATACTCTCCACTTGCCTGGATGGGTGCAGCTCCAACAACACTCCAGAAACTCAACACCATCCAGGACAAAGCAACACGCTTGATTGGCACCCCATCTACAAACATTCATTCCCTCCACCACCGAAGCACAGTGGCAGCAGTGTGTACCATCTACAAGATGCAGTGCAGCAACGCACCAAGGCTCCTTAGACAACATGTTCCAAACACATGACCTCTACCAACTAGAAGGACAAGGGCAGCAAATGCATGGGAACACCACCACCTGCAAGTTCCCCTTCAAGTCACACACCATCCTGACTTGGAACTATATCGCTGTTCCTTCACTGTCGCTGGGTCAAAGTCCTGGAACTCCCTTCCTAACAGCACCTACCCCACATGGACTGCAACGGTTCAAGAAGGCAGCTCATCATCATCGTCTCAAGGGCAATTAGGGATGGGCAATAAATGCTGGCCTAGCCAGCGACGCTCACATCCCATGACTGATTTTAAAAAAAAGCATGGATATGCAAATCTTGTCCTTTGCCTGTTCTAAGTCCACAAATGAAATTTTCAAAGATAAAGTAGATCTAGGTTGTATTATAGTCTTTTAGATGTGAATCCTTTTGGAACTAGTAATGTGTGTGACACAAAAACAAGAAATGCTGGAATCACTCAGCAGGTCTGGCAGCATCTGTGGAAAGAGAAGCAGAGTTAACGTTTCGGGTCAGTGACCCTTCTTCGGAACTGACAAATATTAGAAAAGTCACAGATTATAAACAAGTGAGGTGGGGGTGGGGCAAGAGATAACAAAGGAGAAGGTGCAGATTGGACCAGGCCACATAGCTGACCAAAAGGTCACGGAGAAAAGGCAAACAATATGTTAATGGTGTGTTGAAAGACAAAGCATTAGTACAGATTAGGTGTGAATACACTGAATATTGAACAGCAGCAGCGGCAAACCTGAAGAAAAACAACCTGAAAAAATGTGTGTATTCATGCTTTGGGTCTTCATGGTCAGCAATAAAAGAGTTGCAATGTTGCAATGTCCTTGGCAAGGGCCAGCAATTAATGTGCAACAAGTTCCCTGGCAACAATTTGTGGCATATACAGACAGGCCATGAGCCTGATAAATGGAATTGCTGCATCATTTTCTTTTGTATGCCACCTTCTTACATATCTATCCACATTGTTTGCATGCAGCATTGAACATGACCATTCCTTCCTGCTGGGGAGATTGTCCTGTAGTGCCAAACAGAGCAACCATCTGTGCATATCTTTAACAGATCTTGCATTAACAAAGAAATATTATTAAGGGCTGAATAATTAATAAGAATGAATATTGCATTTATAGTGAAAGCTGGGCCAACAATCCAATTATTTTATTGTTGAAATCAATAGTACTTGACAAAACAGCTCCAGCAAAAATTGATTTTAGCAACGACAAAAATGTGGAATCAGGAAACAACTATAACTGTGGCAAAGCTATAAAATGTGACAAGTTCATTCTTTAATGCTTGGAAATAAAAAGGTAAAAATGGCAACTAGTGTTTGCTAGCTTCCCACTTATAACATGCACCAAACAATAATGGAGCCTTTCAACTGCCAGCAGCCCATTCCTGGTCTGAAAAACAGGTGATCCGCAGTTGAAAATCTATTGATATCTTTCTGCACCTATTTTCTCACTTGAATCAACTTTCAGGGTGGTCTTTAAATGAGCATCCAGTTGGAAGGCTTTTCAAATATGCAGATCTGGCCTATGCCTGTTGTAAGTTCCCAGTTGCAGTTTTCAAGGATAAATGGGTACGTCAGCTTCACTTTGTCCAGATGTTGAGAGGTCTAACTGATAGTCCTTATAGTTACCACTGGAGGCCTCTCCCAGAAGATCCTGTTCTTATTTTTATTTAAAGATTTTTCTAGGACCAGGAGCAGCAGGAGCATATTCTTCAAATACAGCCCAAATTCATCAAAAATTAGAGCAGAGCAAAGGATATTAAAATTGTATTTCTCATAAATGCCTTTAGGTGATCTGTATTCAAAATGGTAATACCTCAACACAAATATAACAGCTGCAGCCCCATAGGATTAATGTAACTGAACTAAATACTTAAATCAAACTGAACAAAAAGCAAATAGAATTGCAGATATTGGAAATGTGAAGCAAAAACAGAACTGATTTCAACTGTAAAAAGAAAGGTGGGTTCTACAATGGGCGGGAGGTCTGCTCTATCAGGTTACCACTCAGGCATCAAAATTAAAAATTACTTCCATTATCACCATCTGGGATTGTGGTCTATCCCTCTGGCTCTACATTCCAAGATCCAATTAGTTTACATTGTTTCCATAGACTGTGCTGTTAGGATTTGTGAGTGATCCATCAAGATCTCTAGATTCCTTTCCTGTGTTGCATTCTATGGCTCACAGCCTGTAGCCTAGAGCTTCTGCAAGCTCAGTCAGATGGCAGAGTGTGGCAGAACAGGACTTCTACCTGCCTCTTTAGACTTGCAAGGACCCCGTCCAAACTGAGTAATAGGGCCATTAGAATAATTGGGGTGAACAACCCATGCATGAAGAAGTCTAACAGGCACCTTATCCTGCTGTGCTGCTAGAATCTCAGCTGTTCTGAGGGGCTAGGAGTTTCTTAAGCCTTTATTGGACCACAATGGTACATTCAAAAATTCTGTTAGGTCCTGCAAGGACCAGAAGGGCAGTCTGTTCAAGGTAATCAGTTCCAGAGGATCAATTACCTTTGCTAAATTGCATACTCAAGCCTATTTTAGGCCCACAACAGGCATAAGAACTGCTAGATGGAAAAATTGTGCAATGGGCAGAATTCATGGGAGAATACCTGTAGACATGGCCCCAAAATGTTGAAGAGATATAAGATAGGCAGGCAGAAGATGAGCCTGACACTCCTACCTGAATTTTACGGCAGTTAAAAGTGAGTTAGAAGCTGGGCAGATCGGGATTCCACCTCAAATTCCAATCCCACACTGCTACAACCATAAATTCCACAGGGCAGTGGCTGGAATTTCTAGGCTATTGAGTTTAAATTCTCTGTTTGTTTCCTTTCTCTAGTCTAATTACATTTCCTTTTCCCATATTAATTGTCATTTGCTATTCATCAGCCAACCATCCCAACCTACCTAGATCCTTTTGTATTCGTTTTACCATTTCCCTATAGTTTGAACCCCTTTCCCTATTTGGCTTAAAATATGAACTTTGACAAATTTGTTTGTGTTGCAGCATTGAATCATCTCTATACACTGTAAATAGCAATGATCCCAGCATTGATTACTGTGGCACCTACTAATGATCACTTGCCATGTTGTCACAGCTCTATCCACAACCATACTTTGCTTTTTCTGGTTTAGCCAATTTTTCAGTCCACCTCAGAAGTTATATCCTATTCCATCCTTTTTCCTTCAAGAACTCCAGTAAACTTGTTAACTGAGACCTCCCTCCCTTAAATCCATGTGACTCACTCTTACCAAACCTATCTCAGCATTTTCTAATCCCCTTTTTCATGATGCCTCTACCATGTTACCTTCAATAGATGTTACGCTCACTGGCTTGTATTCTCTGGCTCATCCCAAATCTCTTTCTTGAAGATTAGTGTTATATTAGCAACTTTTCAATCATCAGGCACTGTTTCCATTTATAATGAGTTGCTAAGGATAGTGACAATGATGTGATTGGTTTTGATAGCCATTTCTTCTTGCATTCTTGTGTGATGTGTATCTGTGCCTGGTATCTTGACTTCCCTTAATTTCCGCAGACTATCAGTGACTGCCTTATCTGAAATTTCCATCTCTTTCCCCTCCAAAAATGTAACTCTCATGCTGGTGCGACTGTTCATGGCCTCCTTCATGAATACAAAACAAATTCATTTAGCATCTTTGATATCCATTGATTCCTTGATATGATCCACTGTTAGGAATGGAAAGTGGAACATATTCAGAAATATTATACACAAATAAATACCACTAGGGAAGAAGGGGAACAGAAGGAAAAGATTGACATGGGCAATAATGGAAACAAGGCAAGGAATGTAAATTAACCTGGCTGATCATATCCTCATCCTCTATTGCTTATCCTCCACTGTCCAGTGGAACTGTGATTAGTGGACACAATGGGACTGAATGGCCTCCTTCTGTCCTGTAAACTTCTTTGGTTCAATATGAAAATGGAACAAGGGCATAAAACTGTTTATTTTGGTAGTCCAATAACATTAGATGGCTGAAGCACAAATGAAGCTAGATGGAGGGTTAGAATTGCAGAAGGGACATTTAAGAGCATGCATGAATTTCTGTGCAACAGTAAACTAAAACTGGTGATAAGATGTAGAATTCTTAAGTGATATGTGCTGTAAACAATATTGTACAGATGTGAAAACTGGACTGTCAATGCTGAAGTAAGATGATAACTGGATGTGTTTGAGTTATAACGTTTCAGATGTATGTTGAAAATTAATTGGACAAGAAGAATGACTAATTAGGGGGCCCTTGAACTAGTAGGCTAAAAGGGAGAAGTGATGAGGTTGACTGTATAAGATAAAATACACACTGTCGACATATTATTCTTAAGAAACAGAATGTTGTTATTGTCTAGAAATGTTGATGGTAATATTCAAGAGTCAGGCAAAGAAGAACATGGCTGATAATGCAGTCATGGATGCCATGGATAAATGCAATCCATAGTATGGGGTTTAGGGTCGCCAAACTCTGGGGCAGGGAAGGTAGAATGCCGAATGTTGCAAACTTCAATCGGATAGCAGTTGCATGATTGCATTTCTGAACCTTTTGTGCCATTCAAATCTGTTTAGCAAAACAAAAAGTGGTCAATCAGAACCTATCTGTAATTTATAAAGAAATTCATGCTCAGGATATGGGCGCTGCTGTCAAAGTGAGCATTTATTGCCCATCTTTAGTTGCCCTGAGAAGGTGGGGGTAGGCCACCTTCATGTCCATTGCATCTTTTTTAGTTTAGTTTAGAGATACAGCACTGAAACAGGCCCTTCGGCCCACCGAGTCTGTGCCGACCATCAACCACCCATTTATACTAATCCTACACTAATCCCATATTCCTACCACATCCCCACCTGTCCCTATATTTCCCTACCATCTTATTCTTTGTAGTGATTTGATACTGCCATGCTGGGCCCCCACCTGCTAAGAATGAGGCATATTATTTTCACCATATGGACATTAAATTTCAAATTGTTGCTGAGAAGAAGAGAAGGCCTGTTACAAGGGCTACTAGACTTGAATGGAGGACATTTGCATACCAATAAGGAGAAGAGACACTACTTCCCTAACCACCTATCCTAAAATGGGCTTTGATCATCAGCTATGGTATGTAAGAGGAGCATTCCAAAGACTGCTAAGGTAATACAATCCACAAACTGATTAAACCAGCTGGTTACATGACTAACTGGCTGGTCCAGGGTTTTTTGAACTAGCCACAGAGTTTGAACTCAGAGTGTCTGTTTGCTCCTGGACCGAGAAGACCTCTCCTGGCTGGTTCACCACAGCCTCTCCTGTCTGCTCCCATCTCTTTCTCATGGAATTCCAAATCCACTGAATACACATGAAACCCAAGAAAGAAAAGTCTCCTACAGTGAACAAGGTTTAAGAAGAATACTGGGCCCCAACGAAAAGCAAGATCTACCTACAGTCAAAGACTCTACAGTGAGCTCAAAGATCTGTAACAAAAACCCTCTTCAGAGATTGCCTCAAACTTTTCCACTTTGTTTCTTCTGCTCTCTTCTGTCTCTATCTGCATGTGTGTATTGCATATGCATGTAGCATCGGCACGTCGTGTATCTGTAGGCGTGAACCAATTAGAGTTTTAAGTTTAATAAATTTCAACCTTTCTTCTTTAAATCTAAGAAAACCTTTGTGCTGGTTTCTTTTTCTTATAATTGGAAAGCGGTGAACAAGGATTCACCAAGGGGGAACTAAAAACATGGTGTGTTTAAAATTAAACCCTGTTACAGTAAGACCAGGTGAAGGCTGAGAGGGACCCCTAGACCCCTTTCTCACCTGGTCGTAACAATACAACTAAGTGGTATGCTAGACAATCTTGTAATAGGAATGAACAGTACTGAATTTAAAATCTAAATGAATCCAAAGCAGGCAATTTAAGATTAACGATGATTAATGAAACATTCTTTCTGCCGTGACAGCAATGCACTTCTGAGGTTGAATTAAGTATATTGTTGGATTATAGTAAAATGAATTTTACATTGTGCATGTAAGTGCTCAAAGTTGACTGCCAGTGCCAAAGTTTAAAAGCATTCCATTCCCCACCTTGATAAGAATAAAAATTTGCCAGAATATAAATTCAAATATTTGTTTTTTCTAAAAAGTGCTCAAAGCTGTCATTCTGAGTTATTTAAATACACTTAATGGCATTGTTATTATAAAATCTGGTGCATATGCAACATCAATGTGAAAGTAATTGGAGGTTGAGTGTTAAAAGGTCATGTGCACTGGCACATAAAACACTCTGGCAGTGATCCGGCTATATCAAACTCCATTTAGGTATCACTTGCATGTCAGATTTTACAATAAACTTGTTTAATTCCATGTTTAATCATTAACAGTTGTTTTGTAAAGCACAGTGGGTACAGAGCCTGTTTCCAGTGGATAGTGCCACGAACTCCACATCATCCCAATTATAAGAACATAAGAATGCAAGAAATAGGAGCAGGAGTAGGCCATTCAACCCATTGTTCCTGCTTCACCATTCAATAAGATCATGGCTGATCTTCTACCTCACCTTCCCGCACAATCCACAAATTCCTTGATTCCCTGAGTATCCAAAAATCTATCAATCTCTGTCTTGAATAGACTCAACAAGTGAGCAACCACTGCTCTCTGGGATAATTTCTCCTAATCTCAGTCCCAAATGGCTGCCGCTTTATTATAGAGTCATATATGGCACCGTAGATGCGGTATACCTGGATTTCCATTAGGCATATGAGAAGTTGCCATACAAAAGGTTAATTGGCAAGATAAGGGCTCATGGAGTTGGAGGTATTAAATTAGCATGGATAGATGAGTGGTTAACAGACAGGAAGCAAAGAGTGGGCATAAACAGGACATTTTCAAGTTGGCAGCCAGTAAATAGTGGAGTGCCACAAGGATCGGTGCTGGGGCATCAGATATTTACAATCTATATTAATGACCTAGATGAAGAGAAAGAGAGTAATGTATCTAAGTTTGCTGATGATACAGAGATAGGTGGAAAGGTGAGCTTTTGGGAGGACACAGAGAGGCTGCAAAGAGATCTAGACAGGTTAAGTGAGTGGACAACAAGATGGCAGATGGAGTGTAATGTAAGGAAGTGTGAAGTTATGCACTTTGGTCATAAGAATAGAAAAGCAGAATATTTTTTAAAAGGTGTGAAACTCATAAGTGTCGATGTTCAAAGAGACTTGGGTTTGCTTGTACAAGGAAAGCAGAAAGTTAACATGCAGGTACAGCAAGCAATTAGGAAGGCAAATGGCATGTTGGCCTTTATTGCACGGGCTTGGAGCACAAAAATAAGGAAGTACTGCTACAATTGTACAGGGTTTTGGTGAGACCACATCTGGAATATTGTGTGCAGTTTTGGTCTCCACATTGAAGAAAAGATATACTTGCATTGGAGAAAGTGCAATGAAGATTCACTAGATTGGTCCCTGGGATGAGAGGGTTGTCCTATGATTAGAGGCTTAGTAAATTGGGCCTGTATTCTCTGGAGTTTAGAAGAATGAGGTGATCTCATTGAAACATATAAGATTCTAAAGGGGCTGAATAGGGTAGACACTGAGAGATTATTTCTACTAGTTGGGGAATCTAAAACACAGGGGCACAGTCTCAGCGTAAGGAGCTGATTATTTAGGATTGAGATGAGGAGAAATTATTTCACTCAAAGGGTTGTGAATATTTGCATTCCCTATCCCAGAGGGTTGTGGATGCTCCACCACTGAATACATTTAAGGCTGGGATAGACAGATTTTTGTCTCTCAGGGAATCAAGGGATATGGCAAGTGGGCGGGAAAGTGGAGTTGAATCCTAAGAGAAACCATGATCGTTTTGAATGGCGGAGCAGGCTCAATGGGCCATATAGTCTACTCCTGCTCCTATTTCTTGTGTTCTTGTGTAGAGAATTCCAAAGAAATCACAACCCTTTGGATGAAGAAGTTTCTCCTTATCTCAGTCCCAAATATCTGCCCCTTTAGTATAGAGTCACATACAGCACAGAAGGAAGCTATTTGGCCCATCAAGTCCATGCCGACTCTCTACGGAGCTATGCAGTCAGTCCCACTCCCTGGTTCAATCCCTGTAGTCTATTTATCTCAGGTGGCCATTCATCTCCCTCTTGAAGTCAGTGATTGTCTCCACTTCCACCACCCTTGTGGGCAGAAAGTTCCAGGTCATTACCACCTGCTGTGTAAATAAGTGCTTCCTCATATTCCCCCCTACATCTTTTGCCCAAAATGTTCAATTTGTGTGCCCCGGTCCTTGTACCATTTGTCAATGAGAATGGTTTTCCTTGTCTAACTTATCTAAGCCTGTCATAATCTTGTACGCTTCTATTAAATCTTCCCTCGATCTCCTGTGTTCCAAGGAGGACAAACACAGCTTTTCCAACCTAACCTTGTAACTAAAATCCTCCATCTCTGGAACCTTTCTGGTAAATCTCTTCTACACCCTGTCAAGGACCCTCACATCCTTCCTGAAGTGTGGTGACCAGAACTGGAGGCAATACTTCAGTTAGGGCCTAACCAGAGCTTTATAAAGGTTCAGCATAACTTCCCTTCTTTTGTACTCAATGCCTCTATTTATGAAGCCTAAGATCCCATATACTTTACTAACCACTCTCTCAACAAGTTCTGCCACACTCTCAATATGTCCTGCCACTTTCAAAGATCGATGCACATACACCCTCAGGTCCCTTTGCTCCTGCACGCTCTTTAGAACAGTGCCATTAAGTATCTATTGCCTCCCCCTACTCCTTCTGCAAAAGGCATCACCTCACACTTGTCAGTATTATATTTCATCTGCCACTTGTCTGCCCACTCCACCAGCCTATCTAAGTCCTGTTGCAGGTAGTTCATATCATCCTCACTGTTTGCCGCATCTCCAAGTTTGGTGTCATCAGCAAATTTTGAGATTCTACTCTGTATTCCAAGATTCAAGTCATTTATATAGAGCAACAAAAGCAGTGGTCCCAGCACTGACCCTTGGGGAACACCACTGTCTACCATCCTCCAGTCTGAAAAGCAACCATTTATTATGACTCGCAGTTTTCAGTCCTTAAGCCAATGTTTTTATCCCATTCGATACTGACCCTCCTATACCATGAGCCTCAATTCTGTTAACCAGCCTTTTATGTGATACCTTGTCAAATGCTTTCCTAAGATCTATATTCACAACATCCACCGCATTCCCTTCATCAACCTTCTCTGTTACGTCATCAGAACATTCAATTAGATTAGTCAAGCATGATCTGCCTTTTACAAATCCATGCTAGCTGTCCTTAATTAACTCGAACCTCTCCAAATGTCCATTGATATTTTACCTGATTATTGTTTCTAAAACCTTCCCCATCACTGATGTTAAACTAACTGGCCTGTACTTGCTCGGACTGTCCTTACACTATTCTTGAATATGGGTGTCACATTTGCCACTCTCCAATCCTTTGTTCTGGCACTTCTCCCATATCCAGGGAAGGTTGGAAGATTATGGCAAACCCTTTTGCTATCTCCATCCCCACTTCCTTTAGTGACCCCTTGCTCTTGACTCCACAGCCAGGGGAGACATCCTTCTAGGATCTACCCAGTCAAGCCTCTTAAGAATTTTATATGTTTCAATGAGATTGCCTTTCATTCTTCTAAATTCTAGGGAATATAGGCCTTGTCTACTCAATGTCTCCTCATAAGGAATCAGTCCAGTGAACCTTCATTGCACTATCTCCAAGGCAGGTATATGCTTCCTCAGGTAAGGAGACCAAAACGGTACACTAAACTCCAGGTGTGGTCTTACCAAGACCCTCAATAATTGTAGTAAGACTTCTTTACTCTTGTACTCCAATCCCTTTTTAATGAAGGCTAACATACTATTTGCTTTCCTAAGTGCTTGCTGCACCTACACGCTAGCTTTCTAGGACACCCAGGACCCTCTAAATGCCAAAACTTCCCAGTCTCTCACCATTTAAAAAATATTCTGTTTTTCCATTTTTCCTTCCAAAGTGGATAACTTGAAACTTCCTCACATTATATTCCATCTGCCACTCACCTAACCTGTCTATATCGTTTTGCAGCCTCTTTATGTCCTCCTCACAGCTTACTTGCCCATATAACTTTGCATTGTCAGTAAAATTAGATACATTGCACTTGGTCCTCTCATCTTAGTCATTTATATAGATAGTAAATAGCTGGGACCCAGGCACTGATCTTGCAGTACCCTGCTAGTTACAGCCTGACAACTGGAAAATGATCTGTTTATTCCTACTTTCTGTTTTCTGTCTGTTCGGCAATCCTCAATCCATGCTAAAATATTAGCCTTAATTTTGTGTAATAAACTCTTGTGTGGTACCTTAACGAATGTTTTTTGAAAATCCAAATATACTTTTTTTTATATTCATTCCTGGGATGTGGGCATCACTGACTGGGCCAGCATTTATTGCCCATAACCTAATTGTCCTTGAGAAGGTGGTGGTGAGCTGCCTTCTTGAACCGCTGCAGTCCATGGGGGTAGGTACACCTGTTAGGAAGAGAGTTCCAGGATTTTCATCCAGCGACAGTGAAGGATGGTGTGTGACTTGGAGGGGAACTTGTGGGTGGTGGTGTTCCCATGCATCTACTGCCCTTGTCCTTCTAGGTGGTAGAGGTCGCGGGTTTGGAAGGTGCTGTCTAAGGAGCCTTGGGGCGTCGCTGCAGTGCATCCTGTAAATGGTACACACTGCTGCCACTGTGCGTCACTGGTGGAGGGAATGTTGTGGATGGGGTACTAATCAAGCGGGCTGCTTTGTCCTGGATGGTGCCGAGCTTCTTGAGTGTTGTTGGAGCTGCACCCATCCAGGCAAGTGGAGAGTATTCCATCACACTCCTGACTTGTGCCTAGTAGATGGTGGACAGGCTTTGGGGAGTCAGGAGGTGAGTTACTCGCCGCAGGATTCCTAGCCTCTGACTGCTCTTATAGCCACGAATTTTATATGGCTACTCCAGTTCAGTTTCTGGTCAATGGTAAACCTCCAGGATGTTGATAGTGGGGGGATGCTGCGATGGTAATGCCATTGAATGTCAAGGGGAGATGGTTAGATTTTCTCTTGTTGGAGATGGTAATTGCTTAGCACTTGTGTGGCACGAATGTTACTTGCCATTTATCGGCCCAAGCTTGGACATTGTCCAGGTCTTGCTGCATTTCTACACAGACTGCTTCAGTATCTGAGGAGTCGCAAATGCTGGTGAACATTGTGCAATCATCAACATCCCCACTTCTGGCCTTATGATTGAAGGAAGGTTATTGATGAAGCAGCTGAAGATGGTTGGGCCCAGGACACTATCCTGAGGAACTCCTGCAGTAATGTTCTGGAGCTGAGATGATTGACCTCCAACAACCACAAGCATCTTCCTTTGCGCTAGGTATGACTCCAACCAGCGGAGAGATTTCCCCCTGATTCCCATTGACTCCAGTTTTGCTAGGTCTCCTTGATGCCACACTGGGTCAAATGCTGCCTTGATGTCAAGGGCAGTCACTCTCACCTCACCTCTTGAGTTCAGCTCTTTTGTCCATGTTTGAACCAAGGCTGTAATGAGGTCTGGAGCTGAGTGGCCCTGGCGGAACCCAAACAGAGCGTCACTGAGCAGGTTATTGCTAAGCGAGTGCCGCTTGATAGCACTGTCAAAGACACCTTCCATCACTTTACTGATGATTGAGAGTAGACTGATGGGGTGGTAATTGGCTGGGTTGGACTTGTCCTCCTTTTTGTGTACAGGACATACCTGGACAATTTTCCAAATTGCCAGGTAGATGCCAGTGTTGTAGCTGTACTGGAACAGCTTGGCTAAGGGCACGGCAAGTTCTGGAGCACAGGTCTTCAGTACTATTGCCGAATGTTGTCAGGGCCCATAGCTTTTGCAGTATCGTTTCTTGATATCATGCGGAGTGAATCCAATTAGCTAAAGACTGGCATCTGTGATGCTGGGGACTTCAGGAGGAGGCCAAGATGGATCACCCACTTGGCACTTTTGGCTGAAGATGCTGCAAATGTTTTCGCTTTATCTTTTACACTGATGTGCTGGGCTCCCCCATCATTGAGGATGGGGATATTTGTGGAGCTACCTCCTCCACTTAGTTGTTTAATTGTCCACCACCATTCATGACTGGATGTGACAGGACTGATCCATTGGTTATGGGATTGCTTAGCTCTGTCTATCGCATGCCGCTTACACTGTTTGACACGCAAGTAGTCTTGGGTTGTTGCTTCACCAGGCTGACACCTCATTTTGAGGTATGTCTGGTGCTGCTCTTGGCATGCCCTCCTGCACTCTTCATTGAACCAGGGTTGGTTCCCCAGCTTGATGGTGATCATAGAGTGGGAGATATGCCAGGCTATGAGGTTACAGATTGTGGTTGAGTACAATTCTGCTGTTGTTGATGGCCCACAGTGCCTCATGGATGTCCAGTTTTGCATTACTAGATCTGTTTGAAATCTATCCAATTTAGTACGGTGGTTGTGCCACACAACACAATGGAGGGTATCCTCAATGTGAAGACGGGACTTACTCTCCAAGAGGACTATGCGGTGGTCATGCCTACCAATACTGTCATGGACAGATGCATCTGCGACAGGCAGATTGGTGAGGATGAGGTCAAGTATATTTTTTCCTCTTGTTGATTCCCACACCACCTGCCGCAGACCCAGTCTAGCAGCTATGTCCTTTAGGACTCGGCCAGCTCGGTCAGTAGTGGTGCTACCGAGCCACTCTTAGTGATGGACATTCTGCGCCCTTGCCACCCTCAGTGCTTCCTCCAAGTTGTCTTCAACATGGAGGAGTACTGATTCATCAGCCGAGGGGGGGGCAGCAGGTAGTAATCAGCAGGTGGTTTCCTTGCCCATGTTTGACCTGATGCCATGAGACTTCATGGAGTCTGGAGTCAATGTTGAGGACTCCCAGGGCAACTCCCTCCCAACTGTCTACCACTGTGCTGCCACCTCTGCTGGGTCTGTCCTGCCGGTGGGACAGGACATACCCAGGGATGATGATGGCGATGTCTGGGACATTGTAAGGTGTGATTCTGTGAGTATGACTATGTCAGGCTGCTGCTTGACTAGTCTGTGGGACAGCTCTCCCAACTTTGGCACAAGCCTCCAGATATCAGTAAGAAGGACTTTGCAGGGTCGACAGAGCTGGGTTTGCCATTGTCATTTCTGGTGCCGAGGTCAATGCCGGGTGGTCTGTCCGGTTTCGTTCCTTATTAACTTCATAGCGGTTAGATACACTGAGTGGCTTGCTAGGCCATTTCAGAGGGAATTTAAGAGTCAACCAGATTACTGTGGATCTGGAGTCACATGTAGGCCAGACCAGGTAAGGACAGCAGCTTTCCTTCCCTAAAGGACATTAGTAAACCAGATGGGTTTTTACAATGGTTTCATGGCCATCATTGGACTGGCGTTTCTTTTCATTTCTAAATTTTAATTAATTGAATGCAAATTTCCCTTCTGCCTTGGTGGGATTCAAAGCCATGTTCCCAGAGCAATAACCTGGGTCTCTGGGTTACTTGTCCAGTGACAATACCACTACGCCACAGCCTCCCTTACATCCATTGGTTCCCCTATATCAATCCTGCTACTTACAACCTCAGTAACCTTTTAACAGATCTGTCAAACATGATTTCCCTTTCATAAATCCATATTGACTCTGCCTAATCATATTATGATTTTCTAAGTTCCCTGTTACCATGTCCCGAATAATAGATTCCAATATTTCCCTACTATTGATGTCTTACTAACTGTCCCGTAGTTTCCTGGTTTTCCTTTCCCCACTTTCTTGAATAGCAGGGCTATGTTTGCTACCTTCCAATCCATGGTGAGCATTCCAGAATCTAGGGAATTCATCAACTATCTCTGTAGCTACCTCTTTTAAAACCCTAGGATGGAGGCTATCAGGTTCTGGGAATTTGTTGGCGGTTAGTCCTATTCATTTCTCCAGCACTATTTCTTTAGTATTACTAATTTCTCTAAGTTCCTCATTCTCACTAGGCCCTTGGTTCCTGCTACTTCCTGAATGATTTTTGTGTCTTCTACTATGAAGACAGATACAAGGTATTTGTTTAATGTGTTATTCCTATTATAATTTCTCCTATCTCTGCCTCTAAGAAACCCACATTTACTTTTGCTAATCTCTTCCTTTTTACATATCATTGAAGCTTTTATTTTATTTATTTATTTATTTTTATTTAGAGATACAGCACTGAAACAGGCCCTTCGGCCCACCGAGTCTGTGCCGACCATCAATCGCCCATTTATACTAATCCTACACTAATTCCATATTCCTACCACATCCCCACCTGTCCCTATATTTCCCTACCACCTACCTATACTAGGGGCACTTTATAATGGCCAATTTACCTATCAACCTGCAAGTCTTTAGCATGTGGGAGGAAACCGGAGCACCTGGAGGAAACCCACGCAGACACAGGGAGAACTTGCAAACTCCGCACAGGCAGTGCCCAGAATTGAACCCGGGTCGTTGGGTTTCTAAGTCTCTTGCTAACTTACTTTCATATCCTCTTTTCTCTTTATCAATTACTTGGTCACCTCCCAATCCTCAGACTTACTACTTCTTTTGACAACATTATAAGCCTCCCCCTTTAATCTAATACTATCTTTAACTTCTTTTGTTAGCCACAGTTAGACAATTTTTCCTGTGTTTTTTTATTCCTTAAGGGAATGAATATTTGTTATAAATTATAAATGAAGTTGTTAATTTTTTGCCATTTCTTATCTACTATCATATCTTTTAATCTAGTTTCACAATCTACCATAGCCAATCTGTTCCTCATACCTACGTAATTTGCTTTGTTTGGATTTAAGACCCTAGTTAAAGACTTAAATATCACAAACTCACTATAGAATTCATCATATTATGATCACTCTTTGCTAGAGATTGCACAATACTAGACTTAAAATGCCCTCTTCCATCGTTGATTCCTCAACATACTGATTTAGAAAACTTTGTTTAATGCATTCCATGAACTCATCCTCCACACTATTACCACAAATTTGATTTGCCCCATCTATATAAAGATTAAAGGTCCCCACGATTGCTGAATTACCCTCGTTATATGCACCACTACTTTCCTGATTTATACTCTGCCCAACGCTACAACTCAGGGGGCCTATAAAAAACACTCAACAGAGTTTTCTACCCCTTATTGTTTGTTAACTCCCCCTAAACTGACTCTGCATCTTGATTTTCTAAGCTAAGATCCTTTCTTTCTGCTGTCCTTATCCCATCCTTTATTATCAGGGCTACCCACTGCATCCCCACCTCCTTTTCCATTTTGCCTTTTGCCTTTCTCTTCTAAAAGTATCCTGGAATATTTAGTTCCCACTTGGTCACTCTGCAACCATGTCTGTAAACGGGTTATTAGATTAAAACTATTAATTATCTCCTTTAAATTTATCATCCAGAAATGTATAGTCACTTTACAGATGGCCAATTCAGCGGAAGCAATGATCGGCTGTTGACTGCCATTCCGAGGCAAATAGTTTGAGCAAAGTGCCTTAAGAACAACATCTATTGTAAAAGAGGCCTAGCGTGCGGTATAATCTGCAACAGCATTTAGTTGTTTAACACAACCCACAATTAAACATTGGGGATTTGGCTGAAAGATTAGTTATCAGTGACAAATAATAATAATGTTTATTATATTTAAGATGGCAGTCTAGAGAATTTATTTGTTGCTTGCATCTTATTTCAAAGGCTGTATATCAATTTTTTAAAATCTAAATGCAATGCTACAACTTTGAAAAAGAGAGTATTTTTCAGATAACCCTTCTAGCCTGAGTAAGATTGACTTTAGTCATTGAATCATAAAATGGTTACAGCATAGAAGGAGGCCATCCCTGACCTTTACTATAGTCATGGAGAGGGATAGGAGCAGACGGGATGGGAAAATATTTAATTGGGGGAGGGGGAATTACAATGTTATTAGGCAGGAACTGGGGAGCTTAAATTGGGAACAGATGGTCTCAGGGAAATGCACAACAGAAATGTGGAGGTTGTTTAGGGAGCACTTGCTGCAACTGCTGGATAGGTTTGTCCCGATGAGGCAAGGAAGGGATGGTAGGGTGAAGGAACTTTGGATGACAAGAAATGTGGAACAGCTAGTCAAGAGGAAGAAGGAAGCGTACTTAAGGTTGAGGAAGCAAGGATCAGACAGGGCTCTAGAGGGTTACAAGGTAGCCAGGAAGGAACTGAAGAATGGACTTAGGAGAGCTAGAAGGGGACATGAAAAAGTCTTGGCAGGTAGGATTAAGGAAAATCCCAAGGCGTTCTACACTTATGTGAGGAACAAGAGGATGGCCAGAGTGAGAGTAGGGCCGATCAGGGATAGTGCAAGGAACTTGTGCCTGGAGTCGGAGGAGGTAGGGGAGGTCCTAAATGAATACTTTGCTTCAGTATTCACTAGTGAGAGGGACCTGGTCGTTTGTGAGGACAGTGTGGAACAGGCTGATATGCTCGAACAGGTTGATGTTAAGAAGGAGGATGTGCTGGAAATTTTGAAAGACATGAGGACAGATAAGTCCCTGGGGCCAGACAGGATATACCCAAGGTTATTACGGGAAGTGAGGGAAGAGATTGCCGCGCCTTTGGCGATGATCTTTGCGTCCTCACTGTCCACTGGAGTAGTACCAGATGATTGGAGGGTGGCAAATGTTATTCCCTTGTTCAAGAAAGGGAATAGGGATAACCCTGGCAATTACAAACCAGTCAGTCTTACGTCGGTGGTGGGCAAATTATTGGAGAGGATTCTGAGAGACAGGATTTATGATTATTTGGAAAAGCATCGTTTGATTAGAGATAGTCAGCATGGCTTTGTGAGGGGCAGGTCATGCCTCACAAGCCTTATTGAATTCTTTGAGGATGTGACAAAACACATTGATGAAGGAAGAGCAGTGTATGTGATGTATATGGATTTTAGCAAGGCGTTTGATAAGGTTCCCCATGGTAGGCTCATTCAGAAAGTAAGGAGGGATGGGATACAGGGAAATTTGGCTGTCTGGATACAGAATTGGCTGGCCCATAGAAGACAGAGGGTGGTAGTAGATGGAAAGTATTCAGCCTGAAGCTCGGTGACCAGTGGTCCGCAGGGATCTGTTCTGGGACCTCTGCTCTTTGTGATTTTTATAAATGACTTGGATGGGGAAGTGGAAGGCTGGGTTACTAAGTTTGCCGATGACACAAAGGTTGCTGGAGTTGTGGATAGTGTGGAGGGTTGTTGTAGGTTGCAACTGGACATTGACAGGATGCAGAGCTGGGCTGAGAAGTGGCAGATGGAGTTCAACCTGGAAAGGTGTGAAGTGATTCATTTTGAAAGGTCGAATTTGAATGCAGAAAACAGGCTTAAAGACAGGATTCTTGGCAGTGTGGAGGAACAGAGGGATCTTGGGGTCCACGTCCATAGATCCCTCAAAGTTGCCACCCAAGTTGATAGGGTTGTTAAGAAGGCGTATGGGGTGTTGGCTTTCATTAACAGGGGGATTGAGTTTAAGAGCCGCGAGGTTATGCTGCAGCTCTATAAAGCCCTGGTTAGACCACACTTGGAATATTGTGTTCAGTTCTGGTTGCCTCATTATAGGAAGGATGTGGAAGCTTTAGAGAGGGTGCAGAGGAGATTTACCAGGATGCTGCCTGGACTGGAGGGCATGTCTTATGAAGAAAGGTTGAGGGAGCTAGGGCTTTTCTCATTGGAGCAAAGAAGGATGAGAGGTGACTTGATAGAGGGGTACAAGATGATGAGAGGCATAGATAGAGTGGCTAGCCAGAGACTTTTTCCCAGGGTGGAAAGGGCTATCACCAGGGGGCATAATTTTAAGGTGATTGGAGGAAGGTTTAGGGGAGATGTCAGAGGTAGGTTCTTTACACAGAGAGTGGTGGGTGCATGGAATGCACTGCCAGCGGTGGTAGTAGAAGCAGATACATTAGGGACATTTAAGCGACTCTTGGATAGGTACATGGATGATAGTGGAATGAAGGGTATGTAGGTAGTTTGATCTTAGAGTAGGTTAAAGGGTCGGCACAACATCGTGGGCCGAAGGGCCTGTACTGTGCTGTACTGTTCTATGTTCTATGTTCATTCAACCTGCTGTATCTGTGCCAGTCCTTTGCAAGAGCAACTCAGCTAGTCCGACTCCACACCCTTTCTCCATAGCCCTGTAAACTTTTTCTCAGGATCATAGGATCATAGGAAATAGGAGCAGGAGTAAGCTATTTGGCCCGTCGAGCCTGCTCTGCCATTCAAACATATCATGGCTGATCATCTACTTCTACAACATTCCCCCCCACTATCCCTATAATCCCTTTCTGTCTTGAACATGCTCAATGACTGAGCTTCCACAGTGCTCTGGGGTAGAGAATTCCACAGATTCACCACCCTCTGAGTAAAGATATTTTCCTCATCTCAGTCTCAAATGGCCTTGCCCTTATTCTGAGACTGTGTCCCCTGGTTCTAGACTCACTAGCCAGAGGAAACATTCTATCCACATCTACCCTGTCACGCCCTGTAAGAATTTTGTAAGTTTCAATGAGATTACCTCTCATTCTTCGAAAGTCTAGAGGATACATGCCCAGTTTCTGCAATCTCTCCTCATAAAATAATCCCGCCATCCCAGGGATTAGTCTGGTGAACCTCTGTTGTACTCCCTCTATGACAAGTACATCCGTCCTTAGATAAGTCCAAAACTGTACACAATATTCCAGGTGCGGTCTCACCAAGGCTTTATACAATTGCAGCAAGACTTCTTTACTCCTGTACTCAAATCCCATTGCAATGAACGCCAACACACCATTTGCCTTCCTAATTGCTTGCTGCACCTGCATACTAGCTTGTAGTGACTCATGAACAAGGACACCAAGGTTCCTTTGGATATCAACACATCCCAACCTCTCACCATTCAAGAAATATTCTGCCTTTCTCTTCTTGTGCTTATCCAATTCATGGTTGAAAGCCACAATTGAATCTGCATTCACCACGCTCTTAGGTAGTGTACTCCTGATCCTATTTGCTGCGTAAAAAAGATTTTCCTCATGTCGATGTGATTCTTTGGCCAATCACCTTAAAGCGATCTCCTCTGTTTCTCGATTCTTCTGCCAATGGCAACAGTTTCTCTCTGTCTATGCTGTCTTTGACCACTCATGATTTTGAACACTTCTATCAAATCTTCTCTTAATCATCTCTTTTCTGAGGAGAACACCCCCCAGCTTCTCCACTCTATGCACATGACTGAACTCCCTCATCCCTCGAACCATTCTTATAAACCTTTTCTTCACCGTGTCTAAAGCCCTCACATCCTTCCTAAAATGCAGTGCCCAGAACTGGCCACAATACTCCAATTGAGGCCGATTCAGTTTTATTAAGGTTCATCGTAACATCCTTGCTATTATATTCTATCCACTCTATATCCATTTTGTAATACTTTGAGATGGTGCCTCTTAACTTATTTTAAGACCCCTAATCGATTTGAGTAAAAGAAAACCTGTCCGCTTGTCTATCCAATCAGATACTTGGCCTTTAAAAATCCCAACGTGCTTATTTGCACTCTCGGACTAAAGTGCTAAGTGTAGGAACTGGAGCAGTAGTGATTCAATTTAGCATTGCGGTAGGCAAAAATATAGTTTTTGAATTATTAATATACTTTTTTATTACATTGTTAAAATCCACGCCTGCTCTAACGGGTAAAATGATCACCCTGAGGCCTGACTAAAACGCTCGAAAAATACTTGTCTTCCAGATGAACTTGGAGGGTGTCGGGCAACAAGACTTTGCTGATGTCATTAGAAAGATTTTCATTCTTTGTATTGATCAGCCACCCTCTCCAAATCTTCTGATACTTTGTAACCCCCTGAAAATAGATGAGCGCCTTCAATACCAGTATTGCACGAACATCCTGAATGTAGTGAATTGAATTGCTTTGAAGACATGATTGTTGCTCCTTTGCAGCTGTACTGACTATGCTTTCAATTACTACCTGTTATCTATCCTTTGGTTTTATTGCAAGTTTTTTGTTTGCAATGGGAAATTACATCGGAACCATGGTCGGTGTACTTTCTCGAGTAAAAGACAGCAGTAAATAGATTGGCCACAGCACAGTCAATCCAATAATGTATCTGTTGCTTTTCCATGGTTTGAAATCTGTCAATAACGAGACGGTCTTCTGTCAATTTATTATTTATTATTAACAAATTGAGACTTTGAATAAATGCGTTCATATTACTTTGCCGCTGGAGATTCCGGTCCGTACAATCATTACAGAGCAACTGTTCTGGGGCATAATTTACATTTCGTTTTGTGTCCTAATATATTAACTATGGAAACGAACTTCTTTTCAACTGTGATTTTATAAAAAAAATAGAAATTACTCTAGACTATTATTACTTAAATCTACAATATGGTGGTTTCTGACAAACACTGAAAAATTCACACACTGAACGAACCAGTACCAAATTAGAGATGTCGCAGGAATTAAGCGCCGTATGTAACATTAGGGGAGGTTTGAGAGAGGTAAAAGTACAGTTTTAACTTCCGTTATCCCTTGATGGCTCCAACTTTAATCGCATTTGACTTGCAAATCAAAAGAAAGTCTAACAAAGACAAGCAAACCGAAGAGACGACATTTTATATGAAAAAAATTAGGGGAATGTAATAAATTATTCCTTAAAGCATCGAAAGCGTTTTATTATAATAATCATCTTTGTTTGAATATAAGTGCACACTAGTCCAAATAAGGAAGTTAGAATGTAGGTCTAATATTACGTGTGAGCCCGGATCACTGCTGAGAATGTGCTATTGCAGAGTCTTGGTTGTCGATTGCAGGCTGTGGTTGGAGGGGCGCTGTGGTTAGTGGAAGCCGTTCGCGTCACTCCAGTGTTGGAGTCCTGCTCGCAACCCGCCTGTGGGACTAAGAGCGAGCGAGCGAACGAGAGAGAGAACACCAACCGCAGCTTCAGCACCAAGCCAGCAGCTGACCCCTTCGTCTCCGCATCGCTGCCCGCGCAGGGGGGCAGCCGCAAGGAGAATTTTGAGCTTGAATTATCATGACTGACAACTTTTCGATATCAACGTTGGAAACTGGAACAGAACCGTAGGAGGATCTGCATAAGTAAAGGTTCCAGTAGTAAGGGCGAAGTCCTTACATTGAGCCCATGTATAGTGGGCTCCAGGTTCTTCCAGCTTCAGTGACTGCTCCAAGATGAAGTTTGGAAGCGGCACCTTGATCCTGAATGTTGGGGGGACCCGATATTCGTTCCCGAAGGATGTGATCAAGGACTTTCCCCTCAGAAGGGTTAGCAGACTTCACAGCTGTGTCTCGGAGAAAGAGGTGCTGGAAGTGTGCGATGACTATGATCACGAAAGAAATGAGTATTTTTTTGACAGGCACTCCGAGGCTTTTGGGTTCATCATGCTCTACGTCAAGTACGGGAAGCTCCGATTTGTCCCTCACATGTGCGAGTTGTCCTTTTACAATGAGTTAATTTACTGGGGTCTGGACCGCTCGCACCTCGAATATTGCTGCCAAAGGCGGTTGGATGACAGGATGTCCGACACCTACACATTCTACTCCGAGGAGGAGGAAGAGCTGAAAAGGCAGAAGAAAAAGGAGTTAAAAAAGAGCTCCTCTTCCAGTAGGAAGTGGCTGGATAGGATGAGGAGGACTTTTGAGGAGCCCACCTCGTCTGTAGCGGCCCAGATTCTGGCAACCGTGTCCGTGGTATTTGTTATCGTTTCCATGGTGGTATTGTGCGCCAGCACACTACCAGACTGGAAAACAGCTGAGAACAACAGTGTGGAGGAGCACAGGTACACAGAAAATTTAATGGGACCATCAGGGTATCTATAACTCCTTCTTAATTTATGGTGTTTAGTTTCTCTATGGGTGTGAACGTCCTTTGTCCATGAATATGGTTTCTAAGTATTTTTGTGTCATGTTTAAATCTGTACTCTGTTGTGTCTCTTTTCAGAATGTTTTGACTTCACAAAGTGAAACTTCACAAAACCGAACTCCCTCATCTGCAACTCGGGCTGTTGCTAGCATCTGTGTCTTTCGTATTGAGATTGCCAGTTTCGCATGCAACACTCCAGCAAATAGGAGTGGGTCGTTTCCAGACATAGCTTTAAATGCGGCAGCCTTAGCTCACTGGCTTCTAAATCGGAAGCCCCACTCCAGATACTTGAACGCGTAATCTGGGCTGACATTTCAATGCAGTATTGAGGATTGCTGGGCTGTTGGAGGTGCCTTCTTTGAGATGAGGTCCCTTGGCATTTGAAGAAAATCGGGGTGTCCTAACCAATATTTATTTCTTAGTTTCAAATTTGACTACTGCGTTTTCTACGTTAGAGCAGTTACACTACAAAAGTAATTTATTAGCCGGAAAACGCTTGGGGGTGGCGGGGGTGGGGGGCGTGAAAGATGGTATATAATGCAAGTTTTTTCCCCCTCCATGTCTGCACATCTACTTCCTCGTAAACCTTTTTTCAATGACACGTGTTAAAGCACATCACACCAGGAGGTACCAGACGCGCCTTGTATTTAGAGGGTCCCTCCTCGAACAAGTCGTGTCAAATTTCACAGGATGGAAACCCAATCAGCCGACAACGTTTTCACTGTAGGCGGATTGTTTTTCTTTGGCGTGTCCGTCAGGAGACTGGATAAAATATCAATGGGAGTTTCTGCTGGATACTTCAACTTGTAAACATGAGCGAAATCTGTAATTATTTTTAATGTACAAAATTTAATATGGATTGGATGGGACAAAGATTACTTAATCAATGTTCATCAATTATATTTTTATATATAATTATTTTATTTCAATTATGAATTCGGGATTTAACTGAATGCCGAACAGAAACACTCTCCTCCGGAAAGTGAAGCACTTCATAAAAATCTTGTTCATACAAGTGTACTCGTCCAATCCTTGTTTTTATACTCTTGTTAACAGGACCAAGTCCAAGCAGAACAAAGTGTTTGTCTTTTATATAACACCAGCAATGACTCGTTCCATTTAACTAATAAACACCTGGAAAGTCAATAAGGTACAGAACCTCAGCAGTCTATTTCATTCTGAACATCCAAGACTGAAAACACTCTCGTCCTAAATACTGAACATTCTTTTCAACACAACTCTCGGAATTAAATAACATACATACTTAAAAACTTTTCTACACTCATAGATTCTCGGCAGCTTAATTGCAATTCACAGATTTTTTTTATTGTGTTATTTAAATTACTTCCAAGATAAACAAAATCCATGTGCGTCTGACATTAATGCCCCCAGTGTTATTAAATATACTCCAAGAAATGTCTTCAAAAATTATTGGCACTTTTTCCAGTGCACCTCTTTTCCTTTTTGGCCAGAATGCACTGACGCAATGTCAAATTAACGTAAAAACCTTGCAAATAATAAAAACACCGCAATGTAAAGTGGGGCTGATAGTCACGACTCAGTGGTACCATTCTCCCCCCCGCTGGGAATAAGGCTGTGGTTTCAAGTCCCACCACTGAAATTTACTGACACTTCAGTGCAGGACTGAGGGAGTGCTGCGCTGTTGGAGGTGCCACCTTTGAGATGAGATATGTGGATATTAAAAATCCTGTGTCATTTAAAGAAAACCGGATGTCTTACCCAATATTTAACTTTTTAGCTGCTTGCAGTTTGTGGGATCACGCTGTGTGCAAATTTGGCTACTGCGTTTCCTGCACTGTTGGAAATGCCATCTTTCGATTAAACTTTAAATGAAGGCCCTCTCTGCTTTCTTGGGCAGACTTAAAAGTTCCCCAGGCAACATTCCCAGAAAAGTGGGGTTTTCTCCTGTGTCCTGACCAATATTTCTCCCTCAACGAAGCTTAAAACAAATTATCTGGTCAGAGAGGTCAGTGACCAAGGGGGCATATATTTAAAGTGATTGGTAGAAAAATTAGAGGGGAGATGAGGAAAAACTTTTCACCCAGAGAGTGGTGATGGTCTGGAACTCACTGCCTGAAAGGGTAGTTGATGCAGAAACCCTCTACTTATTCAAAGGAGTCTGGATATGCACCTCAAGTGCAGTAAACTGCCGGGTTACGGACCAAATGCTGGAAGGTGAGATTAGAATAGGTGGACCATTTTCGGCCTGGCACAGACACGATGGGCCAAGTGGCCTCTTTCTGTGCCTTAAATTTTGTATGATTCTATTTGTGGGAGCTTGGTTGCCACATTAGTGCAGCCCCAATTGAAAAGTGATTAATTGGCAGTAAAGTGCTTTGGGACGTCCGGGGATTTTAAAAAGCACTATTGATTTTTATAGTTATAGTTTTAACATAGCCCAAGCCTTAATACTGAACAATATAAGTTTGAAATCCCTCGTGGATTACAGCTAGGAATCTGTCCTGTAAAAGCAGATTGAATTGGTGCTGGGTAATGGAATCAAAGGGTAAGAAGTGTACAACGAGAATATCACAAATTTAACGCGTGTTTGAAACATGCCATATAAGTGCAATTCAATTCAGGTTTCACACTGCGCGCAGTCAAGATTTCTTCGAGGATTAAAAGACGAATTTGAAATGAACTCACTTTTTAAAGTTACTGTTGCCAAGCTCGTTGCAGTTGGCTGAAATGCGAAAAATCAGAGGTTAGAAAAGGAACGGAACCCTTAAAATATCGACCGTTAGATACGAACTTCCAGGGTTGTTCCTATGATCAGGAGATTGTTCCCCTTTGAGATTAAATCACATTGATTTTCTATAGGTTCGACTGCATGGGGAGCTGCTGGGCAGGAACCTTGATACCAAATATTATGTACCCCACTACTACATGCAATAGTTTGCACTCTGGCGGGGGGTGGGGGGAATAGCTTTTGATAGTACTGCTTCTATACACTGGGATTGCTTTCGTCGGTGCACATCACATGTTTTAGGGGGTAGTATCTGTCAATGGTGCCGTTGCTTAGGTGATTGTTACGAAAGTACATACACTTTCTATAGACAATTGCAGTCTATGTTCGTTTGCCATTTCATTCATTCATTACGCATTTTTGCGTCAAAATATTTTGCCCCCGTTTTACTTTTTATTGTTGGTCTATAGGATAATCGAGGCGATCTGCATGGGCTGGTTCACCGCCGAGTGCATCGTGAGGTTTCTCGTCTCGAAAAACAAGTGTGACTTCGTGAGAAAACCCCTGAACATCATTGACCTGCTGGCGATCACGCCGTATTACATCTCGGTGCTGATGTCCTTCTTCACCGGAGAGAACTCTCAGTTACAGCGGGCTGGGGTGACCCTCAGGGTCCTCAGGATGATGAGGATTTTCTGGGTGATCAAACTTGCTCGTCACTTCATTGGTCTGCAGACGCTGGGGTTGACTCTAAAACGCTGCTACCGGGAGATGGTCATGCTCCTGGTGTTTATCTGCGTCGCTATGGCGATATTTGGTGCCCTCGCCCAGTTGTTGGAAAGCGGACTCGACCTGGAAGATAAAAATGAAGCCTATGCCAGTATCCCGGCATCCTGCTGGTGGGTGATCATCTCCATGACGACTGTGGGATACGGGGACATGTATCCATTCACCGTCCCCGGCAGAATCCTAGGAGGGATGTGTGTGGTCAGCGGCATTGTCCTACTAGCACTGCCCATCACTTTCATCTACCACAGCTTCGTGCATTGTTACCATGAGCTTAAATTCAGGTCAGCTCGCTGTGGCAGGAGTTTATCCTTGGAATATCTGAACTGATGGAGTGAGGTGAAGTAAGTGGGAAGAGGCTCGTGTGGAGCAGAAAGGACGGCACAGACCAGTTGGGCCGAATGGCCTGTTTCTGGGCTGTAGACTCTATGTAACCCTACGTAACTGAGAATCCAGAGGCTGTGCAGTAAGAGACCATTCAGGTTGAGAACTTTATGACTGAAAGACCTCATTTGAAGATCTTCGCAGTGAATATACTGAATCACAGAATGCACTGGGATCAACATTCATGGTTGTACTGCAAAATAATGAACTGGCTTTAACTCCAGAAGAAAATGATAAAGTTGGCACGACCGAATGTCAACTCAGCAAAGATCTGAAGCGGTTCACATCTGTTGAACAGAACTATAAATATGCCTGAGGGATTGCTATACATTTTGATTATTTGCACAATAACCCAAAAGACAAAAAATTGCACAGTAACCCAAAATGGCTCAAAAGACATTTAATAACTTGTAAACACGCAACAGAACTTGCTGAGGGGAAAGAAAATACGAAAGAGATATGTCCCTAAGGAGCACTTTTTAAATTTGCTGAACACTATTTGGTGCAGAATACCGTTCGAGCAAGAGAGTAGGCTGATAAATGCGGCGATTTAACTTATAGCCAACCAATGGTGCAATGGAAAGATCACCATCTTATTTTGGAATTTGGCCTTTTCAACGGATATACTAAAACTGATTTTCAAGTAATGAGTTTTGTGAATTCAATCAACTTACGTAAGAAAGCGCATTCACGCCTCTGGTTAGGATGTAGAATGTACTTGGAGCAGTCAGTCTACAAATGTTAACGTGTCACTTAATGGAAATGGAGTGGATACTGGGACGGCCGCTGATTCAGTGTCATCTATACCATCAGAGTATAGCAGCTTTGCCGTTAAGGTTGGTGTCTGAGAAGGACAAACAGTAGATTAGTCTTAGGGTAAAGTTTAACAAAAACAACGCTTCTTTTAAGGTTAGTACTAGTAGAATTAGCTGCCTAGTTCAAAGGCTAAGGGGAAAGGAAATTGTTTTATTATTAAGCGGGAATAGTCTCTTCATTGTTTCTGTCAAGTATTTCTAACAAATGCCTCCATTATACTCCTAGTCAAACTCCGAGTCTTCTTTATAGAAGAAGCTTCTAGTCTTCAGCTGGACAAGAGTTAGATTCGCATGCAGCAGATACCTAGAGGTTTAAAACAAGTATCAAAATTACTTTTGGCACAAGTGTGTACTCAGTATGCGACGAGCAGGCTGGGAAGTGAAATATTTCTCGATGCTTCTAGTACTCATGAGTTAAGTGCAGCATAAGTTACATGACACGCAGAGCTCTCATACTGCTAGCATGTGCCTAAATACCAGCCACGCAAGAGCGTATTGCAGCTACTTCAACCTATTTTGTTTCCTGAAACTGACCATCAGTTGGGCCTCTCAAGATTTGCCCATTAGCACCAATTATGCTGAACTTTCAGGTTTGATTCATCCTTAGGATCATACATACACTGGGTGTGGAGACGGGAAGACAACCTAGAACCAACTTTTCCCCAATACCCTTGGTACCCGAGAAAATGCATTCGTTTTGTTCCTGAGGTCAGAGTCAAACCCAGAACTTGCCATTTCAAGAACAGCGGTATTGTCCCAGCATTCGGTTCGGATATATCTAAACTAACTTCAATCAACAGCAGGAGGCAATAGGACACATCGACAATGAAAGCGATGAAATAAATCTGGAATGAAATTAACTATAAAATCTCCAGTTTTATTTAAGATTGGGCGAGGCAGAAAAATGAGAACTGTTAATCTCTTGCCAGCATATCTTTGGGTAAGAGGTTTAACACAAAGTTTTAAATACACGAGACACGTCATAAAACCCAGTGAGGTATTAAAACAAAGCCTGCCTGGTGCTGTGGAAAAGTCGCAAACATCACACAAACCGGAGATAGTGAACAGGTTTTGTTACTCCGCCTGTTTGAGGGTTATCATCTTTTCATCGGGTTCTGACAAGACCCTGTCCAGATTCCTTGGTTTGAGACAGAGACTGGATATGAATTCTTCTGATAATCCAGCGTTAAAGGATCCTGCAGTTAGTAAGTAAAACTTTTGAGCACGGGCCTGCAACCAGCACTTCCACAAGTCCTGCAGAAAGGCTATTTTTGACGAATGCTTGAAGATCTAACATGGTTTTTGGCGGCTGTTTTAGGATGATTCCAGCAGTTGCAGAAAATAAAATACAAATCAAACAGTACCAACCCGAATTCCCCACCCCCCCCTCCCCCCCCGGACTTGACAGCGTCTTAGCAGTTAGTTGCTGCACAGTATTAAAACATGAGATTGCCCTCATTGGTATCGAACCGGTCGAATGTGGTGAAAGCTGTGAATATTTCAATGGGCCAGAGCCAGTCCTGTGCGAGTGGTTCCAGACTGGCCGCTGAAGCAGCGGATTCTCCTCGGATTGTTGGGGTCAGCTCAGCTCGGTTCCGGAGAAAGGGTTAACAATTCGACAAGTTACTGTCGCAAATTCAAGTCAGTTTCAGACTCTTGTGAAAGATATTTCCTTATTTTGTTCCTTGACATTCTGTTTTCCAATGTATACAGAAAATTTATTTTAAAATATTAAAATGATTCGGTATAACGTGCCTGCAGTTTTGACCGATTAGTTTGTAATTTTATAGTATATTTATTTTCTATATGATCTGAACACGCGCCGTTTTTCTTCGATTAAAAATCAAACATAATATCGACTAATTGTGGGCGATATAAACAACGGAAAAACGTTTCAAAGTTGGGCTGAAAACGCTGTAAATCTAACAGCTTTAGGAGTGATCAGTTCCTAAGCTTAAAGGAGGATTTGTGGAGATACCGGAATGGCTTTTGGGCTTGTCATCTGGTGTAACAATTAAACAAAGAGCCTTCTAGGAGTTTGGATATTATCTTCTAAATGCAGAATTTCAACTGTAATACCAAAATTGCAATGACCATCTACCACTTTCCATGGACAAGACGAGTCGATTTCCCGCGACGTTGCACACAGCAAATCAGGACCAAGTGTAATCTTCAGGTGAATCAGTGTTAGCGGGCTGAGGATAATCCGACGAGGGCCGGCAGACGGAATTCAGTCTATATTTAAAGTCAACCCTTCTACCCTTATTTTTACAATGCTATCATGAATGCCTATTTATATATTTATAATGGGAACTGCCTATGTAAACTTGTCAGGCTACCATTACACCTTCCTGTCAGTAGTGGCGCTGCAACACCCTTAATGGGGAGAAGGGTGTAATTACATCAGTTAAAGTTTACACACCAACTGAATTTTTTAATGGCGGCGGCGGGGCTCCTATCACCAGGCTGAAAAGGCAGTGGGAACCCTGCCTCAGCCACTTCTACTTAACGGTGCCTGGGCACTTAAAGCCCAGTGCGGGATCCCCTCCCCTTAAACATGGGGATCCCACCTCCAAAGAGCTGCTGGCCAATCAGAAGGTTGGCAGCTCAGTAGTATCAGCAGCTCCATCGGGAGCGGTGGCCACTGCCGGTGTGACAAAGCCTTGGAACCAGGCCCCAGCGATGGAGACCCAGACCCAAGGTAAGTGAGGCAGGATCGGCAGGGCCAGTCCAGCAGGCCCTGCAATGGGGAGAGGGAGGGTGGGTTGTTTTCTGCCGGGGGTCTTCCATGGGCCACAGATCATTTAACAGGGCAACCTCCCAGCATGGCGGAGGCCACTCCCACCGCTGGCTTAATGCCAGTGTCAGAGGGGAAGAGGCCCTTAAGTGATAATAGGCCTCTTAAGGGCCTCAACTGGCCTCTGGGCGGGAAGGCCATCTTCGGCCTATCCCACCCCTGTCTAAACTATGGTGTGACGGGAAGGTGATGAGTCCTCTTCCCCTTACCCCTGCTGCAACTCTATGGGATCCGAGCCCGTCTCCGGGGGGGGAGAGGCCACGGCACTGCTTTTTTTGCTATACATAATTGACTTGGATCTTGGAATACAGAATAAAATTTCAAAATTTGCTGATGATACCAAACTTGGAAGAGTGGCTAACAGTGCGGATGATGCCAACTGCCTGCAACAGGACAGAGATAGGCTAGCAGAATGGACAGACGAGTGGCAGATGGTGTTAAATACAGAGAAGTGTGAGGTGTTGCATTTTGGCAGAAGGGATGGGGGAGGCAATATAGTCTTAATAGCGCCATTCTAAGGAGTGTGCAGCGACAGAAGGTGGCAGCACATATTGAGAGAGTGGTTAGCAAAGCATATGGGATCTTGGGCTTCATAAATACAGGCAAAAACAGGGAAGTTATGCTGTACCTTTATAAAACTCTGGTTAGGCCCCAACTAGAGTATTGCATCCAGTTCTGGACACCGCACTTGAGGAAGGATGTGAGGGTTCTTGAGAGGGTGCAGAGGAGATTTACTAGAATGGTTCCGGGATGGGGGATTTTAGTTACAAGGTTAGGTTGGAAAAGCTGCGTTTGTTCTCCCTGGAGCAAAGGAGATTTAGGGGAGATTTGATAGAGGTGTCAATATCAGAACTGGCTTAGATAAGGGAGACAAGGAAATACTGTCCTCATTAACTGATGGTACATGGACCAGGGGACATAGATTGAAGATTTTGGGCAAGAGATGCAGGCAGAATATGAAGAAGAACTTTTGTTACACAGCGAGTTACACAGGAACTCGCTGCCCACAAGGGTGATAGAAGTGGAGACAATCAATGATTTCAAAAGGAAATTGGATGGGCACTTGAAGGAAATAAAATTGCACGGCTACAGGAATCGAGTGGGGGAGTGGGTCTGACTGGATTGCTCCGCAAATAGCTGGCAAGGACTCGATGGGCTGAATGGCCTCCTTCTTTGCCATAAATTACTCTATGACCATCATAACTTTGGGGGAAGATTGGGGGAAAAGCTGCAGTCATTTCTTCAGGGTTTCTGACAATATTCCACTGTAGTTCTGATGGGAATTCAGGAGTAGCCTTACATAGAAATTCCAAACAAAGATTTTTACTATATTATTGATTGATCTCCTGTGACATTGTGCACGATAAGTCAGAGAATTTGGTCTCTCTCATCTGTCTCTGATGTCTTTATGCTGCTGTTTTCTCTCTCGGTCTCTGCTCTGCTGCCTCTTTTTCTCCTGTTTCTCTCCCCTTAACATTTCCTTTTGCTTGACTCTGACTTCTGCCCCCCATCCTTTTTTATTTCTTCTTTCCTCTCAGACAGGAGACGTGCCAGAGAAAGAAGCCCCAATGGTTCAATCTGGGATGGAAATTTTGGGAATTATGTAACCCTCAGTGACTCCTTTCCCATTTCCATCTCTTCCAGTCACACAGCTTTCCTTCCATTTCCAGCTTCCACCACATCCCCTCATTTTCCTAATACTCTTTCACCTGTCTATCTTTTCCTCACTTCCATTATGACCCTATTCTTTCCCTTTGAACTACTCAGCCTGCCTCTGAATATGGCCACACAAAAATACACCCAATAATTGCATGCACCTCCTGTCCATCACACATTAGGCATCACGCTTCTGACATATTTCTTTGTTACACTACCTTATGAGCAAATGTAAGCAAAATCAGAAGCAAAGCTCTTCACATGTTGAGCTGGCTGGCTGAAATTATGTATTCATAAATTAGCAACAAATTGGCTATGTAAACATATTAATTGTACTTTGTTCATTTTTATGCTGCCCCGACAAACGGGATGGTGGTGGGGTGGGGGCGGGGAGGTGGCGTAAAATGGAGCGGGAGGCACCGGGATACCTTACCGACCCGCTCCTGCCGCCACTTTACACAGGGCAGCAGCAGCGAAAAACGGCACATCCATCCCAGGCCAATCAAGGCCCTTAAGTGGCCACTTAATGGCCACTTAAGGGCCTTTGCCCGCCTCCATGCGGATTTTCCCCTTTGCCCGATGGAGGGCCGCCCCCACTACTACAACTACTCCCAAAGACCCAACATGCCCCCACTTTCCCCCAATCGACCACACTTGCCTCACCGGGGCCCGAACAATTACCTCCGGCGAGGCAAGCAACACTTACCTTCCTGCCCAGCTCCCAGTCATCTTCTATTCATGCTGGGCTGCAGTCCCAGCAGTGGCCACCGCTTAAGGTGACGCTGCTGGGACTAAGAGCTGCCAGCCCACGGATTGGCCAGAAGTTCTGTTAGGCGGGACTTCCTACCTCAAGCAGGTGGAAGTCCCGCCTCACTCCAATTGAAGCCTGGGGACCAGCAAAATACGGGTCGGATCCCCAGGTGAGGCGGATGCGGGTTCGCCACTGACTTTTCAGTTGGTGGCCGGCTCCCATCCGCCTAGGGTAAAAGCTGGCCTATAATATATGCAAACTTCTTAAAAAGCAGACAGCAAACCAAAAGAACCAATCAAGTCACTCAATATATATCAAAGTTTTTGTCATGTGATTTTTTTCTCCTCATCTACCGAACATTTAGGTTTCTAATGCAGAAATCAAACAAAAAAAACCTATTTGACAATAAGATGATTAAACTTACTTATGAAGATGCACTGCAGCAACTTGCCAAGGCTTCTTTGACAGCACCTCCCAAACCCATAACCTCTATCAAAAGGGCAGCAGGCACATGGGAACACCACCACCTCAGGGTTCCCCTCCAAGCCTTTCCTTCATCACTCTTTGGTCAAAATCCTGGAATTCCCTCCTGAACAGCAATGTGGGAGCACCTTCACACATGGAGTGCAGTGGTTCAAGAATTAGGGATAGGCAATAAATGCTTGCCTTGCCAGCGATGCCCATAACCCATGAATAATTCTTTTTTAAATTGTACTGTTTTGGAATATTTTCATGAAGGTTTTCACTTAAAGGACTCTCTCAAAGACCTGGGTTTGCAGTTGATACTTTCTCACAACTATCACTGCACGCCTGGCTACAGCAATCTGAGCAATCACAGAGTATTGTATTTCCTAACATGAATCGGTATGAGTCTTGCATTATACAAGTTAAAAGCCCTCTTTTATGTTGGGACAGGATTTCTGAGTTCCTTTAATTTTTCCAAATTATTTAAAATTCCTTCTCCAGCTTTTTTTTAAAACATCTTTCTTTCTTTCCAGGTAAAGTTGCAAATTCAAAAAATTATCTAGTTCTAAATTCTTATTTTACAGGGAAAGTCTTCGTCTAAAGCTGCTGCTTGTCTGCCCCCCTTACGACACGAGGTAATTGATTATTTGTATAAAAAAATACATCAGACATTTAACTTTTCTTAGGTAAGTTCGGTAAAACACTTTAGAGGTTGGCCTGTTAGGACTGAGATGAGGAGAAATTTCTTCACTCAGATGGTTGTGAATCTTTAGAGTTCTCTACTTTAGAACGCTGTGGATGCTCAGTCAACGAATATGTTCAAGACTGAGCTTGTTAGGTTTTTGGGCACTAAGGGAATCATAGAATGGTTACAGCACAGAAGAAAGCCATTCGGCCCATCGTGTCCATGCTAGCTGTCTACAAGAGCAACTCAGCGAGTCTCTCTCCCCTGCCCTTTCTCCATAGCCCTGCAAACTTTTCCTCTTCATGTGCTTATCCAATTCTGTTTTGAAAGTCCTGATTGTATCTGCCTCCACCACACTCACTCGCTGCGTAAAAACGTTTTTCCTCATTTCACCATTGGTTCTTTTGCTAATCGCTTTAAATCGGTGTCCTCTGGTTCTTGACCTTTCCATCAGTGGGAACAGTTTTTGTCTATCTACTTTGTTTAGACCCCTCATGAATTTCAGTCAAATCTCCTCTCCACCATCTCTTTTCTACGGAGAACAACCCAAGCTACTCCAATCTAGCCACGTAATTGAAGTCCCTCATCCCTGGAATCATTCTTGTAAACCTTTTCTCCAACCTCTCTAAAGCCTTCACATCCTTCCTGAAGCACAGTGCCCAGAATTAGACACAATACTCCAGTTGAGGCCGAACCAGGGTTTTATAAAGGTTCACCATAACTTCAACGTTTCAGGTCTGTGACCTTTCATCACGTGTTCTGATGAAAGGCCACAGACTGGAAACATTAACCTGCTTCTCTCTCCACAGATGCTGCCATAATTGCTGAGTATTTCCGCACTTTCTGTTCTCATTTCAGAGTTCCAGCATCATCAGTATTTTGCTCTTATCTATCATAACTTCTTTGCTTTTGTACTCTATACCTCTATTTGTAAAGCCCAGAATTCCGAATGCCTTTTTAATCACTTTCTCAATGTGCCCTGCCACCATCAAGAATTTGTGCACATATACCCCCAGGTCTCCATGTTCCTGCACCGTCTTTAGAATTGTTCCCTTTATTTAATATTGTTTGTCCTCGTTCTGCCTACCAAAATGTACCAGTTCACACTTCTCTGCATTAAATTTCATCTGCCACATGTCCGCCCATTCCACTTTATGATCTCTTGAAGTCCATCACTATCCTCCTCACTGTTCCAAGTTTTGTGTCAGCTGCAAATTTTGAAATTGTGCCCTGTACACCCAAGTCTAGGTCATTAAAATATATCAAGAAAAGCAACGGTCCTCATATCGACCCCTGGGGAACCCCATTGTATACCTTCCTCCAGTTCAGAAACCACCAATTACCATGACTCTCTGTTTCCTGTCACTCAGCCAACTTTGTATCCATGCTGTTGTACTATACTGGTCAGTGTGCCGTTGATATTAAATGAGGGATGAAAGTAACAAGAGTTTATTTACAGGGGTCTTATCTCTAAGGTGTCTACATTAACAATGAGCAACACAAGATTCAGAATCATGACGTCACATCCTGTGATGATGCTATATACATAATCTACCCAGGAACAGGTTATGCACATCATGCTACATCTCCGCAACCCCACCACCCACCCCCCCCCCCCCCCCCCCCACTCCCCGCAAGTCTCTGACTTCATTTGTTAGGTCTGTAACACTGTGGGGTTCTCATGACTCTACCATAGCGTGTTCTTCTTTCACTTGTTTGGGATATTGGGTCTAAAGGCCTGCTATCCGACCCGAATCCAATGGGACCCGGCGACATGTGTCGGGTTCGGGTTGGGTCGGGATGCAGTTTCGGGTCTGGCATTCGGGCTCGTGTCAGGCCGGGTAGGACACCCTCTATCATACGTAAGTGGCTCCATTGTTAATTTAATTTTTGGACTAGAAAGGTGGTTTTGTTACAGTTTTTTTAAGCTTGTGCAGATCAGCAAGCAAGTGAAAAACGGAAGGCAAGTTAACTGATGGTCGGGTTGGGTCGGACGCGGGAAAAAATGGAAACTTGTGCCGGGTCAGGCTCGGGTCGGATGTGGTTTTGTCGGGCTCGGGTCAGGTTTTTTTTTGCAGACCCGAGCAGGCCTTTAATTGGGTCTTTTGGTTCTTCTTCCTCACTTTCCCGTGGGTGAGTGGAACTATTGGATGACCCAGGTTCTCTGCTTTCACTGCCGTCTGAGTGATCTGTTGTTGGTGGTATCGCTGGTTCATCAGCACTCTCTCTAGGCAGACTTTCTTGATTGTTTCCCATTTGTTTTTCCTGAGATGTCAGTACCAATGATCTTCTATTTCTCCTTATCCATCCCTGGTCTGTCTGGACTACATAGGATCAAAGATATGGAGATTTCTCCATCACTTCCCATATTGACCCTGATCTTTAATCCAAACCAAATCTCCAGGCTGTGGGTCTGTTTGATTTTTTTGCTCTGTAGCGTCTATCATAATTCTCTGTTTGGATCGACCTCACTTTCTGTTCTCTCACCTTTAGCCTTTCCTGGTCTTCTGCACTGATTTGTGACTGAAGGGTTCTTGGGAGTGTGGGTAGTTGTGTCCTCAACCTCCTATCCATTAGCAACTCACATGGGGCCAACCAATTCTGCAGTGGCGTTGATCAATAGTTTAATAGTGCCAGTTGAAAATCTTCATTCTTTTTCAGTAGCATTTTAATGGTTCGAATGCCTCTCTCCACTTCTCCATTGCCCTGGGGGTACCTCGGTGAACTTGCAACATGGGTAAACCCATACGTTTCTGCAAAATCTTTGAAGGCTTCATTCGTGAATTGTGGACCATTATCGGAGATCACTGGGAATGCCATATGTGGCGAAAATTTCTTTTAATTATTTGATTATGGCTTCAGAACTCTGGCCATGTATTGGTTTGACTTCAACCTATCTGGAGTAATGGTCAATGACAATAAGGAAAATCTTCCCTTCAAATAGGTCCATTCCAGACGCTCCCATGGCCTGGACGGAATCGAGGACGACATCAGTGGCTCTCTAGAGTGTTGTCTGGTAATAGAGCATGTGATACTCCTGGAAATCATGTCTTCGATCTCCTTGGAAACACCCGGCCATCACATCGAGTTTCTCGCTCTTGCTCTAGACTTGGTGATTCCTAAGTGCCCTTGGTGTAGTTTTTCTCGGAAGTCTAACCTTAAAGCCCTTGGAATAACTAGTCTTTCATTGTAGACTAGTAAATAGCCCACAATAATAAGATGGCTTCGTTGCTCATGATATTTTCTTAAAACCAGGTTATTGGGCATACATTCTGGCCAATCTCTTGGCAAAATTGTCTTACTTTTTTGCAGACTTCATCCTCTTTCTGTAGGTTTCTAATTTGGTGTAATCTTTGAGCAGTTTCTGGCAAATATTAATTTATAGCTAAAGCAAAGACTTCCACTGCCTCCAGGAATGAGAAATCTCCCATTTCAGGTATAGCAATTGATGGTCTTGATAACGAGTCAGCTGTCACCTCATGTTTCCCTAGGACATATTCAGTTGTTGTGTCATATCCCTTTAGACATAGTCCAAATTTCTGTACCCTTGGGGGTAATTTTGCTAACTCCTTTGAATTAAGCAATGTCATTAGTGGCTTGTGGTCAGTTTCAATCTTGACCTTGAAACCCAGTACGTAGTCCAAAAATTTTTCACGTGCCCATGTTGCTGCCAATGCTTCCTTTTCAATCACTGCGTACCTTAATTCAGTCTCTGACAACAAACGAGAGGCAAAGTACACAGGCCTGCATCGTCTATCTTTTTGAATCTGGAACAGGACTGCACCTAATCCTGTTGCTGATACATCTGCTGCAATAATGCTCACTAGCTCTGGGTCATAATGCACCAAAACCCTTGATAAAGTTAATATTTCTTTGATCTTCTCAAAAGAATTTTTCTGGCAGTCTCCCCAGCACCAGGCATTGCTGGTCTTTAGCAGTTGTCATAGAGGCTCATTAATAGTGGCTAGATTTGGTAGGAATTTCCCTACCTGGTTAACCATACCCATGAATTGCTGTAAATCTGTTATGTTCTTTGGCTCTGGGAAATCCTTTATTGCCTTCATCTTCTGTGGATCTATCTTGATGCCAGATCCATCAATGATACGGCCAAGGAACCTCACTGTCTACTGTGAGAATACATACTTCTCATTTAATGTGATCCAGCCTCTTGCAATCCGTGTAATACCACTCTTACCCTTGTGTCGTGTTCTTCTTGGTTTGTTCCATGAATCAGAACATCATTCATGTGGCAGATGATCCCTCGAAGTTTTCCAGAATTGTTGACATCATTCACTGGAATATCTCTGGTGCTGACACAATACCAAATGGCAAGCTGTTAAAACAGAATCTACTGAAGTGTGTAATGAAGGTCGTTAACAATTTAGTCACTTCGTCTAAAGGCAACTGCCAGAATCCACCATTCATGTTTAATTTAGTAAATATGGTGCTTTTTCCCAATTTGGTAAGGCTGTCATCGACTGATGCCATAGGATGACACTCTCTCTCTGCAGCATTATTGAGTTGGGTAAGGTCCACACAAATCCTAAAAGATCCTAAAAGGATTGCTGCAGTGTTCCAGTGAACATCAACGCAAGCTCGAGGAACAGCATCTCATCTACCGATTAGGCACACTACAGCCTGCCGGACTGAACATTGAGTTCAATAATTTCAGAGCATGACAGCCCCCCACTTTACTTTCATTTTTAGTCATTTTTAGTTATTTTTTCTTCCTTTTTTTTGCATTCCTTTTTACATTTTTTACAATCTTTTTTTGCATTTATTTCATTTCATCTTAGTTTGTTCAGTTTGCTTACCCACTGTTTTTTTCAGGTTGTTTTTCTTCAGGTTTGCACTTGCTGATGTTCAATATTCAGTATATTCACACCTAATCTGTACTAATGCTTTGTCTTTCAACACACCATTAACATATTGTTTGCCTTTTCTCCGTGACCTTTTGGTCAGCTATGTGGCCTGGTCCAATCTGCACCTTCTCCTTTGTTATCTCTTGCCCAACCCCCACCTCACTTGTTTATAATCTGTGACTTTTCTAATATTTGTCAGTTCCGAAGAAGGGTCACTGACCCGAAACGTTAACTCTGCTTCTCTTTCCACAGATGCTGCCAGACCTGCTGAGTGAATCCAGCATTTCTTGTTTTTGTTCCTAAAAGACCAGTTTGGTTTCTTTTCTGGAACCATCCCAGAGCTGCACCTACTGGGTTTACCTATAGCATGGCATCGATTTCTTTCTTTACCATTTCCAAGAGTGGGTGTGGGACCTTTCTTGGTGTGAACAAGCATACCAGTTCTGCCTCTTTGTTGAGAGTACCATGATACTCTGTTTTTAATTTCAAAGTGATTCATGACAACGCTTCGTCATCGCCGATGTCATCAGGATGCGCCGCGGTGTGCACATGCGCAGACGGTCTCCTGCCCTCTGCACATGCACTGCGGTCCGGCTTGCCAGGACCGTTTTGCGCATGCGCAGAGGACGCGATACGCACATGCGCACATGGTCTCCTGATCTCTGCGCATGCGCTGCGGTCCGGCTTGCCACGGACGCTTTGCGCATGCGCAGATGACGTCATCGCGTTACGTCATCTTCCTCGGGCAACGCGCCAGGTTGGCCTCTGCGCATGCGTCAATCTTCGGATATTCACGCATGCGTCAAAGCTTCGGCGCGACTTTTTGAAAGTGGAAGGAGGAGAGGTTTCGTCGGGCATTTTCTCACATTTTATCTGAATTATTTAGTCGTTTTGGAGACTTGCTTCATTTTTATTAGACACAGGAGATTGTTCCAAGGTAAGTTGCTCTGCCTTTGTAAGTTGCTTTGAAAACATTTCCATTGTCTGGGGCACCGCATGTTCCCCAGTCCCTGTTGTAAGCTGCTCTGAAAACATTTCCATTGTCTGGGGCACCGCATGTTCTCCAGTCCCTGTTGTGAGTTGCTGTGTGCAGGCAGTACATGTGCTGCAACCTACCATCTAAACGGTCACTTTCATTTCACTGCAGAACTTAAAAAGGTGTGCACAACAGTAATTTCAGTGGATGGACGGAGGAAAGCTCTGACTCTGATTTGCTTTATTTCTTTTCATGTAAAACATGCCGTCGAGAAAACAATCCTTGAGACTTAAGGTCAGCATTCAAGCAACGAAGGCAACTGGATCATGCTGCGGAGCTGGTCACGATGTGGAAAGGAACATTGCATTTATGGATGAAGTGGCAGCGCACATTGGGATGCATTTGGGGAACATTCACCAAGAATAGACTGAGCTCAGACTCTTGTGACTTTGCCTTCTTCACATGGACAATACAGTAGTGGAATAGAGAGCCAAGCGTTCATTCACCACAAGGCTCTCCAGGAACAATCTCTTTAGCTGTGCATAGCAGAGACTCGGCCTGTCTGTCTAACGGGAATGCTGGAAACACAACACTCATGTATCCATGCACAGCAGTGCCTCGGATGCTTAATGAACTGAATAAAACTTCTCAATAATTAACCCCAGAATTGTTGAGGCTTTGTTTTACATGCTATTTCCCCGACTGGAACTGCACCAGATATTCAACTGTGGTGGAGGGGTGGAGGTAGGGGGGTAGTGGGAGGGGTGGAGGTAGGGCGTAGAGGGTTGGGAGAAGAGGGGGAGGGAGGGGTGGGTGAAGAAGGGGAGGTGAAGATGGAGAGGGGGGAGGGGTGGGGAGAGGGAGCATGCAAAATGCAGGGACCAGACAGTTGCAATGCTTGAAGTACTGTGGAGAAGTAGGGGAGAAGCAACTGGATTGGGCATCCGCAGCTGGAGGGAATGGCTGAATGGAGAGGGCCGGATGCGAGAGGCCGTAGAGAGTTGCGGGGAGTGAGTGTGCGAAGACCTTGGTGTCGCCGGGTCCAGGGACTGGCCGGTAAGTCTTTTGCTGTTGTGTTTCTGGCGCATGCACAGAAAAAGGCACTCCTCTTCCGCTCCGCTGCTCCCCCCCCCCACTCTCCCCCACTCCCGCCCTTCACCCCTTCTCCCTCTCTTACCCCCCTCCCTCTCTTCCCCCCACTCTCCCTCTCTTCCCCCCACTCTCCCTCTCTTCCCCCTCCTCTCCCTCTCTTCCCCCTCCTCTCCCTCTCTTCCCCCTCCCTCTCTTTTCCCCCCTCCCTCTCTTTTCCCCCCTCCCTCTCTTTCCCCTCCCCCCCCCCCCGACACCCTCAACGCTGCTCTCCCCGGCCCCCGCGCTGCTCTCCCCGGCCCCCGCGCTGCTCTCTCACTCCGGCCATTGTATACTGCCACGTGTTCGTTAGGTTTCCTCTGTGTGATTCTTTGAGCAGCGCCATCTTTAGTCCTGGCAGCTGCTACAGTCGCAATCTGTGACGTTTTCGTGGCACATGCTGTATTTGCGCATGTGCCGAAACAGCGCCACCTACCGTTCGCGTTGTCAACAAATGCGGTCTTTTAATTTTCCTAAACCTTCAACTAATTTGGGGAGTTCAGTTCAGGGCTCTCTGAGCTGTTTTTCTTGTCCTTTGATCTCTTCCACCCTGCATAACAGCTGTAAGACTAAACAACCTTTTCTCTTGCACTTCCCCAAGGGAGTATTGATTGTCTGTTTCTCTTTAATTTCATCTATTGTCATGAACACATGCTATGCTGAATGATGATGTTTTTTAATCCATCTATTGGAAACCTAAATTAAACTTTAAAAAGAAAGCAGGAGACAAAGAACAGCTAAAATGGCCACCGTAATTTCCATCTAAATACCCTACATAGCAATGTATCAAGGTGGAGACGTACGTCTGGTAAATCTCCAACCAGAACAATAGCTTGAGAATTTTGAATGGGCTACCTGCTTTGTCTTCATTAACAAGACATTAAAGGCAATCTTGGAACATTAACACTGATGGAGGCAGATCACTCAAGGGTAAACATTGAAACAATGGGACCTGAGAGAGATTGGAATTCTTAGGCCTGATCTAATTAAGTTTCAAAAGAGAGAATACACTGGGCTATCATGTGACAGACTCTCCATCTGTGTGAACCTAGTTGTTCCTTCTCTCTACAGACAGACAAACACCCGAGGTTGACCAGTGAAAGACCCAAGTGGGGTCTCTCTCCCTCTCTCTCCAAGCAATCTTGCAAGTTCGAACCCTGCCTGCTGGCTGCAAACATCCAAATCTATCACTGCTGCAGACAGGGACCCTAGGAAGAAAACCACCTGCATCACTGTCTCCAAGAAAATCCTGAGCCACATCTACCAGCCAGAAACTTCAGATCACTGAGTTCAGCTGGAAGACAATTACCAGACTCCACAGACTATATATTTTTAATTGTTCTGGACTCTAATCCAATCAATCTATTCTTCTCCACTCTGTAACCTATTTGTGTGTGTGTGATTCTCCTGTATGTGTATGAAAGTTGGAGCATAGTTTATTATTTTACTTAGATTGGGTTTCGGTTTTAAGTACAATAAATGAACCTCTTTCTTGTTTAAACTTAAGAAAACCTGTCGGATTGGTTCTTTTATGATCATAGCACATGAAGGGTTAAACACTCACTGAATTGGTAAGCATATCCACTGTTTAAATGTAAGAAACGCTGTTGCAGTCAAACCAGGAGGGACAAGAGGGGAGCCTTTCAACCCCTCCTCACCTGATCGTAGCACTTTTTGTTTGCTAATCTGCAGTGTTTGTTTCCTGCTGCGATAGACCTGTTGAAAGTGCCCCCTTTTCTTGCACCAGAAATATTCAGCTTCTCCGGCTAGGGCAATTTTCCTGCCAGTGCCTCTCCCGGCGACATCTACTGCAATTCAGTGCTGTTGCTTGTAGGTGTCTTTCCCGCCTCTTGGGTTTTCTGGCACCATTATTCTCTGTCTTTTCCACAGACTCAACTGATTCTAGAATTTGAGGTTGGACTCCCCCGATCACCCCGAACTAGTAGTCAATTAAATTTTCGGATCTCTGCCTGTCTGCTGAACAGAATGGCCTTTTGCAAAGTCAAATCCTCTTTCAACTGGAGCTGGTCTGATAGCGCTTCGTCTATGACCCTGACTAATATTTTGTCCTGAATCAATTCTTCTCGTAAGCTCCCATAGTTGCAATCCTCTGCTATTTTATATAGATCATTAATTAATGAAGACACTTTAAGCATCTTTTTGGGTGCATTTGTTGAATTTTGCCCTTTCCACGATAACACTCTTTCTTATTTTAAAGTATCCCTCCAAGGCTTTTATTACTTCACTATAAGGACTTTCCTTTTCAGTGATCCCCAGGGTTGTTAAAATATCGTCCACACTGTCACCCATGGCGTAGAGTACTGACCTGTTGCCTATCTGGTGTTGCTGCTGGACCCAATGCAGAACGGTACCTGTCGAATCTTCGAATCCATCTCTGCCACGTCTTGGCCTGGTTGGGCCCCGCCGCTCGCTCGAAGCTCTCTGGTAAGGGTATCAACTTTTCCATGCTTCTCTCCAATGTTTTCATTATCTTCCACCTTTACCCACAAAAGTCATTTTTACCGCTGCCACCATGTACTGTACTGGTCAGTGTGCTGTTGATATTAAATGAGGACTGTAGACTTTGGTCAAAGTAACAGGAGTTTATTTACACGGGTCTTATCTCTAAGGCATCTACATTAACACTGAGCAACAGTAGGTTCAGAGTCGTGACATCACACCTTGTGATGATGCTTAAGGATTATATACATAATCTACCCAGCAACAGTTTATGTACATTAGACTACAACTGTCATTTTCCATTTTAGTCCCTATTATATGGCACTTTTTGGAAATTCATATGCACCCGAACAATCACATTATCTTCATCAATCATCTCTGCTACCTCATCAAAAAACTCAATCAAGTTAATTAAACATGATTTGCCTTTAACAAATCTGCACTGACTTTCTCTAACCAATCCACACTTGTCCACGTAACCGTTAATTTTGTTCAGGATTATAGTCTCTAAAAGCTTTCCCACCATCTAGGTTAGAAAGTTTATAGAAACAATAATCCAGGACAAAATTAACAGTCACTTGGACAAGTGCAGATTAATTCGGAAAAGCCAGCATGGAATCAAGGTACATGGAGATATGCAGGAGAGTGGAGTTGATGTAGAAGTTGAGCCATGATCTTATAGAATGGTGCAGCAGGCTCGAGGGCCAAATGGATTACACCTGCTCCTATTTGTTATGTTCTTATGTAAAGGGTGTTTCTGTGTAAGAGGGAAAGAAGTTTCATGTGTATCAGTGAGACAGTGTACAGAGAGTGAAGGCAGGTATGTATGTAGGAGGCGTGAGGTGAGTGCATGCATGAGAAAGTGAGCATGTGTGTGTGCACGCACAGCTGGGAAACAGGCTGTGCGTGAGAGAGTCAATGGGGCAGTTTGGGCCTACAACAGGATTTGTGGATCTGCCATTCAGAACAGAAACTGCCAATTTTCATTGCCAAATACTAGGCAAATTTCAACTCATATTCAGGTTATTTCTATATCGATTTTTTAAACAGAGAAGCTGTCAGTTTGTGTGTAACAGAGAAAAATAATAATGGAGACTTCAATTGCAACATACTGATGTCAACTTTTGCAGCTTTTGTTTATGTTTGAATTCCAGATATCCATTTATTTTTCTCAGCTGAAAAAGAGAACTTATGTCTTTGTGCATAACAGTAGTTCAATTTTAGCATTTTTCAAAATGCTTTAATATGCAGGAGAGAATGAATTTAAATGGACTTTCAACTAAGCTTTTAAGCAAACACGATTAACTTCATTTTTTTTTACTTCAGAAAGCATGTCAATCTGACATTGACAGAGCACAAGTGAGCAGGAGCAGGTGCAACAGGCATCCCAGGAAATGGCTCATCAGAGATTAAGCTCAGGTCCCAACTCTGTTGAAGATGACAGGAATGCAGATTGTAGGACTAAGCCTTTTAAAGAAAAATGCTTTCTGTGCAACAGAAATTGCTGAATGCATTGGACTGCCTGCCAGGGAGCTACCACAACATGTTGGAGACTGTGGAGAAGTCTACTACCAACATGTGCGTGGCTCTGGCAGATAGATTGACACTGTGCAGTCAACCATGTATGTGGTCAGCCCAAATGGCATTGCAGTTGGCTCTCCTTGCAGAAGTCAGTGGCACCAATAGTAGCATTTCTCATGGATGCTCATACTGACACCCTATGGGCTTTATGTCACACTTACAGTGTCCCACTTTGATTTTACATTTCAAATATATTTTGGCAGTATACCTTGGTATCACATTAAAATGTCAATTGATCAGAACTCTGTAACTATGAGTACTGTACTCAGAAAAATCTACCAATAAAATAAATTGTACCAATTCATTCAAACAGGTCAAAATTTTTTCAGAAGCAACATACCTGAAATTTGCAACTATCAGAAGTGATGAAACTTATCATACCAAAGGAAAAACTGAACGTGAAGCAATCAAATAGACCAAAATGTTTTTCATAAATCTTTCATCTATAATTTTTCTTCACACCAAACTCAAATATTCAGCGCTCAAAGTAAGACTTTTACTGTGATAAAAACAGCAAAAAAAAAAATTGCCCTTTTGTTCACTGTCAAACGTCCAAGTCTCTCAGTCCGACTGGAAGGGTGACATACCTCATGGCGTAATAGATTTTTTGAGCTTCTTTGTTTTACCGATGATTGAAAGTAAGCTGGATGATAATTTTGAAAGCTTTTTGGAGATAAGCTATTCTTGAGGACATACTTTTTACTTAAAGACGATGGGGGAATTTTATGCTCTCCCCGCAATGGGTTTGGAGGCCAAATTTTAGTCCCCAATTGAGGCCCTTAACTGGGCAATTAACCCCAATTAAGGGCCTCTTCCTGCCGCAGCCACAATTAGCTGTGTGGTGGGCAACCCCCCCTGTTGCTGCATGGGAAGCACAGGACGATAAACTGTGCAGGCTGCTTCCTGGCTCTGGGGTGGGAGAGGGCGGTCCCTTGTTAAAAGCTACTTAATGCTTGAACAAGGGACCTGGCATTGGGAAGGAGGGGGGGGGGGGGGGGGTCCCAGTGACAGCCACCCCCCTGTCCTTGCTAGTGACCCCTCTGCACCCACCCCTGCCGCGAGACCCCTCCTGCTCTGACCTAACTTTGGCCTGGGTCCAGTGACGAACCTTGACCTCCAGTAGGTGCTCCTCCAACAGCAGCCACCACCTCCACAGTGCCGCTGCAGCTGCAGGTGCAGGACTTACGGAGACGAGGTCCTTGATCCTGTGGAAGGCCTACTCCTGTTCACTTAAGTGCTTGATTGGCAATAGATTTGGCAGGCCTTCCAGGAAAGAGGCGACGCAGGGATCTCTGTGTCACTTTTTCCGGACATTGAGACACCCGCCACCAGAATAAAATCCCAGCCAATGTCTGAGAGACAGACACAGACAGTGAGAGTGTTAAGGGGGGGGGGGGGGGGGGGAACGGCGATGAGAGCACCAAGCCTTATTTCATTTATACTTTGAATTCAAAAACACTTAATTATTTAACTAAAGTTTAATTATGCAGCTGTGCTATTCAGCTGCAGTGGGAAAGGGAAACACGAATTATTTGTTTTCCCAGAACAAATCAAAGAAAATTTTCTCCACTGTCTGGGGCAGAATTCTTAGAATTTGGAAAGAAATATCTTTTCAGTGGAGATATGCACCCCTCTCCCAACTTCCACATTTCAGTACCCCAGGCAGTAGCATACCCTCTAACTCTCTAACTGTAAGCAATACCACAGCAAATCTGCTAGGTATTAAAATAAATTAGTATGGCAATACACTTTTTCTATCCATCACTTTCACACTTCCTATGTGACACTCACGTCCAATTTCATATTCATAAAACAGCAACAAATCACAACTGAACAAGAAGGTGATGTATCTACCAACAAATAGCAATCAGGAAAGAAAAGCACTAATTAATGTCTCTCAAAGTTACCTTCAATGTGCCAACTTTAAACCCCAAAGGCCATTTGGTTTTGGCAGTAGGCCTCACCTCTTTCCCTCTGATCTGAACATGCTTCAGCACCTCAAGAATTGCAAGCTGCCTCTACTTAAAGAGTGTTTTCTTGAGACTCTATTGTGTACCTCTGTCACAGGGCAGGGAAGGCACTTGTATTTTTCATTATGAAACTGGTTGGTTCCAAAGCATATTCTCCATACGTTTCTGCAGTTTAATTAAATAATAGATTATATTACCTGTCAAAGGAAAATTCACGGAAAATCGAATTCCATCCATCCATCTATAAAACTGGTGACACATGGTACAATTGCCACACCCAGTTGTGAATGGCAGTGGACAATTAAACAATGAACAGGAGGAGAAGGCGGCTCTATGAAAATCTTCAACAATAGCAGAGCCCAGCATGAGTGCAAAAGACAAGGCTGAAGCTTTTGCAATCGTCTTCAGCCAGAAGTGCCGAGTGATCCATTTCAGCCTCCATCACAGATGCCAGTCTTCAGCCAATTCATTTCACTCCACATGATATCACAAAACAGGTGATCGCATTGGATACAACCCCAACCTGGGGAGGCGGTAGTGTCGTGGTAATGTCACTGGACTAATAATCCACTGCTCAGGCTAATACTCACGGGGCATGGGTTTGAATCCAACCACGGCAGATGGTGAAATTTGAATTCAATTAATAAATCTGGAATTTGAAAAAAAAAGGACTTAGGAGGTGCAGATTTCACTAGCATATGTGGCAATTTCTACAGTACTCCACCACATCTTTGTAGAGTTTTGGCCAGTCAAACTGCTGTCTTATGCAGGCTTTGGTTTTTTGTATACTGACATGTAATCTCATGGGCCATTCTTACTATTTCTCTCTGGTACCTCTGCAGCACCACTAACTGGTGAACCACTGTCCACTCCTTGCTCTCAGGACTGTGAGAACTTCACTTCCTCATCAGTACCTCAATCTTTAAATTGTAGCAGTCAGGGACTCCCTCTGCTTCAATTTCAGACTGGGCAGCCTGTGCTAACTCTATCAATACTGGGTCAGCTTGCTGAGCCTCAGCTAGGGAAGATTAATTTAATTCATTCCCTGGGTCTTCTAACTTTCCAAAGAAAGTCTCAGACATACAGACCTCATGGTCTTCTGCCTGCGGTGCCAATTCAGTTTCCTCTGGGGGAGATGGTTTGATCATGTCATGATTCACTACACATTCAGGGAAACTGCAGGGGACCGTCTCCTGCCACTGCCCTGTCTCTCTGACCTCCTGTGGTCTCTCTTTCACTACTGGGTGGCTACCACCTTCGCCCCCACCAGTTCATTACCTAGGAGCAGGTCAACCCCGTCCACACACAAACTAGGGGCAATCCTTACGGTCACCAGTCCCGAAACTAGGTTGCACTCCAAGTGCACCCGACATAAAAGGTACAGGCGTACACTGCCCCCCAACACCATTCACCACCACTCTGGTATTTACTGCACTCTCTGGGGAAAAAGTCAGGCCTTTCCCCAGTAAAAGGGATCTCGTGACCCGTGTCCCTGAGGATAACTATGGGCTTGCTTGCCCCACTCGAGGGGTATGGGGTTACTCTCCCTTCAGACACAAAACCCTGATAATCTTCAGTAATCCTTTTAAATTTTCCTGCGCTTGTAGCAGTAGGCTTCCTGGGTATGACTTGTACTGCAGTTAAAGCCACAGCTTGTTCTGCTGTGCTTTCCATCAGGGTCCCTTCTCCTTCAGAGCGGGTGTGCCCTGGTTAACCCTACAGGTTTTCCCTTTAGTTTCCAGCAGTCAGCTCTTAGATGCCCTGCTGTATTACAATGGAAGTAAACAGGTCTCCGGGTCTCACTCCTACTTACAGCACCTTCCTTTTTGGCTGGAGGAGGGCCCCCCTCGGTCTCCTGCTTTTATTTCCCTCCCAGGACTGCTTGGGCTTCTATCACCTTCCCACCCTTTGTCCTTTTCAGATTTGTGAGGTTGACTAGGAAAGGTTTTCCCCTGTGAAACTGACTTATAAATGAGAGCAAACCCATCAGCTAGCACTGCAGCGTGCTGGGCTCTATGAACCTTCGGTTTATCTGCAAGTGTCTTTATGGGGAGTGGGAGAGAGTTTTGAACTCCTCGAGCAAAATTACCTCTGAGACTTTCATAGCTGAGCTGCACTTTAAGAGCCTTCAGTCACTGGTCAAAAGCCAGATGCTTATTTCTCTCAAACTCCAGGTAAGTATGATCAGCTTGCTTCTTGAAGGTTCTAAACTTTTGGCGATAGGCTTCCGGTACTTACTCATATGCCCCGAGGAGAGCATTTTTGTCAGTTCTTAATTGAGTGAACGCTCATCTGGCAACATGGAATAAACTTCATGGGCTTTTCCGGTTCGTTTGCTTTGTAGTAAGAGAGTCAAAATCTCAGCTGGCCACTTTAACTGCCTTGCCAGTTTTTCAAAAGACACATAAAATGCTTCCATGCCTCTCTCATTGAATTGTGGGATCAGTTGGGAATGTTTTAACAATTCTGTGCCCAGCCCTGAATTACGCTCCTCCATATTGGCCATGCTTTCACTGGGGTTACTCTGTTGCCCCCTAGTTAACTCAAGCCACCTCAGCTCTTTCTCTTCGCTTTCCTTCTGGAAGGTTATTTCTTTCTCCCTTTCTCTTAACCTGTCTTCTAATTCAAGCTTCCTCTGTTCCAATTGTATCTTTGCTAGCAATACCCTGTCAGGGCCTACTTCTAACCCTGTTTCTGCTTCTTCAGATTCAAGGAGAAAATGGTTGGCCACTAGTCTTGGGAGTTCAGACTTCCTAGCCTTGGCACCAACAGTGATCCCACACTACTCAGCCATTTTTCTCAACTCCTCCATAGACAGTGCTTTTAACTTATCCCAAGTTACTTCACCCTGGCTTGGGGTGCTATTGGCTTCAGTCTCAGACATGCTTGTGTTCTAGCACACACAACCACAAGAAAACTTGTATTGAAATCTTTTCTCTTTTTGATTGGAATCAATTTGGCTTCCCACTTCCAATTTCTCATTTGTCTGTGAGTCAAATCCAGGACGCTCGCCCCCAAATTTCTGTTATGAACAGAAAGGGGTCCCTTTCAGCCTTTTCCTGGTTTACCTGTAACAGGGTTTAATTTTAAAAACACCGTGTTTTTAGCTCCTCCTCAGTGAATCCTTGTTCTCAGCTTTCCAATTGTAAGGTAAATAAATCAGACAGGTTTTCTTAGATTTAAACAAGAAAGGCGGGAGCTTATTAATCTTAAACTCTAATTCGGTTAACGACTACAAATACGCGATGCGACCACGCTAGCATGCATACGCGATAAAAACACGCAGATAGAAACAGAAAATGTAGAAAGAAAAAAAGGGAAAAGTTTGAGGCAATAGCTGGGTTTCTATTTACGGTCCTTAGAGTTCGATGTAGAGTCTTTGATTGCTGGTAAGTCTTGCCGTTTCATTGGGGCCCAGTGCACACTTTAAAACCTGTTTCGATATAGGAGTCTTTTCTCTCTTGAGGTTTAAGAGACTTCAGTGGATCCGGAGATTAGTGGAAGAGAGAGAACCAGACAGGAGAGAGATTCTTGTTCCAAGTTCATTTGCAACCTGCAGTATGACCCAAGCTGTCCCATGAGCAGTTCAAATCCAGACCTGGCTAGCAGGTTAGTCATGTCACTTGCTTTTTTTTTTAACAAACTCTTGCGTTGGTGCTCTTGGTGGGGGTGCGGGGGGGTGTGGTGTAGTGCTGTCTCTTACACCAACAAGATGTGGATCACCAATGCCTAGACCAATCTCTGTTAATTGAATCAGTGAGCAGTTCCCATTGTCTTTTCCTAGGCGACTGTCTCTTTGTATGCAAATGCTTTCCAGCCACTGCTGATCTCTTTAAACAAGTCATCTCTCCACTCCAGTAAGCTTAAAATTATTGTTCATGTGACGAAATTAATATGCCTCATTCTTGGTAGGTCGGGGTCTTCATGACAAACAATGTTGAAAATTGCCCAGGTATGTCCAGTCCACAAAAAGCAGGACAAATCCAATCCAGCTGATTACTGTCACATCAACCTACTTTCAATCATCAGCAATCGATGATGTCAACTGTGCGAAGAAGCAGTAATTAGTTACCAAAAGCCTGGTCAGCAATGCTCAGTTTGGGTTCCACCAGGATCACTCACCTCCAGACCTCATTGCATCCTTGGTCCAAACATGGACAAAAGAGTTGAATTCGAAAGGTGTGATGATAGTGCCTATTGTTGACATCAAGGAGCCCTAGTAATACTGAAGTCAATGGGAATTGGGGGAAATCTCTGCACTGGGAGGAGTCATATCCAGCACAAAGAAAGATGTTTATGGTTATTGGAGACCAATTTTCTCAGTTCAAGGACATCACTGCAGGAGTCCCTCAGGGTAGTGTCCTAGGCCCAGACATCTTCAGCTGCCTCTTCAATGATTTACCCTTCATTATAAGGTCATAAGTGGGGATGTTCGCTCATCATTAAACAGTGTTCAGGTCCATTCATAACTCCTGATAAAATGAAGCAATCCACGTCCACATGGAGCAAGATGTGCACAACATCCAGGCTTTCTCTTATAAGTAGCAAGTAACATTCACACCACACACGTGCCACACAATGTCTATCTCCAACCTCCCCACCTCCTTTTGCCATTCAATGGCATTACCATCGTCGAATCCCCCACAATTAACATCATGGAGGTGGCAGAGGTGGTCACCATTGATCAGAAACTTAACTAGAAAAGTCACATAAATACAGAGGTTACAAGAGCAGGTGAGAGGCTGGGTATTCTGTGGCAAGGTACTCACCTTCTGACTTCCCAAAACCTGTCTACCATCTACAAGGCACAGGTCAGGAGTGTGATGGAATACTCTCCCTATCCCTGGATAAGTGCAGCTCCAGAAACACTCAAGAAGTTTAGCTCCATCCAGGACAATGCAGTCTGCTTGATGAGCACCCCATCCACCATATTAAACATGAACTCCCTCCACCATCAGTGTAATGTGGCTGCAATGTGTACCATCTACAAGATGAGATGCAGCAACTTGCCAAGGCATCTTTGATAGCACATCCTGAACTTGTAACCTCTTCACCTAGAAGGACAAGTGCAGCAGGCACATGGAAACGCACTACCTCCAAGTCCTGACTTGGAAATTTATCGCCATTCCTTCGTTGTCACTGAGTCAAAATCCTGGAACTCACTACCTAACATCACTGCGGAAGTACCTTCACCATGCAGACTGCTGCAGTTCAAGAAGGCGGCACACCACCACCTTCTCAAGGTCAATTAGGGATGGGCACTAAATGCTGGCCTTGCCCACATCCCATGAATAAGTAAATAAAAAATATCTGTACTGTAATTAAATTTTTCCAAAAACAAAAAGCTTGCATATTTTCAAATCCTTAGGGCACCACTAGCAACTTAAAATCAATTAATTATTCTTGAATTCTGGGCACTGCTGTCGGCAAACGTGACAGCCAATTTTCACACAGCAAGGTTCCACAAACTGCAATGAAATGAATGACCAGCTAGTCTTTCATGGTTGAGGTGGGGAATTCCTTGCTGTAAGCTATGTCCAAAATGCTACGATTGAACTAAACTTATTGCTCAAGGGGCTAAATTCACTGAACAGCAGGGCAGAGAGATTTAGATTAAGGTGCAAGTGTACTGTCTGAAACAGCATGCTGAAGACAGTGAAAGATAGTTTAATATTCTAGTGATCATTCTCATTTACAACTGCTATGAAAACAGCATAGGGGACTTTTCCAAGTTAGGTTGGTAGATTCCACACTTGAGTGGTGGGAGCACAGGGTAGTCTGTTTGACTAAAAGCTGACACTGGAATCAAGCTTGGAGGTAGTTGTGTTTTTATAAATTGAGAGTGTGAGGGCCTTTGCTAGGTCAAAGAGATTAGAAATGCTGCAGAATAGTTGGGAAATGTTTTCTTTAAGTCAAGCAATATGACCCAATGAAGTGGAGATGTGTGTTGTGTTCTTTATTTTGTATCATTATGCAAAGAAGCAGTGTCCTGACTGAAATAAGTGCATCTGATCAGAACTGTTGCTCTTTTTCATCATGTGCTGTGAAATAAAACAGCTTAAATGATTCATATCAAGGCTCGCATTACCAAGTGTTTGCTCAGTCTGCCTTTGGAGAACTTGACGAAGTACACATGCAAAAGGCACCAATATCATGTTCAGCTCACAAGAGGTTACTATTGTTACATCCCCATATTATACTATAACACAAGTAGATTTCGGACAGTGTGAGTCATTACATAGAATTTACAGCACAGAAACAGGCCACTTGGCCCAACTGGTCAAAGCCAGTGTCTATGCTCCACAAAAGCCAGTCTCCCACCTTTTTCAGCTAACCCTATCAGCATACCCTTCTATTCTTTTCTCCCTCGTGTACTTATCCTTAATTCCATCCAAACAATTCACCTCAACTACTGCATATGGTAGTAGCTTCCACATTTCAACCACTCTCTGAAGTACCGCCTCCTGAGCTCTTTATTGGATTTATTAGTGATTATCTAGTATTTATGGCCCTTAGTTTTATCTGCCTTCACAAGTGGAAACATCTTCTCTTTGTCTACCCTATTAAACCCCTTCATAATTTTAAGGGCCTCGATGAGGTCACCCCTCAACCTTCTCTTTTCTAGAAAAAAAAGAGCCCAGCCTGCTCAGTCTTTCCTGATGGTAAAATCTGACAGTTCAGGTATCATCCTTGTAAATTTTTTTTGCACCTTCTCCAGCACCTTGCTATCTTTTTGTAATCTGGAGATCAGAACTGCACACAGCACTCTAAGTGTAGTCTAACCAAACATCTATACAAGTTTCAAAACCTGTTTTTAAATTCTATTCCTCTATAAATGAACCTCAGTGCTCATTTTCTTTATTATGGCCTTGTTAACCTGCATTGCTTTTTTAATGATAGTGACTCAAGTGAATTTTAGTCATCCAGGGTGCCTGTCTGAACCAAGTGTTATTCTCCTTAAATATGGTCCTAAGCCAGTTAGAGAACTAAATACAAAATTCAGGTAAATGTGGGCAGAGCTTGCATGTCATGTTCCTTGTTGTGCCAGTTGTTGACCAGTCTAAACAGTCAAGTCCCATAAAAATAAAACATTCAGATCACGTATGAGAATGCCTGACATCACTGAACCTGAGAACATATCGATCACAAATCTACTTTTCTGGTGCTGGTTGAAGGGTCATGCCATCCTGGACTCTCTAGAACTCCCTACTCTTTTTCAAATAGTGCCTTGAGGTCTTCTACATTCATGTGGACAGTTGGTTTAACACTCATCCCAAAGATGATATATCCAACAATGCAGCATGGGATGTGGGCTTAGCTGGCTCGGCCAACATTTATTGCCCATCCCTAATTCCCCTTGAGAAGATGGTGGTGAGCTGCCTTCTTGAACAGCTGCAGTCCATGTGGGGTAGGAACACCCATAGTGCTGTTAGGAAGGGAGTTCCAGGATTTTGACCCAGCGTCAATGAAGGAACGGTGATATAGTTCCAGGTCAGGATGGTGTGTGACTTGGAGGGGAACTTGCAGGTGTTGGTGTTCTCAACCATTTGCTGCCCTTGTCTTTCTAGGTGGTAGAGGTCGCAGGTTTGGAAGGTGCTGTCTCAGGAGTCTTGGTGTGTTGCTGCAGTACATCTTGAAGATGGTACACACTACTGCCACTGTGTGGCAGTGGTGGAGGGAGTGAATGTTTGTGGACGGGGTGCCAATCAAGCAGGCTGCTTTATCCTGGATGGTGTCCAGCTTCTTGAGTGCTGTTGGAGCTGCACCCATCCAGGCAAGTGCCGAGCATTCCATCACACTCCTGACTTGTGCCTTGTAGATGGTGGCAGGCTTTGGGGAGTCAGGAGGTGAGGTATTTCATGCAGGATTCCTAGCCTCTGGCCTGCTCTTGTAGCCACGATATTTATATGGCTATTCCAGTTCAGGTTCTGGTCAACGGCAACCCTAGGATGTTGATAGTGGGGGATTCAGCAATGGTAATGCCATTGAATGTCAAGGGGAGATAGTAAGATTCTCTCTTGTTAGAGATGGTCATTGCCTGGCACTTGTGAATGTTACCTGCCACGTATCAGCCCAAGCCTGGATATTGTCCAGGCCTTGCTGCATTTCTACATGGGCTGCTTCAGTATCTGAGGAATCGCGAATGGTGCTGAACATTGTGCAATCATCAGCGAACATCCCCACTTCTAACCTTATGACTGAAGGAAGGTCATTGATGAAGCCGCTGAAGATGGTTGGGCCTAGGACACTATCCTGAGGAACTCCTGCAGTGATGTTCTGGAGCTCAGATGGTTGACCTCCACAACCACAACCATCTTCCTTTGCGCTAGGTATGACTCTAACCAGCGGAGGGTTTTCCCCCTGATTCCATTGACATCAATTTTGCTAGAGCTCATTGATGCCATACTCAGTCAAATGCTGACTTGGTGTCAAGGGCTGTCACTCTCACCTCATCTCTCGAGTTCAGCTCTTTTGTCCATGTTTGAACCAAGGCTGTAATGAGGTCAGGAACTGAGTGGCCATGGCGGAACCCAAACTGAGCATCACTGAACAGGTTATTGCTAAGCAAGTGCGGCTTGATAGCACTGTCGACGAAGCCTTCCATCACTTTACTGATAATCGAGAGTAGACTGATGGGGCGATAATTGGCCGGGTTGGATTTGTCCTTTTTGTGTACAGGACATACCTGGACAATTTTCCACATTGCCAGGTAGCTACCAGTGTTGTAGCTGTACTGGAATAGCTTGGCTAGGGGTGCAGCAAGTTCTGGAACACAGGTCTTCAGTACTATTGCCGGAATGTTGTCAGGGCCCATAGCCTTTGCAGTATCCAGTGCCTTCAGTCGTTTCGTGATATCAGGCAGAGTGAATCGAATTGGCTGAAGACTGGCATCTGTGATGCTGGGGACTTCAGGAGGAAGCTGAGATGGATCATCAACTTGGCACTTCTGGCTGAAGATTGTTGCAAATGCTTCAGCCTTATCTTTTTGCACAGATGAGCTGGGCTCCTCCATCATTGAGGATGGGGATATGAAATGGCAGCCTAGATTATGTGCTGGGGTCTTAGGGTAAGGATATATTGCATATTACTATTTAAGACAGAAAGACGTTTATGGCTTTTGTTTAATTTAGAAGTACCGTTCAGAACCTCTGAGCTAGTTGACATATAAAGATCACCGGTTTTCATTAAATTGTGCTGGAAAACATGGTTATTTATGGTCAGCCCAAAGGCATGGTAATGAAAAGTCCAACTGTAAAAATTCAAAGAAATTATTGCATTGCCATCTCCTGATGAAAATGGTCCGTTCTTTGCAATAAAAAAGCTTTGGCAAGCATCTTCCCCCACCCCCCAAGAGATTGAATTATTTTGAGTAGCGAAAAAAAAAACCCCGTAGACTGGAAACCTATCGTAAGACTCAAACTGGAAGATAAGTGTAAGGTAAACAAGTGCGTATCCAATCCGAAGAGTAACTTCGCTAACCTTCCCTCTAACTGTCATTCAGCCACTTACCTTGCAGTCACCACTCCTTCAAATTTACTGGATTCAACAAAATGTCCCGGCAGATAAACGCACTAAATTCATCACTTTAAGTCATATTCAACTTCAATTTTTAAAAATAAGTTGCTGAAGAACCCCTATTTCAACGAGAAAGATTTTATTTAACTATCAGAGTACAAACATTCAGAAATCACAGATAACCTAGATGACGTCAATGCGCGGCGACCGGATGAGGGAGGACCCGCGGATGTCCCTTTTGTCGCAGGGCTGTTCCGAGCTGGAGGGAGATCGGTGGCGAAACATGTTCTATAAATTTAACGGCTTCACGCAGAGACTGAGCGGCGGGGCCGGGTCTGTGGTCTACTGCCCGCAGGTAGGAGACGGGGAGCGGGAGGGTGCAACTAAAGGTGCCCTTGTGAAAGCCGCTGTTGAGGTGCCCGGCTTGACCTTGCTGTGGGGAGCCGGTGTCGGTTCACTAGGGACACAGTCACTGGGAAGCAGACGAGAGACTCGGGGGACTCGCTCATTACCAAGGTCACCCTGGCCTGGCTAGGCCAGGTTGTCCGATCCTTGCTGTTAGCCATGTTTCGGTTGGTAGCACTACGTCTCTGAGCCAGAAGATTGTGGGTTCAAGTCTCGATCCAGCTTCTTGAGCACAAAAATCTAGGCTGACAGTCCTGTGCAGTACCGAGGTTCAGATGTTAAACCAAGGCCTTATCTGCCCTCTCAGGTGAAAAATCACCTGAAAGTCGTACAGATGAATTCCCTCGTCCTGGCTAAAACTTGTTCTGCAACCAATTTCACTCAAGCAAATTTATCTGTGGCTATTTCACCATATGTTAAACGCTGCAGGAGAGAAAACACCAAACCACTTAATAGACATTTAAAGTATACATGGAAAAGGGAAACAAGAACAAATAGTGTAGAGCAGACACGGAAGTGATACCACCTCTGGACGATGCTACACAGCGATGTCCGGATAGGATTCTGAGATTGTTGTTTGTGGGATTTTGCTGAACACTAACTGGCTGCCACATTTCCCAACTTTACAACACTTCAAAAGTACTGCTTGGCTGTGAAATACTTTGGAATGTTCTGATGTGAAAATGGAATTTATTTCTTTCACCTGAAGGTCCCAACTGTGATTGGCTTTGCATGTGAGCCTAGAAAGAGTGGCAGGCTGTTTGCCACTGGGGATACCTGTCAGTGAGACCACTGATCCTGTCCTTGCTTGATGTCCATGTTTGCACTTAGGAGGTGGCTGGATAGGATCAGATGACTTGGATGAGAGGATTGAAGGTGGAGAAGTAATCCGAGAGGAGGAAACAGAGGCTGCAAAGGGAGATGGATAGGTTGAGTAAGTGGGCAAGAACATGGTAGATGGAATAGAAATTGGAGAAATGTGAAGTTGTTCACTTTGGTAGGAAAAATAGAAAGCTGGATTTTTTAAAAATGAAAGAAAGATTGAAAAATGTTGTTTTCAGAGGGACTGGAGTTACTTAGTACACAAATTACAGAAAGTTAACATGCAGGTACAGAAAGCAGTTAGGAAGGCAGATGGTATTATGTTATCCTTTATCGAAAAGGAATTGGAGTGTAAAAGTTAAGTCTTACTACAATTTTATAGGGCCTTGGTGAAAGCACACCTGAAGTACTGTGCACAGTTTTGGTCTCCTTACCTAAGGAAGGATATTCTTGTCTTGGAGGGAGTGCAATGAAGGTTCACTAGACTGATTCCTGGAATGAGAGGATTGTCTAATGAGAGATTGAGTAGACTAGGCCTTTATTCCCTAGAATTTAGAAAAATGAGAGGTGATCTGATTGTCAAGTCCTTAAGAATTTTAGATGTTTTAGGGTAGATACTGGGAGGATGATTCCCTTGGCTGGGGAGTCTAGAACATGGGGTCACAGATTAAGTAGTTGGCCATTTAGGACTGAGATGAGAAATTTATTCACTCAAATGGTTGTGAATCTTTAGAATTCTCTACCCCCAGAGACCTGTGGTTGCTCTTTCATTGAGTATATTCAAGATAGAGATTGATACATTTTTGGGTCCTCAGGGAATATAGGTATATGGGGCAAGTAGCTTCAATCTGTGTAGTTTCTATGATTTTGACCCTGTGTGTAACTTGGGTCTCCCTTGGTTTGTGAAAACCTTTTGTAAGTGGTACCATGATGTCCAATATGGATTTGAAAACCAGAAAATTTGGTTGAAGTTGTTAGTACAGATTAGAATATTTCATGTTGGGGAAGATCACCTTGCTGTATTTTTATGTTGAATAGTCTTGATATACAGTGAAAGCACTGCTGTTCGGGTTGACATGCTTGAGTTAGAAATGGACTGTAAAATTCAAGTACCGCAGAACCTTTGTGTTTTTTGATGGTTACTCCTGTTTGCATCCTCTTTCTATATCTAGGCAGTGTGTCAGGCAAAAAGACAAATTTTGGTGACGCTTCAGGGTTTTTTGTGGCTGCTATATGTCACTCTGGGTACCAAAAGATGCAATCAATGAGATGGCAAAGCTGTATTTGATATTCAGCTTTTATTTTTCAGGAGTTTATAAATTAACTTGTGGAAAGTCATCTGTGTGCTGTTTAAAAAAAGATGATGGCATTTACAATCTTGTGATGGACAAGTGGGACATGATGGGGGTGGTTTCTCTTTTCACTTCTTAACAGTGGCTGGAATTTTACGGCCCCCCCCCCCCCCCCCACAACGAGCGGGCTGGTGTCGGAGGGTGGGAGTTGTAAAATTGAGTGGGAAGTGGGGGGGGGGGGGTGTGTTCCCGACCCCCTACCGCCCCCTGCAATTTTACAGGGGGTGGTGGCGGGTGTGAGAATTGGCCAGTTAACTGCCTGTACCAGTCGCCTTGGCTATTTTAGCCTCAGCTGGACGTCAAAGGCTCCAAGATCTCTGCTTGGGAAAACCAGGCAGCCTTCTTGCAGGCTGGGGTGGGTGGGCCTCCTGATCGGGCACCCTGTGTCCCACAGAGGGCTGCGCCCGAAGCACCAACTGCTTCCAAGAGGAAGGATATCCTTCCTCTTGCCTCCAGTCGCTAGGTGTAGTCCCAGTCGTGATCACCGCACCCGATGGGGCTGCTGGGACTAAGAGCTGCTGGCCCATTGATTGGCTGGCAGCTCCATTAGGCATGACTTCCTGGTTCAAGGAGGTGGAAGTCCCACCCAAGAACAATTGAGGTCCCGGGGAGCGAAATAATCCCGTCATGTTTCCTCAGGCCCGGCAGAGATGGGCTCGCCACTGACTTTTTGGGCCTCCCACCCAACAATAAAGTTCCAGACAGTTATTTTATTTTATTGTGCTTTATTAAGATTGTGTTTAACCCTTGAGTGTTTTGATAGTCAATAAGCAGACAAGTGACAGGTTTCTTGTAGGTTTAAAGAAAGATAAATGTTTATGAAGGAATACCAGAAAATATTTGCAACTTCACCTCCCTCCACGCACACAAGAAAAGATAGCGATTAAAAGCTAACATGTATTTAGGTCTGATGGTTTTAAAACCAAGAGTTCGTTGTGAAACATTTTGTTTCCCCGGGAGGAAAAATTAAGCTAGCAGGCCTGGTTTTTCTTTGCCTGGTTCACTGAAGTCAAACTTGGAAAGTTTCAGGTGAACGGATGCATTGCTGCAGACATCTTTAGTTAAATCTCAGTCATGGTTCGATGGCGAAAATTCCTGTTACACTATCTCAGGTATGGAGTTTCAGAGGTCCCCTTTTGTCTCTATCTCAAGGTAGTTTTTAAAATGGTATTCAGGCAGGGTCGTCATCTTTGCTGGAATAAATCATTCTCAGCCTCCTGGCTTCTGTCTTTCTGGCTCAGCAATGTGTCTTATTAAAACCTCCTTATCAGAGCCTTGGTTTCTGTAGGGGACCAAGGTTTCTCTCATTGTGTTTTCATAAATGCTTTGATGGGGTGACCATTGCTAGACAATGGATTTGGATGTTGCTCATCTCCTATGCCACCTTGATATAGTGGTGCTTTTTCACACCTGTTCTCTTGAGTTTGAATCTGGAGACTCTGTCTGCAAAGTCATTGTTAGTCCAACTGGTTGAAAAAGGTAGCCATTAACATGGTATGGGGCATTCGCATTTCTAATGATTTCTTCAACATTTGTTTAGACATGACATCTGGTTCAGAGTGCCAGCAGTTGCCATGTGTAGTCTCAGTGTGTGAGAAGTCACCTGACCTCTTTGTCTTGTCACAAGAGTGTCCATTTTGGAGTTTAATTCTTCTGTTCATTTTTTAAATTCATAATTTCTCCTTGCGTGAGCGTGGCACCTCCCCGCTAAAGGAAAAAAATGAAGTTCCTTGGTATTTCATTATTTTTCTTTTTTTAAGAAAGGAAGAAAAGCAAAGACACATGATAGCACACATTCGTTACATGCATTTCTCAGATTTACTGGTGGCACATTGTTCAAATTCTGGACAGCGCATCTGCGATGACCTTGTTTTTCCCAGCTATGCGTGTGATTTTTCAAATTAAACGGCTGGGGGAGTAAATTCCATCTGAACAGCCTAGTCTTGTTAACTTGGAATTTTCTCGGAAGTGTTACGATCAGGTGAAGGAGGAAGACTCTTGTCCTTCTCCTTGTTTGACTGCAACAGGGATTATTCTGCTTTAAAACAATGGATGTACTTACCACTTTAGTGAGTGTTTTACCTTTGTTGTGATCGTAAAAGAACCAGTCGGACAGGTTTTCTTGAGTTTAAAAAGAGAAGTGAGTTTATTGTAATTAACCAAAAACCCAGTCTACATAAAATAATAAACTACGCTACACTTTCACTCCACACACACGAGAATCTCTCACACGCACACAAATAGAGTACAGAATGATGAGAAATAGTCTGGTTTGGATTAGAGTCCAGAACAAGTAAAAATAATATACAGTCTGTGGGGTTGGGTAATTCTGTTTTCTTCCGGCTGAAGTTGTCATCTTGAAGTCTCTGGTAGAAGTGCACTTTGTGGTTGGCCCACCTGGTTCAGGGTTTTTTCTTGGAGACAGTTGTACGTAGCTTTCCTCCCTGTGGTCTCTGTCTGTAGCAATGATGGACTTTGATGTTTCTCAGTCGCAGACAGGTTTCAAACCTGCAACGTTATCTGGAGAGACACGCACACGCACACACACACACACACAGCCCCACGAGCATTTTGTCTGGCTAGCACTCGAAGCTTGTCTACTTCAAAGTCTCAGGAACTTGTCCTTTTGCAAAAGACTGCTAGTTTTTCCACAGATGGGGAGGCAGTCACATGATTCTCCAGTGTCCTTGTTTGCAATTTAATTAGATTTGAGGTCTAGGTATATTCAGTCTCTCTCTCTCGAGTCTCATTGTTTCAATGTTCAACCCCTGGAGGCATGACTCCACTGTTAATGTTCCAAGATATAGCTTTGAATGTTTTGCCATTAGAAGTGATGCTGTTGCTGATTCCAAATTCATGAGGCATTGTCCTGGATGCAACCTCGTTAGACATGTGTCTCCAATTCGATGTCCTGGAATGTGAGGTATTTCAATGCAAATTGTGGTGGCCGTCTTGGCTGCCAACTTTTTAAAAGTTAACTGTAGGATCCCAGCTTTTTAAAAGTTTAGGTTTCCAGTCAATGAATTAAAGATCCTCATTTGGCATAGCATGTTTTTTTTGACTGAAGGTTAGTTGGTTGTAGTCAGTGTATATCAGAATTTCCTTGTATCTGTTATTTATGTCGACTTCGAAATGTTGAATGGTTAACAGAAGTCCCAATGCTTCCTTTTCGATGGTGGAGTATTTACGTTGATGTTTGTTTAATTTTTTTTGAAAAAATAGCCAATTGGCCTCTCAATGTCTGAGTCATTTTCCTGGTGTAAGACTATGCCTTTTCCTACATCGTTTACATCAATAGCCACCTGACAGGATCTATTAAAATTTGGGGCTGCCAATATGGATTCATTTATTAAAATCGCATTCAACTTCTCAAAAGCCATCTGACACTGACCATACTATCTTAGTATTTTTCTTTCATAGGCTGGTCAAGGGGGCAGCAAGGGTGCTCAAGTTGGGAACAAATTTTCTGCAGAAACCACACATCCCCAGGAATCGCATTATTTCTGTCTTTGATCTTGGGAATGGGAAAATCTATCGGGGCTTGTACTTTTGCTGCTTTTGGCAACACCTGACCTTGACCTACCATATGTCCTAAATAGGTCACCTTGGCCTTGGAGAGCTCGCGTTTAGCTAGATTAGCCACTAGGCTAGTGCTTTGTAGCTCCTTAAATGGTTCAGGTTGTCTTCCCTGATGACACTATAGAGATCATCCAGGTAGATGTCACAGGTGTTTAAACCAGCCACCACCTGGTTCATCAATCTCTGAAACATTGCTGGGGTTTAAACCGAATGGGATGACTTTACATTGGAATAAGCCATTGGATGTTACAAAAGCCAGCGTTTCCTTAGCTTGGGTGATCATGGGGACTTGCCAGTATCCTTTTTAATAAATCAATTTTACTAATGTAGGTGGAGTTGCCTACTCGGTCAACACAGTCTTCAGGATTGGGTATGAATCTGTTCAAGTAACGGCATTAACTTTGCAGTTGTCAATACGGAGTCCTTTTTGACCCATCAGGCTTGGGGGCCCAGTACAATAGGTGAACTCCAGCTGCTTTGACAGAGTTCGGTTAGGTCATGGTCTAGCATATACTGGATTTCCTCTCCAACTTGAGCCAATTTATCAGGTCTCAGTCAATATAGGTTTTGTTTTATAGCCGGAGTCTTTCCTACACCTACGTCATGAATGGTTAAAGAGTACGACCTGGTTTGTCCCTACAAACTTCCTCAAACTCCCTTAGCAGCGTTGCTAGGTCCTTTCTTTGCATGTCAGTCAAATAGTTAAATACTGTCTCTAGTCTCTCTAAGATTTCTCTGTTGTCTAATTTCCACAGGGCGTTTAGTCTGAGAAGGGTTCTCTTCTTCCCCGAGTTTCTCTTCACTATGGTTTCCATCCTCAACTGTCCTCAGTGCTTGGCATACATTCACTGGGTTGTTTGCTTCCCGATTGTGGTATTTCTTCAACATATTGATGTGGCACTCTTTGTTTCTTTCTCCAGTCTGGCGTGTTAATCAGATAATTTACTTCGCTGATCATTCTCCCACATAGTATGGGCCACTAAATTTCACTTTCAGGGGTTCACCCTGTAATGACAACAGTACCAGGACCTGATCCCCTGATTTAAATGTCTGCACCTGAGCATGTCTGTCTGCCTTTTCATGTTTTGCTGAGAGGCTTTCAAATACTGTTACGACCGAGGCGGGAGGAGTGTCTTTCTCTAGTTCCACTTCTCCACGGGTCACAACGTATATTTAAATGTTTATACTGTTACTGATATGGCCAATTATATATTCTATTCTTATTACAGAATAAAATCCACCAGCCAGGTTTCTTTAATAAACACCAACATTATTAATTTATTATAAAACAAGACTGATTCAGTAAAGATGCAAAGTATTAACACACGTTAAAATATGAAAGTTTGCTTTTTAAATTAGTCCAACGCAGGCACACACACACCGGTTTAAAAAAAAAGACATTTTCTCCACAGATCAGTTACAAAAAAAAAAGGCAAAAGAATTCTTCAGCCAAATACTTGTTAATTCTTGAAGGGAAAAGAGAAGATATGGAATGATATCATTTGTCCGTTTATTCTGGCGTCCCAAATACTCGTAGACGGCTGTCACTCGGATCTTTTTGGAGTAGTTCTCTTCAGGCGACATCGAGGGTTAGTCTGGCAGACTTTCCAGGAGAAATGCGATATCAGGGGTTTCAGCTATCACTCTGGATTCTCAGGGTTTCTCAGAGGTGGAGAAAGGATAACCTGGATGCTCCTCTCAGCAGACTGCAAACCCAACTGACTCAAAACGAACTTCAAAACAAAACCAACTCTTGACTACCATAAATATTGACATGTCACTTCTCTGTAAAGTCCTCTAGTCACCAAGGCTCTTGTTTATTTAGCTTGAGGCATGTGACATCCTGTTTTTAAACAAATTTCAAGTCCCAGAGTCCTACCAGTGATCCGTTTTTAAAAAAAAACCAAGTCCAGTGTCTATGGAATCATAGTAAAGTTATGGCACAGAAGGAGGCCATTCAGCCCACTGTGTCTGCCAAACGACTGCAGCAGGGCTCGAACCTGCAATCTCCTGCTAAGATCATGAGATACACCAAAGTCCTTATTCATTCGGCCACATGGAATCACTTCAATCCTCCAAGTGAATCCATTTCCACAATTCTAAAACGGAAGTCCTCAAAAAAATTTAAAAATGGAAGCACTTTCGTAACAGTACTCTTTTGCCACAGCATAGGCTTTAAAAGGTCACTCACGAAAAGCTGATCTGTAATTTAACAATTAAGTTTTCCCCCCTTTGATTTAGAAATTTTTCTTTGATCAATTTAAAGGGGCCTCTGGCGAACAGCAGAAAAGCTAACCCTCTATTCCAATCGTGGGGGCACTCACGGCACTCGGCTCTGTTCCTGGTTTTCGGGGTTTTGTGGTATTGTTCCAAAATCCCTTGTGATTGTGGGTGATATGCGGAGGATTTTAACTGTTGAGTGCCAAGGCTATGCACGACCTCTTGGAATACCTGGGACATGAAATTAGATCCTTGATCTGATTGGGTTTCTTTGGTCAGCCCACAGCGGGTGAAAAACTGGGTCAGCTCCTCGACCACGGCTTTGGCTGTAATTTTTCTTAAGGGTATGGCCTCTGGGAATCGGGTGGCCATATCCATGTTTGTTCGGAGGTATTGGAAACCTGTCCTAGTTTCTAGTAAAGGTCCCACAAAATCTACCAGAAATCTGCTGAAGGGTTCTTCAAAAGCAAAGATGGGTATTAGTGGGGCAGGCTTGATTGCAGCCTGTGGTTTCCCAACAATCTGGCAAGTAGGGCAGGTCCTACAAAGTTTAACTGCATCTTTGTGAAGATGAGGCCAATAAAATTGCCGGTTGATTTGAGCCTGGGTCTTTCGGATACCCACTTGCCCAACCATTGGGACTTTGTGGGCAATCCTCAAGATTTCCATATGATATTTGGGGGGGGTTTGCGGGGGAAACTAAAATTTGATGGACCACTGTCCACTCCTCTGCAGGTTGCTGCGGAAGTCTCCATTTCCTCATCACAACCCTGTTTATAAAGTATTGCATTCAGGCACTGTTTCTGCATCTACCTCAGAATAGGCGGTCTGGGCTATTTTAAAATCCGAGTCTGCCTGCTGAGCTTCAATCAGGGAGGATCTACTGTACACCTTCACTCCTAAATCTCCAAAAAAAAAGTTTCAGCCAGCCAGACCTCTGGGTCATCTGACTAAATTACTGGCTCAGTTGTCTCTGGCAGAGGTCGCTTAGCCATGGACCTGGTTTCTACACAGTCAGGGAAAATTGCAGGGATTCCCTCCTGTAACTGTTCCGTCTCCTTGGCCTCATTTGGCTGGTCCAAGAGTACCAGGGAGGCTATCACTATCTCCAGCCAGATCATTGCCTAATAGCAAATCTATTCCAGCCGCAGGCAGATGAACAATCCCTACTTTTACCGGTCTAGAGACTAGGTCACACTCAAAGCGGTTCTGATACAGGGGTATGGGCATGCACCCGCCTTCAATGCTCTGCACCAGAACCTGTGCATTTTCCAAGCTCTCTGGTGGGAAGGTCATGCCTTTATCCAGCATTAAGGATTGAGTGGTTGCTGTATCCCTGAACAGGACAAGTCACAGACTCGTTAATGTCGAAGGAAGCATTTGGCCCATTGTGTCCACACCGGCTCTCTGAAAGAGCAATTCACTCAGTTCCATTTATCTGCCTTCTCCCCATAATCCCACACATTCTTCCTTTTCATATGACTGTCTAATTCCCTTTTGAATGCTTCAATTGAACCTGCCTTCACCACACTCTCAGGCAGTACATTCCAGACCTTAACCACTCTCTGTGAAAAAGCTTTTCCTCATATCACTTTGCTTCTCTTACCAAATACATTAAATCTGTGACCCTCATTCTCTATTCTTTCACAAGTGGGAACAGTTTCTCCCGGTCTACTCTGTCCAGACTCCTCATGATTTTGGATACCTCTATCAAATCACCTCTCCGCCTTCTCTTCTCCAAGGAAAACAGTCCTAACTTCAATCTGTCTTCATTACTGAAGTTTTTTTTATCCCTGCAACCATTCTCGTGGATCTTTTCTGTACTCTCTCCAATGCCCTCACGTCTTTCCTAAAGTGCGAGGCCCAGAACTGGACACTATACTCCAGCTGAGGCTGAACTATTGTCTTATACAAGTTCAACATAACGTCCTTGCTCTTGTACTCTCTGACCCTATTAATAAAGCCCAGGATACTGTATGCTTTATTAACCGCTCTCTCAACCTGTCCTGCCACCTTCAATGACTTATGTACATATACACCTAGGTCCCTCTGCTCCTGCACCCCTTTTAGAATTGTGCCCTTTATTCTATATTATCTCTCCATGTTCTTCCTACCAAAATGAATCACTTCACATTTCTCTGCATTGAATTTCATCTGCCACCTGTCTGCTCATTCCACCAACTTGTCTATGGCCTTTTGGAGTTCTACACTATTCTCCTCACAGTTCACAATGCTTCCAAGTTTTGTATCATCTGCAAACTTTGAAATTGTACACCAAGGTCTAGGTCATTAATATGTATTGGGAAAAGCAAGGGTGTCAACACTGACCCCTGGGCACCCCACTACAAACCTTCCTCCAGCCTGAAGAACGTCCATTAACCGCTACTCTTTATTTCCTGTCACTCAGCCAATTCCATATCCATGTTGCTATCGTCCTTTTTATTCTATGAGCTATAAGTTTGCTCAAAAGTCTGTTATGTGGCACTGTATCAAATGCCTTTTGAAAGTCCATGTACACCACATCAATAGCATTGCCCTCATCAACCCTCTGTTACCTTCTCAAAAAAAACTCCAAGTTAGTTAAACATGATTTTCCATTAAGAAATCCATGCTAGCTTTCCTTTAATTAACCTGCTTTTGTCCAAGTGACTATTAATTTTGCTCGCCTCATTGGAGGGGTGCTGGGACACCTTTTCCTTTCAGACAAAATCCTGGTAACCCTTGGGGATTTTGTCTGTTTCTACTGCACCCATGGCGATATTCTTAGAGAGGTCACTCACTGTGGTTTGGGCCATGGTCTGGTCTGCCTTGTCACCTGTTAGGGCACCCTTTCCTGGACTGGCCTTGTGAACCCCAACAAAACCCGCTGACTTCCCCTTTCAATTTCCACTAGTTGGCTTTCACGTGCCCTACTTTACTACAATGGGAACTCACGGGTCTGTGGAAATTATTCCTATCCTCTGCACTTTCTTTCCTGACTTGTGGAGGGTCTCTCACGTTTTCACTCGTATTCTGCCTTTCACTACCATCCCATCTCTGTCACTATCTCACTTTCTGCCCTTCTAAGACCTCTGGGGATTAAGAGGGAAGGGTTTTCCTTGATAAGAGGCTTCGTGAGTGAGCTGAAAATTGTCTGCCGTTGCAGCAGCTTCCCTCATCCTTGTGACCCTTTGTCTCTCAATATGGGTCTTTATGTTAATGGAAGGGTATTTTTAAATTCTTCTAATAGAATCACCTCTTGCAAATTCTCATATGAGGGCACTGCCTTCAGAGATCTCATCCAGTGATTGAAAGCCATAAGCTTAACTGTTTCGAATTCAGTAAAGGTTTGAGCCATTCTTTTTCTAGTATTTCTAAATTTTTGTCACTATGCCTCGGGGACTAACTCATAGGGCTTTAAAATAGCAATTTTGGTTCACTCGTAATCTAAAGAGTGGTCCTCTGAAAACATGGAGTAAGCTTTGTGGGCTCTCCCCACTAATTCGCCTTGAAAAAGGAGGATCCAAGACTCTTGGCCATTTTAACCTGTGGGCAATTTTCTCAAAAGAGATAAAATACGATTCGACCTCATCCTCATTAAATTTTGGCACTAATCGGGCGTGTCTCACAATATCAAAGGTTTGCTCTGAATTGGAGTAAATATTTGATTTGGTGGTGGCACTCCCACCTTGCACATTCAGCCTTTCCTTAGCTAGTTCAAACTGTTTTGCTTCTCTTTCCTTTAGCAACTCTTTTCACCTCCGCATTTGCATTTCTCTTTCCTCTTTTTCCATTTGAAACCCTATTTCCATATTCCAATTGAATTCTTATTAGGGCTACTGGGACAATTTTAAAATGATTAACTAGATTTTTGAGGATCTCAGGCTTCCTTGCTTTTTGCCTTAAAGGGACTCCCACCTGAGTAGCTACAGCTTTTAAGTCTTCAATATTTAATGAATTTAATGCCTCCCATGATGACTCTCCCTGTTTTGTTGAGTGTGGCCATGTCTTAAGTGTTTTGGTACAGTAAAAATAATGAGAAAACCAGCTGAATTTTTTTTTTCAATTTTAGGGATCAATTTTCCTCCAGTTTCCAAATCATTCGTTCAATCTGATGTTTCAAAATCCCAGGTCACGAGCCCCCTATCTGTCACGGGCAGGTGGGAAATGATAGGAGTTGTTTCCCTTTTCTCCTCTCAACTGACCGAAGACAGAATGTTTTATTAGAATTGTGTTTTAACCCTTGAGTGTTTTAATGGTCAGTAAACAGACAAATGACCTGCTTTCTTGTAAGTTTAAAGAAAATGTTTATTAAACAATACCCGAAAATATTCGCAACTTCACACGCACTCCGACACACAAGTGAGGAGGAGGGTCACAGTATCGCCTCTTGCCCTTCCTCTTATTTGACTGCAACAGGGTTTATTCCATTATAAACAGTGGTTGTGCTAACCACCTCTGAGTGTTTTACCTTTTTCCTTTACTGTGATCATGCAATCGGACAGGTTGTCTTGAGTTTAAACAAGAAAGAGGTAAGTTTATTATACTCAACAATCTAATCCCGATTTAAAAATAATAAAAAAGTACACTACACATCCATGCTTACATTCACACGAGAATCACACACACACATAGTTTACAGAGGGAAAAATAAATTTGGTTGTTGGATTAGAGTCCAGAATAAGTAGAACTTAAATACACAGTCTGTGGAGTGGATAATTCAGTAGTCTTCTGGCTGAAGCTGTATTCTTGAAGTCCTTGGCTGGTCAAAGTGCACTTTGTGGTTGGCCTGCTTTGCTCAGGGTTTTCATGGAGGCAGAATTGTTGTTGGCCCTCTTTCCCTGGTCTCAGGCTGTAGCAGTCTGTAGGCTTGGAAGGTTCACAGTCACAGATGATTTTCAACTTGATGTTTTCTGGAGAGAGAGAACGGGAAGCACGCAGCCTTCTGCTGCTGCACACACCGAGTTACTGCTTGTCTCTTTGTCCAAGGGAAACAAACCAGCTTCCCCCGAGATGGGTAGACACATGGCTTCTTCAGGCTTTCTGGAACCTTCTAATGAAATTCAAGGTTAGGAATTGGCTCCACAAACCCCAGGATGCCAATTTACACTTGGAGGGGGTTTCCTCTTTCAAAGTCTATGTGTTAGGATTGCCTTGACTGTTGTGCTAATGAAGTCATTTTAGATAATTCTATCACTTGGAGCAAGCCATTGTCCTGGGTCCATGCTGTTCAAACCTCTGGTGGATCTTTTGAATATGAAATGGCTGCTACATTTTTTGAAAAAATGTTAACTGCAAGATTTTCTCCATTACGTCTAATGTAAGCGACCAACCGATGAAATTAATATTTCTTATTTGGCATATAGGGTTTTCTTAACACGTATGCACTAGTACGCACACACATACACAAGAAAAGATAAAAATTAAAAGATAGCATGTGTTTAGGTCTGATGGTTTTTGAAAACAGTTCGTTGTGAAACCTTGTTTGTTTCCCCGGGAGGAAAAGTTAAACGTTGCAGGCATGGTTTTTCTTTTCCTGTTTCACTGAAGTCAAACTCAGAAAGTTTCAGGTGGGTGGATGCTTTGCTGCAGATCTCTTTTTGGTTAAATCTCAATCACAGTCCGATGGCGAAAAATCCTGTTACATTCTCTCAGGTTGGGAGTTTCAAAGGTCGCCTTTTGTCAGAGTTATACAGCACAGAAACGGGCCCTTCGGCCCATCATGTCTGTGCCGGACATCGAGCACCTATCTATTCTAATCCCATTTTCCAGCACTTGACCCCATAGCCTTTCATGCTATGGCGTTTCACGTGTTCATCTAAATACTTCTTAAATGTTGTGAGGGTTCCTGCCTTTACCACCCCTTCAGGTAGTGTGTTCCAGATTCCAACCACCCTCTGGGTGACCATTTTTTTCCTCAAATCCCCTCTAAACCTCCTGCCCCTTAGCATAAATCTATGTCCCCTGGCTGTGTTCTCGCACCTACACTGTTTGGGATCTTCTCACTGCTGTTCTCACATGCGTTCAAGTCTTCAGAAGAAGGAATTGTCCTCCACACAAGATCGGATGGCAGGTTGTTCAACCTCGCCCATCTTAGAGCGAAGACCAAAGTACGGAAGGTCCTCATCCGGGAACTCCTCTTTGCTGATGATGCTGCATTAACATCCCACACAGAAGAGTGTCTGCAGAGACTCATCGACCGGACTGCAGCTGCCTGCAACGAATTTGGCCTAATCATCAGCCTCAAGAAAACGAACATCATGGGACAGGATGTCAGAAGTGCTCCATCCAACAATATCGGTGACCACGCTCTGGAAGTGGTTCAAGAGTTCACCTACCAAAGCTCCACTATCACCAGTAACCTGTCTCTCGATGCAGAAATCAACAAGCGCATGGGAAAGGAGTCCGCTGCTATGTCCAAACTGGCCAAGAGGGTGTGGGAAAATGGCACACTGACACGGAACACAAAAGTCCGAGTGTTTCAAGCCTCTGTCCTAAGTACCTCGCTTTACGACAGCGAGGCCTGGACAACGTATGCCAGCCATGAGTGACGTCTGAACTCATTCCATCTTCACTGCCTCCGGAGAATCCTTGGCATCAGGTGGCAGGACCGTATCTCCAACACAGAAGTCCTCAAGGCGGCCAACATCCCCAGCATATACACCCTACTGTGCCAGCGGCGCTTGAGATGGCTTGGCCATGTGAGCCGCATGGAAGATGGCAGGATCCCCAAAGATGCATTGTACAGCGAGCTCGTCACTGGTATCAGACCCACCGGCCGTCCATGTCTCCGCTTTAAAGATGTCTGCAAACGTGATGTGAAGTCCTGTGACATTGACCACAAGTCGTGGGAGTCAGTTGCCAGTGATCGCCAGAGCTGGCGGACAGCCATAAAGGCGGGGCTAAAGTGTGGCGAGTCGCAGAGACTTAGCAGTTGGCAGGAAAAAAGACAGAAGCGCAAGGAGAGAGCCAATTGTGCAACAGCCCCGGCAACCAATTTTATCTGCCGCTCCTGTGGAAGAGTCTGTCACTGTAGAATTGGCCTTTACAGCCACTCCAGGCGCTGCGTCATAAACCACTGATCACCTCTAGGCGAGACAAGGAGGCCAAAGAAGAAGAAAATGTCCCCTGGCTATTGATCCCTCCACTATGGGAAAAAGTTTCTTCCTATCTATCCTATCAATGCCCCTCATAATTTTGTATTTCTCAATCAGGTCCCCCCCTCAGCCTTCTCTGCTCTAAGGAAAACAACCCTAGCTTATCCAGTCTCTCTTCCTAGCTGGAATGCTCCAGCCCAGGCAACATCCTGATGAATCTCCTCTGCACCGTCTCCAGCGCAATCACATCCTTCCTATAGTGCGGTGACCAGAACTGTACACCGTATTCCAGCTGTGGCCTAACTAGCGGTCCTCGAGGTAGTTAAAAAAAAAAAAAAAATGGTATTTAGGCAAGGTCGTCATCTTTGCTGGAACAGTTCTCTCTAAACCTTCTGGCTTTCTCTCTTTCTGGCTCAGTAATGTGTCTTATTTAAATCTCCTTATCAGAGTCTTGGTTTCTGCCAGGTAACCAAGTTGTTTCTCTCATTGTATTTTCATAAATGGTTTGGTGTGGCCATTGTTAGACACTGGATTTGGATGTTGCTCATCTCTATGCCATCTTGATGTAGTTGTGTTTTTTTCATACCTGTTATCCTGAATTTGAGTCTGGAGACTCTATTTCAGCAAAGTAATTGTTAGCCCAACTAGTTGAGAAAGGTAGCAATTAGCATGGATTGGGCCATTAGCATTTCTAATGCTTTCTTCAACACTTGACCAGACATGATGTATGATTCAGAGTTCCAGCAGTTACTACGTGTATTCGCAGTACAGGAGAGGCCATCTGACCTCTTACTCCGTTTTGTCTTGCAGCTAAAGTGTCCATTTTGGAGTTCAATGCCTCAGTTCATTTTTATGGTTCATAATTGCTCCTTGCATGAGCATGACAATCTTTTTAAAGTTACATCCTCCTGTAAGATCTTGGGCTGCACCTGTAAGTTTAGGGAGCACCTAATGACACAAAGCAGTCTGTAAAATGTCTGTGATTTTTCTGTAACAAGAAAATTATGGCTGGGACTTTTCAATCAGCAGCGAAGCAGTGGTTCTCACTGTTGACTTCGAAGAAAGCTGCTCATGAAGACCTAGTGATCGTTGTACCATTTATTTGCCCTTTCCCAATCTCTGTTTACATCTGGAGCCAAGTCAAAGGAATCTCCAGGCAGTGATGTCATAAAGTAGGGTAAGTAAGCAGTCACATTGAAGTATCCTCACAGACAGCAAAATGGAAGTAAAATACACTGAACTTTTCACTTAGTGAAATGAATGATTGGGACATAGATAGGATTGAGTTAGAAGCTGAAATGTCATACACTTTAAAACAAATTAAAAATATGTTTTATCATAATGAAGAAATTTGACATTTAACAAATATAAAATTAGTTTTTCAGGGCTATGAGGCTGTTCAGTAATTATGAACTTAGTACACTGTTTAAAAACCCAGTCAAACCTTATTCAATAAGGTCTAACTTTTCAAGGGTTTTTACAGTAAGATTAATAGTGTAAAAGAACAAGGTTTTGTCAGTTCAATGATTTCTACACGATTATAGTCTGATGAGGGACTCCATCATCGCACCCTGTTGGAAAGCATGGAATCACAGACAGCAACTTCTGGATTTCCGCCTTTAACTGCACACGTGCGGACTGCAGAAGTTGCTGAAATTTTCAATGGAGTAATAATGGTGAATGCTGGCAGTTCCGCCGTTGCTGCTACTGCAAAATCTGGGCCGATGTTTAAGATGCATCATGCCTTGAGGCTGCAGTAGACCCAACATTTAAGTCTGTCCTCTTGGATCTGTCTACCTAATCAATCAGCTGCATGGACTTTTCAGTTCCTTTTTCCTTAAACCTGTGAGGTGATTGCAAAGAACTGGTGCATCATCTGGGCATTTTTGAGTGAATAATTTGAGGGAACTTTAATGATGAATTCTTCTGCAGATGCCATCTACATGTGCTGCATGTCACAACCTCACTTTTGACAATGAAACATTGTAGTAAATATGAAGGAGGAGATACATCACATCAGTATACACAAATAAGTCATGTTTAAACTTGAAATATCAGTCTTTTTTAAACACAGTCAATTTTACAAAGGACTTAGTGAATCAAAGGAGTCTCAATTAGAGTCAGAGTCGTACAGCATAGAAACAGGCCCTTCGGCCCACCGTGTCCCTGCTGACCATAATGCCTATCTATACTAATCCCACCTGCCTGCATTAATTCCATATCCCTCTATGCCTTGCTCATTCATGCACCTGTCCAGATGCCTCTTAAATGTTGCTACTGTTCCTGTCTCCACCACCTCTTCAGGCAGCTCATTCCAGATACCCACTATTCTTTGTGTGAAAAATTTACCCCTTTGATCACCTTTAAACCTCCTCCCTCTCACCTTAAATCTATGCCGTCTAGTTTTAGTCACCCCTACCATGGGAAATAAATTTGAAAATGTTGTTTGGAATATTCCTTTTAAAAGTGGAATGCTCCACAGTTCATTACGCATTGGAATAAATGGCTCATTTCTTTTGTTAAAATAATCCACATTTTTGAATCCCAAATTAAAAATGCCTAAGGTGGTTCGGGAGAGCCAGCATGGTTCTGTGAAGGCTGTTCGTGGACAGGAGAGATAGAAGTTGATTCTTTCCTTTAATGGGGTATCTAGAACAAGGATCTTGGAATAGGAACTAAGCTGGTTAAAAATAAATCCAGAGGAAAATTTAGCCTCAAAGTTTGAGGCCTTGGAATGCATTGCTGCAAAAGACTATAGATGCAAAGTTGATTGAAATGTTTGAAAGAGATAGATAATTACTTGGGGCATAAGGGTATTAAAGAATATGGGGAAAATGGAGTTGGGATTAAAAAGAAGGAACTGCCATAGTTAACAAATAGAAATACAGAATTGGCTTTGTGAGCCGTTGGACCTGCTCCGGTTCTGGCATCAAGGAAACCGAGACAAGCATAAAGTAACTGCTACTTGTAAGTTTTAGCTTTTATTTCTAGCTAAGAAAATGGAGCTGTCCCTTAGCTAGAGAGCAGGTAGAAGTTTTCATAATATTATAACCAGGCTAAGCTAGTGTATAATTTTGATCTGTGTAGAGCTTTATTTCAGGCAAAAACATTGCTTCATAGAGTCCCTGAAGGTCGGGACGTCCGGTCAATGGCCCTAGGGCAGTGTTGTTCAATACGTTACTCACTAGTCACATGTGGCTAATTGGGAATCCAGATGTGTCAAATCGCATTTCTGATCAATAAATAAAAATTGAGTATTCGACCATCTTTGACCATGTGATCTTAATATTCATTTGCATACGTATGCTTGTATTATAGCTGTTTTTTGAGAGTTTGGTAAAATGGCACAGCAACAAACTAAGTGCTCTTTGTTGTGAGAACTTCACTTTGTTAATGAATGGTGGTAGATGTTTATTCAGTAAAGATACACTTGTGAAATATTGTTGTAACCTGTATTGTTTGAGTCTATGTAAGCCGTTTTCTACCAAAATTAGTTCATGCTGCTAAAAAGGTATCCCCATAGCCATGTGTGTCTAGTCAGTAATTTCTATTGAACAACACTGCCTGAAGACAATCTAGCTGTTGAATCTCAGTCTTATTTGTGCTGATATTTGTCCTGTTTTGAATTTGTTGAGCTTGGGGGGTTTGGATAGGGCTATTCTTGGCTCTGTTGGTGGATAAATTATAAATTAGAGCTTAAATTCTGTGAGTATCATCAACTTGAAATTTATGTAAATTCATGGGTACATAGATTTAAATTTAGTGCCCTCCCCTCCTCGCAAGGCTCCATGATGTTCACCTCTGTGGCCAATGAAGACAAAATCTTGTACATTCCTGCCCTAATGGATCAAGTTGTGTTTTCTTTAAATTGCACAATATATCTAACCTGGACTGACGTCCTTCATTGGTTATATGTTTAATTATTTATGCAGGGGTTGAAGCCTCTAGTTTCCTCAGAATCTCCTACTATGATTTTTGCCACTCCAACGAAATCCATTTCTGAACTGGAAGAAGGAATCCAATTTCTAGGACGGAATAAGGTGCCTGATCTCCAGCGAATTTTTCAGGTATGAATCCAAAGTTTGAAAGATTTTTCACTGTGGATAAAGACAATCTACTTGTGACTTTTTCCGGAATTCAGTGTGATAAAGGATTTTTCTTCGATATGTGCTGATTTTCACATTGGAATCATGAAAGTATGGTGAATACTTTAATAAAAACAAGAAATGCTGGAAATACTCAGCAGGTCTGGCAGCATCTGTGGAGAGAGAAGCAGAGTTAACGTTTCAGGTCAGTGACCCTTCTTCAGAACTTGCAAATACTGGAAATGTAAAAGGTTATAAGCAAGTAAAGCGGGGGCGGGGCAAGAGATAACAAAGGAGAAGGTGTAAATAGGACAAGGTCACAGAATAGCTGACTAGAAGGTTGTGGAGCAAAGGCAAACAATATGTTAATGGCGTGTTGAAAGACAAAGCATTAGTACAGATAGGGTGTTAATGGACTGAAACGAACAGCCGCAAGGACAAACATGGAAAAGTGACGAGGTGGTGGGGGTAATGGAGGAGTGGACCAGGGTGTCACGGAGGGAACGATCCATTTGGAATGCTGACAGGGGAAGGGAGGGGAAGATGTGTTTGGTAGTGGCGAATACTTTATATTGAATGTTCATGAAATTCTAGCTGTAGTTGTACAGTGGGTCAATTACTGAGGATATCCATTTGTTGCTCTCAAAAACAAATTAAACAAAAATGTGTCTTATTGTAAAAATCCTTTGAGCAAATGTGTTGAAAAGTTTTTTCATTTGAAACTTGAGGTACCAGGTTACAGTACATTCTTTAAAGTTCAGGTTTTGAGTTTGAACTTTGGCCAGACCAGCCCAGCCCCTGCACTGTGTCCAGTCTTTAATTGTACTTCCACTCATCTATCTTGTCCTTGGTTCTCATTTGTTCAACTTGTCCTGCATTCAAAATTTAATATAAACTGTTTTTATTACTTAATACAAACCAGGCAATAAGACCGATCATTCATGCTGGATGCCATCTCAACAAAGTACACTATGCATGTTTCAGCACTCTATGGAAGCTGCACATTTTTAATCATAGAGTAGCTTTTTCAATGAGTTAGTGGCATTTTGCAATGTTTTTTCTCAAATATCTTTTTAACACTTAGCAATTATAATGACAGCCCTCAAGAACAGCTGCTGCATGTGAAATGCTGCATAGTTAAGTGCTGCTTTTGTTGCCTACATTGGTGACATTTTAATTTTGCAAAATTCAAGTCTAAATTCTGTCGTATGATTTTCTAACCTTTTTAAGCTATTGACAGATGGTCATTATGCTTAAATAACCCTTTAAATGGTTCCTTCTCTAAACTCAAGTACCTGTGAAAAGTGGCTGATGTGTTAATTGATATATGATGACCTTCCTTTTGAGCTACGCATATTTGGAATTGTGCTACACATCAACCACACAATACAGAGCTGGCTAAGAAGTTACAGTTTTGTGATAAGGATATATGTTAACAGTCACTGCTGTTTCATCCCACAAGGTTCAGCTGTTTGCTAATTTTGAAAGAAATCTTTGTGAAGCTTTTTGCTACAATATGCTTTATAGTTGTAAACCATAGGTGTCTGCTTTGGCTCGGTGGGAGCATCTTGCCTCTGAATCAGAAGGTTGTAGGTTCAAGTCCCACGCCAAGCGAACAGAGGAAATTGTGGATGTTGAAGATTAACTAGAGGAATTGTGGAAGACAAAATAATTGGCAACAGATTGAATTTGGGTGTGTACAGAACTAAAAGAGATCTCTTGGGAGCATGGGAGTTCTTGTCTAAATTATATTTCAGGTTTTAGCGGTAACCTATGGCGTCTCGGGAGAGACCAAGGCTAAGGGAGTAAACCCTAACAGAAAATCCGGAGCGGAACCCCGTAGGCGGTCATGTGTCACCTTTGGCATGTTTCCGGCAGTTCCTGCAGCCATACTGGTGCCAAACGTCGTGTCCTGCACTCCTTTGGACCCCACCAGAAAGGCCGAGAGGGGGGTTTTGACGACTGGGCAACTCTCAACCTCCATAAATTTGCCCAGGCATGCGCCATGGAGAGGTCACTCCACTGACCACCTCCAGGCGCGTATCCATTGTCTCTCGAGATAAGGAGGCCCAAAAGAAAGAAAGAAAAGAAGAACATTGAGATTCTAAAACCCTTTGATGCTAGTTTTGTTTTTGTCTAGAAATGGAAGTGTACAATAACTAGCCTTTTCAGATGGTGGGCATCGTGCTATTGTGAAGAACTGGCTTCTTATGTTGTTAAATACACTTTTTTTTACAATTTGAGCCCAGGTTTATTTTAGTGTTTGTTGCTCTAAGTGCTCCCAGTGAATCTGGTTTCACACAGTACTGATTTCAATCAAAGCAACTCTATCAACTGCTGAGTAAATTTGTTTTGACACTGTTAGAAATGTCATGTAAAATTGTAAAAGAGGGTGACAATTTGGAACAGGCTAGGAAATGAGCAACACCAATCTTACATGGTCATTATAGCACAGAAACAGGCCATTTGACCCAGTTGGTCCACACCTGTGTTTATGCTCCACATGAAGCTCCTCCCACCCTTCTTTGTCTAACCCCATCAACATATCCCTCTGTTCCTTTCTCCTTCGTGAGTTTATCTCGCTTCCCCTTAAATACATCCATGTTAGTTGCCTCATCTACTGGGTAAAGAGGTTTTCCTGAATTTTATATTGAATTTATTAGTGACTATCTTAAATTTATGACCTCTAGTCCTGGTCTCTCCACAAATAGAAACATCTTCTCTACATCTACCCTATCATACCCTTGCATAATCTTAAAGACCTCTATACAGTCACCCCTCAGTTGTCTTTTTATGAGAGAAAAGAGCCCCAAGCCTATTAAATTTTTCCAGATGTGTATAACCTCTCCGTTCTGGTATCATTCTAGTAAATCTTTTCTATACCCTCTTCACCCCTCTATCCTTCCCATAATATGGAGGCTAGAACTGTTCACAGTACTCAGTGTGGTCTGACCAAGGTCCTGTACAAGTTTAACATAATATCTCTGCTTTTCAGTTCCATTCCTCTAGAAATGACCCCTGTGGTTTGTTTGCTTTTTTATGGCCTTATTAACTTGTGTTGCTACTTTTCATGATTTTTGCATGGAATCATAGAACCATACAGCACAGAAGGAGGCTATTTGGCTCATTGAGTTTGCATTGGCTCTTTTGAAGAGCAATCCAGTTAGTCTCACTCCCCTGCTCTTTCCCCATATCCCTGCAATTTTTTCTCCTTCAAGTAGTTATCCAGTTCCCCTTTGAAGGCTACTATTGAAAATGTATCCACCCCTCCTATCAGGCAGAGCATTCCAAATCCTAACAACTTGTAGCATAAAAAGGTTTTTCCTCATGTCACCTCTAGTCCTTTTTAAAAAATTCATTCATGGGATGTAGGTGTCACTGGCCAGGCCAGCATTTATTGCCCATCCCTAATTGCCCTTGAGAAGGTGGTGGTGAGCTGCCTTCTTGAACCGCTGCTGTCCATTTGGGGTAGGTACACCCACAGTGCTGTTAGGAAGGGAGGTCCCGGATTTTGACCCAGCGACAGTGATGGAACGGCGATATAGTTCCAAGTCAGGATGGTGTGTGACTTGGAGGGGAACTTGCAGGTGGTGGTATTCCCATGTATTTGCTGCCCTTGTCCTTCTAGTTGGTAGAGGTCTCGGGTTTGGAAGGTGCTGCCTAAGGAGCCTTGGTGCATTGCTGCAGTGCATCTTGTAGATGGTACACACTGCTGCCACTGTGCGTTGGTGGTGGAGGGAGTGAATGTTTGTTTGTAGATGGGGTGCCAGTCAAGCGGGCTGCTTTGTCCTGGATGGTGTCGAGCTTCTTGAGTGTTGTTGGAGCTGCACCCATCCAGGCAAGTGGAGAGTATTCCATCACACTCCTGACTTGTGCCTTGTAGATGGTGGACAGGCTTTGGGGAGTCAGGAGGTGAGTTACTTGCCTCAGGATTCCTAGCCTCTGACCTGCTCTAGTAGCCACGGTATTTATATGGCTACTCCAGTTCAGTTTCTGGTCAACGGTAGCCCCTAGGATGTTGATAGTGGGGGATTCAGTGATGGTAATGCCGTTGAATGTCAAGGGGAGATGGTTAGATTCTCTCTTGTTGGAGATGGTCATTGCCTGGCACTTGTGTGGCGCGAATGTTACTTGCCACTTATCAGCCCAAGCCTGGATATTGCCCAGGTCTTGCTGCATTTCTACACGGACTGCTTCAGTATCTGAGGAGTCATGAATGGTGCTGAACATTGTGCAATCATCAGCGAACATCCCCACTTCTGACCTTATGATTGAAGGAAGGTCATTGATGAAGCAGCTGAAGATGGTTGGGCCTAGGACCCTGAGGAACTCCTGCAGTGATGTTCTAGAGCTGAGGTGATTGACCTCCAACAACCACAACCATCTTCCTTTGCGCTAGGTATGACTCCAGCCAGCAGAGGGTTTCCCCCCTGATTCCCATTGACCTCAGTTTTGCTAGGGCTCCTTGATGCCATACTATTGACAACCTTAAATTTGTGCCTTCTGGTTATTGACCTTCAGCCATTTGAAACAATTTTTCTTTATCTACTCTACCTGAACACTTCATGATTTAAAATTGTATATGGAAGCCAGATCCCTCTGCTCCTCTCCCAATTTAGACAGTTATTTTCCAAGGAGTGTGTAGCATCTCACATTTATCTATAATGAAGTTTATTTTCCAATTACACATCCATTCTGCAAGCTTATTAGTGTCCTATATGTTAACTACAGCTGCCAATTCGGTTTAGTCTGCAAATTTTGCAATTAGAAGACTATGGCATATGATGATGGAGGAATTAAATGAACATGTGACAATTGTGTAACATCATAGCTAGGAAGTGGTATGCATAGGCCACCATTTGGTGCTCAAATAGCACCAATTTATAGGTACCCTAAACCAATAAATGTAGCACCCATATAGCAAAGATAAGTAATTGTACATCAACAAACAGTTTAATTATAGCTTTAATTACTGAGGCAATAGCAGATGGGGATAGTTCCAACCCAGAAACTGTTCATCTGTTTTTAAATATTTCACTACTCATCAAAAATGCTTATTTGAAAGTCCTTTCAGAATATTAACATTTTAGGTGTCTTCCACCCCCTACAATATTTATCTGGAATACAATATTCCCATGCTTGACTAACTATAGAAGTTGGTAGGACCTAATACTGATATATTGAGTGCATCCTTTGGGAGTTGTGACCAGTGTTCCCTCTAATTGTTTTTTTGCTATGTTTGGCCTATTCATTTAAGTGCGCGGGACCTTTAAATTTCTTTGCCTGTCCATGCATGTGCGTTAACTTAAAAGTGCGATTTGTACTAGACCGGCACAGAAATTTCCAGGTTGCTGCATGGCAGCGCAACTTAGAGGGAACATTGGCGGGAACTCTGGAGAAAGAGTGTGATTGCTGTGCTCATTTATGTACATGTTGGGATTTTGTTAATTTTAAAGCCTTTATCATCTTTGCTCTACAGAAGTCAGATGGTTTGCCTGTGCATCTAAAGCGAGGCGTTCCCGATCGACTGCTATACAGGACTACAATGGCGTTGACGATTGGAGGGGCCATTTACTGCTTGGTAGCACTCTTCCTGGCAGCCCAGCCCAAAAAACAGAACTGAACAGAATCAGTTGATGTGACTGGTACTTCTGAAATCCTTAACATGAGGACCAGCATATAACCCATTTACTGCTTTCTAGGTTTTCTTCCTAGTGAGATTGTACTTTATAAGTGAGATTGAAACAAGCTGCAGTAAATCAGTTTTATTTGGTGACTGTTGGTGAGAATTCCAGTGCCCAGAATGCTGCCTAAAAATAATGACTAGCTTAATTAGAAATCAACACTGTATCCTGTAAAGTGTTCAAGAAAATCTATTTAAAAATGAATAGGATGAAAAGAACACAATGTCACAGATGGTAGAATATGGAAGTCCTTGCACTTGCCCGAAAGACCATAAGCAGCTGTGTGTCTGTCATACGCATGAGGAACTCTCATATTCACCATCACTATCATGAGATCTTGTATAAATCCTTGTGCAATTGGAATTATGTCTGTGCTGCTAAAATAAAGTTGAAACAGTGATTTTTGGTAATGCTTTTCCTCAGATCATTTGCATATAATCTATTGTGCAGATTACTTGCTGTTTCGGTGATAATCATGCACATGATGTCTTTAAACGAAAGAAATAATGTTAGTCTTGAAACTTGTGATGTTTCAACATATTAAGATGACTGCTGGTAGCAAGGTTACACTTACCTAAATGTCAACATTGTAAACTTTTCTCTTTACCATCTCGTTTGTGGGGAATCAATGAATTCCACAATATTTTTGACAAGTTTTAAATATAATATGGCAATAACATTTGTGGCTAAGAATATTTTCCTGCAAGTTCTCTGCTTGGCCTGGTCAGGATGCTAACTGTACATCTTCAGTGATTTTTGTAGTTAAGCATTTGTGTAAGTCATGCATTTGCCAAAGATGTGATATTGAGGCAATAACCATGATTAATATTTAAATGCAACAAAAAGTACAATCTTTGCAGATTTGATGTGAACTTTCAGTTAAGACAGAAGTATTGATAATTGAGTTCGGCAGATAAATTTCAAATTTCATTCAAACTTTGGGAACATACCTGAAATGAACAAAAAGGAGAGCAAAAGTTTCATTTTACTGCCCCTCAAAAATATCATAAGGCCTAAAGCAAATTGTTCAAATTTGAAATTAATAGAAAAAGTATCAGGAAATTTCACACATTCTTCACCTTTTGACCATATCTCAACAGTGCATAAATGCCCCATCTCAGCATTGGGATTAATGCCCTTTTTTTAAAAAAAAAACACCTTTTCAGTTAATGTAAAAGCTTCCTTTGATATTCCTGTTCTGAATCATTGTCATAAATGAGCATTTGATATTCGAACTTGTGGCATTTTCAGTCTTAATGCTAATGGCAACAGTGTAAGCTAAAATACTGATTCGGAGCTTGAGATTTATTGATTATATGTTTAAGATTGTTAAAACAAACTCAATTCTGTAATGTGTAATATAAATTAACAATATTCTTGACCATTTGGGAACATTGTCAGTGTAACAGATGACCTTGAATTGATCAGCTGTAATCCATACTGTCATTGAATGTTCCATTGTATAACAACCTACCGGTACCTGCATCTGTTGCTGCAGTTTTTTTTATGGACTTGCTGGCATCCTTCTATGTATTCGTATTGAGCACCAGGTTTAATATATTTTCACAGTTCTGTCCTTTGCTCTTGTATGTAGACTCATATCTGTCGCATGCAGTTGGGAAAGGGAATATTGTGAATGCTGAAAAAATTGCATATATTGCACAATGGGTTTATCAACTACTGAAAGATAAAGTTGTCTTATTGTTTCAGATGAGAGTTTTTATCCATATCATTACTATTTCTCTTTCAACTTCATTTCCAGATTATGTTTCACACAGTAGCATGCTCAGCTGTATGTTTGAGTTCAATTGCATGTAAAGGCATTTTGAGATACTACTCTCAAACAGAAAACTCTGTTTAATGGTGTCTTTTTAATGTAATGAAACGGCTCTAAGGCACTTCAGAATAAACACTGAAGAGGAGTTGGGGTGGTGACCAATGGCATACTTAAAGACAGACTTTCCGGAAGGTAGAGAGAGTTAGTAAAGGGGCAGGTTTTAGGAACGTAATTCAGAGTGTAGGGTCATGATGGCTGAAGATTGCATCACCAATCAGAGTGGAGAAAATAATGCAGGATCAGCAGGCAGCAGCTGCAAAAGCAAAGGTTGAGCAGTGATGTCACGCTGCAGGAGATTATGGAGAAAGGGTGGGGCGAAGCCGTGGACGGATTTGTAAATAGGTATAAGAAATCAAATCAATGATTCATGAGTGGGAAATCAATGGAGAATGGTCTTGACTGGTATTAGAAGTGTGGGACATAGTATGGGATAGGGAGCCAGAGCTTGAGAGGCTGATGAAGGTGGTATTGGAGAAAGGTGTAGCTAAAGGCAGTATGAATGGGTTTCAGCAGCAGTGGGGGTAATTTAAATTAGAAGGTAGTAATATTGCAGAGATGGAAATAGGCATTTTTAATAAATAGAATCTGAAAATAGCATTAAAACATTGCAAACAAAGCAAACTTAGACTCTTCACTGTTCAAAGCTTGACACATACTAGGTTTAAACATATATTGAAACAGTCAAAAGGGGGTGTGTCGCTGTACCAAAATTGTGAACTTACATTTTTACAGCAAGCCTTCATTCACCTCCCTTAATTTTTCTTTTTGTTGGACTTTACTTTTGAAGTGCATTGAGATGTTACATTAATAATGTTGAATCATTGTAAGTGACCTTTCAGCTTTTGACATTACATATAGAGGGAGTCTAGTGGTGTCATTCGAGGCTGGAACAAATTAAGTTATGGCTTGCTTGACTGGAGGCTGATCGAATTATTATTGAAAAAGCAAATCAATTAAAATCGTGACAGCAGTGATGCAAGAATGATCTGATGCAGCACTGGAAGTGTAGAAAGGTGACGGCTCATAATGTGCTAATGTGGACTTGCAGCTTCAGTGTTTTTCATTTCATTGCCTGCCACGTATGATTCTATAACTGGAAAATAGGACTGTCACAGTGCTCTAACTAGGAATAAGATTAAATGTCAATACTGACCCAATTAAAGTTTTGAAAAAAATGGCACTTTCCACTTCCAACAGTTTTGTTCAACTATTTTACCTGATTTGGGAAGTATGAGAGGAAACCAGCAATAAGTTTCAAGTTGGAGTACAATCATGCTGTATTTGGTGAGTGAAAGTAATTTAGAACAAGTCTCCTACTAAAGAATGATCATTTCAAATCTGTTTTATCTCTAAAAGGAGTGAATGTGTATAAAAATCTGAAATATTGCTTTGCTTGAAGGAAGTCATGCCAAATTACTACAATGATTTTAGTCCCAGACGCAACCACTTGAGCTTCCCCTTCCTTTGGTAGAAAAAGGTTATTAAATATGTTACATGAATTTCTCCTTGTAAATCAACTAAAGCTAGAGAGTTTGGAGTGGAGTTTTGTCTTCACCACTTGGATGTCACGTGCAGTCTGGGTGGGGAACAAAGGGGAAAATCTGGCAGGGAGGATTGCATGTACTTGAAGTTAATAGAAAATCCAAAAGACTCTGTAAGGGTCTTAGATTTTCCATCAAATCTTCCTTTCTGTGCATACATCCGGGTGATGCTTAACGCCCACACAGCAAGGATGAAAATCTGTTCCACTGTCTGCATTGGAAGATGTGACTTGTTTTTTTTTGCCCTACTCTGTATTGCAATGCTTTTCACATGGAAGTATCACGACCGCTCAAGACAAAGCCCCCCCAATCAATATATATATAATTCTGACTGCGGTGGGAGCAATGCACTGTCAATTCAGCCCTGCTGTTCCATAGGTCGCATCATACATATCATAAAGCTTTCCAAAATCAAAGAAAGCCACAGACGAATTGAACAATCTATTAACCCCCGAATGAGGTGAACCAAACCAAATATCTTTAGATATCAACAAATTAACTGTTTATTAGAAAAAAACTAAAATATTAAACTCTAAGATAAACCAATATCTAAAGACTTTATAACTTAAAGAATCTAACTCCCACATTTGCATACATATACCAAAACAGTAGACTGCCTGGAAAAATAGAAACAGTATTAAAGTTTTTGCAGATTTACGTTCCTGCTGAAATTGAATCTTCAGTGTAGAAGCAGGCCAATGTTGCTTGAAGTCTTTGCAGTTGTCTGCTGGAAAAAACAGGTTCTTCAACGGTAGGATATTCAGTAGTCTAGTTCAGCAGTTGAAGTGTTGCTCTTTCCAGCGATGAACACAGCAGATCAACAAATAGCTATTTAAAAAAAAATTAATCTGGCTTGACTTTTCAGAATTCTGAGAGGGAATAATAAATAGGGTTTAAATAGACTTGAGAGAGAGCTCTCCTCTTTCCTTCATGTGCCAGAACAGTCTGTGACCCAACTGTCTCTGAACAAATAGTTTTCAAAGTCAAACCTTCAAAAGCAACCTTGTATGTCCTGTTCTCCCTCTCTCTATGGCTGTATCCAGAACACTTTCCGGTAACTTCTGAAGCTGGCTGCCTTAAAGTAGTACTGATCTCTTACAGCCTTAAGGCACACTGCATATTTCCTGAGGAAAGAAAAAAAAAGGATCATGACAGATGTAACTATCATAAAAATGTTACATAACTTATCCCAGTGGCAAATGATTGCTATGGTACTAAATTATACAAGTATGAAAGTCTTCGGTTCTATTCTGCTATGCGTTTCATTAGCTGGGGCGGCTACAGCAGTTTCAGATCCCCGGAATAGCAGCAAAAACATCCTTGCCTCTGATTACAAGTTAGTGATGCCTGTTGAATCATGTATTCATATGGATTTTGGATCGGGTTGGATTGTCACATCTTTCACTCAATGCATGCTAGCACTGGGGAGGCGGGGGGGGTAAAAATGAAAAATCATAGGATGCAACTCCTCCCAAACTATCTTTAATTTTTATGCCAGCTGATTGTGTGCCATGTCTGCTGCTCTTAGCAGGATTTCACTGTGCAGTTGGACATCTGATTTAAATTTAACGCTGGAAGACCAATTTTCCCAGGGCTTGGGAGACGGGAACAACTGGATAAAGCTGGTAGTGTTTTTTATAGCATTGCTTGTGAACCAAGAGGGGCAGGAGTGCTGCCTCAACTGACCCCTCCCACCCCCTGCACCTCAAGCAACTGGTACAATTAGCCAATACCTCTCTCCAAACCTGTGTTGCCAAATCTTATGACTACCACCCCCTGTGATCTTTTCTCTCACTCTGCACCTTATCCCCACTCTGCTCCTTCTCCCCGCCCCCCCCACCCCCCCCCCCCACCCCCCCCTCCCCGCTCCCCACAATCCAGCACAATTTTTTTTCTGACCTCTCCTTAATACCCCACTATCTTTGCCCGTTGCCTGGACCTGTTCCTAATGGTCTCGGGCTGTGGTCTTTTAATCACAGTCTTTTCCACCTGGCAGCCAACCAGCCTGTCATTCTGGCCAGCTACCAGGCAGGAAGTGGAATTTTGAACTTCAAGACCACTGCCTTTCTGGATTTCCCCTATCCCCCACAAGCAGGCTCCCATTGTCCAATCCCATAAATGTCAGAGTCTGTGTGTCTGAACTCATATGCCAAGGTGCCAGAGGATTGATATGCTCCTGGAACTATACCCCAACAGCTAACAAATCAGTGCCTTCAGTACAAATTGGTATCATTTGTTTGCATTTGACATCCCAGTGGTTAGTTGTCCGTCTCCCTTATCAAGAGTGATTGGCATCCTTCCATTTGCGAGAGATGGGAATGCAGCCTCAAAACTTTGTTGAGGTCAGATGAGATTGTCTGCTGCACTTCTTTTGGTGGCTTAACAAGCTGACTTTGGAAAGGCAATGTCTGCCACAAGGACCACACATGAAGTTGTCCTTTGCCGCTGGTGTGCGGGATGATCTCTGCTGATGCCTTGTTTGCAGGGCTGGCGTCTGCTTTTGGAGCTTCTCAAACCACTTGTGGTGGCGAATTCCTGTCCACACCCGTTTCGTCATTTGCATCAATTGTCAGCTGAAGTTTCCCACTTGTTAAGGTTGTTATTGAGGGCTTTCACGTGTCTTGACAGAATCCTTGAATCGGAGCTTTGGATGCCCTGTTAGTCTCTTGGCAAGGGCGACCTCCCCGTATAGCGTATCCTTAGGGATGCGGCCATCTTCCATCCTGTGCACGTGCCCAAGCCAACGAAGCCTTCATTGCTTGATTAGCACCAGCATGCTTGTCCGAGAAAAGATTGCTTCATTGGTGACTTTGTCTTTCTATGTGATGCCGAGAATGTCTAGTGGACACCGGCAATAGAAGTTATTGAGCCTTTTTTCTTGGCATAGCAATGTGCTGAGGATACATCTTGGTCCTGTGGACTAGTTTGTTGTTGTTCCTTGTCTGTTTTGTTTGTTGGTGTTGCCTTTTTGGTGTCTGCCTTTCCAATGCATATGTTGAGCTCTTGATGAAGAGACAGGCTGTCTCACCGTAGAATCAAGGTAGCTCAATTTGCTGACTGCTTCAAGTGGTGTGTTGTTGAGTCTGATCACTGGTGGAGAAAGAACACCCTGTCCCATAACTACAGTTTTCTTGACACTGATGGTGAGGGAGAACAAGACAGGCATGGGACAGACAATCCGCAAGCCTTTGGAGCTGGTCTTCTGTCTGGACAACTAGTACAGCATAATCAGCATACAGAAATTCTCTGATCAGGCATGCCGCATTTCTGGCTTTCTGTCTTGTTAGACTGAGGAGTTTCCTGTCTGATATTGTGTGGAGATACACTCCTTCCATGTTGGCAGGAAAAGCATAGGTCAGGAGGTCAGAGAAAACAATACAAAACAGTAGGGGCTAAGATGCAATCCTGTTTCACACCATTCTTGACCTCAAAACTGTCAGATGGCGCCGTGGAATTGAATGATGGTGTGCATGTTATCATGGAAGGATGGGACGAGACTGCGAAGCTTGAGAGTACAGCCGATTTAGAGGCCCGTCCTGCTCACGGTGTCAAATGCTTTTGTGAAATTCTTAACAACAAGGTAAGAATGCTGTCTGCTGCTCTCTGCACTTGAAGTTGGCATAGGGAGAAGATCATGTCTACCATGGATCGGCCTGCGCTGAAGCCACATTGTGTCTCTGGGTATATTCTGTTGGTTAGTCGATGGAATCTTGTTAGAATGACTCTGGCAAAGGCCTTCCCAGTGACGCTGATGAATGAGATGCTCCAGTAATTGTTGCAATCCCTTTGATTGTCTTTGTTCTTGTCTTATGTGATGATGTTTGCATCACGTATATCTCATGGGACAGAACCTTCTCTCCAGCAGAGGAGGAGGAGGGCGTGCAGGTATGGCAGCAAGTGGGGCTTTCCATACTTGAGTAGCTCAGCTGATATTCTCACTGCTTGGGAGTCTATGACCTTTTCAAGCTCAAGTAATGAGAGTTCTGCATCAAGGTCATACATGATAGGTAGCAACAGAAGATCATCAAGCACAGGCAGAGAGATACTGTCTCACACAAGTATAGCTCGGAGTAGTGCTCTATCCAGCAGGCCATTTGCTTGTTCCTATCGGTGAGTACTTCCCAATCCACAGATTACAAAGGAGCAACTTTGAAGATGGTGGGGCTGAGTGTTCTTTTGATACCGTCGTACATAATGCGAAGGTTACCGTTGCCACTAGCAGTTTATATTTCTTTACATAGATTGATACTTGTTGGCACAGTACCTTATTGTCTTCTGCATAACTACCTTGGCTAGCAGAAGATTGTCACATACTTTAGGGTTAGGACACAGGTTGTAAGCCAAGAGTGTCTCAGTGAGCACTAATATTGACTAGATTATATGTGCAGCTTCTGCACATCCCAGTTCTTGAACAAGAATCACTGAGCATTTGCATGGAGTCCATAATTAAAATGGAGCTTTTTCATGGAACAGTAATCTGTAGAGGAAAGAAATATTAATGCATAATACATACTACTTAATGCAGCTTGTAGTGCTTTTCCGAGGTTAGAGGTAAGGCTTGTTATTGAGGCAAATAACATGCGGAGCTTTGCTTTGCATCTGGCAAGTAGCATATCAGCTCTGTAGAACTTTTTGTCCACTTATTGGTTAGGACATGAGAATTACAGGAATAATGGATGTGCTCAAACCTATGGATTAAATATCCAACTTTATAAGGTTCGCTCAAAAATATATTAATACAATACAAAACTGTATTCTACTATGGACTACTTAGCACCACCACCAACAACTTATATTTAAATAGTGCCTTTAACATCCCAAGGTGCTTCACAGGAGCATTAAAAAAATAAAATATGACACTGAGTCACGTAAGGAGATATTAGATCAAATGACCAAAAGCTTGGTCAAAGAGGTAGGTTTTAAGGAATATCTTAAAGAAGGAAAGCGAGGTAGCGAGGCGAAGAGGTGTAGGAAGGGTATTCCAGAGCTTGGGGCCTAGGCAACTGAAGCACAGCCACCAATGGTAGAACAATTAAAATCGTGAATGCTCAAGAGGCCAGATTTCGAGGAGTGCAGATATCGTGGAGGGTTGTGCGGGTGGAGGAGATTACAGAGATAGGGGGGTGGGGGGGGGGGGGTGTGGAGGCCATGGAGCTATTTGAAAACAAGGATGAGAATTTTAAAATCAAGACGTTGCTTGACTGGGAGCGAATCTAGGTCAACGAACACGGGGGTGATAGGTGAATGGGACTTGATGTGAGTTTAGACACAGCCAGTAGATTTTTGGATGACCTCAAGTTTACAAGGGGTAGAATGTGGAAGACCAGCCAGAAGTGCATTGGAATAGACAAGTCTAGAGGTAACAAATGTATGAATGAGGGTTTCAGCAACAGATGAGCTGAGACGGGTGAAGTTGGGTGATGTTACGGAGGTCGAAATAGGCGGTCTTAGTGATGGTGCAAATATGAGGTTGGAAGCTCATCTCAGGGTCAAATGTGACTTCGAGGTTGCAAACAGACTGGCTTAATCTCAGACTATTGCCAAGGAGAGGGATGGAGTCAGTAGCTAGGGAACGGAGTTTGGAACGGGGACCGAAAACAATGGCTTCAGTCTTCCCAATATTTAATTGGAGGAAATTTCTGCTCATCCAGTACTGGATGTCAGGTAAGCAGTCTGATAACTTAGCAACAGAGAGGTGGTGGTGGTGGTGATGTAGAGCTGGGTGTTGCCAGTGTACATATGTAAACTAACACTGTGCTTTTGGATGATGTTGCCGAAAGGCAGAATGTGGATGAGAGATGGAGAGCACCAATGATAGGTCCTTGGGGGACACCAGAGGTAACAGTGCCCGAGCAAGAAGAGAAGCCATTGCAAATGATAGTAGCTACGATTAGATAGATAAAAATGGAACCAAGCAAAAGCAGTCCCACCCAGCTAGATGACAGTGGAGAGGTATTGGAATAGGATGGTGTAGCCAACCATATCAAAGGGTGCAAACAGGACGGGGAGGATAAGTTTATTTTAGTCACAGTCATGTAGGATGTCATTTGTGATTTTGATAAGAGCTATTTCGGTGTGAAGGGGCAAAAACCTGATTGGAGTTCCGGGAAAGATGGCCACCAATTTGGGAGGCGATAACATAGAACATAGAACAGTACAGCACAGTACAGGCCCTTCGGCCCACGATGTTGTGCCGAACCTTTAACCTACTCTAAGATCAAACTAACTACCTACCCTTCATTCTACTATCATCCATGTACCTATCCAAGAGTCGCTTAAATGTCCCTAATGTATCTGCTTCTACTACCACCGCTGGCAGCGCATTCCACGCACCCACCACTCTCTGTGTAAAGAACCTACCTCTGACATCTCCCCGAAACCTTCCTCCAATCACCTTAAAATTATGCCCCCTGGTGATAGCCCTTTCCACCCTGGGAAAAAGTCTGACTATCCACTCTATCTATGCCTCTCATCATCTTGTACCCCTCTATCAAGTCACCTCTTATCCTTCTTCGCTCCAATGAGAAAAGCCCTGGCTCCCTCAATCTTTCTTCGTAAGACATGCCCTCCAGTCCAGGCAGCATCCTGGTAAATCTCCTCTGCACCCTCTCTAAAGCTTCCACATCCTTCCTATAATGAGGCGACCAGAACTGAACACAATATTCCAAGTGTGGTCGAACCAGGGCCTTATAGAGCTGCAGCATAACCTCGCGGCTCTTAAACTCAATTCCCCTGTTAATGAAAGCCAACACACCATACGCCTTCTTAACAACTCTATCAACTTGGGTGGCAACTTTGAGCGATCTTTGGACATGGACCCCAAGATCCCTCTGTTGCTCCACACTACGAAGAATCCTGTCTTTAAGCCTGTATTCTGCATTCAAATTTGACCTTCCAAAATGAATCACTTCACACTTTTCCAGGTTGAACTCCATCTGGTACTTCTCAGCCCAGCTCTGCATCCTGTCAATGTCCCGTTGCAACCTACAACAGCCTTCCACACTATCCACAACTCCAGCAACCTTCGTGTCATCGGCAAACTTGCTAACCCAGCCTTCCACTTCCTCATCCAAGTCATTTATAAAAATCACAAGGAGCAGACATGTTCAAGAAGTTCGGAAAGGAAAGGGCGGCTGGAGATGGGATGGTAGTTTGCAAGGATGGCCGGGTGAAGGGTTTTTTCTGAGGAGAGGGGTGATGACAGCATATTTAAAGGAAAGAGAGACAACACCTGAAGAGAGAGAACTATTAATATTAGCTAACATGAGGACCAGGAAGGGAAGTTGAGTGGTCAGTTCAGTGGGAATTGGATTGAGCAGGTGGTTGATCTCATGGATAAGATGAGCTCAGAGAGGGCATGAGGGGGGATAGGTGAGGAACTAGAGAACGATACAAGTTCAGAGCTAGGGCATTGTAAAACATTACAGAAAGTTTGGACCAGTGGGCTGGTGAAGGGAGGGATGCGTTAGAGGCAGCTGATCGAATGGTCTCATTCTTAGTGACAAAGAAGTCCATGAGCTCTTCGCACTTATTGTTGGAGGTGAGGGTGGAGGGTAGAGGAGTTTAAGAAGACAGTTTGCAGTAAAGAAAAGAAGCTGGTTATTATCTTTGCTTTCCAGGATTATCCTGGAATAGTGAGCAGTTTTAGCAGATGAGAATAGGACCTGATCGTGTTTCAAGTGGTCCAGCCAGATCTGGCAGTGGATGGCTATATCAGTTGTCCACCATATTCTTTCACGTCTGTGTCCCTTGGACTTAAGGGAGTGGAGATGAGGGCCGTACCAGGGGAACAGCCAAGGAGAGAGAGAGAGAGAGTAATGGTTTTATTGGGGACTAGGGCATCAAAGGATCAAAGGTGGTGGTGAGGGTGCAGTTGAGCAAAACAGTAGCTACAGAAATGTTGTGGCGAACGGCGGGCCAAAGGCTTGACAGTTGGGATTTTGAAAGTGCAGTTGTATGTAAATTGGGGTATGTAAGTTTTTTTCCAGGGACAGATACTGAAGGAGGTAGGGTTGGGGCATGGAAGGAGGATGTGGGCATTGAGTGATACAAGGAAGTAATCAGAGATGGCTTTATCTGTAATTGGTATGATGGGACTAGCAAGACCATATCAGATGGCAATGTCAAGGTAGTGGCTGTGAATATGGGTTAGAGAGTTTACATGGAAGGAGAAATTTAAGGAGGATAAGAGGGCAGTGAATTCAGAAGACAGAGAACATGATGCATTGAAATGGAGATTGGAATCAGCGAGGATGAGAAGTCATCCAGTGTAGAGGCTGAGGGAGCAAAACAGTGAAGATATTTGAATGATAAAGATTTTATCATACCTGGGAGGGCAATAGAGAACGATGATTTTCAAAGAGAGGTGAAACAAGGTGAGATGCTCAAAGGTGGAGAAAGTGCCAGAGGAGTTGGGGGTTAGACCATGGTGTGATTTGGTGATAAGTGCCATACTGCCACTGTGATGGTCTCAATGGTGGAAGATGTAGCTAGGCAGGGAGGCTTCAATAAGGGACAAGGTTTCATCACCACTCAGCCAGGTTTCTGTTAAGACCATGATGTCAATGCAATCATCCACAATAAGTTCATGGATGGCAAGGGCCTTGTTCACAAGTGAATGGACATTCTGGAGGGAGATGCGTATAGGAGTGGCGAAAGCTGATCTGCTAGCAGAATCCACAGGGTCAGTAGTGGGAGAGGTGAGTTGGACAGGAAAAAGATTGGCAAGGCTAACAAATTGTTTGACATATGAAGCAAGTGAAATATATACAATCACTTGCGAGTGGTCAACTTCACATGGATTGTAAATTTTCAAATCCTCTCTGGCCACAGGAGAAGTGCCAGACGACTGGAGGACAGCGAATGTGGTACCATTATTCAAGAAGGCGGCACAGTGGTGCAGTGGTTAGCACTGCAGCCTCACAGCTCCAGCGACCCGGGTTCAATTCTGGGTCCTGCCTGTGTGGAGTTTGCAAGTTCTCCCTGTGTCTGCGTGGGTTTTCTCCGGGTGCTCCGGTTTCCTCCCACAAGCCAAAAGACTTGCAGGTTGGTAGGTAAATTGGCCATTATAAATTGCCCCTAGTATAGGTAGGTGGTAGGGAAATATAGGGACAGGTGGGGATGTGGTAGGAATATGGGATTAGTGTAGGATTAGTATAAATGGGTGGTTGATGGTCGGCACAGACTCGGTGGGCCGAAGGGCCTGTTTCAGTGCTGTATCTCTAAACTAAAGGGTAGCAGGGATAAACCAGGTAATGACAGGCCAGTGAGTCTAACATCAGTGGCAGGGAAGCTACTAGAAAAAATTGAGGGCTAGGATTAATCTCCACTTGAGAGGCAGGGGTTAATCAAGGATAGTCAGCATAGCTTTGTCAGGAGGAGATCATGTCTACCAATTTGATTGAATTTTGCGAGGGGGTGACTAGGTGTGTAGATGAGGGTAAAGCAGTTGATGTAGTCTACATAGACTTCAGTAAGGGTTTTGATAAGGTCCCGCATGGGAGATTGGTCAAGAAGGTAACAGCCCATGGGATCCAGGGCAATGTCAAATTGGATCCAAAACTGGCTTAGTGGCAGGAGGCAGAGGGTAATGGTAGAGGGTTGTTTTTGCAATTGGAAGCCTGTGACCAGTGGTGTACCGCAGGGATCGGTGCTGGGACCCTTGCTGTTTGTAGTGTACATTAATGATTTAGACGAGAATATAGGAGGTATGATTAGTAAGTTCACAGATGACAGGAAAATTGGTGCTGTCATACATAGTGAGGAAGAAAGCCTTAAATTACAGGACGATATAGATGGGCTGGTAAGATGGGCAGAGCAGTAGCAAATAGAATTTAATCCTGAGGTGTAAGGTGATGCATTTTGGGAGGACTAACAAGTCGAGGGAATATACAATGGATGGTAGGGCCATAGGAAGTACAGAGGGACCTTGGTGTACTTGTCCATAGATCACTGAAGGCAGCAGCACAGGTAGAGTGGTTAGGAAGGCATATGGGATACTTGCCTTTATTAGCCGAGGCATAGAATATAAGAGCAGGGAGGTTATAATGGAGCTGTACAAAATCCTAGTTAGGCCACAGCTGGAGTACTGTGTACAGTTCTGGTCACAACACTATAGGAAGGATGTGATTGCACTGGAGAGGGTGTAGCGGAAATTCACCAGGATGTTGCCTGGGCTGGAGCATTTCAGCTATGAAGAGAGACTAGATAGGCTATGGTTATTTTCCGTAGAGCAGAGAAGGCTGAGGGGGGACATGATTGAGGTATACAAAATTATGAGGGTCATAGATAGGGTAGATAGGAAGAAACATCTTCCCTTAGCGGAGGTATCAATAACCAAGGGGCATACATTTCAGTTAAGGGGCACAAGGTTTATAGGGGATTTGAGGAAAAAAAATTTCATCCAGAGGGTGGTTGGAATCTGGAACGCACTGCCTGAAAGGGTGATAGAGGCAGGAACTCTCAACATTTAATTAGTATTTAGATGAGCACTTGAAACACCATAGCATACAAGGCTATGGGCCAAGTGCTGGAAAATAGGATTAGAACAGATAGGCTTGATGGCTGGCATGGACACAGTGGGCCAAAGGGCCTATTTCTGTACTGTATAACTCTATTACTCTATGTAGTTTTCCTAGTGACTGACCAGGCCACTCCTCTCTGGTTGCAACAGAAGTTTCTTTAACATTTTCTTTTAAACTTTAATTCTAGGGAGGGACGAGCTATTATACTCAGTGGCTTATAGTCCACTTGGTATTTGTCTTTGACCAAAATGTTCAATTGCATCTCTATTTGAGAAAACCCGCCCTGTACTATCCATCATCTTCAAACTTCCTTCAGTAAATTTCCATCATTTGGAGTTGCTTGGGGGTGGTTTCTTACCCTACAATGTTCGGCTGGACTTGGTTGCGTTGGCATTCTTCCAAACAAGTTTGTGCTTTTAGCCTGCTGGCTATTGTTGTTGGTGTCTTATCTGAAGGGGTCAAAACTCATTAATTCTCAAGGTCTGTTCCCTTATTTCAAACACAGATGTTTCATTTCTCAACACCATGGCTTAGTTCAATTTGATAGCACTGTACAGTTCAGCAAGTTTTAACAGAAACCTGTGGTTTTCCCATCAAACTGCCCTCAGCCTCTCAAGGCATGATGGCAATTAAGTCAAGTTTTAGCATTAATTCTTTTAGTAAAGTCATTACAGTCTTAAAGCTCTCGAGTTCTTGATGCTGGATTAGCTGCTAATACCGAACAAATGTTTCGCTCCCACATGCTGGCATTGCTCATCTTGATCATTAGAATCTTTTCCCTTCCCTTCAGTCCAAAAAAACAATATTTTAAAATTCAGTGAAAATTGATGACCTTGTTCTTACTTGATACTTGATGGACCTACATTTCTTCTGTAGTTATACTTGATGTATTTGGTAAGATTGAAGCCCCAGGATATTTTCCATTCCTGAGGTTATTGTCTTATCACAGTATGTTAGCTCTGCATTAAGAATGTTACTTTGTATGTGAGAACACTCATCACATAAGTCAATATATTTTCTGCAAGGAAGAATGTGTCTACTTCCTGTTGCAAATTCTCACATATGAGGGTTTATACAGTATAGTTGCTACGGAAACCATCAGGGTCTCAGCCATCCCATTGTACAGAAAGCTGAAATGCTCTGGAGGCAAAGATGACACCAAGTAATTACACATCAATTGAAATATTACTGAAGAAAATAATTTTCCTCCATTTAAATGGCAACTTATAATATGAAAGAATGAAAGATGAGCTTGCTTTTTTCAAACCAACAAAAATCAGTGGTAGAAAATGTCATTTGTAGGCTATCTGATTAAAAACATTTATTATTGACGCTGAATTCTTCTACAATTATTTTCATAGCACCCTCCTAAATCACTGTTTCAGCCCATTTACTTTTTCATAATAAAATGGAACATTTGGCCAGCTGGCAATTGCTGTTCTTATTTCCACACTGTAATCATTTCACTTGTAATTCAAGATATTATTACAGAATGCAGTGGGCCAATATGAGTGTAATCTGACTTCTATCACTGAGATTATATAGGGTGTTGTGGGAGACGAGGGAGGAAATTTGTTCAGCTATTGTCATGGCTATAGTCATGAAAGACTCATTGGGCACTCTACCTGATTCTCAGGATTAGAAACGAATATAGCAGCAATATTTAGAAAGGTCAAAACAGAAAATGCTGGAAATACTCAGCAGGTCTGGCAGCATCTGTGGAGACAGAAAGAGAGTTTACATTTCGGGACAATGATCCTTCATCAGAACCGGGAAGAGTTAGAAATGGAATAGATTTTAAGTAGGTCCAATGGGGGAGGATGGAAAAAGGACAAAAGGGAAGGTCAGTGATAGGGCAGAAGACGGGAGATATTAAATGATAGAAGAGTTGGTGGGGCAGAGCCAAAGGGAGTAACAATGGGATAAGTAAGGAGACAAAAGACGAGCTGTGGCAGAATAATGAACAGCTGCCATCTGAAAGGCAAAGAAGAGAAAACAGGGTTAAGACCAAAGCATGCAAAGGAAAGGAAAGAAAATTGGGGGGTGGGGGGTTGGTGTGAGGCAGAGGTTACAGTTTGAAATTGTTGAACTCAATGTAGAGTCCAGTAGGCTGTAAAGTCTCTTTTCAAAAGATCAGATGCTGTTTCTCGAGATTGCATTGAGCATCATTGGAACACTGCAGTAGTCCGAGAACAGAGATGTCAGCATGAGAGCAAGGTGGATAATTAAAATGGCAGATCATTGGAAGCTCAGGGTCACGCTTACAGACTGAACGGAGGTATACCGTAAAGCAGTCACCCAATCTGTATTTGGTTTCCCAAATGTAGAGCACATTGCACAATGAGCAGCGAATACAGTACACTAAATTGAGAGAACTACACGTAAATTGTTGTTTCACCTGGGAGGATTATTTGGGAATTTGGACGGTGAGGAGAGGGGAAGTGAAAGGGCAGATGTTGCATCTCCTGCGCTTGCATGGAAAGGTTCAGTGGGAAGGTTGTTGGGGTGATTCAGGAGTGGGCAGGGTTAGGCACCAACACGTTGCACCATGGACATTTGACAAAATTATTGACTCAGCCACTGACATGGGGGCAATTAATCGGTATATAAAGTGTATAGCCAACCAAATGCCATCAAAACACAGTCGATTTAAGAAGCAGTTCTCCCTAGTGAGATACCTGCCATTGTTATTGCTTGCATAACAAGTCAATGGCTGCCCGCACACTTAATGTAGCGATGCGGAAAATCTGGATAGATGTCCATCTGTGCAGAGCAATCTTGATCTCTTTCTCTCCCATCTTGCTCACTCTCTCCCTCCCTGTGTCAATCCCTAACCCCTCCCTGTGTCTCTCCCTCCCTCCCTCCCCTCTCTCCCTCCCCCCTCCCCTCTCTGACTGTTGCTGAGAGCGGGAACAGCAATTTATGAACTCTGGACAGATTCAGGGTTTTCCGGCAGCTTCCTTTTTTTTTAACAGCCCATTGGAAAACCCTGAATCTGTCCTGAGTTCTGAAACTACTGTTCCCGCTGTGAGTGCCTGTCAGCTGTGAAACTGACATTGGAATTCTTTTTTTAAAAGCCAGTCTGAAGAAACCAATAGGAAATTTCTCGTCCTTACCAATCACGGGCTTCAAAATCTTTTATCACAGACACTGGTGTCTGTAAACAGACACGTTGCTGACCCCCGGAGTGGGCCAGGGTGTCACCGAGGGAACAGTCCCTTTGGACTGCTGAAAGGGTGGGGGAGGGGAAGATGCGTTTGGTGGTGGCATCACACTGGAGGTGGCGGAAATAGCAGAGGATGATCCTCTGAATACGAAGGTTGCTGGGTTGGTAGGTGAGGGCAAGGGGAACCTTATCGTAGTTCTGGGAAGGGGTTAGAGCAGAAGTGCGGGAAATGGGTCAGACATGGTCGACGGCCCTGTCAACCACAGTGGGGGTATCCTTGGTTGAGGAAGAAGGAAGACATATCAGAAGCGCTGGTGGGGAAGGTTGCATCATCAGAACAGTTGCGACAGAAATGGAGAAACTGGGCGAATGGAATGGACTCATTACAGGAAGCAGGGTGAGGAAGTGTAATCAAAGTAGCTATGGGAGTCAGTTGGCTTATAATGAATATTTATAGATAGCCTATTCTCAGATATTGAAATGGAGAAGTCACAAAAGGGAAGAGAAGAGTCAGAGATGGACCATGTGAAGGTGAGAGAAGGGTGGAAATTGGAAGCAAAGTTGAAGAAGTTTTCCAGTTCAGGGTGAGAACAGGAAACGACTCCTACACAATCATCAGTGTATGGGAAAAAGAGTTAAAGGAGGAGGCTCGAGTAGGAGTGGAACAAGAAATCTTCCACAAAAAGGCAAGCATTGCTAGGATTATGTGGGTTCCCATAGCAACAGCTTTTATTTGGAGGAAGTGAAATGAGTTAAAGCAGAAGTTGTTCAGTGAGAGAATATGTTCAGTCAGGCAGAGGAGGGTGGTGGTCGATGGAAACTAGTTTTATCTCCATTCAAGGAATAAGCAGAGAGCCCTCAGACCGTCCTGGTGGAGGTGTAGAGAAATTGGACGTCTATGGTGAAGAGGAGACAGTTTGGGCCAGGAAATTGGAAACCGTTAAAGTGATGAAGGGCATCGGAAGAGCCACGGATGTAGGTGGAGAAAGACTGGACAAGGGAAGAAAAAATAGAGTAAAAATAGGAAGAAATTTAGTTCAGTGGGGTAGGGACAGGCTAAAAAAATAGGTCTACCAGGTTTGTAGACCTTGGGAAGGAGGTAGAAGTGGGCTGTTTGGGGTTGGGGAACTAGGAGGTTGGAAGCCGGGGAGGGAAGATCTCCAGAAGAGATGAGGTCAGTAACAGTCCCAGAAACAGTGGTTTAATATTTGGTAGTGGGGTCATGACCCAGGAGGAGGGAGGAGGAGATGTCAGAGAGTTGGTGCTCGGCCCCTGCAAGGTAGAGGTCGGTTCGCCAGATAACAGCACCACCCTTGTCAACAGGTTTGATAAAGTTAGGGTTAGACCTGAGAGAACAGCGTGCAGCAAGTTCAGAGGGACACAGGTTAGAGTGAGTGAGGGGAGCAGAGAAATTGAGATGGCCAATGTCATGCCAGCAATTCTCAATGAAAAGATCAAGAGAGGAGGAGAGGCCAGAGAGAGGGGTCCCGGTGGAGGGAGAATATTGGAGACGGGTCAAAGGGTCCGTTGTATGGGGCGAGGACATCTGGCCAAAAAAGTGGGTGCGGAGGTGAAGGCCATGGAAGAAGAGCTCAATGTATCGTTCTCTGCCATTTCTGCCACCTCCAGCATGATGTCACCACCAAACACGTATTCCCCTCCCCTTCCCTTTCAGCATTCCAAGGGTCCATTCCCTCCGCAACACTGTGGTCCATTACTCAAACACCCCAACTCGCCGTCACCTTCCCACGACACCTTTTCATACAAGCGCAGAAGATGCAACACCTAGAACCATAGAAAAGTTACGGCACAGAAAGGGGCCATTCAGCCATTCGTGTCTGTGCCAGCTGAAAAAACTAGCCACCCAATCTAATCCTACTTTCCAGCACCTGGTCTGTAGCCTTTCAGGTTACAGCACATCAGGTGCAGGTCCAGGTACCCACTAAATGAGCTGAGGATTTCAGCCTCCACCACCAATCCAGACAGTGAATTCCAGACACCCACCACCCTCTGGGTGAAAAAGTTTTCCTCATGTCCCCTCTAATCCTTCTACCAATCACCTTAAATCTGTGCCCTCTGGAATTGACCTTTCTGTTACGGGAAACAGGTCCTTTCTGTCTACTCTATCTAGGCCACCCCATAATTTTGTACACTTCAATTAAGTCACCCCTCAGCCTCTTCTGTTCTAAGGAAAACAACCCTACCCTATCCAATCATTCCTCATAGCTGCAATTTTTAAGCCCTGACAATATTCTTATAAATCTCCTCTGTACTCTCTCCAGAACAATTATGTTCTTCCTGTAATGTGGCGAACAGAACTGTACGCAATACTCCAGCTGTGACCAATCCAGCATTTTATACAGTTCCAGCATTACATCCCTGCTTTTGAATTCTATACCTTGGCCAATAAAGGAAAGCATTTCATGTGCCTTCTTCGCCACTTTATCGACCTGTCCTGCCACCTTCAGGGACCTGGAGACATGCACTCCCAGGACTCTCACTTCCTCTACCCTTCTGAACATCCTCCTCCCCAAATGCATGACTTCACATTTCTTCAGATTGAATTCCTTTTTTTTATTCATTCATGGGATGTGGGCATCACTGGCTAGGCGAGCATTTATTGCTCATCCCTAACTGCAGTTGAGAAGGTGGTGAGCCGCCTTCTTGAACTGCTGCAGTCCATGTGACATAGGTACACCCACAGTGCTGTTAGGTAGGAAGTTCCAGGATTTTGACCCAGCGATAGTGAAGGAACGGCGATATAGTTCCAAGTCAGGATGGTGTGTAGCTTGGAGGGGAACTTGCAGGTGGTGGCATTCCCATGCAACTGCTGCCCTTGTCCTTCCAGCTGGTAGAGGTCGTGAGTTTGGAAGGTGCTGTTGAAGGAGCCTTGGTGCATTGCTAGAGTGCATCTTGTAGATGGTACACAGTTTTCCGCCCACTCAACCAAACCATTGATATCATTCTGGAGTCTACAGTTCTCCTCTTCACTATCAACTATACAGCCAATATTTGTGTCATCTGCAAATTTCCCAATCACGCCTCCCACATTTAAATCCAAATCACTAATATATACCACAAAGAGAAAGGGCAACACTGACCCCTGTGGAACACCACTGGAAACCGCCTTCCAATCGCAAAAATATCCGTCGACCATTACTCTTTGTTTCCTGTCACTGAGCCAATATTGGATCCAACTCACCACATTCCCTTGCATCCCATACTTTTACTTTTCTGACCTGTCTGCCATGCGGGACCTTGTCAAATGCCTTACTGAATCCATGTAGACACCATCCAATGCACTACCCTCATCAATCCTCCTTGTTACTTGCTCAAAAAATTCAAATAAGTTAGTAAGACACGACCTTCCCTTAACAAATCCATGCTGACTATCCGTGCCATTTTAAGTGACGTTTATCCTTGCTCTCAGAATTAATTCCAATAATTTTCCCACCACCGAGGTCAGACTGAGCAGCCTATAATTATTTGGTCTATCCCTCGCACCCTTTTTAAACAATGGTGCAATGTTTGCAGATTTCCAATCCTCTGGTACCTCGCCTGTATCCAGTGAGGATTTGAAGATGATCCTCAGAGAATAGAAACATAGAAAATAGGAGCTGGAGTAGGCTATTTGGCCCTTCATGCCTGCTCCGCCATTCATTATGATCATGGCTGATCATCCAACTCAGTAGCCTGGTCCAGCTTTCGCCCCATACCCTTTGATCCCTTTAGACCCAAGAGCTTTATCTAACTCCTTTTTGAAAACATTCAATGTTTTGGTCTCAACTGTGGTAGCGAATTCCACAGGCTCACCACTCACTGGGTGAAGAAATTTCTCCTCATCTCAGTCCTGAAAGGTTTACCCCGTATCCTTAGGCTATGACCCCTGGTTCTGGATTTCCCCACCATCGGGAACATCCTTCCTGCATCTACCCGGTCAAGTCCTGTTAGAATTTAATAGGTTTCTCCGAAATCCCCCTCACTCTTCTGAACTCCAGCGAATATAAACCTAACCAACTCAATCTCTCCTCATATGTCAGTCCCACCATCCCAGCAATCAGTCTGGTAAACCTTCGCTGCACTCCCGCTATAGCATAAACATCCTTCCTCAGATAAGGAGACCAAAACTGCACGCAATATTCTAGGTGTGGCCTCACCAAGGCCCAGTATAATTGCAGCAAGACATCCCTGCTCCTGTATTTGAATCTTCTCGCTATGAAGGCCAACATACCATTTGCCTTTTTTACCGCCTGTTGCACCTGCATGCTTACCTTCAGCAACTGGTGTACGAGAACACCCAGGTCTCGCTGCATATTCTCCTCTCAGTTTATAGCCATTCAGATAATAATCTGCTTTTCTGTTTTTGTTACCAAAGTGGATAACCTCACATTTATCCACATTATACTGCATCTGCCATGCATTAGCCCACTCACCCAACTTGTCCGAATCACCCTGAAGCCTCTCTGCATCCTCCTCACAACTCACCCTCCCACCCAGTTTTGTGTCATCTGCAAATTTGGAGATATTACATTTAGTTCCCTCATCTAACTCATTAATATATGTTGTGAATAGCTGGGGTCCTAGCACCGATCCCTGCTGTACCCCACTAGTCACTGTCTGCCATTCGGAAAAAGACCCATTTATCTCTACTCTTTGTTTCCTGTCTGCCAACCAATTTTCTATCTATCGGAATACACTAACCCCAATCCCATGTGCTTTAATTTTACATGCTAATCTCTTATGTGGGACTTTGTCAAAAGCCTTCTGAAAGTCCAAATAAACCACATCCACTGGCTCCCCCTCATCAACTCTACTGGTTACTTTCTCGAAGAATTCTAGTAGATTTGTCAAGCATGATTCCCTTTCGTAAATCCATGCTGACTCTGCCCGATTCTACCACTGTTCTCCAAGTGCTCTGCTATAAAATCTTTGATAATGGACTCTAGAATTTTCCCCACTACCAACGTCAGGCTGACTGGTCTATAATTCCCTTCTTTCTCTCTACCTCCCTTTTTAAATAGTGGGGTTACATTAGCTACCCTCCAATCCGTAGGAACTGTTCCAGAGTTTATAGAATCTTGGAAGACAACCACCAATGCATCCACTATTTCTAGGGCCACTTCCTTAAGTACTCTGGGATGCATACCATCAGGCCTGAGGATTTATCAGCCTTCAATCCCAGCAATTTCCCCAACACCATTTCTCTACTAATACTGATTTCTTTCAGTTCCTCTCTCTCACTAAGCCCTGTGTTCCCCAACATTTCTGGTATGATATTTGTGTCCTCCTTTGTGAAGACAGAACCAAAGTATGCATTTAGTTGGTCAGCCATTTCTTTATTCCCCATAATAAATTCCCCTGTTTCTGACCGTAAGGAACCTACATTTGTCTTCACCAATCTTTTTCTCTTCACATACCTATAGAAACCTTTACAGTCAGTTTTTATGTTCCCCGCAAGCTTGCTCTTGTACTCTATTTTCCCCTTCTTAATCAATCCCTTGGCCCTCCTTTGCTGAATTCTATACTGCTCCTAATGCCCAGGTCTGTTGTTTTTCCTGGCAAATTTATATGCTTGTTCCTTGGATCTAATGCTATCTCTAATTTACCTTGTAAGCCATGGTTTGGCTACCTTTCCCGTTTTACTTTGGTGCCAGACAGGGATAAACAATTGTTGCAGTTCATCCATACACTCTTCAAATGTTTGCCATTGCCTATCCACCGTCATCCCTTTAAGTAACGTTGCCCAATCCATCATGGCCAACTCGCGCCTCATACTTTCGTAGTTTCCTTTACTAAGATTCAGGACCCTTGTCTCAGAATCAACTACGTCACTCTCCATCTTGATGAAGAATTCTATCATATTATGGTCGCTCGTCCCCAAGGGGTCTCGCATCACTAGATTGTCAATTATTCCTCTCATTACACATTACCCAGTCTAGGATGGCCTGTTCTCTAGTTGGTTCCTCAACGTATTGGTCCAGAAAACCATCCCATATACACTCCAAGAATTCCTCCTTTACAGTATTGTGACTAACTTGATTTGCCCAATCTATATGCAGATTAACGTCACCCATAATTACAGATGTTACTTTATCGCATGCATCTCTAATTTCCTGTTTAATGCTATTCCCAACATCAACACTACAGTTTGGGGGTCTATATACAACCCCCACTAACGTTTTTTGCCCCTTCGTGTTTCTCAGCTCTACTCATACAGATTCCACATCGTCAGAGCTAATCTCTTTCCTCACTATTGCATTAATTTCCTCTTTAACCAGCAACTCCACCACCTTTTGCTTTTTGTCTGTCCTTCCTAAATACTGAATATCCCTGGATGTTCATTTCCCGTCCCTGGTCACCTTGCAGCCATGTCTCTGTAATCCTGACTATGTCATACCCATTTACATCTATTTGCGCGATTAATTCATCCACTTTATTGCGAATGCTCTGTGCGTTAAGGCACAAAGCCTTAAGGCTTGTCTTTTCAACATTACTTGTCCTCTTCCCTATATTTTTCACTGTGGCCCTGTTTGATTCTGGCCCTTGATTTCTCTGCCTATCACTTTTCTTAGTCCCCTTACTGTCTTTTGTTCTTGTCTTTGATCCCCCCTCCTCTGACTCTTTGCAAAGGTTCCCATCCCCCTGCCATTTTAGTTTAAACTCTCCCCAACCACTCTAGCAAATGCTCCCCCTAGGACATCAGTCCCGGTCCTGCCCAGGTGTAACCCATCCAGTTTGTACTGGTCCCACCTCCCCCAGAACCGGTCCCAATGCCCCAGGAATCTAAAACCCTCCCCCTCACACCATCTCTTCAGCCACGTAGTCATCTGATGTATCCTGCTATTTCTACTCTGACTAACACGTGGCACTGGTGGTAATCCTGAGATCACTACCTTTGAGGTCCTACTTTTCAACTTACTTCCTAGCTCCCTATCTTCTGCTTTTAGGACCTCATCCTACTTCCTCCCTGGCTTCCTTTAACAGCCTGGGATACAATCCATCCAGCCCTGGTGATTTATCCACTTTCAAGGATGTCAGACCCCCTAGCACTTCCTCTCTGATTATACTTATCGTATCTAATATTTCACACTCCTCTGCTTTAACTACAATGTCTGCATCATCCCTCTCCTTTGTGAAGACAGCGACAAAGCACTCATTAAAAACCCTGCCCACATCTTCTGCATCCATGCAAAAGTTACCTTGTACATCCCTGATAGGCCCTATCCTTTCTTTAGTTACCCTCTTGCTCTTAATGTACTGATAAAACATCTTTGGCTTTTCCTTGATTTTACCTGCCAATATTTTTTCATGTCCTCTCTTTGCATTCCTAATTTCCTTTTTTACTTCACCCCTGCACTTTCTATACTCCTCAAGACTTTCTAAAGTATTAAGTTTTTTTTGACAGTCATAAGCTTTCTTTTTCTGCTTTTTCTTACCCTTTATGCTTCTAGATAACCAGGGGGCTCTAGATTTGGACATACCACCTTTTTTCTTTGTGGGGACATGTCTACACTCTGCCCATAGAATCTCGCTTTTGAATGCCTCGCACTGGTTTGCCACTGATTTTCCTTCAAGTAGCTGTATCCAATCCACGTTCGCCAGATCACCTCTCAGCTTCATAAAATTTGTCTTACCCCAATTTAGAACTTTTACTCCCATTCTATCCTTGTCCTTTTCAATTATAATGCTAAATCTAACTGTATTATGGTCACTATCTCCAAAATGATCAACCATTGCTACTTCATCCACTTGCCCAGCTTCATTTCCTAAGACTAAATCTAGAATTGTGCCCCCTCTCGTTGGGTTTATTCGCACCTGCCCTTTTACCTCCTCACTCCTCACCGTTCAAAGTCCCAAATAATCCTCCCAGGTGAAACAACAATTTATGTGCAGTTCTCTCAATTTAGTATACTGTATTTGCTGCTCATAGTGCAATCTGCTCTACATTCAGGAGACCAAACGCAGATTGGGTGACTGCTTTACAGAATACTTCCGTTCAGTCCGCAGGCGTGACCTCGAGCTTCCAATGGCCTGCCATTTTAATTAGCAACCTTGTTCTTATGCTGACATCTCTTCTCGGATTACTGCATTGTTCCAATGATGCTCAACACAAGTTCAAGGAACACCCTGATCTTTTGATTATGCACTTTACAGCCTTCTGGACTCAGTATTGTGTTCAACAATTTCAGCCTGTAATCATGCCCCACATTTTGTTTCCTTTTCTTTGTATGATGTTGTTTTCTCTTGTTTTGCTTTCGAACGGCGGCAGTTCATTATTTTCCTTTTGTCTCCTTACTTGTCCCAGTATTACTCCCTTTGGCTCTGCTCCACCAACTCTTTTGTCATTTAATGTCTCCTGTCTTCTGCCCTATCACAGACCTTCCCTTTTGTCCTTTTTTCACCTTCTCTCATTTGACCTATTTGAAACCTATTACATTTCTAACTTTTCCCCGTTCTGATGAAGGGACATTGACCTGAAATGTTAACTCTGTCTCTCTCTCCACCAATGCTGCCAGACCCCCTGAGTATTTCCAGCATTTTCAGTTTTTATTTCAGATTTCCAGCAACTGCAGCATTTTGCTTTTGTCTAAAAAGGTCAAATCTGACCCAAGAAACTACAGACCCATTAGCCTAGCAACAGGAAAAATAATGGAAATTGTACAAAGTGTTCGAGTTATACCTCTGCAATAGTAGCTTAATAAATAGCCAACATGGACTTACAGAAGGGCCCTGTTTAACAAACGTCCTTGAGGATGTTTGTGGAAGTTCCAATTTTATAGTTAATTTGGATCTTTCTAGATGGATGGCTAAAATAGATTAAATTATATTGCTCATCTGTATTTCTTGCTGTTAATTTGTTCCTTATCCACTTTTCAATAGGCAGTCAGTGGTTCCACTCAATTTCCTAAAGTTAGCCTGAGTTCTTTTTATACTGTTGAAATGTTAAAAAGGGAACTTGGAGCAAGGCGATGTCTCCAAAATGAGCAGTGCAGTTTGCCCTTGCCAATGACAACATTCTCTCTCATTCAGTTTCAATATTTCAATTTTGTGATTGAGGGAAAATAATCCTTCAATAATTAATATCCAAACCAAAAGCAATATCCTATATCTACCTCTATTCCAAATGCTTATCTACTCTTCCTTTCAAGAATGCAATATTCTGTGCCTCAATTACTGAGAGTGGCAGTAGAAATATTGCAATTGGCCTTAGCAGCTATGGGTTTGGGAGAGGGAATTCAGCAAGGATTTCTGCTTTCTATTGCTATCTTCTGAACTACGATTGAAGTGAATGCATGTGGTCATCCTTTGATCGGAAAACAAAATAGCCTGTTCCTGCTCATTTTCTAGGCCCACACATGAGAGTGTCCATTTGGGTAAAGTGCTAGGGACTTTAATTATCAAAAATAAAAGCAAAATAATGAATAGTGAAGACAGGATTACTGTATATATGATGTTAATCAAGTGTGTTATCAAATCTATATGATGCAGAATGAGGCCTTCATTATCCTTTATATTGTCAGATTCCAATGATTGCTAGTTTTTAAATCCTTTTTCTTTACAAGACTCACAGAATAATCACAGAATAATACAGTGCAGAAGAGGCCCTTCGGCCCATCGAGTCTGCACCAATGCATTAAAGCCACCTGACCTGTCGACCTAATCCCATTTGCCAGCACTTGGCCCATAGCCTTGAATGTTATGGCATGCCAAGTGCTCATCCAGGTACTTTTTAAAGGATGTGAGGCAAGCTGCCTCTACCACCCTCCCAGGCAGGGCATTCCAGACTGTCACCACCCTCCGGGTAAAAAAGTTCTTCCTCAAATCCCCCTTAAACCTCCCGCCCCTCACCTTAAACTTGTGACCCCTTGTAACTGACACTTCAACTAAGGGGAACAGCTGCTCCCTATCCACCCTGCCCATGCCCCTCATAATCCTGTACACCTCGATCAGGTCATCCCTCAGTCTTCTCTGCTCCAGCGAAAACAACCCAAGCCTATCCAACCTCTCTTCATAGCTTAAATGTTCCATCCCAGGCAACATCCTGGTGAATCGCCTCTGCACCCCCTCCAGAGCAATCACATCCTTCCTATAGTGTGGCGACCAGAATTGCACACAGTACTCCAGCTGTGGCCTTACCAAAGTTCTGTACAACTCCAACATGACCTCCCTGCTTTTGTAATCTATGCCTCGATTGATAAAGGCAAGTGTCCCATATGCCTTTTTCATCACCCTATTAACCTGCCCTTCTGCCTTCAGAGATCTATGGACAAACACACCAAGGTCCCTTTGTTCCTCGGAACTTCCCAGTGTCAGGCCATTCATTGAATACTTCCGTCTCACATTACTCCTTCCAAAGTGTATCACCTCACACTTTTCAGCGTTAAATTCCATCTGCCACTTTTCTGCCCATTTGACCATCCCGTCTATATCTTTCTGTAACCTAAGACACTCCACTTCACTGTTAACCACTCGGCCAATCTTTATGTCATCCGCGAACTTACTGATCCTACCCCCCACATAGTCATCTATGTCGTTTATATAAATGACAAACAATAGGGGAACCAGCACAGATCCCTGTGGTACTCCACTGGATATTGGCTTCCAGTCACTAAAACAGCCGTCTGTCATCACTCTCTGTCTCCTATAGCTAAGCCAATTTTGAATCCACTTTATCAAGTTACCTTGTATCCCACGTGCATTTGCTTTCTTGATAAGTCTCCCATGTGGGACTTTGTCAAAGGCTTTGCTGAAATCCATGTAAATGACATCAACTGCACTACCCTCATCTATACACCTGGTCACATGCTCAAAAAATTCAATCAAATTTGTAAGGCATGACCTCCCTCTGACAAAGCCATGCTGACTATTCCTAATCAAATTTTGCCTCTCCAAGTGGAGATAGATTCTCTCCTTCAGAATTTTCTCCAATAGTTTCCCTACCACTGACGTGAGACTCACTGGTCTGTAGTTCCCTGGCTTATCTCTACAACCTTTCTTAAATAGTGGGACCACATTAGCTGTTCTCCAGTCCTCTGGCACCTCCCCCGTGGCCAGAGAGGAATTAAAAATTAGGGTCAGAGCCCCTGCAATCTTCACCCTCGCCTCCCACAGCATCCTGGGACACAAATCATCCGGACCTGGAGATTTGTTCACTTTTAAGTCTTCCAAAACCTCCAATACCTTGTCACTCCCTATGACAATTTGCTCAAGAACCTCACAGTCTCTTTCTCTCTAAGTTCCATATCGACATCCTCATTCTCTTGGGTGAAGACAGATGAAGTATTTGTTCAACACCCTACCAATGTCCTCTGGCTCTACCCACAAATTTCCCCCTTGGTCCCTAATGGGTCCTACTCTTTCCCTGGTTATCCTCTTCCCATTGATATACTTACAGAATATCTTGGGATTTTCCTTACTTTTACCAGCCAGAGCTTTCTCATATCCTCGCTTTGCTCTCCTAATTGCTTTCTTAAGCTCCATCCTACACTTTCTGTACTCCACTAATGCTTCCGTTGATTTACTCTCCTTGTATTTGCTAAAAGCCTCTCTTTTCCTTCTCATCGTACCCTGAATGTTTCTGGTCATCCATGGTTCTCTGGGCTTGTTGCTCCTACCTATTACCCTAGAGGGAACATGTTGGGCCTGTACCCTCCCCATTTCCTTTTTGAATGCCCCCCACTGATCTTCTGTAGATTTCCCGACAAGTAACTCTTTCCAGTCTACCTTGGCCAGATCCTGCCTTATTTTACTAAAATTCGCTCTCCCCCAATCCAAAGCCTTTTTTTGCAACTTGTCTATTTCTTTCTCCATAAGAAGCTTAAATTGTACCATGTTGTGGTCGCTATCTCCAAAATGGTCCCCCACCAACACATCAACCACCTGTCCGGCTTCATTCCCCAGAATTAGGTTCAGCACTGCACCCTCCCTTGTTGGATCCTTTACATATTGAGCTAAAAAGTTCTCCTGTATACATTTTAAGAACTCCACTCCATCTAAGCCCTTAACACGATGACTATCCCAATTAATGTTGGGAAAGTTGAAATCACCTAATATAATTACCCCATCATTATTTTTACACACCTCCTGCGAATTGCGCACATATTTGCTCCTCGATTTCCCGCTGACTACCTGGGGGTCTATAATAAACATCCAGCAATGTGGCTGTCCCTTTTTTATTCCTAAACTCTAACCATAAAGCTTCATTTGATGCCCCCTCCAAGATATCATCTCTCCTTACTGCAGTAACTAACTCCTTAACTAATATTGCAATGCCCCCTCCTCTTTTACCCCCTCCTCTGTCCCGCCTGAAGATTCTATATCCCGGGATATTGAGCTGCCAATCCTGCCCCTCCCTCAACCATGTCTCCGTGATGGCTACTATATCACAATTCCACGTGTCAGTCCTTGCCCTTAACTCCTCTGTTTTACCTGCAATACTCCTGGCATTAAAGTAGAGGCCTGCTATCCTGGTCTTACTCCCTTGAAACTACTTCCGCTGTATTCCCTCTGACTTGTTCGCTTTCCTGTGTTTAGCTGTGTCCCTATTCTGCTAGGAGTCTGCATCCCCTCCCTCCCCCTGCCAAATTAGTTTAAACTCCTCCTAACAGCACTAGCAAACCCACCAGCAAGGATGTTAGTCCCCCTCTGGTTCAGATGTAGACCGTCCCACTTGTACAGGTCCCACCTTCCCCAGAAACGATCCCAGTGGTCCAGGAATCTAAAACCTTCCCTCCTGCACCAACTCTTAAGCCATGCGTTCATCTGTGCTATTCTCCTATTTCTATCCTCACTAGCATGTGGCACTGGGAGTAATCCCGAGATTACAACCCAAGAGGTCCTGCTTTTTAGTCTCCTGCCTAACTCCCTGAATTCTTGATGCACGACCTCATCCCTCTTTCTACCTATGTCATTGGTACCAACATGTACCATGACCTCTGCCTCATCACCCTCCCCATTCAGGATGCCTTGCAGCCATTCAGTGACATCCCAGACCCTGGCACTAGGGAGTCAACACACCATCCTGGAGTCACGTTGACGGCCACAGTAGCGCCTATCTGTTCCCCTGACTATAGAATCCCCTATTACTATTGCTCTTCCTCTCTTTCCCCCTTCCTGTACAGACAGGCTGCTTGCAGTGCCAGAAGCTTGGCTCTGTCCACACTCCCTGGAGGAACCAGCCTCGTCAGCCTCCAAAATGGAATACCGATTTGCAAACGGGACCCCAGGGAACTCCTGAACTACCTGCCTGTTTCTCTTGGACTGCCTTGTGGTCACCCATTCCCTTCCTTCCTCAAGTCCCTTCAGCTGCAGTGTGACTACGTGCTATCCACAATGCTCTCAGACTCGCGGATGCTCCACAGTGTTTCCAGCCGCCGTTCCAGCTCTGAAACCCGAGCTTCCAGGAGCTGCAGCTGGACACACTTCCTGCACACATGCTGGTCCCGGGGACTGGAAATGTTCCCGGATTCCCACATGCTGCAAGAGGAGCAAACCACGGCTTCAAGCTCTCCTGCCATGACTAAACCCTTTAAATATAAAACTTTAGAAAACTATTATAATTAAAAAAAACAACTAAGTCTTGCTAAAACAATGACTTACAATTCAATCCAGTTTGAAAAATACCCACCAGGACTTACTCACCAGTCAGCTGTGCTCTTTGGAAACTCTCTGCTCCTCTCACTCTGAGGACAGGGAGGAAATGAAAGGAGCACCTCACTCCCTCCTCACCGAACTTGCTCAATCACCAAACTTCCACTTTAGCATTCTAATGCAACCCAAGTCAGCACTCCTATGCAAACAAGGTCAGTAGTGTAAGATGGCCCACTTTTATACTGACTGATTCTAGCCCCTGAAAACTGGTTTAACCCAATTCTCCAATTAACAAGGTGCAGCTGCAAGCAGAGCCTGAGTGAATCCTGTTTAAAGCTGGTCTAAAACTCACCTTCTCCAACCCAAACAGCAACTGTTAAGTTAATCTGCTGAATAAAGGACAGACTAGACTTAAGATAAAATTAACCCTTAATTACCCTCAGTCACCAAACTTCCACTTTAGCACTCTAATGCAACCCAAGTCAGCACTCCAGTGTAGTTTTGTTTTGCTCGCGTAATGTTGACTGATACTGATAGATGGAGTTTACTTCTCTGTGAGGGTATCATAGAATCATAGAATGGTTACAGCACAGAAGGAGGCCATTCAGCCAGTTGTGTCTGTGCAAGTTCCCTGCAAGAGCAATTCAGCTGGTCCCACTCCCCAGTCTTTTCCATGTAGCCCTGCAAATTTTTCTCTTCAGATAATTATCCAGTTCAGTTTTGAAAGCCACGATTGAATCTACCACCACCACACTCTCAGGCAGTATATCTGAAGAGTTGTTCCGATTCTTCGAGCCCAATGTAGAGTCCTTTATTCTCGGTAGATCTTGCCTGTCTTCGGGGCCCAGTATTCTTCTTAAACCTTGTTCGCTGTAGAAGACTTTTCTCTCTTGGGGTTCATGTGTCTTCAGTGGATTCAGACGCTTGTGAGACAGAGATGGGAGCAGACAGGAGAGATCTTCTCAGTCCAGGAGCAAACAGCTTTCTGCCCAAACAACAACTTCAAAAAATTCAGGTTGCCCAGCAGGTTAGTCATGTGACTATTTGGTTTGACCATATCCATTTGTGTATTCGGCCATCTTAGCAGTCAACCTGGAATGCGAGCTCCCCACCTTCAACATCTGGTGATCAAAAGTCTATTGTGGATTGAATGTGTCAGGGAATGGCTGCTTTGTCCTTGCAAACACTGTCTGTTAATATGCAAATGTATTTTCCAGCCACGGCTGATCTGTTTAACAAGTGCTTTCGCAACTCCAGTAACAGTTTGAAAGCAATGTTCATGACAAAATTATTATGCCTCATTCTTGGCAGGTGGGGGCCTAGCATGATATTACAAATTCCCCCATTTTGTTATGTTATGTATGTAGATATAAGTTGCATTGTCTGATGGCAGATGACACTGATATAAGTATTTTACACAATCAGTCAAGTCCATATAGAGTGAAAGATGATTCCAGTGAATACTAAAATTTAAAGGGGACACAGTCCCTTTATATTTATAGCATTGTTCCAACAGATCACTCACAAACACAGATCATATTTTCTAACCATATTTTCTAAACTGAATCCAGGACTCAGAGGGGGGAATTTTATGCTGGCAGTGAGGGCCTCGATATTGGGGGAAACCGACACTGAGATCCCCGTGTCACCTCTTTTCCAGAAGGTCCACCAAATTTAGTGCCAATCAAGCACTTAAATGGATTGCGACGTGCCTTCCACAGGACTTAGGACCTCGTTTCAGGAAGTCCTACCTTTGGAGAGTTGCTGGCCAATCAGAGACTGGCAGCTGCAGCGCCACTGTAGAGGCAGTGGCTTCTGCTGGAGATGACTGTCCTGGAGGCTGAGGATCATCACTGGACCCAGGCCTCAGGTAGGTCAGGGTGGGCAAGGTCTTGCGGGGTGGGTCCTCGGGGAGGAGGACAGGGGGGTCAGCAGCATGGGCACGAGGGTGGCCCTTGGTGGGCCCCCCCTTCCCAATACTGGGCCTCTCGTTCAGGCACTATGTGCCTTTGAGTGAGGGACCCCACCCCCAGACCCAGGAAGCAACCTGCATGGTTTTTTGTGCCGTGCTTTCCGTGTGGTGACAGGGCTGCTTGCCTCATGGGTAATTGAGGCTGCAGCGGGAAGAGGCCCTTAATTGGGGGTTAAGTACCCAGTTAAAGGCCTCAATTGTTCACAGGCCTTCCCGCCCCCGACTACATTTCGGTGGAGGCGGAATGGTGGTGGGAACCCCCCCACCACCACCACCACCACCATCCCACCCAATTTTATGCTTTCCCCGCCTCCAAACCCGCCATGGGGGACAGCATAAAATTCCAGCCAGAGAGTGGGAGCACAGCAAAATATCCATGCTGCATTTTACTGTGGAGATGTACTGCAGGCCCGGTAAATCTTCAGCAGAGGCATGGAACATTATGTAGACATTGACTGCCCTGTATTTCACATTTTTTGGACACAGCAGCTATGATGCTGATTCTGCCTATATAAAATGGGTGCATAACTGAGATCTGGCCTGCTGGATTCTTGAAGTAAGATTACTGTGGCAACATTTGGTTGAAAACCTTTTTTCCCCCATGGTTTCAATTCAAAGTTTCTTGTCTTTTGTTCCATGCATTTGTTATCATTTCTGGGGAGTGCTGTATTTTCGCATTTATTTAGTGTTTGCTTTGTTCCTGCTGCAACTTAAAAGTGGCGAGGTTGGGAATTCCTTGGGGAAATATAGGTGAGGAAAACCGTCTTATGTGGGAACACTGAATGAGGTGTAACAACACCTGTGATGCTTCAGGTTGCCAGTTCCATTAGATTGTGGGGGAAGAAATTTGCTTTGCTGTATCTGTGCTCCATCTCTGTTCAGCAGCTTTTAAATGGCACCATTAGCCAGGAATCTAGCAGGTATCTTTAGTTCCCTAGCAGCCATCCGTGCAGTCCACCTGTTGCTTCAAATAATGATGGCACACAGTGGACTGTCGCAAAATTAAGGCAACCTGATAGTAGCCAGGACACAACGTGTAACTCACATCAATCTGTTTCTGTGGATTGATGCTACCTGCATGTTGATGGAATAAAAGCTTTTCCTATTCACATATGCCATGAGGCTCTTGCTGGTAGCTCTGATAGTATATGTTTACCATCAATGAAACCCTGCACTTTTGGAAAGCCTGCCATCTGGTTAAAATTCTGTGCCCTCTCATGCTGTTGCTTCCTTTCCACGGGGAAAGTGAGTACAATATTTCCGCTGAACACAAGGCATCTGTCATGTTTTATGCATCTGGGTGAATCAGCAAATGTCATCAATGGTGGCTTGGAAGAATCCAGGTCGCATAAAAATTTAAGTTGTGGTAAACTTCATTGCAACAGCACGGCTAGTCCTGTGGTAGAGTATATCTGGAAGCCAGGCTCGAGCAGCCAACATAGCTTCGTGACTGTCTTCTTTATGTAACGCACATAGCAAAGGCAGGTGACCTCAAACAATCCCAATTAGGTTTGAATATGTGGCTGTTGGGGATAGGGCTGAGTAGGTGCTCAACACCTGAGGGGCAAACATACGTACTTTCATTCCCTCTGCCTGAACTTGTCCATTATCCATATCTGCAGCAGCAGTGGCTGAAATGGGGACATGGCTTGAGGGAATGAGATGGCCAGGGGGAGCTCCAATGCTATAGTTTTGATAAATGCTTGTCCCTTGATAAACTGAACAAATGCCAGACTGGAGTGGTGGAGACAGAGTTTTTTTTAGTTTTAAGAAGTCCAAAAATGCACTACTCTAACATTTCTAATGTATAGTCAGGTAATCACCGACTCTGGTAATAGAATTCCAAATAAAATTAGTAACTGCACATTATTTGATAGGAATAATATTAATCCTGAGCAATGTTCCCTCTAAGCTGGTTGTGCAGCAGCCCAAAAGTCCCCATGCAGGTCGTGCACAAGTAGGTCCTTTTAAATTACCGAGCTTGTATGGCTGTGCAGAAAAATTAAAGGGGCTGCGCATTAAACAAATTGCCCACACATTCCAAAAAAAGGAGGAAATGCTGATCCTAAGTGTTTGAGCTATAGTTGTCATATCCTCCCATAATGACACTTAATAAGACTGAGACCTAACTTGATTCACAGACTTTCTTAGCCATCTTCAACCTCCAGCTGCTGTCCTTCAACATGTGCTATCTGATCTTTTAATCCCCCGGGTCCAGTGACCTCCTAACTAGTACAGAATGTACCATATAGTATCTAACGTGTGAGTACCGTATAATATTTAATATGCAAGTCCACATAACACTTAGTTATCGTCATGACATCCCTCCCTTATCAGACTGAAAACCTGTCCATGATTTTTCTGGCATTGCACAAATGAATACATCACATTAGCTAAAATCCTCATATCTCTTGGGTGGTCTCCTCTGACGCGTGGCTGTGCCTGCAATCTCAGGAACTCTGGTTATCGTCCCTGGACTTGAGGGTATCGACTTCCTTTCATGAGCCTTCATCTGTGCCACTGGACTGCAAACTGTCAGCCTGCTGTCAGAAACTCTGGAGTCTCTGGTTCCTGGTCGAGGTACCTCAACAGTCCCTCCTGCCACCTGAACCTCATCTCGATGTTGAACGGCTATTTGCTGTTTCACCATCTGACAACTTGATGTGGAGTCATATTTAGCTCGGACTCTGGGTTCTGCATCATAAAACTATTGTGATGCTGACATTTCTTGATATATGACATATTTCTGGTGACCTCACAATCACACTATTTCCAGTTTAGGAAATAGCAATATACAGTTCTGGAAGGAAGGTTGTGTCCATCTTGCTAGAATTCTCTTGTCTAACTAAAACTTCGCATCATACTCTCTGCCACCCCTTCTGTGATAGAGTCCTAGAGTCATAGAATTTTACAGCACAGAAACAGGCCCTTCGGCCCAACGCGTTTGCGCCGACCATCAAGCACCCGTCCAAAACTATCCCACTTCCCCGCACGTGGCCCGTAGCCTTGTATGTTATGGTGTTTCAAGCGCTCATCTAAATACTTATTAAATGTCGAGAGTGTTCCTGCCTCTACCACCCCTTCAGGCAGTGTGTTCCAGATTCCAACCACCCTCTGGGTGAAAAAACTTTTCCTCAACTCCCCTCTAAACCTCCTGCCCCTTACCTTAAATCTATGCCCCCTAGTTATTGACCTCTCCGCTAAGGGAAAAAGTTTCTTCCTATCTATCCTATTAATGCCCCTCATAATTTTGTATAACTCAATCAGATCCCCCCTCAGCCTTCTCCGCTCCAAGGAAAACAACCCCAACCTATCCAGTCTCTCATAAAACTTTGACACACCCTTCTTCTCAGCATCATGGTCTCAGATCTCTTGATTATCAGCGATGTCTCTGATTTCTGGAATTTTGGCACAGATTTTGTGTCCAAACAGCAACTCTGCTGGACTCTTACCTGTCGTAGTACGTGGAATTGCTCTGTACACAGCCACATATGGCAGAAGTGTCTCCTTTCAGTCTTTGCCTTCAGCTTGGGCAATTCTCATCTACTTCTCTAGAGATTGGTTCTGACGTTCCACATCTCCATTAGCCATTTTGGCGTCACACTGTGGTGGTGAATCCCTGTAATGCGAATGTAATCAAGAAACATCTGTGAGATAAATTGCAGCTTATGGTCTGAATACAAGGTAACTGGCAAACCATACCTCGCAAATATCTCAGTTAGTGCTGTCACTCTTTTCTCTGCGATTGTAGACTTCATTACAAAATACTCATAGTAGCAACTGTAATAGCCAATCACAACCAGACTTGACTCTCCTGACGGAAATGGATCTATAAGATCAATGGCTACATCTTTCCATGGCCCGGCTGGTAGCAATGTGCTGTGTATTGGTTCAAGTGGGTTAGATTGGCTAACAACTTGACATTCTTGACAGGATTTGACCATTTTTTCTGCATCCTTCTCTATTCCAGACCATCAAACCTTGGTTCTCAGGTTCTGCTTCATACCATCCACTCCTAAATGATCTTCATGAGGCAATGCCATCATTCTGTTCCTTAGCTGCCTTGGCATTACAATTCTGCTGCTTCTGAGCACACATTTCCCCATTGTGTACAATTCATTTCTTACAGCAACATAGGACTTGTGTGTACTTTTCTCCCACTCTCCTGTCTGGATCCTCTGCCTGATATCTCCTAGTTCTGGATTTCTGTTTGACTCTCGCTCTCTTTCTCCCTAGTTGTCATTGCTCTGGGTGTCGAGTGTACCACTACAAATCGTTCAAACGATTTTGCTTCCTTCTCTAGACACTAGTCTCAACCTCTCATCATGTTCTTCACGAGAGTCATCATGAACGATGATGTCATCTGAAATATTGGCCACTCCTGGGACACCTTGAATTACTTTATGGGTCTTGTGCTGGTAAACCTCAGGTGCTGTGTTTATGCCAAATAACAGCCTTTTGTATTGTTCAGTCCACAGTTTCTGAAAAATTGTCACCTTCCTAGAATTTGTGTGCAACTCTAACTGGTGGTACCCCACTTTAAGTCCAACTTGGAAAACATCTTAATTGCCGACATCTCCTGGAGTATTTCATCTATAGTTGGTAGAGGATAGTGTTCTGTAACCATTCACCTGTCTCATATCAATGCACAGTCTTATGTCTCCATTTGGCTTGGGCGGCACTTCCACTACTGGACTCCCCCAAGGTGTTGGTCTTTCTACTGGTTCAACAATATTTTGATGGATTTTGATCCTGGATCTTGGTTTCTGTAAAGTAGTGTATTTGTGACTTTACCTTTAAGAAACCATACTTTTAAGAGATCAGGCCACTGATGCAACTGATGACATCATCAGGCATATGTAAGGAGGAAACACCATTTTGAGAGACACACTTAGCATATGGTTTTACAGAGAGCAGACACACACCAGCGAGGAAAAGACCTGTACCTGAAATCATGCAATGTCAATAAGTAAGACAATATGTAGTGTTTGTGTTGGATCTGAATATAAAGCCATCTTTAATGAAGACTTAAGAACTTAGCACAACATTACAATTTCTGGCGACAAGGAGAAAATAAGAGAAAAAAAAAGATAAGACGAAGCACAAGGTTAAGAAAGCAAACACAGAAAAAAATGGTCAAAAGAAAACCAGGATGGGATCAGAGAGAAAATGTGGACTGGAACAGAGAGAAAACCTTGGCTGGGACAGAAAAAATGTTTTGCAGGTACTCAGAAATAAGAAAAATAAACATGATGCAACCATAAATTAATTATTAAAAGGGGTGCAAACCTGAACACACTAGCCATTTTAAGAAAAAAAAAGGTTTATGAGAAGACTAACCACACAGCTAACGCAGGAACATACAGAAGACTTGTGTCAATGATTCCGATTTTAGCAAAAGCAATCACCATATATATGCAACAATTGCCAATTTTTCCACTCTTTACAGGGACAGACAGCAAGCCAAGGCCACATTGGAGTAAATGGCTAGCAAGATTCCAATGCCTAATGTTGGCACTTGCTATCAATACACCCCGATAAAAGAAAGCATTACTCCTACGCTAGGCTGAACCAAAAGTCGATGCTATCTTTGATACCCTTACAGCCACTGGAACCGATGATGATTACGATGAAGCAAAGAATGCTCTAATAAGATATTTTCAACTGAGGGAAAATCCTCAATACGAAATTTATGTCTTCAGGCAAGCAAAACAAGATAAATGTGAGACCCTTGACCACTTTGTGACGAGACTCAGATGTCTGAGCCAGAATTGTAACTTCACAGACGTGGACAAAGAAATCAGACCCCAAATCATTATGACTATCAAGACTAAGAAGGAAAGCTCTTAGAAAGGGTGAATCATTAAACTTGCAAAGGTTACTCGATATTGGCAGAACGCTGGAAGCCAGTGAAAGACAAGCCAAGGGGAAAAGGCAAATAACATAGGATGAGAATCTCCTGAGGCCAGGTCAAGATTGTCAACAGAATCCATGAATGCCACAAGAGGTTGGTTTCACTAGAGAAACACACAAAACACAAGGGCACAAAGGAAACACAGAGAAAGGTTTGAGGCATGTCAAGGACGACTAAGTCAGAGATTACAGTTATACAATCATTGTGGTGGTGCATATCCTCACTACAAAACTTGTCCTGCAAGAGGAAAGAAGTGTAAAGCCTGTGGGAAAGTAGAACATTTCACAAGAGTATTCTGTTTGAAAGCCTGCACAAGACATTAATAGAGTTGAATGCCAGAAGGAAGATTACATTTTCGCAACACAAGAGGTTTTTGTTGCTCGCAATCACAAGTACCGATGCCTGCCCATGTGCGATGTGTTCGTAGGAAATTCGACAAGCTCTGCAGTAATTAACTCAGGAGCAACAGTCAACATAATGGATGGTCTGACATTCCACGAGTTATAGAGAAAACAGAAACTACAACTGAACAAGCTGATATCTATTCTCCGAAGGATCAGATACCCCTCCACGGGTCCTAGGGGTCATCCAAGTCTCTGTCAAATCCTCCCATGGGTCCACATGTCAGACTGAGTTCCATGTTGTTGACTCAAGCAAGGGAAATCTGCTAAGGTTTGAAACTGCCAGCGAATTGAAGCTGATGATGATCAACACTGTCAGAGTACAGAACTACCTGATGAAAGAAGACATCCTGAAGAAGTATCCATAAATCATGCCTATTCAACCCTAAGTGCACTTAATGGAAAGCTTGAGGGATAGAGACAAGAGTCAAAACAGAAGATAAAGGCACGTGCAGACTGATGGATGCTCGCAAAAGATAGTGGAATAAAAGAAGGAGACAAAGTCCTGGTTCAGCAAGAGAAAACATCAAAACTTAGCTCACCATTTGACCCAAGAGTGCTTACAGTAGTTGAGAGAAAAGGAAGCATGATCATAGCGAAAAGAGGAAATTACATTGTGACAAGAAATATAATCTTCTTCAAAAAAGTCCATGCTAAAACATAACAGCTCAACACTACAGCTTCTACCTTTCTGTTCAATCCAAAAGGCATCCTTCATCCAGGCTGAGCTACTGGCATGACATTGTCATAAATGGTCAGCTTCACCTGATGATCACAAAGCTTTCCCATTCCTTGGAAAGTAGGTTTGAACTCCTCCTTCAGTTCAGCATATGTCTTCACCAAGTTTACCTTCAATCCAATATGCAACACCCCTCAGCTTGAGCTGTCTCACTGTTCATAAGTGGTTTCCCCATTCTCTTCGATGACCACAAACTCTGCATCTACCTTTTCATCACCTACTTGCACTATAGCCTTGAAACATCTGACAGTATGAAGCATTATCTTGAATGTGTATGAGGACAACTTCTTCACACATTTCCCCGATATGCACTTAATTCTCTTCTTCTTCAATTCTTCCCACAATGTCCTATCAACCACATTGCTATCACTTCCAGAATCCACAAAAATTTCCACCTTCACCCCACCAATTAGCACTGGAACTTTTCCATGTTTCCCATCATTGGCTGCAAACATGTATTCCTCATCACATTCACCACCATTTTTGCCATCATCCTCTACTCGGCATACATTTCTGTCTTGTTCAATCCTCTGTCCTCGCTTTTCCTCTCCAGACTTTCCTCTCTGCTCAGTTTCTTTTCTGTATTTCCTAGCAAAGTGATCCTTTCCTTTACATTTTCTAAAGGTCTTGCCTTTAGCAGGGCAGTGATCATCCATCCCAAAATGTCCCAAATTTCCACAGTTGAAGCACTCTTTTTCAGTCTTACTTGGGCTACTCCTACCTTGTTCAACGGAGAGTTTCATATGTTGACTTTTTTTTATTAAAATAAAACCACCCTCTGGTGGATCTAAGCCTGTTCATTTGACTTGAGTTTGATCCAGGATATCCTGAAGCAGAAACATCTGCATCAAATTTCTTTGACTGGAATTTATCTTCCACAGCTTCAAATGAAGCCGCCACCTTCAATGTTTCCACCAAGGTTAACACATCTCCTTTTTCAAGCAACTTGCGCCGCAAGTAGTTCAACTAGCAACTTTATGTGACTTGATCCCTGAGCTGATTATCCAAATCATTTCCATAATTACATCACTTAGATGCTTGGTGCAATCTAGTGACAAATTGCGAAACAGTTCCCCCATCTGTCTACTTCGTCTGTCAAAAAACCTGTAGCTGAAATATTGCATTCATCTTCACCACATAATAATAGTTTAACGTATCCATGGCCTTGTCATAATCATCCCATTCTCCTGTGCCACTAAGTGTTTTGAATGTTTCTCTCATTGATGCCCCAGTATTATAGAGCAACAAAGCCCTCCATTGCGCTCGCTGTGCCATCGCCCCATCAAGAAACAGGCCCCTGCTGTCTGCGTATGCCACAAACTCTACCAGCCACGCGACCCATTGTGCACTCACGACACTGGCTTCACCATTCAGATCAAACTGATTTACATCTCTAAGCCTGGAAGATTCCGATCTGCCAAAAGCCATATCTGACTACAACAGTTTAGCAGACTAAACCAATATTTTAGTCCTCGTCGCCAATGGCGGATCCTCCAATAATGACACTTAACAAGACTGAGACTTAACTTGATTCACAGATTTTATTCAGTCATCTTCACACTTCAGATGCCATCCTCCAACATGTACTATCTGACCTTTTAATCCCCGGGTCCGGTGACCTCCTAACTAATACAAAATGTACCTTATAGTGTCTAATGTGTGAGTACCATATACTATTCAATATGCAAGTCCACATAACACTCAGTTATCATCTTGATAGTAGTCACTTTAGGTTAGAAGTACTGTTATTTTCTTACTCCAGTGTTTGGTATTGTTTTTAGAACCAGAATTAGCATTAATCATGCTAGAGAAGGTAGAATGTACATTTATTTATATTTTGCCATGCTAATAGATTTGTATAGAATACCAGCCTTGCAACCTATAAGATATTGGAAATTCATTCATCCCACAATATCAGGAAATTGTAAATCATTTACAGATTGCAGCTTCTCAGTATCACCTGAAAGGAAGAATTTTTTCTGCATTCTTTATGAATCCACATTGAAATCTTCCATTTGGCAAATAAATTTGGGATATTCAACCCTTCTAAACTTCCACCATGAGAAAAACTACCCATATATCTTGTGTTATAACTTTTAACTTAACATAATAAAATTACTTAACAGTGAAGACAAATGCACGTCCCTTACAGTCAGAAACAGGGGAATTTATTATGGGGAATAAAGAAATGACTGACCAACTAAATGCATACTTTGGTTCTGTCTTCACAAAGGAGAACACAAATATTATACCAGAAATGTTGGGGAACACAGGGCTTAGTGAGAGAGAGGAACTGAAGGAAATCAGTATTAGTAGAGAAATGGTGTTGGGGAAATTGATGGGGTTGAAGGCCAATAAATCCCCAGGGCCTGATGGTATGCATCCCAGAGTACTTAAGGAAGTGGCCCTAGAATTAGTGGATGCATTGGTGGTCATCTTCCAAGATTCTATAGACTCTGGAACAGTTCCTACAGATTGGAGGGTAGCTGATGTAACCCCACTATTTAAAAAGGGAGGTTGAGAGAAAGAAGGGAATTACAGACCAGTCAGCCTGACGTTGGTAGTGGGGAAAATTCTAGAGTCCATTATCAAAGATTTTATAGCAGAGCACTTGGAGAACAGTGGTAGAACTGGGTAAAGTCAGCATGGATTTACAAAAGGGAAATCATGTTTAACAAATCTACTAGAATTCTTCAAGGATGTAACTAGTAGAGTTGATGAGGGGGAGCCAGTGGATGTGGTTTATTTGGACTTTCAGAAGGCTTTCGACAAAGTCCCACATAAGAGATTAGCGTGTAAAATTAAAGCGCATGGGATTGGGGGTAGTGTATTGCGATAGATAGAAAATTGGTTGGCAGACAGGAAACAAAGAGTAGGGGTAAATGGGTCTTTTTCCAAATTGCAGACAGTGACTAGTGGGGTACTGCAGGGATCAGTGCTAGGACCCCAGCTATTCACAATATATATTAATGATTTAGATGAGGGAACTAAATGTAATATCTCCAAATTTGCAGATGACACAAAACTGGATGGGAGGGTGAGTTGTGAGCTGGATGCAGAGAGGCTTCAGGGTGATTTGGACAAGTTGAGTGAGTGGGCTAATGCATGGCAGATGCAGTCTAATGTGGATAAAGTGAGGTTATCCACTTTGGTAGCAAAATCAGGAAGGCAGATCATTATCTGAATGGCTATAAACTGAGAGAGGGGAATATGCAGCGAGACCTGGGTGTTCTCGTACACCAGTCGCTGAAGGTAAGCATGCAGGTGCAACAGGCGGTAAAAAAGGCAAATGGTATGTTGGCCTTCATAGCGAGAAGATTCGAGTACAGAAGCAGGGATGTCTTGCTGCAATTATACAGGGCCTTGGTGAGGCCACACCTGGAATATTGTGTGCAGTTTTGGTCTCCTTATCTGAGGAAGGATGTTCCTGCTATAGAGGGAGTGCAGCGAAGGTTTACCAGACTGATTGCTGGGATGGCGGGACTGACATATGAGGAGAGATCGAACAGGACTTGACAGGGTAGATGCAGGAAGGATGTTCCCGATGGTGGGGGAGTCCAGGACCAAGGGTCATAGTCTCAGGATACGGGGTAAACCTTTCAGGACTGAGATGAGGAGAAATTTCTTCACCCAGAGAGTGGTGAGCCTGTGGAATTTGTTACCACAGAAAGCAGTTGAGGCCAAAACATTGTATGTTTTCAAGAAGGAGTTAGATATAGCTCTTGGGTCTCAAGGGATCAAAGGGTATGGGGCAAAAGCGGGAACAGATTACTGAGTTGGATGATCAGCCATGATCATAATAAATGGCAGAGCAGGCTTGAAGGGCCGAATGGCCTACTCCTGCTCCTATTTCTATGTTTCTATATCCTGCGGTTCACAACTCAGTTCTGTTCTCCATTAAATTCTATCCTTTCCTTCTGCTCCCGAACTGATAATCACCATGTACTCAATCTGACTGCCTGGCTGAGAACTGACATAACTTTCCAATAGAGGCATGTGTATTTCAGGTATAGCCAGTTCATGGAATCACAATTCTGACTTTCTAATTGGCCATTAAATACTCCACTGAATGAGCCACTGGGCCATTCTCTCCCTGGCAATAGTCTGCAATTAAGCCATTCTGTTCACAACTTTGATGTCACCTTTGACCCCCGAGATGAGCTTCTGACCTCATTTTTGTGCCATCATTAAGACTGCTGTCATGCAGGCCCCCACCTGCCAAGAATGAGGCACATTAATTTCGCCACATGGGCATTAAATTTCAAATTGTTGCTGGGAAGAAGAGAAGGCTTGTTAGAAGGAATTGCTTGGCCCCTGGCTGGAAAGACATTTTTGCATATTAGCAGACAGTGTTCGAACAAAGGAGCTAGCCCCTGCTCCCATACAATACACAGAACAGACCTGGTCAAAGCAGTCAGTCGTGTGGCCACCATGCTGGCCAACCTGGGGAGTTTTAAGTTGTAGAGACGGTGTTTGAACTGGCAGTAAGCTCTTTGCTCCTGGACTGAAAAAGACCTCCTCTCCTCCTGTCTGCTCCCATCTTTTTCTCACAGAACTGAAACCCACTGAAGACACATGAACCCCAAGAAAGAAAAGTCTCCGACAGTGAACAAGGTTTAAGAAGAATACTGAGCCCCAACGAAAGACAAGATCAACCTACAAAAGGGCTCTACATGGAGCTCAAAGAACCGTAACAAGCTCTTCAGATATTGCCTCAAACCTTTCCACTTTATTTTTCTTCTGCTCTTTTCTGCCTCTATTTGCATGTGCTTATCGCATAAGCATGCTAGCGTGGGCACGTCGTGTATCCGTAGGCATCAACTGAATTAGAGTTTAAGTTTAATAAAATTTCACCTTTCTTCTTTAAACCTAAGAAAGCCTGTTTGTGCTCATTTCTTTGCCTTATAATTGGAAAGTGGTGAATAAAGATTCACCAAGGGGGAGCGAAAAACAGTGTGTTTAAAAATTAAGCCCTGTTATAGTAAGACCAGGTGAAGGCTGAAAGGGAACCCTAGACCTCTTTCTCACCTGGTCATAACACTGCCTATTTCCACCTCTCTAACATCACTAACCTTGGTTTGTCTCACCTCATCTGCTGCTAAAACCCTCATTCATGCCTTCGTTACCTCTAAAATTGACTATTCCAATGCACTCCTGGTTGGTCTCCCACATTCTACTCTCCCTAAACTTGAGATCATCCAAAGCTCTGCTGCCCATGTCTTAATTCATACCAAGTCCAGTTTCCCTATCACCCCTCTGCTTGCTGACCTACATTGGCTCCCGGTCAAACAACATCTTGATTTTAAGATTCTCATCCTTGTTTTCAAATCCCTTCATGGTCTCATCATTCCCTATCTCTGCAATTTCTTCCAGACCCACGACCCTCCAAGATATCTGCATTCCTGTAATTCTGGCCTGTTGCTAATCCCTGATTTTAATTGCTCCACCATTGGTGGCCGTGCCTTCAGTTGCCTAGGCCCCAAGTGCTGAAATACCCTCCCCACACCTCTCTGCCTCTCTACCTCGCTTTCATGCTTTAAGACACTCTTTAAAAACCTACCTCTTTAACTAAGCTTTTTGTCATCTGACCAAATATCTCATTTTGTGGCACAGTGTCATACTTTGTTTTATAAGGCTCCTGTGGAGCGCCTTAGGGCATTTTATGACATTAAAGCCACTATATAAATATAAGTAGTTGTTATTGTTGAAATAACTCATTTTTAAAAAAGCTTTTATGGGAAAATAAGATTTGGGTTTGCAGTTCAACATAGATTTTTTTTTTCTTTGGCCTCCTTATCTCGAGAGACAATGGGTAAGCGCCTGGAGGTGGTCAGTGGTGTGTGGAGCAGCGCCTGGAGTGGCTATAAAGGCCAATTCTAGAGTGACAGGCTCTTCCACAGGTGCTGCAGAAAAATTTGATTGTCGGGGCTGTTACACAGTTGGCTCTCCCCTTGCGCCTCTGTCTTTTTTCCTGCCAACTGCTAAGTCTCTTTGACTCGCCACACTTTAGCCCCGCCTTTATGGCTGCCCGCCAGCTCTGGCGAATGCTGGCAACTGACTCCCACGACTTGTGATCAATGTCACAGGACTTCATGTCGCGTTTGCAGACGTCTTTAAAGCGGAGACATGGTCGGCCGGTGGGTCTGGTACCAGTAGCGAGCTCGCTGTCCAATGTGTCTTTGGGGATCCTGCCATCTTCCATGCGGCTTACATGGCCAAGCCATCTCAAGCACCACTGACTCAGTAGTGTGTATAAGCTGGGGATGTTGGCCGCCTCGAGGACTTCTGTGTTGGAGATACGGTCCTGCCATCTGATGCCAAGTATTCTCCGGAGGCAGCGAAGATGGAATGAATTGAGACGTCGCTCTTGGCTGACATATGTTGTCCAGGCCTCGCTGACACAGAGCAAGGTACTGAGGATACATGCTTGATACACTCGAACTTTTGTGTTCTGTGTCAGTGCGCCATTTTCCCACACTCTCTTGGCCAGTCTGGACATAGCAGTGGAAGCCTTTCCCATGCGCTTGTTGATTTCTGCATCTAGAGACAGGTTACTGGTGATAGTTGAGCCTAGGTAAGTGAATTCTTGAACAACTTCCAGAGCGTGGTCGCCAATATTGATGGATGGAGCATTTCTGATGTCCTGCCCCATGATGTTCGTTGTCTTGAGGCTGATGGTTAGGCCAAATTCATTGCAGGCAGCTGCAAACCTGTCGATGAGACTCTGCAGGCACTCTTCAGTGTGAGATGTTAAAGCAGCATCGTCAGCAAATAGGAGTTCCCTGATGAGGACTTTGGGCTTCGCTCTTAGATGGGCAAGGTTGAACAACCTGCCCCCTGATCTTGTGTGGAGGAAAATTCCTTCTTCTGAAGACTTGAACGCATGTGAGAGCAGCAGGGAGAAGAAAATCCCAAACAGTGTGGGTGCGCGAACACAGCCCTGTTTCACGCCACTCAGGATAGGAAAGGGGTCTGATGAGGTGCCGCTATGTTGAATTGTGCCTTTCATATTGTCATGGAATGAGGTGATGATACTTAGTAGCTTTGGTGGACATCCAATCTTTTCTAGTAGGCTGAAGAGACCACATCTGCTGACGAGGTCAAAGGCTTTGGTGAGATCAATGAAAGCAATGTAGAGGGGCATCTGTTGTTTGTGGCATTTCTCCTGTATCTGACGAAGGGAGAACAGCATGTCAATGGTCGATCTCTCTGCACGAAACCCACACTGTGCCTCAGGGTAGACGGGTCGGCCAGCTTCTGGAGCCTGTTTAAAGCGACTCGAGCAAAGACTTTCCCCACTATGCTGAGCAGGGAGATTCCACGGTAGTTGTTGCAGTCACCACGGTCACCTTTGTTTTTATAGAGGGTGATGATATTGGCATCGCGCATGTCCTGAGGTACTGCTCCCTCGTCCCAGCACAAGCAAAGCAATTCATGTAGTGCTGAGAGTATAGCAGGCTTGGCACTCTTGATTATTTCAGGGGTAATGCTGTCCTTCCCAGGGGCTTTTCCACTGGCTAGAGAATCAATGGCATCACTGAGTTCCGATTTGGTTGGCTGTATGTCCAGCTCATCCATGACTGGTAGAGGCTGGGCTGCATTGAGGGCAGTCTCAGTGACAACATTCTCCCTGGAGTACAGTTCTAGGTAGTGCTCAACCCAGCGGTCCATTTGCTTGCGCTGGTCAGTAATTATGTGCCCTGATTTAAATTTGAGGGGGCGATCTTCTTGATCTCTTGATCTTCTTGAAAAGCTCTCTTAATGCCATCATACATTCCTCTGATGTTTCCGGTGTCGGAGGCCAGCTGAATATGACTGCATAGGTGTTGCCAGTAGTCATTTGCGCAGCGCCTGGCTGTTCTTTGTGCAGTGCTTCTGGCTGCTTTAAGTGCTACGGATGTTAACTCGCTGGGGGCTTTTTTGTAGTTCAACAGTGCAATGCGCTTAGCGGCTGTGACAGGTTCCAGCTCTTCAATATAAGATTGAAACCAGTCTGCATTCCTCTTCGCACGTTTGCCGTAGGTGGTCAAAGCTGACTCATAGATGGCGTCTCTGATGTGGGTCCACTTGGTCTCAGCATCCCCTGTGGGAGTGTTTTGAGAGGCTGTTACAAGTGAATTTAGAAATTTTTGTAACAGCTGTGGATGAGAAATTCTGCTCGTGTTGATGCGTGGGTGGCCCTTCTGCTTGGAATGATGCAACTTCTTTGGTCTGAGTCTAACCTTGCTGCACACCAGGGAGTGGTCGGTGTCGCAGTCCGCACTGTGGAAGCTGCGTGTGATTTGAACATTGGTTAAGGAGGCTCGCCTTGTGCTGATGAGGTCTAGCTGGTGCCAACGACACGATCTTGGGTGCCTCCATGAAACCTGGTGACAGGGTTTAGTGTGAAAGAATGAGTTGGTGATGCAGAGGTTATGATAGGTACACAACTCAAGCTGTCTCTGTCCATTCTCATTCATCCTTCCAACGCCATAGCGCCCAAGGCAGGAGGGCCATGAGTCATGGTCGGCCCCAACCCTGGCAGTAAAGTCCCCCAGCAGGAACAGGTGTTCGGTGTTGGGGATGCTACTAATGATATTATGGAGTTCCTCGTAGAACTGGTCTTTAGCTTCAGGTGGGGAGCAGAATGTTGGAGCACAGATGCTGAGTCGGTGTACTGGACCAGAGGTGGTGAGCAGTCAGATGGACAGTATGCGTTCCGAGCCATTTGAAGGAGGCTCTATCATGCTGAGCAAGGAGTTTCTGATGTCGAAGCCCACTCCATGCTGTCTTGGTTCTTCATGATCCCTACCCTGCCAGAAGAAGGTTTAGTCTTGCTCTGCTAGAGATCCACTCGCGGGGAGGCGTGTCTCCTGAAGTGCTGCAATGTCTACATTGAGTCTACTGAGCTCGTTGTTGATGATTAATTTTGTGACATTTTCCACTATTATCCCTTTGCCTTGGGGAAAAATATGAGGGGCAAAAAGTTAGTTCAGTGGATTCTTCAGAAAGCTTCATAAAGATAAAAGGCTTGAATCTTTTGAGATAATCATGGTTCAGAGGTCATAGAAAGCAATAAAAAATGTACCGTTAAAGGCTTCTATAAAAAAGCATGACTAAATGTCACACTTGACTGACACATTGAAGCTCAACAGAGATAGAAACAGGAATAGGCCAATCAGCCTCTCGATTCAGTTCTTCCATTCAGTCAGATCATGGTTGGTCTGACTTCAACTCCCTTTACCTGCCTTAAATCCATATTCCTTGATATCCTTACTTAACAAGGTTTATCAGTCTCAGTTTTGAAAATTTCAACGGAACCAGCATTCACATTCTTAGTGGGGAACTTTGCAACTTCCTTCTCCCATTTACACAATTTACTGTGTCTCCTAATTTGGTGTCATTGCAATTTTGGATATATAAGTCTGCATTCCTTCATCCAAGTCATATATAATATATTATACATTTAGTCTTATATTATTCATATATATATATATATATATATATACACACACATATGGTGAAAACCTGAGACCCCAGTACAGATCCCCGGGGAACACCACATGTCACATCCCACCAACCAGCATGTATTCGCTTTATCCCTGTTCAGTCTCCTACCTCCCAATCAATTACCAATCCATAAGGTTAACTTCAATTCTGTTAACAAATGTTAACAAATTAGCATTTTGTGACATTTTCCACTATTATCCCTTTGCCTTGGGGAAAAATATGAGGGGCAAAAAGTTAGTTCAGTGGATTCTTCAGAAAGCATCATAAAGATAAAAGGCTTGAATCTTTCAAGATAATCATGGTTCAGAGGTCATAGAAAGCAATAAAAAATGTACAGTATAAAAAAGCATGACTAAATGTCACACTTGAATGACACATTGAAGCTGAAAGGCTTTAACCCCTTATGACAGAAATTTTACTTCAAAGTCAAATATATACATTTGTGCTAATTTTTTCTTGCACCAGAAAAGAAAATAAACTTCAGTTCTTTCCATTTCTATAATTCCAAATTTTGATATTCAATATTAGAAATATACAATTGTTGTTAAAGATGTCTTGCAGGAATCATTTAGAAAGTGCAATTGGAAAGTTACAAAGGAAATACAGGATTTAAGAGGTACTGTGAGTTAAAGATCAGTGCTACTTAAATGAAGGAAATCAAAAATCTAAAGACCAACATTCTTTATTCGCAGTTGCAGGTACAAACCTGTGTCTGTTCAGCATAATTTCTGCCTTCAAATATTAAGCTGCACATGTCGAACAGAAACCATTATTAACTTAGTGTTTTGTCTCTGCTTAAGAAAGTTGTGGGTTCAAGCCCAACTCCAGACCTTGAGTAAAATGTAGCCTGACATTTCAGTGCAGTACAGAGGGATTGATGTATGGTTGGAGGTGCTGTCTTTCAGATGAAACAGAAAATGGAGGCCTCATCTACCCGTTCATAAGGATGTTAAAGATCTGATGTCACTATGTGAGGATGAGAAATGAGTTTTCCTGTAGCCTTGCCTTCCCATATTTCATTCCCAACGAGCAGCAGCAAAAATAGCTTAATTGGCCTTTCATTGCATTGCTGTTTGAGAGACACTAGTTTACACAAAGCAGTGGCTACATTTGACCACTGAACAAACATGACAGCATTTCAAAGTAATCCTTTGGATGTTTCAGAAAGACATGATAAAATGTCCTTCCTTCCTTCCCTCCTCTCCCTCCCTTTCCTTCCTTCCTTCCTTCCCTCCCTCTTTCGTTCCTTCCTTTCCTTCCTTCCTTTCCTTCCTTTCCTTCCTTCCTTCCTTTCCTTCCTTTCTTTCCTTCCTTCCTTTCCTTTCCTTCCTTCCTTTCCTTCCTCCCTTTCCTTCCTTCCTTCCTTTCCTTCCTTCCTTCCTTTCCTTCCTTCCTTCCCTTCCTTCCTTCCATTCCTTTCCTTTCCTTCCTTCCTTTTGTTCTTTCGTTCTTTCTTTCCCCATGTTTAGTTTGGCTAATCCCACTTCTGCTTATTAACAAATCTTATGTCTTTTGATTCTTGTTGAGAAAAGAAAGTTTACATTCTGTACACATCTATACTTTAATCGCTGTCAGTGGCATTCATTTCTTGTTCATTTGTAAATGAGATTTCTGATTAAAACAAAGAGATTGCTCCCTGATGACTCAGTTTGTAATAACGAAGCCATGCAAAACAGAGGATCCTAAACTTTATTCCCTGGTCTTTAGTGAGCAGGTTAATCTCAACAGTCGAGATTCTACTGTTCCCTCAGGAATGCCAGCTAGGGAGCGGGTTCCCTCTACCAATTATTATTCAGGGAACCCTGATAGAAACCTCATGTCTGTGGGCGTCAGGACAGAATCAGGTTGGGCTATGGTGTCCCCAGTGTTAAAATAGACTGCTGACATCCATTATCTTGGTTCACACATGAAGAATGCCCCTTTGGATAGGGTAATGGTACTCACAGAATCATGCCTCAGGTAAGGAGTTACCATCTTTGGGGAAGAGCAGGGGGGAAATTGGCAGAAAAAGCTCCCCAAAACAACCAAAGTAAAAGTTTACCTAACTTTGCTTACATTGCATTGGAGTGCATAAAAACATGTGACTATTGATGCACTACCAATCGCACTTGAAGAACAATGTGAGGGTGACTTATTGTTAACACTGTTTACATGGCTGTGGTGTAGGGGGAGATGTCAGAACTCCTTCCATGTATGTTTAATTGTTTGTTTTCTGGCTTCTGACTCCGGTCCTTCCAACTGAGATTAATTGACGGGAATCAGCTCTTTTCAGAAATGTAAAGGCAGACACAGTTTTAAAAAACTTTTCAAAAGGACAATCTAAAGACAGGCTTGGCTTCTGTGCCACTTACTAATAAGACAAAGCAACACAAAGCTAAATCTTGGAGCTCTAATTGCTGGCACCAATTTCATCTTACACTAAGGATATAGTGCTCATTTAACATTGGTGTTCTGAAAATGTCATTGTAACTCTGATGTCAAAGGTGAAGTATTAAGAAAAGGAACATTTGAAGCTGTGAGATCAGTTCCACTCTCTTCATCTCTCCTGTGTGAAAGACACTGTGCTCTGAGTTTTATATATTTTTTTTTCTTTATTGAATTCTGTGAGCTGTATTGTCAGTTTTAAAGATGATTCTCGTTTTTTTTTAATTTAGAGATACAGCACTGAAACAGGCCCTTCGGCCTACTGAGTCTGTGCTGACCATCAACCACCCATTTCTACTAATCCTATCTTCTTACCACATCCCCACCTTTCCTATATTCCCCTACCACCTACCTATACTAGGGGCAATTTATAATGGCCAATTTACCTATCAACCTGCAAATCTTTGGCTGTGGCAGGAAACCAGAGCACCCAGCAAAAACCCACGCGGTCACAGGGAGAGCTTGCAAAGTCCGCACAGGCAGTACCCAGAATTGAACCCGGGTCGCTGGAGTTGTGAGGCTGCAGTGCTAACTACTGCGCCGCCCAATTCTTGTTTCCTGGAAAGCCATTACATATAAAACCGCATGGATTTCTGTCGGACATGTAGGTAAATACAATAAGCAGTTTTGTGTGGTCTTTTCACATGGTTGTCAGATGTTCTTTTGGATGCTAATTATATTAGTGCTGAATGAACTTACTAAGTGTAGGATAGTAAATAACGTGTTGGCAAATAAAAGGTTACATTGGTTGATGTTGGGTATTATTACCATTCTTGCACTGAATGTGTTAGAAATGTTCTAAAAGTGCTTACTCAAATAGCCAGCAAATGAAGTAAATTTAATTTACTTCCAGACTTGTTTAGGCCTGCCTCCTTTTTTTTAAATTCTAAACGAACTTTCTTGTTTTCAATGCAACACCGTTAAAATGGAACAAAAAGCAGAATATGCTGGAAACGCCCAGCAGGTCCGTCAGCATCTGTGGGAGAACAGATGTGTTAAGGTGTCAGATGTGACTCCTTGGTCTGCCATTTTTCTCTGAAAACCACAGAACAATAACCTGGATGATTGCCGATTCTGCTGGTAAGCTTTTTGTCTCTAGATCTGCTCTTCAATACTGATGAATTGTCTGTCATTGCCCTAGATATTACCAAAGCGGAGGCAGAATATGCTAACATGGAGTTATAAACAAATTTCCATCATATGGCATCCCATTATAGCTTTGTTCATGGCTATCTAGTTTCATCTCCCATTGCTCTATCTGTGCTAGATTAATGCATCACCCTTGGTTTCTTTTTCTTTTTTTCAGGAATTCCCCATGGTGTTGTCCTGTCATTCTTTTTGTACCTTGGAGGTGAAGGGGTTGGAGGGGGTGCGTGGGGGTTTGATCTGCTGAGATTTTTCAATTTTTGAGGTCTAAGCCACTTGTCTTTAGAGCCCACATACACCCTTTTGGAGGCTGCACAGCAGCTGCCACTACAATACAGATCCTGAATAAACCTGGAGAGCAGGAACTCCCAGATTAGAGAGTTACAGTGAAAGAAGAACAGTGGAACTCCTGTGGAATTATGCCTCTTACTAATCGAGCCAAAAGGTTGTTTATCATTTCTCATCTTTAATGATCCCTCCTTACTCTGTTTCTTTGAGTGATATGTCTGCGCTCACAGATGGATGTAAAAGATCCTGTGGCATTGCTCAAAGAAAAGCAGCAGAGTTCTCCTGATATCCTAGCCAATAATAAACCATCAACTAACAACATTACTAAAACAGATTATCTGGCCATTGTCTCATTGTTGTTTGTGGGACTTGGCCACGTTTCCCAATATTACTTCAGTAACTACACTTCAAAAAAGTACTTAATTGGCTGTGAATCACTTTGGGATATCCTGAGGGTTTGAAGGGTACTGTATAAATGTAAGTTTGTTTGTTTGTTCTTCATCTGTCAAAATTCTTTGCTTCACGATATCAAGTCATGTCAAAATGTTATTCAAACAGTTCCTTATTACTAAAGGTACCTCCAAGACACTAGACTTCATCGTTTACGTCAAATCACTTCTTTTCCTCTTGACAATTCTAAAATCTCTGAAGTCTATTTAAGATTGACATATTGCTGCAATATTTAGAGAAAAATCCCTCACTCGAGGAGAGATAAACCAAAATAGCTGGTTCTTCTAAAGGCAACAGAAACAACTTGCATTTATATAGTGTATGTAATGTAGGAAAACATCCCAAGACACTTCACAGAACATAATCAGACAAAAATTGACATCGAGCCAAAGAAGGCGATATTTGGAGAGATAACTGAAAGCTTGGTCAAAAAGGTTTTAAAGCAGGAGAGAAAGGTACAGAGGTTTAGGGCCAAAGCTTAGGGTCTAGACAGTTGAAAACATGGCTACCAATGGTTGGACGAAGCAAGTGAGAAATATTAAAGCCGCAAGAGTTGGAGAAACACATAGTTCTCAGAGGGCTGTAAGGTTGAAGAAGGTTACAGAGATGGGCGGCACAGTGGCGCAGTGGTTAGCACCGCAGCCTCACAGCTCCAGCGACCCGGGTTCAATTCCGGGTACTGCCTGTGTGGAGTTTGCAAGTTCTCCCTGTGTCTGCGTGGGTTTCCTCCGGGTGCTCCGGTTTCCTCCCACATGCCAAAGACTTGCAGGTTGATAGGTAAATTGGCCATTATAAATTACCCCTAGGATAGGTAGGTGGTAGGGAAATATAGGGACAGGTGGGGATGTGGTAGGAATATGGGATTAGCATAGGATTAGTATAAATGGGTGGTTGATGGTCGGCACAGACTCGGTGGGCCGAAGGGCCTGTTTCAGTGCTGTATCTCTAAAAAAAAAGGTAAGGAAAGCTGAGGCTATAGAGGGATTTTAAATAGGATGAAAATGAGCATGTGGCTGATGAATGAGTGACAATCTTTTTCTCAACACCAGCTTTCATTTCATGGCAACATTTTTTTATTTTATTGGTGCAACTACAGTTAGTGACCCCCGAGAGCTCCTTCTCTTATTCTTTATAAGCTTTAAATGTGCCATCCTGCATGCCCTTCATGTTCCCTACATCCTCACTGTATTGAAGTAATATACTCATTCTTTTTTGTGATCTCAAAACTGTGGAACCTATTACTTTTCTCAATCTTTGCTTCCTCAAGCTATTTTCAGACTTTTGAAACCTGTTCGGTGTACCGTAATTGCCACTTCTTGGTTTACCATATTTAGACTTTTTAACCTCACTAGTATCCTGCAGTACATAGAATTTGACACATTTCCTTAGTATCAGAAAGGAACTCATTGTTAAATCAATTAATTTTGACTTAATTTTGGACCACCATTTGAGAACAGTGACAGTATCTGTCAACATAAGAGTTAAATCAACCTGCTTCAGATAACCAATAAATATCATGCCTACACTCACTCAAATAAAGTGAAGGTTTGCGCTCCAATTAAAAACTGTTTATCCGTATAAATAAATGGGGATCAGTTTATGTAGCCATTGTATTTAATGAATGCACTCTCCTGTCTCGGAGACATGCTTTTGAATTTAAACAAGATGAAAGTCTGTTAGTTATAAGGGTCCATTGTAAAATGTGTGTTTTAATATTGTATGTACTTGTGTTTCAGTGTCAGTGTGTGAATGTAGTTCTAAATAAAACAGCTGATTTTAAGAACTTAGGATCCCTAATCAATTTTTCATCCTTATTATAAGCTGTAGGACTTCTCATTTGTCACGGTCACCTACTTAATGGACTATTTAACATCTTGTTCACTTGCTCTTTCTCTTCTGCAAAGGGGCCATTAGAGCAACTAATAGTTTCTGCAGGACCTGCAGTAGTTCTTTTCTTGCAGAGAGTAGTTGGAACATTTTGCCACTTTGAAAGGCTACATTTTTAAATAATCTTTCCAAGCTCAACTGATATTTGCTTTATGGACTTTTGTTTTCATGAACTTGCACAAATTTTCTATGTACTAGAATTGTGTGAGTGAAATAATGCATTCAACTGAATGTTGCATGAATGTTGCAATTGTATGTTATTCTTGCAATTCCATTGATCACTAGGGATGACATTTGTAGCTTTTCAGACCAGAAACATTTTACATATGATGAATAGCAAACAATAAAATAAACCATACTTGCAACAAGCACATTTAATAACTAGATTTAATAAACAAACCCTTTTTTCCAGGAAGTGGCTGCTTTGTTGTAATCTGTGAGTCATAGCCACCTGAGCTGCCCATCTGTATGCTATGGTTCTATTGTAAGGTGATTGGTAGAAGGATTAGAGGGGACATGAGGAAAATCTTTTTCACCCAGAGGGTGGTGGGTGTCTGGAATTCACTGCCCAGATCGGTGGTGGAGGCAGAAACCCTCAACTTATTTAAAAGATACCTGGACCTGCACCTGGAGTGCAGTAACCTGCAAGGCTACAGACCAGGTGCTGGAAGGTGGGATTAGATTGGGCAGCTAGTTCTTTCAGTTGGTGCAGACACGATGGGCTGAATGGTTTCTATGGTTCTAAGGTTTCTAGAGCATATTTTCTATTGTAAACTCCCCCTTTAAACTTTATGTTATTAAGTATGGTTAGAGAAGTTATTCAGTTGTACAGAAAAAAATACTACCAGACCTGTTGAGTATTTCCATCATCTTCTGTTTTTATCACAGAATAAAGGCTATTTGTTTATGTGAATTGAAGTGCGTCCGTACCTTTTCAGTTGTTTGGTCTCCCAAATGCTGTGTTGCCAAGTTACTCCGATGTCACAACTGAAGAAAGTTTACTGATTTGAAGTGGGTAAACATTTCTCTCTATAGCAGCTTTTTATAGTATAGGCAGGAATAATTAGCTAATATTAATAGCAGTGATGCATTCAATGAAAGGCTTGATGCATAGATGAGCGAGAAGGGAACAGAGGGATAAAAGGTATGATGTTCTCGGGACTGAAGTAAGGTTTAGCCGGGTTTGGTATAAGATATGTGAGGCAGAGACTGTAGGCTGTTGAACATCTTCTTTATTCTGTTTTACTTTCACTTTCCCTTCTCTAGCATGTATTCAACAGCAGCTCAAAGTGTACACAATGCACAATGCAATTGCAATTTCAAAACACTTCAACGCTACATCCCTCCCCTTCTTAGTAAATGAGAGATATAGCATGTTTCAATGGTTTATTTCCAAAAAATGTAAACAATAAGCTTAAACATAAATAGATCACTTGGTAACATAGTCACTTAAGTATGGTTGGTGCTTTGTCTCATGAGTAGGATATCGTCTGACATCAGATGTAGTCTCATTTGACTCATGTTCTTCATCTGAGATATCGATGTCGGAATTGGATTCAATGCTTCCAGTGCTTTGAAGAATGAAGCGTTTCTTGTGATGATTTGTGAACTGTGCTTAGCTGTGATCATTGATCCTTTTGTGTTGGTCACAACAAATGGTTGGATGTCATAATGGGTTGTTTGCTTTCCAACATGACCACCACATTTCACAAGTACTTTATCTTCTGGCTTAAGCGGTGTAGCTCTTAATTTCACGTTTCGCACTGCATTTACTTTCATTCAATCTTTCTGTTCTCGATCGTGTTTGTGTTCACGTTGATCATGAGCTCCAAGAAGTAGCTCAGAAGAGATGTGAGCATAGGATGTGCAAAGATGAGTATAGCTGGAGGTTTTACAATAGTTGAGTGAGGAGTTGCTCTGTAATTATGAAGAAAGTGATATAGTTCTTGCTTCCATGACTTGTTCTCAGCTGTAGCTGTAGCTGTATGTATCACTTCTTTCAATGTTCACATAAATCTCTCAACTTCTCCATTAGCTCTGGGCCAACGGGGGGGTGATTTTTCAAGAGTGAACCCTAGGTAGTTTGTGAATTTACTGAACTCATCGCTGTTGAATGGGGGTCCATTGTTACTTATTACCGTTTGAGGGACTCCAAACAAAGCAAGGATCTGGTCAATCTTTGGGATGACTGCTTTTATTGAAGTTGGCATAACTAATTCCACGATTGGGAATTTGCTGTAGTCATCAGTGGCAACAAGCAGGTGTTCACCTTGTGGCCAAATCGGCAAAGTCAACGCTGACTTCAATCCATGGTCCTGGAGGTGGTTTGGACAATTTGAGAGGATCTTGAAGATTTGACATTGTGGTTGCTTGACATGGCAAACACTGATTGATTTTGTGCTCTACCTTACAGTCTATTCCTGGGAACCGTACCTTTTCCCTAAGGAGTTGTTTGGTTTTGACAATTCCTTGGTGTCTTTCATGTGCTATATCAAAAATACATTCCCTCTATGAGTGTGGAATGACAATACAGTTGTTGCGCAGATCAGATGTGGTTGTAACAGTTAGCTCATTTTGAACATTGTGAAGACCTTGTGTGTGAGCGATTTTGTTTGTAGACGTTTTCTCGATCACCTCTTTCCAGTTTCATGATCCCATAGCCTCCATACATAATTGGAAAGCCTCTTCTTGTTTTGTTGCTGTTTTGGTGTTAGATCATTCTAGCAACCTTGGCACTATGTTTAGGCTTACATAGTTAGGGTGTTGTTCAGCAAGGTGTTTTTCCTCAGAACTAGTAGGATCGACTGTCGGCAACAGATGTCGTGAAAGATAGTCCGCTGGGTTGAGCTTGCCTGGCTGATATTCCACATGGAACTCGTACTCTTGTAATTTGAATATCCAAAATTCTATTCAAGTGGGTGGTTTGCTATGTGGATTGTTGATGGATTGTTGAACAAGCTCACTAGTGGTCTATGATCAGTTATTACTTTAAACTTGCTTCCATATAGGTGGAGATGAAAGTGTAGGATACCCCATGTGATTGACAGCACTTCTCTCTCTGTTTGCGAAAAACGTTGCTCGACAGGCATTAATGGTCTGCTTGCCATCGTGTTGATTGATAGGTTACCTGTCTTGTCTTTCTGTACAAGAACTGTGTCTGAGCCAACCAGGCTTGCATCCATAACTAGCTGGGTGGTTTTCTCAGAGTCGAAATAGGCAACTTGTTGATAGGTGTCATTTGATCTGGTGTGCTGCCTGTTTGTGTGATTTAGTCCATTTCCACTTGGTGGTCTCTTTTATCAGATCGTGTAGGGGGGCAGGTAGTGTAGCAATGAAACGACTACAGTACGTGACGAGTCTCAACAGACTCTGGATTCTTGCACATTTGTAGGATCTGCAGTGTTTGCAATGGCTTCAATGTTCCATGGATCTGTTGATGCTCCTTCACCACTGAACACGTGACCAAAGAATTCAATTCTGCTTTCATTAAACAAGCGCTTGTCTTTGTTCAAGGTGAGGATACATTCTCTGAGACGTTGTAGACACATGTAGGTGTGTCTCGAGTTCCTTTTTGGTGTGGCCATAGAAGAGAATGTCATCACTGATGTTCAGCATGCCTTCAAGTCCTTGATGTGCAGATTGAATCAAGTGCTGAAATACCTTAGCTGCTGAGCTGACTCCAAAGTTGAGCCTTTTGTATCAGAAAAGTCTGATGTGAGTAGAGAATAGAGTAAAATGTCTCAATTCTTCTACAAGGTCAAATTGATGGTAGCCTGCATTGAGGTCAAGTTTAGCAAGGTGTTTAGAACCATTTACTTTCTCTATGATTGTCGGTGTCAAGTATCTTTCTTGTTCCATGGCTTGGTTTGGTGATCACATATCAATGCCGATTCTAATCTGCATACAGTTCAAGAATGTTTTTGTTATGCAAAGGAATCGTGTATGTGACTGCAATCATGTGTAGATCTGTTGCTGTGTGGAAATTGATAAGTGTGTCATATTCTGCAGATGTGACGTAGAGTAGAGCATTCATTCTAGTGTCTTGGAGTGAGACTGGTGTTTCAAAAGTTTCGAGGATTTTCAGCAGTTTGTCACTGTTGTAAGGGAACATTTTTCATATACCCTGGCTTGCAGAGAATGGGGCAATCCTGAAGTTTGTTGAATGTTTTGTTTCCCATGACACTGACAGATGCTCCTGTTTCTATGAGAGCATTTAAGCCCGGGCAGTCAATGGTCACAGTAACACATGGCTGTTTGCTGTGTCTGAGAACTCAAAAATATATTCAGTGACTACCGCCTCTACATTAGCTACATTCTCCTGCCTTTTTGCTGTGGTATGCATAAGTGGCACACTTCTGTTGGTATTGGTTTTGGTAATTGATTTTGCTGATGAGCGACATACATGCGCAAAGCAGTTGGGGTTTCCACAAGCTTTACACTGTTTACCAGTAGCAGGACACTCAGTCCGGTGTGGGTAAGCACCACCACAATGGAAACATTCTTTGGACAGGTTGCAACTCTGTTTGTGAGATGGCTGTTGTTGCTTTGCAGGTGGTTTCCTGGCATGTGAGCGATGAAGAGTTTTCACAGGAGTTGAACTTGAAATGTGGTACCTACTGTTAGCAGCCTCAACTTCAATAGCCCTGGACTCTACGATAGCGATTTTGCGAACCCCAACAGCTCTGACAGCTTTATGTCTTTCTCGAGTGCTTTTCAGTGTGGTTGACTGAAGAGATAGCCTTTCATTATTTGTATTTTCATTTCATGTTTGACATGCTCAACATCACTGAAGTCACATTTGGTTACTTGTTGCCTTAATCGCGTGCAATATTGGTCAATTATCTCATCTGCTTCTTGCTTAGTGCATTGGAATACAATGGTTTTGTATATGGTGTTTTTCTTGGGTATAAAGTAGGTTGCCAGTGCATTTTTTGATGAGTCGTAGTCATTTTGCTCAGGCTTAAGTGTCACAAAGTTATCTTCTAATTCTTCACCTTCATAGTGTAGAAGCAAGACTTTTTCCTTCTGTCATCTGTGATTGCGAAACCTGTCATCGTGCCTTTTAAATGTTGCAGCCACTTTTGCCAATTTGGGGATACAGATGATGGCTCTGATTGCACATCAAATGGTGGTAAATTGGGCATAGACAATGCCATATTGATCAGTAATGCAGTGATAAAGGATCCGGGATAGTTTTCTGGAAACTTTTCTGCAATGACCTCAGATTATATATCTTTTTTTTGATTGGATGGTTATTTTGGAGAGATTAGTGTGTGTGTATACACTGTACAAGCTTCCGGTGTGTCACTCTAACATAGTCTCCAACTTAAAATGCTGTTCGTAAAAGAGTTTCATACCTGAAAGCAATGTTTCCTGTTTGTTTACCATCTGGTTACTTTTTACCTTGCTGCCATTGTGACGTTCTCGGGACTGGAGTGAAGTTTAGCTGGGTTTAGTATAAGATATGTGAGAATGAGACTGTGGGCTATTGAACATAATGGAGTCTTCCTAATTCTATTTTACTTTCACTTTCCCTTTCTCTAGCATGTGTGTTCTACAGCAGCCCCTAATGTGCACAATGCACAATGAAATTGCAATTTCAAAACACGACAGCACTACAAAAGGCATGGGTGGGAAAAAAGTAATTAGAGTGGAAGAAGGCATGTCTGCATTATAAACGCCAGCATAGACCAGTTGAACTGATTAGCCTATTTCTCTGCTGTAGATTCAATGTAATTCTATGGAATCTCTTACCTAATTTTTTGTCTAGCAGTTACAATTATGCGTATTTTGGAACATATCCTAGTTGTATGATGTTTGGAGAGTTAATTGGTGCTTGAATAACTTGTTAACTTGAAACAAATTTCTACATTATTCAAAACTGTAGGCATTGCTGAAATTCTCAAATGTCAAACTGTCATGCAATTTGAAGGTAAACAGGGAAAAAAATTCTGTAACATATACGGTATCACTTCACTAAAACAAACCCTGCTTATAGTGAAGTACACAGTTTTCACAATCTCAACAGCAAGACATGATTTTCAACGGCAATCAGGCCTGCTTCAACAAACACTTAAGTATGGTCTACCCACACTGGTCTAGATCCAATGATGGAATTCAAGTTGAAGCTAATTGAAAGATAACCTATTGTGGTCTGGATCCCGTCGGACATACACATTTATAGCCTGAGAAGACAGCTTTCCATCTGCACACAAAGTGAAACGAGGAAGCTGGCGCTGGACAATTGCAACAAGGCAAGATTGCGAATAAGAGATCATTTTTGCCAATGAAAACAAAACTACAAATCATTGATAATTTGGGCTGTAAGGAAAAACCACAAGCCACAGTCTGCTAAGATTTTGGCTCAACAGAGAGCATCGTAGCAACCCTGTGGACCAAGTTAGCTATTGTTAAAGACCAATCTAAAGAAAACAAAGCTTTACTACAACTCATGAATGCCACTATCATTACCTGGAACTGGGGATAATTTTGGGCTACTTAACAAGATGGAAACATTGTGCATTGAGCAATCTATGGTATATAGTTCTTTTAACACAATAAAATGATGCTATATTCAAGTTAGTCTTTGTTTTTCTGATGTAGCAAATTGACAATCCTTACAATAGTGAATACCCACATATAACAATCTCCCCTGTCATTCGGTACTGTGAAAAATATGACATATGAACTCCACCCAGACCTGGAAAAATGTCAAGCTGCTAATACCCTCTTGCTGAAGACTTGTATAATAGGTCCCTCCTCATAGTCCCTGAAAAATACTCCTGCAGAGGAAGGAATTGTTTGATGCTAATGAGAGCAGACCCCAACTAGGGTGTTTGTTATCGTGAAGTTTGACTGAACTTGAACACATAGGTACACTGCACGTGAGCGGCACATCCTGTTTTTAATTTTTATGCTAAGACACGGTATTGTAATATTTCTGAAATATTTTGCATGTGCGATATGGCATTTTTTAACCTTCTGTGAATATGTGTTGTCATGTGCTAACCTAAATGGTTAGTAATCAGGCTGCATGCATGATAACATATATAGCACATTAAATGGACAGGTAGAAATCTGGGGCCATCTGAATATGATCCAGTGTCAAATTCCCTGATTCAATGAATAGTGGAAATGAAAGGCTATATACAAAGCACAATACAAAGTTGTGATTTTAGGGATAAGATTCTATATAAATGAATGGCAGAAAAATAAAAAGAATAAAGCTAGCAGAAATGCTGAGTAGATAGTAGGAAGTAAGGAAGATGGACAAAAGCATGATCAAAGGGATAAGATCTGAAGAGGTAGATCATGTCCTATTTAACAACTAATGCTCAAGGTATAACATTTTTAAATGCAATTTTTTTTTACAATGCAGAAAAATTGCACATTGCCATTTAATTGATGTAGTGGTGATGTGTATTTACAGGATGGCATTCTTGTGCATATTTATATGATACACATGCCAGGACCAATGCAGGCACATGGTGAAAGTGGCATAACTGGACATTAATACTTTAGGTTTCTAGGGATGTTTTTGGATTGGGTCTTTTTTTTGTACCTGTGGTGGTTTTCTGTCATTTGTATCAAACCATTCTTTCCTCTGCAGGGGTGTTTTGCAGGTGCTGTGAGGAGGGACCTATTATTTAAGTCTTCAGCAAGAGGGTCTTGTCTGCTTGCCATTTTTCCAGTTCTGGGTGGAGGTTGTATATCATATATCTTGACTAGCATATTTTTCACAGGTGCCTAATGGACATTGTGGTGGGTGGAACAGGAGTTCACTGTAGTGAAAGGATACATCTTCTTGCTGGTGATGGTGAAATGTCTTACAGCTGCGATCTTGTTTCTCTTGTAAGCAGAAAACATTGTGGCATGACCTCTGGCAGCAGCCAGAGCAGTGGCACCACGGCTGGCACTGTTGTTCAGCAGGGAAGGACAAAACGCAGAAGAGCAATAGTTATAGGGGACTCTATAGTCAGGGGCACAGATAGGCGCTTCTGTGGACGTGAAAGAGACTCCAGGATGGTATGTTGCCTCCCTGGTGCCAGGGTCAAGGATGTCTCTGAACGGACAGGGGGCATTCTGAAGGGGGAGGGTGAACAGCCAGAGGTTGTGGTACACATCGGTACCAACGACATAGGCAGGAAGAGTGACGAGGTCCCGCAGGGGGAGTTTAGGGAGTTAGGTACAAAGTTAAAGGACAGGACCTCTAGGGTTGTAATCTCGGGATTACTCCCTGTGCCACGTGCCAGTGAGGCTAGAAATAGGAAGATAGTGCAGCTAAACATGTGGTTGAACAGCTGGTGTAGAAGGGAGGGTTTCAGATATCTGGACCATTGGGATCTCTTCAGGGACAGATGGGACCTGTACAAGAAGGACGGGTTGCATCTAAACTGGAGGGGCACAAATATCCTGGCTGCGAGGTTTGCTAGCGTCACTCAGGAGGGTTTAAACTAGTGTGGCAGGGGGGTGGGAACCAGAGCAGTAGGACAGCAAGTGAAATAAATGAGGGGGAACTAGTAAATAAGGCCAGTAAGACTAAGAGGAAGAGCAGGCAGGGAGATGTTGCGGGGCACAGCGGGACTGGTGGTCTGAAGTGCATTTGTTTCAATGCGAGAAGTATAACAGGCAAGGCAGATGAACTTAGAGCTTGGATTAGTACTTGGAACTATGATGTTGTTGCTATTACAGAGACTTGGTTGAGGGAAGGACAGGATTGGCAGCTAAATGTTCCAGGATTTAGAAGCTTCAGGCAGGATAGAGGGGGATATAAAAGGGGTGGGGGAGTTGCATTACTGGTTAAGGAGAATATCACAGCTGTACTGCGGGAGGATACCTCGGAGGGGTCATGCAGCGAGGCAATATGGGTGGAGCTCAGGAATAGGAAGGGTGCAGTCACGATGTTGGGGGTTTACTACAGGCCTCCTAACAGCCAGCGGGAGGTAGAGGAGCAGATATGTAGACAGATTTTGGAAAGATGTAAAGGTAACAGGGTTGTAGTGGTGGGTGATTTTAACTTCCCCTATATTGACAGGGACTCACTTAGTGCTAGGGGCTTCGATGGGGCAGAATTTGTAAGGAGCATCCAGGAGGGCTTCTTGAAACAATATGTAGATAGTTCAAGTAGGGATGGGGCCGTACTGGACCTGGTATTGGGGAATGAGCCCGGCCAGGTGGTCGAAGTTTCAGTAGGGGAGCATTTCGGGAACAGTGACCATAATTCCATATGTTTTAAGGTACTTGTGGCTAAGGATAAGAGTAGTCCTCGGGTGAAGGTGCTAAATTGGGGGAAGGCTAATTATAACAATATTAGGCAGGAACTGAAGAATTTAGATTGGGAACGGCTGTTTGAGGGTAAATCAACATCTGACATGTGGGAGTCTTTCAAATGTCAGTTGATTAGAATCCAGGACCAGCATGTTCCTGTGAGGAAGAAGGATAAGTTTGGCAAGTTTCGGGAACCTTGGATAACGTGGGATATTGTGAGCCTCGTCAAAAAAGAAAAAGGAAGCATTCGTAAGGACTGGAAGGCTAGGAACAGACGAATACCTTGAGGAATATAAAGACAGTAGGAAGGAACTTAAGCAAGGAGTCAGAGGGCTAAAAGGGGTTATGAGAAGTCATTGGCAAACAGGATTAAGGAAAATCCCAAGGCTTTTTATACGTATATAAAGAGCAAGAGGGTAACCATTGAAAGGGTTAACCCACTCAAGGACAGAGAAGGGAATCTATGTGTGGAGCCAGAGGAAATGGGCGAGGTACTAAATGAGTACTTTGCATCAGTATTCTCCAAGGAGAAGGACTTGGTGGATAATGAGTCTAGGGAAGGGAGTGCAGATAGTCTCAGTCATCTCATTATCAAAAAGGAGGAGGTGTTGGGTGTCTTGCAAAGCATTAAGGTAGATAAGTCCCTAGGGCCTGATGGGATCTACCCCAGAATACTGAGGGAGGCAAGGAAAGAAATTGCTGGGGCCTTGACAGAAAGCTTTGCATCCTCATTGGCTACAGGTGAGGTCCCAGAGGACTGGAGAATAGCCAATGTTGTTCCTTTGTTTAAGAAGGGTAGAAGGGTAATCCAGGAAATTATAGGCCGGTGAGCTTTACGTCAGTGGTAGGGAAATTATTAGAGAGGATTCTTCGGGACAGGATTTACTCCCATTTGGAAACAAATGGACTTATTAGCGAGAGGCAGCATGGTTTTGTGAAGGGGAGGTCGTGTCTCACTAATTTGATTGAGTTTTTTGAGGAAGTGATGAAGATGATTGATGAAGGAAGGGCAGTGGATGTTATCTATATGGACTTCAGTAAAGCCTTTGACAAGGTCCCTCATGGCAGACTGGTACAAAAGGTGAAGTCACGTGGGATCAGAGGGTAGCTGGCAAGATGGATACAGAACTGGCTCTGTCATAGAAGACAGAGGGTAGCAGTGGAAGGGTGCTTTTCTGAATGGAGGGATGTGACTAGTGGTTTCCGCAGGGATCAGTGCTGGGAATGTAGCTGGTCTGATTAGTAAGTTTGCGGACGACACAAAGGTTGGTGGAGTTGCAGACAGTGATGAGGATTGTCAGAGGATACAGATTGGTTGGAGACTTGGGCGGAGAAATGGCAGATGGAGTTTAATCCGGACAAATGTGAGGTAATGCATTTTGGAAGATCTAATGCAGGTGGGAAGTATACAGTAAATGGCAGAACCCTTAGGAGTATTGACAGGCAGAGAGATCTGGGCTTACAGGTCCACAGGTCACTGAAAGTGGCAACGCAGATGGATAAGGTAGTCAAGAAGGCATACGGCATGCTTGCCTCCATCGGTCGGGGCATAGAGTATAAAAATTGGCAAGTCATGCTGCAGCTGTACAGAACTTTAGTTAGGCCACACTTAGAATATTGTGTGCAATTCTGGTTGCCACACTACCAGAAGGACATGGAGGCTTTGGAGAGGGTATAGAATAGGTTTACCAGGATGTTGCCTGGTCTGGAGGGCATTAGCTATGAGGAGAGGTTGGATAGACTCGGATTGTTTTCACTGGAACGACGGAGGTGGAGGGGCGACATGATAGAGGTTTACAAAGTTTACAAAGTTTACAAAGGCATGAACAGAGTGGATAGTCAGAAGCTTTTTCCCAGGGTGGAAGAGTCAGTTACTAGGGGACATAGGTTTAAGGTGAAAGGGGCAAAGTTTAGAGGGGATGTGAGAGGCAGGTTCTTTACACCGAGGGTGGTGAGTGCCTGGAACTTGTTGCCGGGGGAGGTGGTGGAAGCAGGTTCCATAGCGACGTTTAAGAGGCATCTTGACAAATACATGAATAGGATGGGAATAGAGGGATATGGACCCCAGAAGTGCAGAAGGTTTTAGTTTAGGCAGGCATCAAGATCTGCGCAGGCTTGGAGGGCCGAATGGCCTGTTCCTGTGCTGTATTGTTTTTTGTTCTTTGTTCTTTGTTTATGATGGCAGGATTTAGAAAACAACTTCTATAAAAATTATCTATGTAACAAAATAAATCGCAATCTTTTCATTCATCCTCAATGGAGACAATAGTTGATGGAAAGTGGCAACTGATGGGAGGAAGCTAAAACATTCCTATTCAGCTTCAGTAGATGCAATGTGCAGCATGTTCTTTGTAATGTGTGGATTTTCAGAGTTCAGTGGTTCAGTGCTGGGTGTCTCAATTACTGGATTTAGTTCTTGCACCAGCCTTTCATCAGCTCTTTCCATATTGACCTCTTTCTCTTGCTGTAAGTCTGTAGCCTACGGGCCTCCTCCTCATTCTGCTGCATTTGTACTACTGTTTGTCTGGCAAATTCTGTGGCAGCCGCAATGATGATTTTGAAAATCTGGACTGGACTGTAGGACAGCACTCTACTTGAGCAGTGCTTTAGCATCCCTTTGCTATGCTCAACAATAACTTAGGTGGTGGTGTGTGTGACAAAAATATACTGTTTTTGTTAGTCTAGCTTTGGCTTGATGGTTATCCCTTTAAATCCAATTACAATGCACAAGGGGGTAGAATTAGAATTTCAATGGGTGTTTCCCAACTTGTTGCCATAATTCAGTGGGACTTGCATAAAGGGGTACTTACGTTGTTTCTCCACAATTTCTGCTGATCTTCTGCCAAAGTTATGAGAGTGGGAGAAGCCCGTGTAAACTACTGGTGAAGGAATTAAAAGCCGTCTGCAGTTAAAAACACAAACGCGTTCTCCCAGTGAATTCGATACAAATCTTGCAAGGACAGTTCAAAACGGTTTTTGAACTGTCGGCTTGATGGAGATGAAGCACTCAAGCTATAGTTGAACAAGAAGAGATTGTGTGATTTGTTTCGTTAAATAAATGACGGAGAATAAATTTTGAATCCAAGCCACAGCAACTGGTTATGATGTATTTAAGTGACTGGATCTGTTCATTAAACAGAGTTAGTCATTGAACTGTTTAGAACCTTCATACAAAAAGATTTGATAGACTAGCTCGTCCTGCAGTCAGATCACAAGAAAGAAAAAACTTAATTTTTATGTTATAATTTAATAGTTCTAATCTAGATAACTTAACATTATATTATAACTTTTCCTCTTAAGTCAGATAATTGATTTTCTACTATAAATATATTATTGTCTTATATTTCACACTTAGATTAATCATTTGTTTATTATTTAATAAATTTGCTTCGTATTTTAAACTAAAAGTGCGATCTGGTCTAATGTGTACAGTGTTTGAGGCTGAAAGTATTCTATGAGAGTAAAACATGAATCCAAGTAGGTTAAAAGTAATTACCAGACAGAGTTCATTGTTGATTATTTTGGGCACATTACTGGAAGCTATTTCTTGAGACTGGGATAGATATTCTCAAAAGTATGGGGGAATGTGATTTTCTTGCAAGAGTGGCCTAAGATATGAGAGCCAAAATAATCTGAAGAAGAGCAGAAGAGACCCAAAAATATAATCGTATAGGCCTTATATTCAAATTCTGCCGCTATATGAAGATTTGTAACTGGGATCATGAGTCGTGGCTGGAAATGTTAGATGTGCTTTTCCAACAGTCACCTGTTGGAATATTTAAATAATGGAGCCATCATGAACTGCTACATAATAAAATCATCATGAAAAATGGGCATTGACAGGAAGGATGGAGTTTTGGTTCTCATATACCATCTGTGCATTTGTAGAGCAATATCTCTTCCTGATTACATATTCGTACGTAGTCTATGAAGTTCATTCTGAAGTGAATCCTGTTCATATCAAACTACAGAACAATTGTAGTTTAATAAATCTCTCATACTAGTATAATATTTAAAACAGCCTCTAATTTACAAACTTTTACAATGAAGCAAGGGTTAACTTTCATCTGGCTGTTGTTATGAAAGTGCTTCCATTTTTAAATATTTTTTGAGAACTCGTGTTTAAAAATTGTGGAAATTGATTCATTTGAAAGACTGTAGAGATTCCATCGATGCTGGACTTCATTTTTTTTTTAAAGAGGTCACTGGAAGGACTGGGACTTTGTTAAAAACAAACCCTTACTGGAAGTCACATGTCTTAAGCTAAATAAACAGCAGGCGCCTTGATGACTGTGGGAGTTGTTTACAGAGAAGTGGCATGTCAAGATTTATGGTGGTCAAAAGTTGGTTTTGTTTTTGGATATTGCTTTGAGTCAGTTGGGGGTAAACCTGCTAAGAGAGAAGCCACCATCTAATCTTTTTTCCACCTTTTTGAGAAACCCTGAGAATCCAATGTGATAGCTGAAACCCCGATACATTGATTCTCCTGGAAAGCCTGCCAGACTAATCGTCGACGTCGCCTGAAAAGAACTGCTGCAAAAAGATTTCAGTGACAGCCGTCTACGCATATGTGGACGCCAGAATAAAGGACCAGCTGGGACATCCCATATCGTATCCCTTTTTCTTCAAGAATTAACAAGTGTTTGGCCAAAGTTTTTTTTTTGTCCTTTCTGTAAAGAGATCTCTGCAGAGTGTGTACATGTGTGTGTTGGGTTCATATAGAAGGGAACTTTCATATTTCAACCCCTGTGTTAATAAGCTTTGTATCTTTATTGAATAAATCTTGTTTTATAATAAATTAATAATTTTGTTGTTTATTAAAGAAATCTGGTTGGTGGATTTTGTTCTGAAACTAAAATAAAATTATATAATTGGCCGTATCGGTAACTGGGTAAAACATTTAAATATATGTTGTGACCTGTGGAGAAGTGGAATTAGAGAAAGAGTGCACTCCTCCAGCCTCAGTCGTAACACTGTGGGTTTTGCAGTGCTGTGACATAAAAACCGTCCCAGTGAGACACCAGAATTTGACCTATTTCTCTAGTGCTACTTCTCTCCAGGCAACAAGGATGTCAGAAGGGTGACCTGATTACACTGCACTGTAGCCCCTTCTGAGTGATGGCCTAACTAGAATCTTATAGCTGAGTTACATGTTATGTGTTAATGCAAAGCAGTTTCATTTTTGCATCAGTATAAAATGTGTAATATAACTCATGTATAGAATTTGCCAAATAAAACCTAACCAAACAGTATGAGATCATTTTGAGGATAACTGCACCAGTGCAAAGCTACATTTAAGTAAGTTTAACTGACTGCTTAGTTACTTTTAAAGCTTCATTTTGCTGTTAGAAATGTTAAAACACATGGGCACTTTGCTAGTTTTAAGATGTTAAAATGTCAGACATTAAATTATAAAAGTGATTGTTGTGAACCACTGGACAATTAAAGCAGAACTTCCAAAATGTAAATGCAAAACCTCTATGGCATGTAGTTTAGCTACATGCTAAATGTAAACTCTTTAAAAGTAACCAGCATTTGGATTTGCAGAGCTCCATTTTCCCCAGTCAGAGCACAATATGCAGTTCTAGATATACAACTCAGATCTGCTGGTATTATATCATTGTGAGTATGTACTGGTCTCAAATTAGCACCTGCCCTATAACTGTATCCTTAAGGTCTGCAGTAGTAAGAAGGCTGTACTGCACTAATTGTTCCAGTTTAGCTGCAGCTTATGGGGACAAATTTAGCAGTCCTTTGTGTTTCATTCTGTGGTCACAAGACAGGTGATGGAAATCCAGTTACTGTAAAATGCCCTGTTCATCAAAGGTTCTTGTTTAATGTAGTATAAAAGAATGCAATTGGATATCTGGCTTAAAATGACAGGTTAATCACCTGAAATTTCCTCTATGGCATTTCTGTCCATTTTTGGAATTATTACAATGAAGATCCCTTTGTGCTTTCAAAATCTAGCAAATTTAATTAGGGATAAGGAGAAGGAAAAGGACAGTTTACGGCCAAACTTCTTTGTACTAAATTAGGTCTGACTGACTAGGAAGAATAACTGAAAAGCTGCAGATGTTCAAAGACCTATCCCATCAAGGATCTCATTAAACTTTATGGAAATTACATTCAGATGTAAGGGGAAAGATTAATTAACATTAATTGATATTTAATACCATACATCTATGTGACTACAGCAATTAGGATCAAAAGCTTCATTAACAAAAGTACTCTGATGTTTGAATTTATTTGTTTCATTTTAACCTGAAAATAGATTAAGTACTGGGTATAATGAGCTAATCTCTACTTTTTGCAGAATTGCTTCAGTTTTAAAGTTTACCTCACTCCAACATCATTGCAACACTTCACAAAATCATTATTTTCATAGATTTTGTAGCTGTTTTTATGGTTCCACACTGCTATCATAGACTAATCATGCACAAGTTGTCCATCATTCTTATAATTGCACACTTGGCACAGTCAGGAACAAATTCCTGATTTGCACCCAACTTGTTACATTCAGCTCCCCAAGGACACAGATCAGAAGGGACCAGGTTTTATTCCTATGCTACGCTGGATTAGTTGTTCTCAGTTGATGAAGCAGTTATAATGCTACAGTTGGCTCAATGATCTTGCTTTAGAAGTGCAATGAGAAGTTTTTTTTTATCCATCGGTGCCACCATGCAATGAGAAGCTTTTTTATGTTGTCTGATGTAACATAAATGAGATAGATGGAGTCAGGTTGTTTGAAGATCTCAAAACAGGTTTATTAAACAGCTAACTGATACATACAGTACTGAGCTACTATTTACAGGTCCTGGCTCTTGGTGTTACGGTAGCAGTGAGGCTGGCATGTACTCACATGACTACATCCTGGCACTTGGCTCATTAACATACTAAGATCTTAAAGGTACATTACTCTGAAAGGCAATCACTAAATATCCCCCTTCTTTCCAAAGAAATGTCTTGTATGCTAAAAGTAAAAATATGAAATTAGATATCAAAATTATTTACGTAGGTATAGAGATGATGAACTTTACAGGATTAGAGGCTCAAAAGTCCATAAGTTGTCTTGGTGGTTTGACAACTCTTGCTCGAGGACTTCGCGTCTCATCTGTTGCTGTTCTTTATGAAGATTCTCCCTCTCTGCATTCAGTTTCTGTTTCTCTGCCTTCAGCCTGCTGACATACTCTGTTACTTTTCTCACAATGACCGCTTTTGGGGCTTTGCCATTCTTGGAAAGTTCCGGCACCTCATCTTGAAGAGCTAGCAATGCTTCAACTCATTCCTCCTCTGCCTCCTCAGAAGAGTACATGGTTGCATGGAGATACCTGTCAGTTTTGGCTCGTTGTGGTGCTGGCGGTTCTCTAGATAGCAGAAGTGAAGGCGTGGCATAGTTGTGCTGTTGCTGGGTTTCCAGATTGCACCGTTTGATGCTGGTGAGAGTCTGAGAGTGGGTTCCGGTCCTTGGAGATTTCCCCTCGGCAATGTGCTCATGGATAGTTATGATGTTGAGGTCCTTACACACTGGTAGTCCTGTCACTGCCAGTCCACTCGTGTCTATTAGGTAGAATGTTTGTGGTTTCCATGCTGTCTTGCTGTATTTGCACTGCATTGTTAATGTCGCACTGCAAGGAATGGGTGCATCATCGCTCTCCAATGACTCGGGTACATATCTTTGAGCATTCGGACTGATAGGATATTTGCACTAGCGCCGATGTCAATCTTGATCTTGAGTGTATATTTGCCAGTTTTCTTTGGGCATGTGATGATGATGGTGAAAGCTTCCAGTTGCTTGACTTCATCAACATGATGTGTCAGGTTTACAATGTGGAATGCTTGCTTGCCTTCTGACTGAGACTTGCTCCTACCCGAGTCTTGTCTCAGGTCTGTTTTGCTGTGAACCTCATGTATCAGCTTGCGTTTGTATGGGTCTCTAGCGCCTTCTCTGCTGCGTTTGCCCTGTTTTCTGTTTGCCTATGTCCTGCTGTCACTTCTGACTGTGTCTTTGGAGCCAGAATTCCTGCATTCCTTTTACACCACATGCCTTACGCAGGTATCAAAATGCAGGGCAATTTCACCGTGAGTAGGACAGAGTGCACTTACCATACAGCTTGCTTGCTCTTTTTGATCTGGTTATGGTGCTGATACTGTTGGTTGCACCCAGTACTTACAGGTGCTATTGTCCAGCTACAATGGCTTTGTATTTTCTGCCATCTTCCAGCAGTGCATCAATGCTGTGGCCTTTGTTTTTCCTCCAAGAGGTCTTTCCTAAATTCTTCAATGGGTCTTCATATTATCACTAGCTTCATTATTCGGTCTGACAGCTCAGCTACTGAGAAATTGCATTCGTTGCCCTTGCTACGGCATCTGCTGATGAACTGGTCTATTGATTCCTGTGGCTGTTGCCTGTAGGACATCAATACTAGGCGGTGAATTCTGTAATCCAGCACTTAGCGGGATCTTTCTAGTCCTGTTCAGATAATTCAGAGGTATTGATTCTATGCAACCCCTCATTTCCAATCGCTATCATTCTTTTTAGAGCTTGCTTCTTTGGTTCTACCATCACTTGGTCTGTGAAGCATAACTGCATTCTCTGTTTGAACAGTTGCAACTTAGATAGGATATCCAAGACTTTCCAGTTCATGCTGGGAAAATTGGTATCTGTGTTTCTGCTGTTGTTTTGCTTTAAGAACTTGCTTTGTGACTCTGTACTGCTTTCCCCTTTAAGAAACTCTCTTGACTGATTTGATTGACAGCAGCTTGTCTGTTTGGCTAGCTTTCAGCACTAAGCCAATTCTGTTTATACAGCAGTGCAATAGTTATTTCAATTGCCTTTTTTGCTAGTTTGTTTATACAGCTGTTCAAGAGGCAATTCTTAACACCTGAGTGGTTTTATGAGTTTTGTTAAAATTCAGGTTGCGTGAATGAAAGCTCTTCACGGTTGAGTGGTTTTAATGGGTTTCTTTTTATAGTTTCAGCTGTGAAGTGTGTGGAGGATTCCCATGCTTTTCACTGTCAGGTGCCTCCTGTAATGGCGCCGACTACCATTCAGCCTGGGAGGGGAGTCAGGTCTTCTCCATTTTTTTAAACACAGGCTTTGAAAAAGATCAATTTTTACGCACTTCAGAGCTTTTTGGAAAAAAAATTGATCTGCTGAAGGACCTCAATGCTTTTTTTTAAAGCAGTATCCATCGCCCATCAGCAGAATGACTCACCTGATTTCCTTGCAGCCTGTCATTCAGCTCTGTCGTCTGCAGCATGAGGTATGTGTTTTCTTCTTTCCCTGTTTGGGCCAATATCTTTCTTTAACTTTTTCTCTTCCAGATGTAGGGAGGTAGTTTTTAAAAGCTGTTTTCCTGTATTCTTCAAACTTGGATTTTTTTCTTCTTACCACAGTTGCCACAAGGCAATGAGAAGCTTTATTTTATCCCACCACTGCCACAATGCAATGAGAAACTTTTTTTATGTTGTCTGATGAGATGCGTGGAGTTCAAGTTGTTTGAAGATCTCAAACAGGTTTATTAAACAGCTAACAACTATATACAGTACAGTTATCTATTAGCAGGACTTGCCTCTTGTTATATTAGCAGAGTGAGGCTGGCATATAATCACATGACTACATCCCAGTACTTGGCTCATTAGCATACTAAGATCTTAAAGGTACATTACTCTTAAAGGCAATCACACAACAAGAAGAGGAGTTAACCCACATGCTACCCGTTTGAGATAATGGCTCGGATTTTGTAGTCAGTGGTGAACGGATGGTGGGTTCATTAGATTCACACTTGCCCAAGGCTTTCTATGGGCCTTTGCACTGGAACTTATGGTGGCTAGAAATCCATCAGTGTGGTGCCCTCTATAGGAGAAATGGGAGCTGTCTAAACAAGGCAAGAAACTCTTTAAGAAGTTTAGAAGAAGTGAAGAAGATTGAAGAATCCTTACTCAGATACGTACATTTAGATATTAACCAGGGTGGAATCAAGGATAGACGCCAACATGTTGCACCACAGACATTTGACAAAATTTTTTGACTCAGCCACGGGCATGGGGGCAATTATTTGTATATAAAGTGTATAGGCAACCTAATGCCATCAAAACACAGTCTAATTTAAAACACTTTTCTCCCAATTTAGTGAGTAGCTGGCATTGTTTTTGCTTGCACAAGTAGTCAATGTCTGCCCACACACTTGATGTCGCAATGCGGAGAATCCAGATAGATGTCTATCTGTCAGGAATGATCTTGATCTCTCTCTCTCTCCCTCTCTGTGTCAATCCCTATCCTCTCTCTCTGTGTCCATCTCTCATCCCTCTCTCTCTCCCCTGTGTTTATCTCTATCCTTTCTCTCTCTCCCATGTCCATCCATCAACCCCCTCTCTCTCCCCGTGTCCATCCCTCTCCCCTCTGTGTCCATCCCTTTCCCCACCCTCACTTTCTCTCCCCCTCCCCCTCTCCCTCCTCCCTGTGTCCATCCATCTCCCCTCTCTCTCTTCCCCCCTCCCTCTTCCCCACCTTCTGTGTCCATCCCTCTCCCCCTCCCCCCCCCCCCCCCCCCCAGCAGTGTTGAAAAGGCATTAATTTTCTCCCAGAAGCTGTCCTCATGTCACATCAGCTGTTAGGTTTCTGGAGGCCTGGGAAACCCAGCCGCCCACTGAACAACCTGCAGGTTAAAGCAGAGGCTTTTTTTTTTACATTCGTTCATGGGATGTGGGCATTGCTGGCTAGGCCAGCACTTATTACCCATCCCCAATTGTCTTTGAACTGACTGGCTTGTTAGGCCATTTCAGAGGGCATTTTAAGAGTCAACCACATTGCTGTGGGTCTGGAGTCACATGTAGGCCACACCAGGTAAGGGCAGCAGATTTCCTTCCCTAAAGAACACGAGTGAACCAGATGGGTTTTTACAACAATTGACAAAGGTTTCATGGTCACCATTAGACTTGCTTTTGTTTTTAATTCCAGATTTATGAATTGAATTCAAATTTCACTATCGGCTGTGGTGGGATTCAGACCCATGTCCCCAGAACATTAGCCTAGGCTTCTGGATTACTAACCCTGTGACATTACCATTACACCACTGCCTCAACGCTACCAGCCTCTTTAAAATAGTTACATTGCCAACTCACCTCCTGGAAGCACTTTGGCTGCCCGCTCCTTGTCCCACATCCGTTAAACCTGGAAGTGGGCCGGTTGGAGTTGGATTCCTGATGCACTCGGAATTTTCTCTGAGTTAACCCCTCCACCTGCACCCAAATCCATGTGCTCACTCAGGTTAAAAGTCCCCCCATGGAGTCTGAACCAGGAAGCATAAGTTGGAATAATTAATTCAATACCTAATCAAATCCAGGAAGTGAAATAAAGAGAGGGAAAGAAAGATAGGAATAAGAGAGAGATATAAAACAGGCAGAAATAACAAGTTAAAATGTTAATTTTTTAATTTAAATCTCTGACAATAATTAAAATCTGAAGAATTGAGGCTTCACATTTGTAAAAGTTCCCTTTCAGGGCCAGGGAAGTTGTTTGGCAGTAATTAAGACATATCATGCTGTTAAAAATTCACTTACATTTGAATGAATGAGCTCTGGCTTTTTCTGGCGAGTCCAATGGGTATCAGGTAAGTACGACAACTTCACAGCCTTCCATGTAATTAAATGCGGAGTCCCTCGGCAAGTTACTGGAGGGGATAATGAAACTTGTGGAGGAGCAGGGTAACTGCACTTATGTGGTTGCAGGATGTTGGTGTCTGACTTACTCTTAAATGATGATGATGCTGATAGCCTCACCGTTATTTTTACAGAAAAATACAGGCCGTTATTTGTATGCAAAACAAAAAGTAAAGGAAAAAGTGAACAAAAAGTTAGATTCCGTAGCTGAAATGGCAACTTTAATTTTTAACACTTATGCAGCTATCATTTTTTTTTAACAACGTCCTTACTTAATTTCCTCTCTTGTATAATTTTTTTTAATGTAATTCCTTTATCAGTCAAGTTTCCAAAGGAATTTGCAAAACAAGACAGAAGTCATGAATTTCCTTTGCATTATTATCTGGAATACATTGGATGAAGAAGAAATAATGCCATCCATCACTTAGGCATTTCTATAGCTCTTTAATTACATCTCTCAGAAACATCTCAAAAAGCTTGGCATTTAATGAAAGACCTTGAAGTCTAGTGACTGTTGTTATTTAGGCAAAGTGGATAGAACCGTAGAACAATTACGGCACAGAAGGAGGCCATTCAGCTATCGTGTCCGTGCTGGCTGAAAAACTAGCCGCCCAATCTAATCCCACCTTCCAGTACCTGGTCCATAGCCTAGCAGGTTACAGCATTTCAGCTACATGTCCAGGTACCTTTTTAATAGAATTGAGGGTTTCTGCCTCCACCACTGTTCCTGGCAGCGAATTCCAGACACCCATCACCATCTGGGTGAAAAAGTTTTTCCTCACGTCACCTCTAATCCTTCGACCAATCACCTTAAATCTGTGTCCCCTGGTAACTGATCTCCCCGCCAGGGGAAACAGGTCCTTCCTGTCCACTCTGTCTAGGCCCCTCATAATTTTGCACTCCTCAACTAAGTCTCCCCTCAGCCTCCTTGGTTCCAGGGAAAACAACTCTAGCCTATCCAATCTTTCCTCATTGCTGCAATTTTCAAGCCCTGGCAACATTCTTGTAAAACTCCTCTATACTCTCTCCAGAGCAATTATGTCCTTTTGATAACCAGAACTGTAAGCAATACTCCAGCTGTGGCCTAACCAGCGTTTTATGCAGTTCCAGCATCACATCCCTGCTTTTGAATTCTATACCTCGGCCAATAAAGGAAAGCAATCCATATGCCTTCTTCACCACCCTTTCTACCCGTCCTACCACCTATTGTATTATAAATCAAATTCTTTAACCAAATGGCAGCATTGGATCAGGACAGTGAACAGGCAATTATGCATGTGAAAAGAAATTTTGAAAATAAAAAGTAGGCTATTTTCTTTGAAGGAGAGATTCTAGTGGATGAATTGTTTCATAACTAATGGTAACCTGAAGTGGAGAGTATAAAGAAAAGTATCATGCAGGGGTGAATTTTACCGGCCCCCCCCCCATCCAACGCGGGGTTTGTGGCGGGTGAGCCTGGAAAATGCCTCCGGGAGAGGCTCACCATGGGCCTCAACGCCGGGAAGGCCCCGCCCCATATCACTGGCAGCAGCAAGACCTTGTGTTGCCCCCCCCCACCCCTGCTGTTCGGTGAAGGGAGTAGGATTTAAATATTTAAATTAATGAACTACCTGCTCCTGTCAGCTGTCCCACTGCCATATTCCGATCGGTTGCCGGGACTCCTGCGCCTTCGGATCTCCATTTGGAGATCCAAGACGGCACGCTGGTTAGGAGTGGGGAGCAGGTAAGTTTTCAGGGCGGTGGGGTGGGGCGGGTGGGGGGGAGTTGGGGGGAGCGGGGGAAATGATTGCGATTGGTGGAGGGGACGGTGTGAAGGTGAAAGTTAATAAACTTTGTGGGGGATCACAAGGGAAGTTTTTTTTGAGGGGGAGGGGCAATTAATAAATTGTTTAATCATGGGGGGTGTGGGAGAGGGGCTTGATTCTATTTGTAATTTTTTAACTTTAACTTTAACATGTACATAACTTTAAAAATTCAAATGTAGTGGAAGAGCTTGAAGCCCTTTAAAAATGGCGCTGCGCCTGCACAGTGGCGCCGGATGCCGTTGCCGGGGGTGGAGCGCCCGCCCCCTCCATGTCATCTAGATCAGTGGCGAGCTAGTAAAATTCAGCCCCCAGTAATTCTACTTTTATTTAGGATAGATGTGTTGGGGTTGAACCTCACTTGGTGATTGCTTTTTTCGTTAGGTACAACAACAACTTACATTTATGTAGCACCTTTAATGTAGGAGCATTATCAAAGGAAATTTGACAGCGAATCACACAAGGAGATATTAGGACAGATGAAAGCTAGGTGATGGGCCAAGCACAGTGATGCATATTCCGTGAAAAGAGCAGAAGTGAAGATGAGATAAATCAGGAAGATGTGATTTGGTAATAGCAAACTTGGGATTCAAAAGGCTGTGAATAGTTGAAGGAAGAGAAGACTGAGATTCTGCAGCTTTGAGCACCTTGGATGAAACAACAAAGTTCAAAGGCGCTCTGGTCATAGCATTAATACAGCAGCGAAAGAAAGAAAACATATCGGCAGAGAGAATTTGACTGTGATTTGAAAAAGATCTGTGCTGTTAAGATTTCCCCGACTGCAAGCCAGAAAATCTTGCTTTTCAAGCATTACATCTTTGAGTTGCTGTTGATGATCTTGCCCAGCAGCATGCTAGTAAACATTAAGATCTTTGGGATATTTTACTACATTAAAGGCACTATATAAATGCAAGTTGTTGTTGCTTCCCACTCTGTACCAGCACCATGCCAGAGTTAGAATATTCAGTCACCTAGCAATTGTACAGATCCCATCTGTTTATTAGTGTTGGTGCACAATTAATATGCTTTCTTTGAACTCACCTAATTGTCATTTGTTTATATTCAAGTGTTCATATTTTTACAAATAATTTTCATTCTTTATATAAAATGGGCTGGACTCCACTGCGTGACTGTTGAGGAAGATCAAGGTATAACACATGTACTATTTGCAGCAGTGGGAAGCTTTGTCATATTTATTCTAATTTTTGTTATACCGGGTCACAAAATTCATGTACGCAGTGACATTGTCCTGCACTAGTATCATTATAGTCACCACCAATCCTTACAAATCCAGTGAAGAATCTTCAAAGACATTTAATCCAGACAACAACACACCACTAAGCAGAGCTTGTACTTGCATAGGTTAAATTTGTCTAAATTTATGTGTGCCTGAAACTGTTATGTAACCATTTTGATTAAAGAATAGCTCGTTGGCAAAATGGAACATAATGGCAATTTACAACTATTACAGTTTTGACAATTTTTAAAACAGGACTTTCATGTACATGCTGCTTTGAAACTGACCAGTCCCAGCTTGTTCATGTCAGATTGGCTGTCTCCTATAACCTGTGCTTTTCCTGAGTGCTACTATATCAGAAGTGATACTGTCACTATGGTAACTTGTAGCATATTACCATTCCGTTATCTTCTCTTTCCCTCCTCCATTATCCTGCATTCATGCAAAGGGCACAACCCCTCGAAAACATCACATTGATTTACTGGGTGATATGGTTCAGATCTGGGAATATTTGTTAAGAATGAAAATGTGCTTTTTCCAGAGAGAAACAATTTTAATTAAGAATAAGATTTTGCTTCTAGATGCCAACTTGAAATTTAATTGATCAGATCCCCAAATTGCTCAGTTGTTAAATGCACTGTGGTGTGATAGAGAAAAAAAGAAAGACTTGCATTTATATAGCACCCTTCACAACCTCAGCACATCCTGTGTTTTGCAGCCAATAAAACATTTCTGAAGTGTACTTACTGTTGTAATGTAGAGAACCCGGCAGCTAATTTATGTACAGCAAGCAAATGGACCACAAAGTTCTGTCTGTTCTGAGATAGCTGACCTCAGCTGGGTAATACTGGGGTACTACAGCTGGCCCTGACCCTAAGTTTGGCTGTCCTAAGGAAAAAAAACAAATTTCCCAGGACCAAGATGCTGAAAGGTTGCCAATGCCTACAGCACTATGCCCAAGACTGAATCAACACCTTCAGAAGAGGGATAAAAAAAGAAAATTGGAAAGTCGGGAGTAGGAATTGATAAGAAGTCAGTTTTTATTATAAGAGCCCAGCAAGGACTTGAAGGGAAATTCATTGATGCAAGAGAAAAAGAAATAGAGTCAAAATTATATTTTAAAGTGGCTCATTGGAGTTAAGTTACAAATAGATAAGAAAACATAGGTCTCTACATGACAGATGTGCCCAGAGATGGAAGAATCTAATACTCTGCTGCAGCAGCAAGTGGGCTGCTAACAGTGAACTCAATCAGGACATAGGAGGGATTTGTGGGGGCGAGTTGGGGTGGGTGGTGAAAGAGCGAGAAAACAAACGCTAGAAATGACACAGCAATGAAGTGAAGGCTCAAGTGCGGAAAATAACTATTTTGCTGCTGTTTTAAGATGGTTGCTTAATGTAGGTTGTAAAATTGCTCAGTGTTTCTTGCACAGAGTGGGTTTCAGAACTGAAAGCTGTAAATTAGTTATGTATTTTTGGCCCGACTCGTTCCTATTGGCTGGAGGACCATCAGTGTTCGGTAAGTCCTCCAGACCCACCCCCCCTTCTGCTCCCTAATGGCTGGGGCAGCCTTGGTGGACCAGCCAGTCCTTTCCTGCCCATCAATTTCTTATGCTTGCATTTCAGTTTTCATTAGAGCTTCACAGGTATTTGAGTTTATTTTGTGAAGGGATGCAATCATATGCGTTTCAATCTTGAACATGATTTAGAGTATAGCAGAGACGTCCCACTTGGCTTTTTTTTTTACCTTTAATCTCTCTAGCTGCACTGTAATAGTGCAGAGTGCCTTTGAATACAACTTCGAAGCTCAATCTCCTTTTGTCTATTCAGGAGCAGCATTGTTCCCCATTTCGGTTGCTGAAAAGCCAGGAGATATCCAAAGACAGATACTGTGACAGAATGGCAAGCATTGTGTACAATTTCTTGTTTTCTCTTCACATCCTAACCTATTGTACACATTTTAGCTATCTCACAAGGCTGAAAGGCCGAACACACGCAGATTACCTTAGTAACACAGTTGCCAATATTTGATATCTCTTTTCTCAACTCTCCATACAACTACACTGACCTAAACAGAAATTGTAGGGATTTCAGATTTCCAGCTTCCACAGTATTTTGCTTTTGTGTTAGAAATTGTAGGGATGTCACTGGACATTGGAGAGCAGGCACATGGTTATTCCTTCATTTTCTCCCAACTAGCTACAAAGCACATAAATAACTAAAATGAGTAATGGGGAATCTTGTGTTAAATAATTGTACGAGTTTTAAAGAAAATGCATTGCATGCTGCCAGGCAGTTTTAAAATCACACTGAGCCTTATTGAAAAGCTGTCAGAACCAGTGAATAATGGCCATGCACTAAGAACAGTGTATATATTATGTGTTTCTGTCATGTAACAGCAGTATGGGGTCAGTCACCGATGCAGAGTAACAAGCTAACTATAAGAATACTGGCCGAGTAGCCTCGAGGTTCTACTTTCTAAGCTATTTATAGTTTTACCAAAGGCACTAGCACTATGCAGGTGGGTAATGAATAAATCATATAGCAGAGTGGACTTGATTAGTAGATTTTGATAATAGTCTGACCCTCATTAATCAAACCATCTTTATGGCCCATGGAAGATGCTGCAGGAATCTCATAGAGGAGCTAATATTCCACAAATAACAACTTGCATTTATATAACATCTTTAATGTAGTAAAATGTCCCCACAGCAGTGTTAGCAAACAAAATTTGACACAGCCACATAATGAGATATTACAACAGGTCTCCAAAAGCTTAGTCAAAGAGGTAGGTTTTATGGAGCATTTTAAAGGAGAGAGGGTTGGAGAGGTAGGGAGGGAATTCCAGAGCATAGGGCCTAGGCAGCTGCAGGCACAGTCACCAATGGTGGAGCAGAAATTAATGAATGGGCAAGAGGTCACCGTAGAGATCTTGGAGGGTTGTAAGACTGGAGGAGTTTACATAGATAGGAACGGGAGAGGCCATGGACATATTTGAAAACAAATATGAGAATTTAAAAATTGTGGCATTGCTGGACTGGGAGCCAGTGTAGGTCAATGAGCACAACGGTAATGATGATGAATGGGAATTGGTGCAAGTTAGGACAAGCTTTTGCTAATTCCTCTACCTGTCCTCTAGCAGTAGTACTGTTAGGGCCTTACCAAAACAATCCTGCCTAGATTTAAATACCTATCTGTATGCCTTCAAAAATTAAATCTAACCTAAAAAGTATGCAAACTTAGTAATTGTGGTGCTATTTTGCCAAGTTATTAATATTGCCTGATATTGTTCAATTAATTTTTTTACCAAGAAACACATCACAGTTCCTCACATGCACAAATCTAATGAAGCTGTAACCAAGAGTTCCAAGTTGCCAACAGATCTGATCTGATGCAATGGGGATGCTGCTTGTGCAGAGAGATGTTTTGATGTGCACTCAGACGTTATGGCAGCTGGGAACACCGTACCATACCACTGAACAATATTATTTGGCTGCTTTTGGGGAAGATTTCCTCTGTGTGCTATGAGTAACAAAATGATGAGCACATGTATAAAGAGCATACTTACATTTTGCTATACAGTACACAGATTACATTTTCACCATATATGAATATTACTTAAAACAAACCTTATTAAAACAAAGTGCAGATTGTTAAAGGGCCCATCAGATGTTTTACTGTATAGTCTGGCACAGTTAGGGCTATAGGCACCATTGTAGCAATCCAGATAGCTTATGCAGTTACTCTCACCAATGCATTCATAGCTCATGATTAGATACTGGGATTGTCTACAATGAGACTCTTTTTCGACTGTTGTTCAGCATCTTGGAAGACCATTTTTGAAGATCTCATAGTTCCTTGAAGGAAAAAGTACTTTCTGCTAAAGATCCTTCTCCTAAAACTTGGGTTATACCAATAGTATGACTACCATGTGCATAAAATGATTCCATAAAAAGTAGATGGCAAATATTTGGTCCATCGGGACTTATTTAGGTCCTTTTGGTAAATGTTTAAGGACAGGTAAGTACAGGCCCATTCTAAAATGGAGGTCCTCATCAAGAGGGTAATTCACAAGCAGATCAAGCAACTAAGGCTGGCTGCCTGCATGATCCTCTATCATGAGGAACGGTCTCTGCTGTTACTCTGAGAAATGGGACACTGACCTCACCTCCATGCAGGCATCCTATCCCTTTATGGCCAGGTTGTCCACTGGCACCTTCAGGATAAACCCCTCCCACAGCCTACCCCATGGGCTCAAAATACAACTTTAATACCACAAGAATGATCCAGTGGACCTGGTGATGGTGTCCTCAGGTTTTGTCCTAACGCTGCCTCCTTTTCCGTTGTCTGCGTCCCACTGACACTTGGGGAAACAGTTCATCCAATAGGAGGATGCTATTCCATTGAGTCTATCTTTCAGAAAATCGGGAAAACCATATGGTGGCCTGGAATGGTATCCAATGTGGAGAGGCACATCCAGGGATGTTTGACGTGTTTACAGTCCAACCCCTCTCCCTGTTCCAATCAAGCATTTCTACATAGTAGTCCAGCATCCCCAGCGGGACCATGGACAGATATCCAAATTGATTTTACCAGTTCCTTGCCAAACTCTCAAGGGAACATAAGCACGTGCTCTTTATCTTAGATAAATTTACTAAATGGATAAAGGCTTTTCCTTGTCACATTAACACTGCTCCAACTGCAGCTATGGTTTTGTTGTGTGAGGAGTCTGCAGGAGGGGAGTGTCCATACAGATGGACAGTGATCAAGGGGCACATTTCACAGGCAAAATTTTCCCAAAATTACAAAAAGTGATGGGAATCGAACAAAAATTATACATCTCCTACCATCCCCAATCCTCGGGAGTGATGGAAAGAGGGAGCAGAACTCTCAAAATGATGCTTAAACAGTTTTGTTCAAATCACCACACACATTGGGCTCATATCTTGCCAATGCGTTTGATGCCCGTGCAGACAATTCCACACAGAACTGCAGGTGTCTCAGCTACCAGGCGATGATAAGACTCTTGAGGCATACCCCTGGACACTTACTAGTACCTATGGAACACCCATTACTACAGGGAAGCTGTATCACTGAATGGTTGAACACAATGGTGGAATGTGTCAATCAGGTGAATCAATTTGTTGCTCGGAACTTATACAAACATACGAATAGGAGCAGGAGTAGGCCACTCGGCCCCATTCAATAAGTTCATAGCTGAACTGATTACTCCACATTTCCACCTACCCCGATAACCTTCCACCCTCTTGCTTATCAAGAATCTATATACCTCTGCCTTAAAAATATTCAAAGACTCTGCTTCCACCGCCTTTTGAGGGAGAGAATTGCAAAGACTCACCACCCTCTGAGAGAAAAAATTTATCCTCATCTCTGTCTTAAATGGGTAACCCCTTATTTTTAAAACAGTGACCACTAGTGCTAGATTCTCCCACAAGGAGAAACATCCTTTCCACATCCACCCTGTCAAGACCACTCAGGATCTTATATGTTTCAATCAAGTCGCCTCTTATTCTTATAAATTTCAGCGGATAAAAGCCTAGCCTGTCCAATCTTACCTTGTAAGATAGCCCGCCCATTCCAGGTATTAGTCTAGTAAACCTTCTCTGTACTGCCTCCGATGCATTTACATCCTTCCTTAAATAACGAGAACAGTACTATACACAGAACTCCAGATGTGGTCTCACCAATGCCCTGTATAGCTGAAGCATAACCTCCCTACTTTTGTATTCAATTCCCCTCACAATAAACGATAACATTCTATTAGCTTTCCTAATTATGTGCTGTACCTGCATATTAACATTTTGCGATTCATGCACTAGGACACCCAGATCCTCTGCATCTCAGAGCTCTGCAATCTCCCACCATTTAGATAATATGCTTCTTTTTTATTCTTCCTGCCAAAGTGGACAATTTCCCACTTCCCCACATTATACTCCATTTGCCCACTCACTTAACCTATCTTTGTAGCCCCTTATTTCCTCTTCACAAGTTACTTTCCTACCTATCTTTGCGTTATCAGCAAATTTTTCAACCATACCTTCATCCAAATCATTTATATAAAATGTAAAATGTTGAGGCCCCAGCGCAGATCCCTGTGGCACACCACTCGTTACACCTTGCCAACCAGAAAATGAACCATTTATGCCTACTCTGTTTCCGGTTAGCTAGCCAATCTTCTATCCATGCCAATATGTTACTCCCTACACCATGAGCTTTTATTTTCTGCAATAACCTTTGATGTGGCACCTTATCAAATGCCTTCTGGAAATCTAAGTGCAATACATCCACTAGTTCCCCTTCCTGCACAGCACATGTAACTCCCTCAAAGAACTCCAATAAATTGGTTAAACATGATTTCTCTTTCACATTCAAAAATCAGGTCAAGAAATATTTCGACAAGAAGGTACACCCATTTGAGTACCAAGCTGGAGATACTGTTATGGTCTTCAATTACGGGACACATGTTTTGAACCAAAATGGTATGGACCATTTACTATAATTGATAGGGCAACCCATGTTGTTTATTTGATACAATTCCCCAGGAAAAAGAATGGGGTAAAACTAACCAAATTGTATTGTATTAATTAGCTAAAAACTGTGAAAGGGTAAATACTGCACTGGTTATTTTATCCTCATGGGGAAAAGGATGGGATCGTTATTCCTGTTACTGGTCACTGTCCCAGCCACAGCCACGGCAATGGTGTCATCAATCAATCACCTGAGGTGTGGGATTGGAAAAAACAACAAAAGCAGCAACTGTAGCTTGCCACCAAATTGTGAAAGATGCGATGAGCCGAATGGGACTATATGGGTACCAAGTGGAGATGGTGTTTGTTTGATGTTGTTATGTAGCATGAGTTTTAATGGATGGTATCAATGGGTGCCTAAGTGAAACACTGTCTTTAACCTTACAGTGTGGGAACAAGTGCAGATAGGATTGGTTGGCATCCTGAAAACTGTTGGCATGAAAACTGTGGGACTGATCAATCTTGTTCCCTGTGCTGGCCTTGATTCTTCACCTAGGCACGAGGTGAGATTGGGATATATGGGTGGAAATGGGAGTGAGGGCGGGGTGAGGGGTTGGTGGTGCGGGTTTGTGGTTTAAGATCAAGGTGCAGCAAAACAAGCAGACAGTTGCAAATCAAAGTAAAAGGTTAGACAGTAGGTCATGCACAACCTTAGAGGAGTGTCCTACCAATGGCCTAGTGATCATCCGTACCCATGAGAGATTGTGCAATGATGTCAGATACAAAACTGTCCCTGTAATATTTAATCTTTCCAATGTTCATATGCCAGAGTCCTTGTGTAGACTCCACTATAGGGTCTTTTACAGAAAAATAGTAAATCAAATAATAAGGAATATCATAGAAAGAAATGTGGGACGAGATGGGAATCAACAATGGCCCCCAGAAGAGGATAAGTGATATAGTCCTGTTATGAATGATACTAAAACAAAAATAGTAACTGAAAATCCTGCTGTAAGACAGGGTTAGTAGAATGGATAGGGAGAGCAGCCATGGCAGGAACTGCAGCATGGAACTGCATCGATATGGAAAGCATGTGGGAATGTGATGAGACCATAAGGAGCCAGTTAAAAGAAATCCTGACCATGACAGGCAAGGGAGATAATGACTAGATAAAAAAAGCTACAGGAAAACCTTGAATTGATCTTAGAAATAATACAAAATTTTAGGAAAATCCAGGATAAGGTGAATGAGCTAATTACTGATTCAACCTTTGCCAAATGAGATAGCTAATACCAGTGTGTTTGCAATGTTTGGGAGTTTTCTCCTCGATCAGGTACAGAAAGGCCTCACTGTTATTAAAAACAATCAAATACCAAACTTGGTAACTGACAGCCATTTAAAGGGTACAAGAGGGTAATGCAGCTCAAGAAATCATGGCCTCTCCGACTATGCTAAGCTCCCATGTCCTGGAGATTATGGCAGAGCACAGCCGACTGTCTATAGTCCTTTGGTTGTCTAAATTAGATCGGAATAATAAGTGGGAAATATTTAAGGTGGAATCATTAGGAATCACGGAAGAGGATCCAAAAAATCAACAAACAGAATAGCCCCATTACCTCGTTTGAAAAGGTGTGACCTGGGAGGCTCCCAACTTAGATTGTTGTTCACATAACAGGGAATCCTTGATGTGTAGATATGACAGTCTGAAACTCGGGATACCAGTGTACGAGTTCAAGTTGGATGAGGGTGGCCTGAATTGCATGATCGGTTTCGAACAATTTGAAGGGGGCAGGACTCAATACAGCTACTTGGGCCAGGCAATTATTGTGCAATGACGTCTGCCTTTAAATACAGATCTGTACCAAGTGACAAACCCCACGTGACAAACCTACACCTACTGCGATGAGCAGTATAGGAAATTCCTATCTCATCCCCATCCAAACTCACAATGTGACTGAAATTCAGGTAAACATCAGTATGCTCTGTGAAGGTTTGGAGGCAGTTAATAGGTTCAGAGACCCTATTCCACCTCTCTCTTAGCTTGACTTCTATTATTAAACAATCAATACCTCCCAAAAACGTCTGGTTAGAATGCAATAAGAAAATGGTATAACGATCCATAAAGGTCAGCAATTAGGAAACCACTGGTTGCATACAACCACAGTCACCATCCATGGGCTCAGATGGCCTTATCTTAGTACAATTGATAATTTTGATAATACTGGGCTTAGGTTACATAGGGTGACTTGTGGGGAGATTATAAAGAGAGACTGACCATTTGCAGTTGGCCCAATTAAAATAATTAATGTTGTGAGGGGTCAGTAGGACTTCTTTTGCCTCAAGGAGGGGACTGTAAGAATATATATTTTGTTATTCTGTTTTGCTGCCTGGATAGATACATCGTGCGATGTACTTCTCTGTTGCGAATGATTCCTTGAGCGTATTGTTAACTCGAGACTAAAACTGCCTAGTGACTGCTGTCAGAGTTAAAATGTAAATAATGTGGTAAGAATAAGAGACCTGGTATGGAATGGACTTACAGAGTCATAGTGAAGAGCAGCACCCGGGAAGAATCTACAATTATACCAAGGTCAGATCTCCTGCTATAATAAAAGCAAAATACTGCAGATGCTGGAAATCCGAACTAAAAACAAGAAATGCTGGAAATACTCAACAGGTCTGGCAGCATCTGTGGAGAAAGAAGCAGAGTTAACGTTTCAGGTCAGTGACCCTTCATCATATCTCCCGCTGTCCGACTGCTCAGAAGGACGGTTCGTCTTCGATAGAGTCGTTATGCCCATGTAATATAAATTCTCTTTGTGTTTTTGAATTTGATTTTGGGAATCTCAAAGGTTGTGTGCTAAGGAATTCATATTCTCTGTCAACTAAATGAAAGTTTAAACTCTCCACATTTTGATTGCGATTAGTTCTTGTTTCTTACACATGTGACTTACCTGTAGTGGAGACCTTTAAGGTAAATTTATTTTCTGCTAATATTAAAGGAAACATTATGCTGAAGAAATGTCTTACAATATATTCCTCCCAGAAAATTGGTCAAAGATCCTTTTATGTATCTATATGAAAGAAAATATTTCAATTTTTGTCACTCTGCAAGAGAACGGCCCTACTCAGGTCACAGCCCATTGAAACCCCCGGGATGGGCCGCCCCGATCACATGGTGGGGAAGCCCCTGATTACGTGGTGGGGGCAGGTTGTCCGTCCCCAGCAATGGCGTCAGCTGCTTGAGTGCAGGCGCTGACGCCATTTTTAAAGGGCTGTTAGCCCTAATGGCAAATTTAAATATTTAAAGATAGATTTAATTAATTTAAATAAATACATTTCTTTTGCCCCTCCCCACCCATAACAATTAAATAAATTTTTTGCCCTTCCCCCCAAAACACTGACCTTTACCATCTGACCTTTCCCAATCAAATTGTGTCAAACTTTAACAATCCTTCCCACCGTCCTCTACACCCATGACATTAATTTGACCCCGTTTCCCCCCACCCCCACTGCATTGATAAACTTACCTCCACCCCGCACCCCACCTCACCCCCCCACCAGTGTGGCACCTCGTTTTCCCAGATGGGGATCCGAAGACGCGGGAGTGCCGGTGGCCGGGCTAAAAATCGTGGCCGACCATCAGGAGGTGACGCAAGTTTATTTAAATTAATTATTTAAAGTGATTTGCATATTAAAATTGTGGTTCCATTGCCCGGAGGCGGGAAAGCCGCCACGGCGCCTCATCGCCGCTGGGAGGATTGGGCTGTGCCCTTCTGGCTTCGAGGTCCATGACAGGCCTCATCTGGAAACATCTTCAGGCCCTCCCCCGCCCCGGAACCCGACACCTGGGGAGAACAAAATCCAGTCCAGCATGTGCATTTTCCGACCAAATAGGCCCACTTGCTTGATGTTTCTCGTGGCTTCATCTGCAGCTGACAGCTATTCTTGGGATCCACCTTTCTTCTAGATACCGAGGCCTCGATTCTTTTCAAGAGGAGTGCAGTGCACTGTCGTGCAGAACGGCACTCCCTATTATTTCTGATGATATAAATGCTGTGGAATTGGTTGGGATAGTTTAATTCCATTTTTGGTCAGTTTTGTTTGTTGCTGGCATTGGTATCATAATGGACATCTATGGTGAGGATACTCCATGGAATTATTTCATGATGCTCTCATTGAAGGATGATCTCATTGAGACATAACTACAATAAATATCTTTGATTGTTAAAAAAAAAGGGAGGTGAACATCTTCAGCAACACTGAAATCCTAGGCCATCATTTTTTATTAAACATTCAGGTTCCAAATTTATAAGGGGAACATTTGTGTTTTAAACTCAAAGTCTTTCATCTTCCAGCTGTTATGGAACCTGGAGTTTTAATTAACAGTCGAAAATTAGTCATATTCAACGCGGAACAAATCAATTACCGAAGATGTCAAACTCAATTAATGAGATTTATTTCGGGCTGCACATTGATACATGTAAACATTGTTAGTCATTAAAGAAATGGTGTCACTGTTGATGGCTCACAGGATTCACTTCAAAAACTCCACATAAAATTTACCAATTTAAGTAAACTGCTAGTTTTTATCTTGCCCTTCAGATTTGTTTCAAGGACAAACAGCTCCACATCCATGATAACAAAGTCCTATTTTCACTCATGATTACACATGGAACTGGGGGAATTCTAACATAGTGAGGCTCTATGTAGTGACAATAGTCCAATATCCTCATTTACTTACCATGTAAATTGATCAGAGCACCACTGATGTTGTAATGAAATTACTGTAAGGGTATAGTAGCTACCTGAATGTTAACTTTCTACTATTTAATGAGGATAAGCAATTGTGTTTCTCAGGTTTGTGAAAACTGATATTTCTATTCCAATAATAAACTGTTTAATGTCTGTTTGTACATTGGTGCACGGTTTGAATTGCATTATCAAATTGCTTTCATCCATCTTGGCTTTGCAGTATCTTATTTACGAAGTAGAGAGCCTTTCTCAGGGTAGGTTCCCAATCAGAAACAAAGAACCCTTTGAATGAAGGAATCTGTGAAATCCTTGTTCAATCAATGTCAGAAATATACTTATATAAATTGAACTGGCATTCTTTCTTTGTAATTAGACATGAGCCTGAAACTTAACAGGTGTTTCACAAAGTCAGTAATACTTAACAGCTTCTTGGTTTGGTTTAGAGAATTAATAACATCACACTTTTTTGTTGTGGCAAATAACGTTCTTGCTATAAAAAATACAGTTTAGCCTATCTTCAAATAAAAAAGATTTAAAGATCAAGTAAGGCCCAAATAGTTTTTCAAATAAAAAAAACGAAAGTTTGAATCAGAAATATAATTTGAATAGGCATACAGTTATTGTTTATTTTTCCTTACTGCCTTACTGCCAGCAAATAAAATCTTTCATTTGGATGAGCTCTGCTACTGAATTTTGCACAAATTATACCCTTTAACACCAAGTGTCCTCATGATCAAATGGTCACCGCTAATGTTTTCTTCACAGTCATCACAAACAACATTTAGTACATCACAATAATATAAAAGCAAAATACTGCGGATGCTGGAAATCTGAAATAAAAACAAGAAATGCTGGAAATACTCAGCAGGTCTGGCAGCATCTGTGGAAAGAGAAGCAGAGTTAACGTTTCGGGTCAGTGACCCTTCAGGGGGTCCCTTCAAGGGTCACTGACCCGAAACGTTAACTCTGCTCCTCTTTCCACAGATGCTGCCAGACCTGCTGAGTATTTCCAGCATTTCTTGTTTTTATTTAGTACATCACCTTGAATGTCGCCTGAGTCATCCATTTTCCCAGGGCTGATCAAACAGCCATGAACTCTGGTTTCATGAGCACATGGAATGATAAAAACATCAAGTAGGACATTTTCAAGACCATCAGCCATGACTGGATTCAAATGCAGTTTCCAAAGCAGGAATTGCAGTGTTCTAATTCACCGTTTCACCACCTCCTTGACCAATTAGTCTATTTTTTCTTTCCTATTTTCTCCATGTAGTCTCCTGGGTCTGAAGAGAAAACCCTAAACAGGAGCATGAGTTTGTTGGTAACGGCATCTGATTAACACCTCACCCAAGTGAGCATTATTCATATATTCATCACAGCTCTACAGTACAGTCCTGCCACATCCAGCCATGCATAGTGGTGGACAATTAACAACTAACCGGAGGAGGAGGCTCCACAAACTTCCCATCCTCAATGGTGGGGGAGCCTAGAACCTCAGTGCAAAAGACAAAGCTGAAACATTTGCAATCATCTTCAGCCAGAAAAGTTGAGTGGATGATCTATCTAGGCCTTCTCCTGAGGTCCCCAGAATCACAGATGCCAGTCTTCAGCCATTTTGATTCACTCCACGTGATATCAAGAAACAGCTGAAGGCACTGGATACAGCAAAGGTTAGGGGCCCTGACAACATCCCAGCTGTAGTACTGAAGACTTGCGCTCCAGAACTAGTTGCACCCCTCACCAAGTGTTCCAGTACAGCTACAACACTGGCATCTACCCAACAATGTGGAAAATTGCCCAGGTATGTCCTGTCCACAAAAGGTAGGACAAATTCAATCCAGGCAATTACCGCTCCATCAGTCTACTCTCATTCATTAGTGAAGTAATGGAAGATGTTGTCGACAGTGCTGTTAAGCACCACTTAAACAGCAACAACCTGCTCACTGATGCTCAGTTTGGGTTCCGCCAGCGGCACTCTGCTCCAGATCTCGTTAGAACCTTGGTCCAAACATGGACTAAAGAGCTAAATTCCAGAGGTGAGGTGAGAGTGACTGCCTTTGACATCAAGGCAGCATTTGACCGAGTGTGGCATCAAGGAGCCGTGGCAAAATTGGAGTCAATGGGAATCGGGAGGGGGTGGGGGGGAGGGGGGGGGGATCTCTCCACTAGTTGTGGTTGTTGGACGCCAATCATCTCAGCCCTAGGACATCACTGCAGGAGTTCCTCAGGGCAGTGTCATAGGCCCAACCATCATCAGCTGCTTCATCATTGACCTTCTCTCCATCATAAGGTCAGATGTGGGGATGTTTGCTGATGATTGCACAATGTTCAGTACCCATTCAAGACTGCTCAAATACTGAAACAGTTCATGCCTGCATGCTGCAAGACCTGGACAATGTTGAGGCTTGGGCTGATAAGTGGCAAGTAACATTTGCACCTCACAAGTTCCAGGCAATGACCATCTGACCATCTCCCTTTGATATTCAATGGCATAAACATTGCTCATTCCCCAACATCAACATCCTGGGGTTATCATTGACCAGAAACTTACTGGACCAGTCATATAAATACCGTGGCTACAAGAGCAGGTCAGAAGCTGGGAATTCTGTGGTGAGTAACTCACCTCCTGACTCCTCAAAGTCTGTCCACCATCTACAAGGCTGAAGTCAGGAGTGTGAAGGAATACTCTCCACTTATCTGATGAGTGCAGCTCCAACAACACTCAAGATGCTCAACAGTATCAAGGACAAAGCAGCCCGCATGATCGGCATCTCATCCACTACCTTAAACCTACACTCCTCCAGGAGTGTACAGTGGCAGCAGTGTGTACCATCTGCAAGATGTGCTGCAGCAACTCATCAAGCCTCTTTCAACAACACCGTCCAAACCTTTGACCTCTACCATCTAGAAGGAGAGGGGCAGCAGATGCATGGGAACACCACCGCCTGCAAGTTCCCCCCCCCCCCAAGTCACAACTTGGAAATATATCGCCGTTCCTTCACTGTTGCTGTGTCAAAAACCTGGAACTCCCTACCTAACAGCACCAGATGGACTGCAGCAGTTCAAGAGTTGGGCTCACCACCACGCTGAAGGGCATTTAGTTATGGGCAACAAATGCTGCCCTTGCCAGCAAAGCACACATCCCATGAAAGAATAAAAAAAAAAGCTGGCTCTCTGACTACACAGGAGAGGAACATTGGCAGCAAACTAAGTGTTGCACACAGTTCCATGCTGCCTTCTCATACTCACTAATGTTTGCAACCCGCAGGACAATCCATGGGCATGCCCCCTTGGAAATTCTAGAATTCTGAAATTAAAAACGTTGCCTTACAGCAATATTTTATTTCACTGTTGACAGAATTTGAAAGAACATTAAGATAGATCAGATGGTTTATACATATTTCACAGTTTGACCACACCATTACGTAGCTGAATGCTACACGAACGATCACTCATCCCCATCTTGAAGGCAGTTCCCTCTCCCTCACAGAGGCACTCTGCCCCTCCAACTAGCTCTACTCTGAAAAGTTCTGTGAGTTCTCTTGGTGTCCTTGTCAACATTGCTTTGTAAATCAACTTTAAATCCCTCTCCCATGTCTCTGCAGGATCACCTCGAGCAACAAGTGCAAAAAGCTCATTGACTTCTTTATCGCAAATATTGAGACCATACATTCAATGGCTTCTTCTGCATCCCCCGCTTCCCATTGCCCAGCAAGCCAACACTCCTCTTCCACTCTCCCCCTGCCCAAGCCATGAACTTGCAACTTTCTGTAGTTCTCTCCTACCTCCACTCCTTCCCTCTTTAAGCTCATCATGAGATTTCCGGCTCATCTCAGCTCATTCTTACTAATCTGTTGACCACCCAGCTTCTCATCTTAGCTGTCATTGCTAACTGACATTGTAAGTGGTTAAAATCAAAACCATAATGACATCCTCTGTGACTGTGACTATGTTGCCTTAACCTTCTTCAATTTCTCTGCGGTCTTTAACACAGTCCTTCAACACCTATTCTGTGCTGTGAGGGATTGCCTTACTTAGTTCCACCCCTACATAAAGAAGAGCGATTACATTTTGAAAGTAATTCATTTTGATGACCTAAGGCCATGAAAGGCACTTTATTGAGTGAGTAAACCTGTAGGTTTAGAATCAGACTTTATACAGTTCTTTCTTTCTTCCAAGTCTAGAATGTGGGGGGCATTGAAGCAACTTCCAAGGCTGGGTAGAGAGCAAGGCAGGGGGCACAGAATTTACCGGTGGATTGGAGGGGGGGGGGGGTGGGGGGAGTTGCGGCGGGGACGGGAAGAAACCCGGAAATAAGGTTCAATGGCGTTTTTGTCCAATGGTCAGCCAGATTGACTGCTTGTCCAGTGGGAAAGCAGCTGGGAAGCCGATGTCAGTGCAGAGTGGGGGAGGGGGTTTTGATCATTGGGCAATGTAACTTCGTGAGGCGGTGGGGTACGACAGTGCAGGGAGTTGGACATTGTGGGGGGTGTTGGACATTAAGGGATGGGTCATCATGGGGGGGTCATACCTTGGGGGAGGGTCAGACATTCAGGGGTGGGAAATCAGGGGAGGATGGGACATTATCAGCAGGGTCGGACATCAGCAGAATGGGATCTCATGGGGAAGGGACATTCCAGGAGCATTTTACATCATGGGCGGGGGGGGATGGGTGCTGGGGTTGTGTCAGACATCGGGGGTTGGGGATTGGGTGATCATGGAGCTCCATGTGCAGGTTAGCTTGTTGGGTCAAGAAAAACACCTGCTCTTGATGGCTCACAAGCAGTGCAATAAAGGCACTTACCTCATGGATCCTGCCTCTTACCTCCTTTTACCTGCTGGGATTCCTGAGGCCTGGAAAACCTGGCCGCCATGAGTTAAAAATGAAAATCCAGTTAAAATGGAGGCACGCAGCCTTATTAAAAGATTTTATTGCATGACCCGCCCTCAGAACCTTTTCTTTTGAAACCGGAAGTCGGCAGATTGGAGGTGGGTTGGGGGTCGGGTTTGGGAGATTTAAAATTTTATCTTCCCACACATTCCCAACCCACCTGGCCTTAGGGGTTAAAATTTCCTCCTCAGTCTCCATAACTTTGAAGTCAATTGCAATTCAAATATTTGAAGTATACAATATTAAGTAAAGTCTTGCCTTCATGTCAGAATGATGCTGCTCTTAAAGCATTTAAGTTCACCGACCATCCTGAACGTGCAGCATGTGTGTAACATAAGCTATATTCTGAATTGGCCCTTTTGGTTTTCCTTTTTATAGTTATAAAAGATAACACAAGGATTTCACAACGGCATGAAATACCAGCAACTAAGCAGATTCATGATTGATGTTGTGTTAATCTAATGGAGACCTGTCACAATTCTGGACCCTGCTCACCCACTTCATGCCATTGCAATTCTTTCTGTGGCTGGAATTTTTACTCGAAATAGGTTTTATTATACGAGAGCAAAAGCTTAGCAGCAAATCACCTACTACGATAGAGACGATGGCACAGAAAAATAACATTGCAACATGTTTATTGATTTAGCAATTGCACAAAAAAAGGACAAACTGTTTCTCAATGTTGCATATCTGTCTTCTATCTCAGCAAGCTGCTGTTAGTTTCTCTCCACTGTTGCTGGTGCAGAGAGCAGAAATGCAGTCATTCAAATGCTAATAACTGTAAAATTAGAAACAAATAGTGGATAACTGGAGAGAGACAGAGCCTGGTTGGACATCTGTGCCTCTTTGCATGTGCTGCAACTGCATAAACTTACTTGTGTCAGTTTGCTCAATCTAAACTCCATGCATTATCTTTTGATTCAGAGATCAGATTAGTTTCAAAGCTCAAAGTAATTTAATTCCATGATTAATTGAGTGATTGATATGAAATTCAAATGATTATGTTTTTTGCATAAGGATGAGTCTGCATAATGTGCTGACTGGATCATGCACGTCTTGTTGAACTCTGTTTGGATAGTGTTGCAGGATCATTGTTAAATGTATTTCTGGATCAAATATAAAATCTCTGTGACATCCATGCGATTTATGCAATGCTTTGTGTCCTTTCCAACAATACCATTCCGTAACTCTCATGCCTTATTTAAATTCCACCATCTTTCTTTCCTGCCCATTATGGGTGGGAGGTTGGCAGGAAGCAGCGGAAAATCACGTGGTCCGGAGGCCACCTGCTGAAAGCAGCTAAGTGGCGGGAACAGCTGCTGGGGCCGCCCACATGGGTTCTAAGCCTGTGCCAGGGTAGGCCTAAGTTTTCCTTGTAGGGCAAGGAATGTAAAAAACGTAAAGAAATTTAACTTCTTTTTAACTCTTCGGGCCCCGATCCTCATGGTTGGCCTGGCAGGAATCTTACTGTGGTGTCCCGCTCAGGCCGTTGAGTTAAAATTTTAATTGCCTCCCGATGACATCACCAAGACCCAACAAGCAAATGTCAAAAAAGTACCCCATTGACTTTAGGCAGTTGTTCCCGCTAAATTGTGTAGGTTAAAATTCCAATCGATCAGCTTCTGTTACTTCCAGAGCAAGTAAATGACTGGGGTGATTTTAACTGCCACCTGCCCATTTTCCGCAGACCGGGCAGGGATTAAACTGGTAAAAGGCATGTTCCGGGCTGATGTCAGGAGCCACTTCTTTGAGGGAAGAATGATCAATATGTGGAAAGGCTTTCTGGAGGATTGTGGAGACAACACGGCCCTGATATTAGTGAGGAGGTGGGGAGGGAGCAGTTGAGGAGGTAATTTTGCATTCAGGAAACCCAGAAGAACAGCAGGACCTAAATTAACATTTTTGTCTCCGTCTCCTGGCTGCAGCCGGCAAGATTTAGAGGCTGGTGGGCAGGTAGGCCTTTGGCTGAGGGAGGGATTGGAAATGCTGCATTGGGAATTAGATCAGATACTGTATCAGTGGTGCAGGGGTGGTGATCGTAAGGGTTGGGAGGGAGATTGTGTGTCAGTGGGGGTAGATCATAAGGACCAATGGGGGTAGATCCTAAGGGTCGAGAGGGAAGATTATAAGGGTCGAAAGGGGAGATCGGAAGCGTTGTGGGGAGAGAATCGGAAAGGTTACTTGGAGTGCACAGGCCAAAGCTGGGGACCATAGAGAAGGGAGGGAGGGATCGGAAAGGCTGAGTTGAGGGGATATCATGGCTTGAGGGGACATTATGTCTTAGGGAGGGAAATTGGATTACTGGGGTGGGCCTCCGATTGCGGGAAGTGGGAGAAATTGCAGAAGGGGATCCAATCATGGGATGGGCCAATGGTGTGGGGGTGGGTCCAATTATGGGGGTGGCAGTGTCCTATCGATTGAGGGGGTTGGATTGTGGGGGTAGGGTAATCATGGGTGTGGGGGAAGCAGGTTAGTGTGGGGAGCCAAGGGAAAGCATTCCTGGCCCACAAATAGTGCTGGAAAGGCACCTCCTTCTTCCACGCAGCAGCCCTTGCCTCCCTTTATCTCTCAGGTTTCCTGAGGCCTGGGATGCCCGAGAAACCAGGATTAAGCTGAAAACAGGTCCTGGGGCCATCTTGCCTACCCATTGCTTAACATAGCTTAGAGATGAGGCCATACTATGGAGACTGGTGTGCTAGCTTCCATTGGTTGGTGTGTTACATGTGGCTTTCCATGAGGGATGCCACTCTCATATGCCAGAGACATGGTGCCACTTATGGCATGGGTGCTAACAGCCTCTGGGAACTTTGACAGATATCCACACATTTCATGCTGCTTTTCCAGCATCTGCTGCTTTGCTGATGACTCCTGAGGCTTGCTATCTGTGTGAAGCTGAGCATTGCTGGGCCATTCCTCACTCCTCTGATGGGGAGTGACCGAAGCTGGTACTGCCTCCGTTACCTGCTGATGCACATCTGTGTTGTGCTTACCAGTTGGTGCCACTCTTTCTAACTGCCCACTGACATGAGAGGATCTTCGCTGGTGGAGGACGCGCTAGACTGATGTAATGGTGTTTCCTCTAAGGTCTCGTGCTCCAGGAGCTGTTGTTGGTCCCTCATCCACTACTGCACCTGCAGGAGAGACCAGAGTGACGTTAACATGTTGCACTTTCAACCAACTCCTGCTGCCTGTCCTTGATCTGGAGCTTCCTGTGTTCATCAAGGCCCACAGAGGCGCCATGGTTAGTACTGTTCAGGAGGTTTGATGCCCGCATCCATCATGTTACTCACAGTCTACGTGCTCCATAGCTGCCTCGCCCTCAGCAACAGTCTGCCGTGCTGCAACCCATCCTATTTCTATTGCCTCCTCCTCCATCAGAGTCATTACAGCTATGAATGGTACACCACCTCCAGTTCTTCCCCATTCCCTAGCATTGTGAGTGCACTTCTTCTGCAAATACAATGTCACATGCGTCTTATAACCCAGCTGCGCTCGTCATCCTGTGCCAGGTTCCATGTCCAGCATCGTGCCACTCGGATGCCTGCTGTGTGGCCATTCAGTCTTAGCAATGCAGCGATCAACTCTGACTGATCATGGACCTCTGGTGCGAGACAACACCACGTCTCACTGTGTACGCTGGTCCCTGGTCACGCCTGATGCATGAGTTGGCCACCTTGCCTCACATCTCACGGGTGCCATTTATAACATGCAGGGCTATGAGCTTGCTATTATGATTCTCACTAACCTTGCCAAGCCATAGCAGGTCATTGAAGAGCTTCCGGCACTGCACCCATGTTCATTCATCCTGCAGCTGCTGACTTTCACGGCCACCTCCAGCCATGCCTTCTGCATGAGGCTTACGGGCTTCCTCCTCCCATCCTCTGGGAAGAACACCTGTCTCTTCTCCCTCACTGCCTGCAGAAGCACCTCCACCAAACCTTGGCGATACCCTTCCTCTGACTCCAGCTATTCCTGCTGGCCAACAAGCTTCCCTTGTTCAGCAACCTTCCAATGCCCTCTATACACGCAGCCTGTCTGAAGGCTGCTGACTGCCCTTTAAAACTGGCGCCTTCCTCTGACATGCCGGAACTTTCTCCTGCCCGCCACTTGTTACTGGCCGTTCCCCTCGCTTCTCAGACATTGGCTTCAGATGGAAAAATCCCCGAGAATGTCCTGCCACCCATCTATGTGGCTGTGTGACCTGAATTTGATCCCAGTGTCAGGACTTCCTCTCAACTGGGACAATCCTGCCCTTTGTTACTGAGGGTCTCAAAAGGAAATGGTTGGTTTAAGTGTTTTAAACATTCTGAAGATATTCTCCAAATTCAGAAAGGGCAGTTTTTTCAGGCATGCACAATATGCAGACAGAAGGTATGTAAGTTCTGAACTTTGAATAAAGAATGCTTTATATTCCGTACTTTTATTAATTAACACATTGCCCTTTCAAACAATATTTTGTATGACTTTTACAAACTCTAGATAGTGTCTTCCTTTCAAACATAAACCTCTGCTGTGGAGATAGCTGCCTGTGACTTATGAGGCATTGTCCATGAATCAGTACATCAAAAAACTGACATGTCTGGCAAGAATGGTTACAGCACAGAAGGAGATCATTCTGCCTGATGTGTCCAAAAGCCAATATTCTGGTGGGAAGCCTAAGGTTTACTAATCTTAGGATTGTGTAACTGAAGTTTTAATATGTATCTTGGCAGCATGTTTAAAAGAAAATGTTTATTTGGTACGTAAATTTACATTCACTGTTTACGCTCACTGTAACTGTGTTATAAGGTAACTTGTCCATTATGTTACATCGCCTATGCTCTACCTTGCAATTTTAATGCATGGCAGGACTGGAGTGGAGCTGGCCCATGGCACCAGCTCAGAGGACTGCCCTGGTTGTACCTTGTGCTGCAAGGCCTTTTCGCGATTATGAATAGCTCCCCACACATGAAATGCATGTTAAGCAAGCTTAATGTAAAGCACGGTTGACTGGGAAGGAGGCAAAAAAAATCTGGCAAGCCAGCAGCCGTTGTAGGCCTGCAACTCATCATTAAAGGGAGGTTGTAATGATAGCAGAAAATCTGAGTAATTGCTCAGTGTGGTACAAAGAAGAAATGTTCTTTTTACTACTGAAGAATTGGAATACCTACTACAGGAGGTGCACCAGAGGAAGCTGGCTCTACTGGGGCTGAAGGGCACGTGGAGGGTGGTCATCGACTAAGTTAGTGCATTAACCTTGACCCCTTGTAGCTGGAGCCAAAATCGAAGAAGAAGTTTATTTATATCAAGAGGAATGTAAAGATATGTACACTCACTTTAATACAATTTTCTCATTATGCCAAAGCTGGATAGTAGAAGGTTTCTTGGAGGTGGTGGTGTCTAACAATAACCTCTACACCTTTGACTCTGTACAAGAGGAATCACCCCAATGCCCCCCAGAGTCATAGCACTGACCTGGACACCAATATCAGGCCTGGGCTGGAAAATATTGGCTCATTATACCTGTTCCCCATATTGGGGTTCTGTTCGAACAAGGGTGTCCAACCTTTTCATGTGAGGGGCCATATTATAATTTTTGACCAACTAGGGGCCGGTGAGCAAATTTCAGAAAGATAAAGGTATTAGAAATGTATTTTACTATGAACCAAACAACAAACTAATTTATTAACTTACTTTCTTGTCACTATGTTGAACACTGATTTAGTGAGCTACCTGGCATTGTTTTTGTTTGCAGAAGTAGACAATGTTTGCCCGCAAGCTTGATGTAGCGATGCGGAGAATTCCGGATAGATGTCCATCTGTCAGGAGTGATCTTGATCATGCTGTCTCCCATCTCTCTCCCTCTCTGTGTCTCTCTGTCTCTCTGCTTGTCTCTCTCTTTTTCGCTGTCTCTTTGTCTATCTCACTCTCTCTGTGTCTCTTTCTTTCTGTCTCTGCCTCTGTATCACTCTCTCTGTCTATCTTTGTCTGTGTGTGTGTGTGTGTGTGTGTGTCTGTCTCTGTGTGTGTCTTTGTCCCTCTCTGTCTCAGTGTGTGTGATTCTGTCTCTTTCCCTCTCTCTGGCTCTCGCTGTGTCTCTGTCTCTGTCTGTCTTTCTCTTTGTCTCTGTCTCTCCCTGTCTCTCTATCTGTGTGTGTGTGTGTCTCTCTCTCCCCTCCCTCTGTGTCCCCCCACCAGCTCCCAGGGCTCAGTTACCCCAGCACCCTACTTCAGGTTACCCCAGCACCCTTCTCTTAGTTACCCCAGCACCCTATTCCTAGTTTCCCCAGGACCCTGTTACCCCAGCACCCTGCTCCCAGGGCCCGGGCCTGGGCCCTGCCGCCTCCTCAGGCAGCTAATCCTCAGTGATGGTGGCAAAGATGAAGTGCCCGGGGCCCAGGCCAGGTTCGTATGCAGGCAAAGCCAGTACTGGGCCTGGAGCCTGAGCTGCAGCTGTTGTCAGTCACAGAAAGTTTTGGCGGGGCAGAAGAAGCCAATGGCGCATTTCCAGCAGGAATTTCTCATCTTTGGCAGGCCGGATGGAAATCTTTGACGGGCCAGCTGGAAACCTTTGACGGGCCGGCATCTGCTCCGCGGGTCACATACTGGACAAACCTGTTTATTTTTATTTAGAGATACAGCACTGTAATAGGCCCTTCGGCCCACCGAGTCTGTGCCAACCAACAACCACCCATTTATACTAATCCTACATTAATCCCATATTCTCTACCACATCCCACCATTCTCCTAGCGCCTACCTACACTAGGGGCAATTTACAATGGCCAATTTACCTATTAACCTGCAAGTCTTTGGCTGTGGGAGGAAACCGGAGCACCCGGCGAAAACTTGCAAACTCCACACAGGCAGTACCCAGAACTGAACCCGGATCACTGGAGCTGTGAGGCTGCGGTGCTAACCACTGCGCCACTGTGCTGCCCCGTGTTTAAACGTGTTAGAATTTTCCTGAGACCCAAGGTTAATCACATCTCAATGTGATTATCAGAATTTGGATTTGTGTTACAGAGATTAGTCAGAACAATGCAAGTAGCAACTAGCAGACATGTTGGCTACATCCCATGTCTAGGTGCGAGTATAGGATATTGGCCAGAACAATGGAATCACCCAAGCAGTATCACTTAACTTTTTTGGATTGTCTAGGTCATTCCTGGTTCTTTTGTAATCAAGATGGCCATGATGCAAGTCTGAAGTTTGTGTGAGTAGGAACTCACTTCAACATACATTCTGGGCATCATGAGATATAACTGACAAACAAGGACAGCTGGAGGGACAACATCTACAGAACACCCAGCGCAGCTAGAGGGGCAACATCTACAGAACACACAGGACAGCTGGAGAGACAACATCTACAGAACACACAGGGCAGCTGGAGGGGCAATATCTACAGAACACCCATGACAGCTGGAGGGACAACATCTACAGAACACACAGGGCAGCTGGAGGGACAACATCTATAGAACACACAGGACAGCTGGAGGGACAACATCTACAGAACACACAGGGCAGCTGGAGGGACAACATCTACAGAACACACAGGACAGCTGGAGGGACAACATGTACAGAACACACAGGGCAGCTGGAGGGACAACATCCACAGAACACACAGGGCAGCTGGAGGGACAACATCTACAGAACACACAGGACAGCTGGAGGGACAACATCTACAGAACACCTAGGACAGTTGCAGGGACAACATCTACAGAACACACAGGGCAGCTGGAGGGACAACATGTACAGAACACACAGGACAGCTGGAGGGACAACATCTACAGAGCACACAGGGCAGCTGGAGGGACAACATCTACAGAACACACAGGACAGCTGGAGGGACAACATCTACAGAACACACAGGACAGCTGGAGGGACAGCATCTACAGAACACACAGGGCAGCTGGAGGGACACCATCTACAGAACACACAGGGCAGCTGGAGGGACAACATCTACAGAACACCTAGGACAGCTGGAGGGACAACATCTACAGAACACACAGGACAGCTGGGGGGACAACATCTCCAGAATACACAGGGCAGCTGGAGGGACAACATCTACAGAACACACAGGGCAGCTGGAGGGAAAAACATCTACAGAACACCCAGGACAGCTGGAAGGAAAAACATCTACAGAACATACAGGACAGCTGGAGGGACAACATCTACAGAACACACAGGGCAGCTGGAGGGAAAAACATCTACAGAACACCCAGGACAGCTGGAAGGAAAAACATCTACAGAACACCTAGGACAGCTGGAGGGACAACATCTACAGAACACCTCGGACAGCTGGAGGGACAACATCTACAGAACATACAGGACAGCTGGAGGGACAACATCTACAGAACACACAGGACAGCTGGAGGGACAACATCTGCAGAACACCCAGGGCAGCTGGAGGGACAACATCTACAGAACACACAAGGCAGCTGGAGGGAAAAACATCTACAGAACACCCAGGACAGCTGGAAGGAAAAACATCTACAGAACACACAGGGCAGCTGGAGGGAAAAACATCTACAGAACACCCAGGACAGCTGGAAGGAAAAACATCTACAGAACATACAGGACAGCTGGAGGGACAACATCTACAGAACACACAGGACAGCTGGAGGGACAACATCTGCAGAACACCCAGGACAGCTGGAAGGAAAAACATCTACAGAACACCTAGGACAGCTGGAGGGGCAACATCTACAGAACACATAGGACAGCTGGGGGGACAACATCTACAGAACACACAGGGCAGCTGGATGGACAACATCTACAGAACACCTAGGACAGCTGGAGGGACAACATCTACAGAACACCTAAGACAGTTGGAGGGACAACATCTACAGAACACACAGGGCAGCTGGAGGGACAACATGTACAGAACACACAGGACAGCTGGAGGGACAACATCTACAGAGCACACAGGGCAGCTGGAGGGACAACATCTACAGAACACACAGGACAGCTGGAGGGACAACATCTACAGAACACACAGGACAGCTGGAGGGACAGCATCTACAGAACACACAGGGCAGCTGGAGGGACACCATCTACAGAACACACAGGGCAGCTGGAGGGACAACATCTACAGAACACCTAGGACAGCTGGAAGGAAAAACATCTACAGAACATACAGGACAGCTGGAGGGACAACATCTACAGAACACACAGGGCAGCTGGGGGGAAAAACATCTACAGAACACCCAGGACAGCTGGAAGGAAAAACATCTACTGAACACCTAAGACAGCTGGAGGGACAACATCTACAGAACACCCAGGACAGCTGGAGGGACAACATCTACAGAACACCTCGGACAGCTGGAGGGACAACATCTACAGAACACACAGGACAGCTGGGGGGACAACATCTCCAGAACATACAGGACAGCTGGAGGGACAACATCTACAGAACACCTAGGACAGCTGGAGGGACAACATCTACAGAACACCTAGGACAGCTGGAGGGACAGCATCTACAGAACACACAGGACAGCTGGGGGGACAACATCTCCAGAACATACAGGACAGCTGGAGGGACAACATCTACAGAACACACAGGGCAGCTGGAGGGAAAAACATCTACAGAACACCCAGGACAGCTGGAAGGAAAAACATCTACAGAACACCTAGGACAGCTGGAGGGACAACATCTACAGAACACACAGGACAGCTGGAGGGACAACATCTGCAGAACACCCAGGACAGCTGGAAGGAAAAACATCTACAGAACACCTAGGACAGCTGAAGGACAACATCTACAGAACACACAGGGCAGCTGGAAGGACAACATCTACAGAACACATAGGACAGCTGGAGGGGCAACATCTACAGAACACATAGGACAGCTGGAGGGACAACATCTACAGAACACACAGGGCAGCTGGATGGACAACATCTACAAGTTTTATCACCTTGCGGTTTCAAGAAACATGTCGTATTGATAGTGTAATTAGTATTGGTGTCTGAGTAATAAATTTGCATTTGGACAACACACTCAAGCCTGAATCATGAGGAATCATTTAACTGCATTTTAAAGGTTCTAATCCAACAGTTCCATGTTTTGCACTGGTGAGGAGCAGGGAACCTCTGTATGGGTAAATAGGCCATGATTACATCCAGGATGCTCCAACTCCTCAAGCTCAAGGGAAGACTAAGCTTCCCAAACCTTAGCTGCTACTGTTGTGTGACCCAACCCAAGGTTATTATGGCTTTGAAGACATCCTCACTACAGAACACATGGTTGCAGAGGGTCAAAAACTTCCCAAACTACTCCTCCCATCTAGTCTGCCTTTTATGTACCTTCCCAAAAGATCTACAGTTGTAGTGGAAGCTGACATGCTTAAGCATACCATTGGGTCTGTCAACCCTCTCCTCAATCTGTCACAACAAAGAATTTCCAATTGTACTAATCACAAGTGGATTCTAACCTAGTCAGCATCTTCACAATGGTGAGATTGTGTCCTTTCAGCAATTAATAGAAACATATTACTGACATGTTGTCAGAATGCCCTACTCAAGACTGCTCAAACAGGTGCCCTACTTGGAGCTACGCCAGGGAGCCTGTTCACACGAAAGCCAATGGAAATGTTTCAAAGACAATCTCAAAGCCTCCATGAAGGTCTGCTCTATTAACGTCAACACATGGGAAGCATGGCAGCAAGCTGAGCTTGCATTACAGAAGTTGGAGCTTCCACTGCAGCACCCAGACATTGGATGGCTTCAGCGCTGCAATGGAAGCTGAGACATCGGCTATCAAAAGCTGCATCATGGTTGGGTCTGCAAGTGTGCTAATGGAATTGGCCACCACTTCCAGGCTGGAGAGGATCAGCTGTAAGCTCTGAACAAAGCCCTGCGCCAAGTCGGTGCCAGACTCCTCCATGCTCGTTAACATTACATGCAGGTTTCCTAACAGGTCTGCCAATGCATCAAGCATTTCATTGTGCATAGCCAGCACCCTTCCTCTGTAGCACACCCCAACAAAGTGCTCATGTGGGTCCTCTGCAGCAGAACTCGTGTGTGATCTCGCCCTCTGGTGAGCTGGCACCTGCACTACCCTTGTTCCCTGCCCTGACTGCAGGCCACTTGTACCTGATTCCTCACTATGATGTAAGCTCTCTTCTTCAGGACTGTTTTCCAACTCTTCCACCTCTTCCTCTTCTGCCAGTGTCTGGCCAGGTTGCAGAGCTTGGCTATCTAAAAGGAGAAAGGCACAAAGGTAGGGATGAGAGAAGGGGGGGAAGCAAGGTGTTCATGCTTACACCATGTGCAGCTTGTAAATCAGAAGAGATTGTGGGATGATGGGGAAGTGTGATGTGAGAAGGATGATTAGGTATGAGGATGCTGTCACCTTCGGTGGTTTCAGCCCTGCCACTGGCCATGGCCTCAGCAATGGCAGCTCTGGCAACTAGCGTCTCCTCCACTGGGGTTAGGACATCCAGTCATGCCTGACATTGACCTCCACAGCTACCTGGTATCACTGCCTTTACAAAGTTTGTCTGGAGGGCCCCCTGGCCCCCTGTGGATAGATCACATCTCTCCTCCTGTACACCTCCACCAAGGCATCCAGTGTCAGCGAACCTTGGAAACACTCTCTCCACTATTGCATCATAATTCACTCTTCTTACTGCTCAGACTCTCTTCCAAAATCAGTTCCAGCGCCTGCTCCAGCCAGAATGCACCTTGCCCTTAAGCAATGCAGGTTGACTTTAAGTAATGCAGGCTAACTTTAAGTGGTGCTGTCCTTGCACCAACTTGGGCCCCCGCTGAGGCCCGCAGTCACTCAACAGCACATTTAGCGCTGGCTGCATGCAGCTATCATGTTAATTAGCAGGCAGTACGAAGTTGGCATGCTGTCCGTATCAGTAGCAACATTCAGAGGTTAATCATCCCTCCCCACGTCTGTTTTTAGGGCTATCAAAATTTTCCCCCTTTCTGTTTCAACTTATAACTATATGTTTGTAACAGGGAAAAATGGCAGACGGGAATTCAGTCTAATTGGGGAAGCACTCAGGGAATGTCGGGATTTTGGATGTTTAGGTAAATAAGTCATTAGAACTCTGGAAGCAGAGAAGTTTACAGCACAGAAGGAGGCCATTTGATATCTATGCGACCTCAGTGTTGGATCTGTCCAAAGCTAATCCCAGTTCCCTGCTTTCCCTATAACTCTGCATCTTTCCCTGTTTCAAATAGTTTTCCAATAGTCCATTAAAAATGCAATGGTTTCTGCCTCAGCCACTTTCTGTGGCAAAGTTACAATAACGCTTTGAGTAAAGAAATTTCTCCAAACATCTCTCCTCTGGTGTTGGGCTTCATCACAAAAGGTATAGAATATTGCCACGGAACTGTAATTATTTTTCTCCTCGGATTAAAAAACAGTGTGTGCCTTTAAGACTCTGTTTGAAAACTGTGTGCCTTTAAGACTGAACACAGGGTGCCAGCTGCACCTGTCCCTAGGCCACAGCAGGAGAGGTCACATGGTATAATGTTTTGATTTGACTGTGCGTAAAACTGGCAAAAAATGGTCTGAACCAGTTTGTTTTGAGAGACTCTCCAGCGAAGCATGCTGAAGGAAAGAGCTGTCTATTCTCTGTCAGCAGAAATTCTACAAGGAGCTACAAGCTGAGTTAATTACCTAAAAAGCCCTTTTTTCAAGAGACCATTTGACATTGCTGAAGGTAGCAAAACTCCTTTTCTTTACTTCCAAGCTAGGAAGTATTTGCTTCAAGATTGAATCTCTCTTGACTGATTGAATTTGCTGGAATTTGAAGTAAAGTTTCAACTGAGAGACTGTCAGTTTTAAAATTCAAGTTGACCTATTGCTGTGCTCATCATTGAAAGAACTGTTTAATGCCCGCTGCAGCCGAAGAGTTTGAATGCCTATCAAAAACAGACTGCTTCATCAAATCTGTGTGAAGACATCGAGTAGCATTTGATTATTTTCACATTAGAATACTTCATCCATCAGGAACGTAACCCACAAAGACTTATTATTTATTTATTCTTAAGAAACAGCTAATTTTTAAAACATCCTTTTTAAAAAAAAAAGAAACCAGTTAACCGTGATTTTTGAATGTGTGTGTGTGAATGGGGGAGTTAGATTAAAATAGGAAGTTATAAGATTCTTAGACATAGGTTTATCTTAATAGTCTTTAAGATTTAGTTTTTAATAAATAGTTAATTTGTTGTTGTCTAAAGATGTGTGGTTTGGTCTGTTTTATTCTGGGGGTTACCAGAGTGTTTAATTTGAGCTGTTATCCATTTGGGTGGAAAACTTTAATAATATGCTGCGACCTGTGGAGTGATGGGATTGAATTGACAGTGCGTTGCTCCCGCCTCGGTCGTAACATTTTAATTGGGCGTCTCATCCGGGATCAGAATCAGGTTAATTGGAGGGCTCATGTTTGTAATCATATTAGTTACTCGTCTCTGGGATAACATATAAATTGGGGTCTTGGCATCATATTAATTGCTTTCACATCTGGGATCATATTAATTGGAAACTTGATTGTTGGGATCCAAATTTAATGCCAATTACGAAGAAATAAAAGGAACCAGGTTTCTTGTATAATAAGGGACAGTCTATATCATCAGAATGGCATTAGCAGTTGCAGCAGAATTTCTGGGAAAGGAGAATATTTCCCTCAGTGACTTGAGAACTTTAACTAAGTATCTTCTCTTCTTTGGCTTCCTTGTCTCGAGAGACAATGGGTAAGCACCTGGAGGTGGTCAGTGGTTTGTGAAGCAGCACCTAGAGTGGCGATAAAGGCCAATTCTAGAGTGACAGACTTTTCCACAGGTGCTGCAGATAAAATTGGTTGTCAGGGCTGTTACACAGTTGGCTCTCCCCTTACGCTTCTGTCTTTTTTTCCTGCCAACTGCTAAGTCTCTTCAACTCACCACACTTTAGCCCCGCCTTTATGGCTCCCCGCCAGCTCTGGCGATCACTGGCAACTGACTCCCACGAATTGTGATCAGTGTCACAGGACTTCATTTCGTGTTTGCAGACATCTTTAAAGCGGAGACATGGACGGCCGGTGGGTCTGATACCAGTGACGAACTCGTTGTACAATGTGTCCTTGGGGATCCTGCCATCTTCCATGCGGCTCACATGGCCAAGCCATCTCAAGCGCCGCTGGCTCAGTAGTGTGTATATGCTGGGGATGTTGGCTGCCTCGAGGACTTCTGTGTTGGAGATATGGTCCTGCCACCTGATGCCAAGGATTCTCCGGAGGCAGCGAAGATGGAATGAATTGAGACGTCGCTCTTGGCTGACATACGTTGTCCAGGCCTCGCTGCCGTAGAGCAAGGTACTGAGGACACAGGCTTGATACACTCGGACTTTTGTGTTCCATGTCAGTGTGCCATTTTCCCACACTCTCTTGGCCAGTCTGGACATAGCAGTGGAAGCCTTTCCCATGCGCTTGTTGATTTCTGCATCGAGAGACAGGTTACTGGTGATAGTTGAGCCTGGGTGGGTGAACTCTTGAACCACTTCCAGAGCATGGTCGCCGATATTGATGAATGGAGCATTTCTGACGTCCTGTCCCATGATGTTCGTTTTCTTGAGGCTGATGGTTCGGCCAAATTCGTTGCAGGCAGCCGCAATCCTGTCGATGAGTCTCTGCAGACACTCTTCAGTGTGAGATGTTAATGCAGCATTGTCAGCAATGAGGAGTTCCCTGATGAGGACTTTCCGTACTTTGGTCTTCGCTCTTAGACGGGCAAGGTTGAACAACCTGCCCCCTGATCTTGTGTGGAGGACAATTCCTTCTTCTGAAGATTGAATGCATGTGAGAGCAGCAAGAAGAAGAAGATCCCAAACAGTGTAGGTGTGAGAACACAGCCCTGTTTCACACCACTCAGGATAGGAAAGGGGTCTGATGAGATGTCGCTATGATGAATTGTGCCTTTCATATTGTCATGGAATGAGGTGATGATACTTAGTAGCTTTGGTGGACATCCGATCTTTTCTAGTAGTCTAAAGAGACCACATCTGCTGACGAGGTCAAATCCTTTGGTGAGGTCAATGAAAGCAACGTAGAGGGGCATCACAGCTCCAGTGACCTGGGTTCGGTTCTGGGTACTACCTGTGCGGAGTTTGCAAGTTCTCCCTGTGACTGTGTGGGTTTCTGCCGGGTGCTCTGGTTTCCTCCCACAGCCAAAGATTTGCAGGTTGATAGGTAAATTGGCCATTGTAAATTGCCCCTAGTGTAGGTAGGTGGTAGAAGAATGGTGGGGATGTGGTAGGGAATATAGGATTAATGTAGGATTAGTATAAATGGGTGATTGTTGGTTGGCGCAGACTTGGTGGACCAAAGGGCATGTTTCAGTGCTGACTCTATGATTAGTTAGGACATGACATTCCTTTTGCAGGACATAGGGGAATTCGGAAGACCAAATCACGTATAAGCCAACATTATTACTGGCCAGGTCTTACAAAGGATGTGAGACAATTTTGTAGGACATGCCATACATGCCAAATGGTGGGAAAACTGCAACCTACCATAAAACTGGCACCAATAGTTTCCATACCAGTGATTGAGGAACCATTTAGGAGGGTATTGATAGACTGTGTAGTACCCTTGCCAAAAACAAAAGCGGGACATCATGGATATGGCTACTCAATTTCCAGAGGCCATTCTTTTGAGGACAATTACTGCTAAAATGGTAGTAGAAAAGTTAACCCAATTCTTTACGAGATATGGGTTACCACTTAAAGTTCAATCGGATCAAGCTTCTAATTTCATGTCTAGATATTTCAAGAAGTCATGCACAATTTGGGTGTTAGACAGTTGAAATCTTCAGCATATCACCCACAGTCACAGGGAGCTTTAGAGAGATACCACCAAACTCTCAAAACAATGATTAGAACATTCTGTCATGAATATCCGCATGACTGGGATAAAGGACTAGACTTTCTTTTATTCGCCACCAGAGACTCACTGAATGAGTCTACAGGCTTCAGTCCTTTTGAATTGGTTTATGGACATGAAGTAAGAGGTCCTCTAAAACTCATAAAAGATAGATTCTTGGAACAAAAGAATGAATCTTCGATATTCGGTATTCTGGGAAAGGCTGACGAAAGCTTGTGGTGTGGCTCAGGAACACCTTAATGCATCCCAAGCCAATATGAAAAAAAAGGGCAGACAAGAATGCAAAAGCCAGCAATTTTCAACCAGGGGATGAAGCATTGGTGTTGTTATCGTTACAGGGAGAACCATTAAAAGCACGGTTCAGTGGCCCATATAGAGTGATCAAAAGAGTAGGTAAGGTGGGTTACTTGATTGACACCACTGATCACCGGAAGAAGAATCGGTTGTGTCACATCAATATGTTAAAGCAATATTATCACAAGGAGGAGGATAAGCCAGTACACGTATGTCAGGTAATCGGGACTATTGAGAAGGAAAAGGATAGTGAGGATGAGGCAGAATGAGGCCTAGACAATTCTCAGATTGAACCTCCAACTATCAGATTAGCGAATACAGAATGACTAGGAAAATTGGACAACCTTCTTTTGCACTTAGAGGCAAAACAACGTGAAGACAATTTTTTGTTGTCTAAAGATACCTGGTTTGGTCTGTTTTATTCTGTGAGTTACTGGAGTGTTTAATTTGGGATATTTTCCAGTTGGGTGGAAAACTTGAATACTATGCTGCGACCTGTGGAGTGATGGGACTGAATTGACAGTGCTTTGCTCCCACCTCAGTTGTAACAATATAAAAGTAAGGAAATATTGAAATTACGGTGGTAGAGTGGCAGATGCCTCGAGGAAATTCACCCCATTAGAGCACTGTCTTCAGTTTTATGTGCCCCACCCTAAAAAGGCTATTTTGACCTTTGAGAAAGTCCAGTAACAATATATGAAGTTGACATTTGGCTTGATGAAAGATAGCTGTGATGAGAAGAAATTGGGTCACACACCCTGGAGATAAAAAAGTTAATAGGTGAAATGATTGGGATGCTTAAAATAATGAAAGAAATTGAAAGGGTAGATAATAGGAAGATCTAGAACAAAGGGATGTATAATAATAAAATCAGAATTAAGCTAGTGAATCCAGGAAAATCCAGTGCATTGTTCAAAAAGGCCATGGATGTAAATTCAATTGAGTGGCTTGGAAGGGAAATAAATGCTTGGAAAACAAGGTGTTAAGAGATTAAAGGGATACTTCCATGATCCAGTGCTTTCAGCAGACATTTACAGAATGTGATTACAGGAAAGTGGGGGTATGTTCTCTGTCATTTTTCATCCATTAAAATGAATAGATAGAAAATCACAGTTTGCATGCCTGCAATTTTCCAAAATGTTCTCCTCTTGAGCACTACTTCCTATTGGGAGCACCGAATCATTGAATCACCCCTATGAAGAAAGTGTAGGGAATTGAGCATAAGATGATTGAGCTGCCGGAGCGAGCAAGCTAGATGGACCAACCTGTGTACTATAGTCATTTTCAGATTCTTACTCATGTGTTTATATTTAGCAAACATTGGATTAAATGATCAAATTGGGTAAATTTGCTTCAATAACACAAATCAATTCTTTATTCTGTTTTCCTGTTGTTGGCAACAGAGTTTCACTGTTGTTCTCCTGTAGGAGTTCTTCTTTTCTAAACTAATTGTCAGTTCTGTTAGTTGCTGCAGCTTTTATTATTTTTCTTAGCCTCACCTCTAACTTGAATAAGTCTGAAGCTTTTGCAAGTAGTGTAGCAGTAGACCACTTTCATCTGCTTTTCCTGTTGAAGTCACATTTCTGTTAACTTCCTAGTTGCCTTTGGCTTCTCGTTGTATGCATGCTGTGATAGGGTCTTTTTAGCTACTGACAGTTAACCGCTGTGTTTTTTTTTACCTTCCCAACAAAAATAACTGAAGAATATACAGTAGCAAAATACTGCTGATGCTGAAAATCTGAAATTAAAACAGAAAATGCTGGAAATATTCAGAAGGTCTGGCAGCATCTGTAGAGAGAGAAACAGCGGGCAGAACTTAATTCCTCCACAGGAGCGGACTGAGAGCCGGGGGCGGTGGGTGGGAGGCAGTAGAATCGGGAGGGTAGGCGGGGGTTGGAGTGCCCATTGCCTTCCCGACTCCCCCCGATTAATTCAGGGGTGGGGCAGGTCAAGGACAGCCTTCCCTCCCAGAAGACAATTGAGGCCCTTGAGTGGCCTCATCCCTCTGCCACTAGCATTTAACCAATAAAACCAGGAGGCTTCCCTGTGGGCTGGTGGGATGGGGCCCTCCTGCTTGGCCACAGAGGCCCTCCTGATGGCGAAGGCCGCCCCTGCGCCAACGTCCCCCCCTGCCCGCAACAACACCGCACACCCACCCCTCCCCCACCTGTCGCCGAGGCCTGCCTGTCTTACCTCCCTTCCAAGGCTGGTCCCGGGCCTACTGCAGTACCAGTGGTGGCCACCATTCCCGGTAGTGCTGCTGGGTCTGCTGAGCTGCCAGCCCTCTGATTAGCCGGCAGGTCTTGGAGAATCCTAGTCCTTAAAGGCAAGGAAGCTCTTGTGCTAGGTAGTTAACTGCCTGAGTGTCATAAACAGCGGCTGGGGATCTCCCAAAAAGTCTGGCCCAATGTTGGGATCCCTACCTGCTTTATAAAATCCAGCTCAGAGTTAATGTTTTAGGTCAATGGACAAAACAAAATGATCAGACAGTTGATGACATTGATCAAACATTTAATTTTAGTGATTTCCTTTCTCTCCAGCATTTGTATCATGCCAGCAAGGTCAATCCATAGCCTTTTCTCGCTCTCACACCTTTTGTAGAGTGTACATGAATGAATGATTATCTACATAACGTTGAATGGGTATATATATCTTCAGTATGGCCTTTGTATAGAATCTCAGTGAAAATATTTGACAAATAGAATCCCATATCCACTGTCTCCACAACAGCTACCAAAACTTCACAGTCATGAGGACTTCTGCCTCTAGTTTTGTTCCGAAACTGTTCTATAGCCTTCATTTCATTGTATAATTTATTCAAGCTCTACTTGCACTTTGATGTCTCTCGGGACTATGACTGTGAGATCTCCCACTCGCACTATTGGAGGCTTTTCTCTGGTACGTGATCATTTTCTGATGCAAGAGTTACTTCCGGACCCACTATTAGAACTTGCATTTGTGCTTTCTTACTCTCCACTCTTTCCATCGCATTCTGCCAGTCCATGAACCTCGCTTCTTGGCCATCATCCTGAACGTTCAATCAATATTTAAACTTGCCAATAGCTCTACCTGCACATCTCACAATTGTCGCATCCCTCCATTCATTAGACCCCACTGAAATATACGTCACCCGAGTCCGCACTCTGGGCAATTGACCTTTGGATGTAATAGCTCTGACCTGTGCATTATGATCACTTTCATTACCACTATCCACCCCTTGATCTACCATACTCTGTTCCTTAGGACCTTCATCACAAGACACATGAGCATCTGACGTACAAGAATAAATTAGTGAAAAGTGTGAAATCTATAAAACGTATTGAAAGGCGCTGCCATGTCCTATTGTAAGCTTTCCATTGGCATATGACTTTAATGTGGTAGTTGCCATGGATCTAAAGGTGTGGGACAAATATTTTCACTCGACATTTTATAGACCTGGAAACCCGCTTTTGACTTTCTACGATAATACATAGTAAGGACAAAAGGATGATTATAGAAAGGGTTAAGGACCAGACTTGGGGCAGCAGCTAAGTTTGAATGATAATGGAGGGGAATTTGCCAATGATGCATTCAGAGACATGTGTGAAAACATGAACATTATAGTCATGAATACGGCAGATAAAAGTCCTTTCTTGCCTCGTTTACTTCTATCAGCTGCTCACGTTCTGAAATTTTTGTAATTGATCCTGATTAATCATGAAGAATGAACCTTAACAGTTTGATTGCCTTGGTTGATAAGTACTGTCTTATCATCATGATCTATTACCTTACCAGGGCCTTTTCATTCCCTATGACCTCTCTTTTATAATACAGCAAATCTCCTGAATTAAATTTGGTCGCAGATGGTCTTATATGATGCCTCAGAGCTCTCCAAATTTTCTCCAAGACCTCAGCCTTGTTGAAAGCCCTGCTCCCTGCATGTAGAGCATTCAAATGTGCAGAAAAAATGGAACTAATTGGAGTACCTTCTAGAGCAGGAGGACTGTCGCACAGCACAGAAGACAATTTGGGATTTCGCCCATAGACCAATTGATAGGGAATTAGTCCCGCAATCAGGTGAGGCAAATTATTTACATGAACTTCCCATGCTAGAGAAGTTGTCAATTTGCAGTCTGGTTGATCAGCTCAGATTTATGCAGCATTTCATTGATCAGGGGGCAGAAGGGGCATAGATTTAAAGTGATTGGTAGATAAATTAGAGGGGAGATGAGGAAAACTTTTTTCACCCGGGGGTGGTGGAAGTCTGAAAGGGTAATAAAGACAGAAACCCTCAACTCATTTAAAAGGTGTCTGGATATGCATCTCAAGTGCTGTACAGACCAAGGGCTACAGACCAAATGCTGGAAGGTGGGATTAGACACGATGGGCCAAATGGCCTCTTTCTGTGCTGTAAACTTTCTATGATTCTATAATCATCACGTGATTCCTTTCAGGGTCCATTGCTGAAAGGGCTTTCAGCTGTGGTATTCATGACTATAATGTTCATGTTTTCATACACGTCTCTGAATGCATCATTGGCAAATTCCCCTCCATTATTAGTCAAACTTATCTGCTGCCTCAAGTCTGTTCCCTAACCCTTTCTATAATCACCCTTTTGTCCTTCCTATGTATTATCGTAGAAAGACTAAAGCGGGTTTCCAGGTCTATAAAATGGAGAATGAAAATATTTCTGTCTTTGTCCCATACCTTTAGAGCCACAGCAACTACCACGTTAAAGTCATGTGCCAATGGAAAGCCCTTCGATATGTTTTACAGATTTCACACTTTTCGCTAATTTCTTCTATTAGCCTAGTATATTCTTCAGAAACCACACCTGCATCCTTTAGCAGTTTTTTAAAATTTTGACAAGTAGGATGAGCAAATAGTCAATGTAACTTTAAGACAATTTTCTTTTTTTCTCTTTGATTCGTATCATTTGATGTCATTAATACTTGTCTAACACTCTGATGAGAAACATCAGCTTTTCTTAAGTGGGTACAATAAGTGGGTAAACTGTAGATCCACTGACTTTCCAAAAATAATTGCCTTATCATGCTCCATGTCAAGTTTCATTTGTTTCTTTTTCATAGAAGGGTTACTCAACAGAAAAAGTTTCTCACTAGAAACTACATCAGCACTGATAAAGTGGCTTACTCTAGCTATTTTACATGGAATTATGAATAAGAACATAAGAACAAGGAGCAGGAGTAGGCTATTCAGCCCTTCGAGTCTACTCAGCCATTCAATGAGATCATGGTTGATCTTCTACTTCAACACCATTTTCCTGTGCTATCCTCGTATCCCTTGATGTTTTTAATATGTAGAAATCTATCTATCTCAGTCTTGAACAGACTCAATGACTGAACCTCCACAGCCCTATAGGACAGAGAGTTCCAAAGATTCGCCACCCTCTGACTGAAGAAATTCCTCCTCATCTCAGTCCTAAATGGCCTGCCCCTTATTCTGAGACTGTGTCTCCTGGTTCTAGACTCTCCAGCTAGGGGTAACATCCTTCCTGCACCAGCCCTGTTGAGCCCTGTAAGAATTTTGAATGTTTGAATGAGATCACCTCTCATTCTTCTAAACTCCAGAGAATAAAGGCCCAGTCTATTTAATCTTTCCTCATAGGATAATCCCTCCATCCCAGGAATTAGTTTGGTGAACCTTCATTGCACTCCCTCTATGGCAAGTATATCTTTCCTTAGGTAAGGAGACCAAAACTGTACACAATACTCCAGATGCGGTCTCAACAAGACTCTATATAAATGCAGCAAGACATCTTTACTCCTATACACAAATCCTGTTGTAATGAAGGCCAACATACTGTTATGACCAGGTGAGAAATGTGTCTAGGGGACTTTTGCTGTCTTTACCTGTCTTATTGTAACAGGGTTTACTTTTAAACACACTGTGTTTTGAGCTTCTCCTTTGTGAATCCTTGTTCACAACTTTCCAATTATAAGGCAAAGAAATGAGCGCAAACAGGCTTTCTGTGGTTTAAAGAAGAAAGATGAAATTTATTAAACCTTAATCTTAAACTCTAATGAGATTAAGGCCTACGGATATACTATGCGCCCACACTAGCGTGCACACGTGATACACACATGCAAATAGGGACAGACAAGAGCAGAACAGTTTGAGGCAATATCTTGTTACTGTTTCTAGAACTCGCTGTAGTCTTTGATTGAAGGTCTGGTCTTGCGTTTTGTTGGGGCCCAGTATTTGTCTTAAACCTTGTTCCCGTAGGAGACTGTTCTCTCTTTGAGTTTACATGTCTTCACACGATTCAGTCCCATGGGAAAAGAGATGGAGACAGGCAGACAAAGAACAAAGAAGAACAAAGAACAGTACAGCACAGGAACAGGCCATTCGGCCGTCCGAGCCTGCGCCGATCTTGATGCCTGTCTAAACTAAAACCTTCTGCACTTCCGGGGACCGTATCCCTCTATTCCCATCCTATTCATGTATTTGTCAATATGCCTCTTAAATGTCGCTATCGTACCTGCTTCCACCACCTCCCCCGGCAGCAAGTTCCAGGCATTCACCACCCTCTGTGTAAAAAAAATGCCTCGCACATCCCCTCTAAACTTTGCGCCTTGCGCCTTAAACCTATGTATCCTAGTAACTGACTCTTCCACCCTGGGAAAAAGCTTCTGACTATCCACTCTGTCCATGCCACTCATAACTTTGTAAACCTCTATCATGTCGCCCCTCCACCTCCGTCGTTCCAGTGAAAACAATCCGAGTTTATCCAACCTCTCCTCATAGCTAATACCCTCCAGACCAGGCAACATCTGGTAAACCTCTTCTGTACCCTCTCCAGAGCCTCCACGTCCTTCTGGTAGTGTGGCGACCAGAATTGTACGCAATATTCCAAGCCTAACTAAGGTTCTGTACAGCTGCAGCATGACTTGCCAATTTTTATACTATATGCCCCGACTGATGAAGGCAAGCAAGCCGTATGCCTTCTTGACTACCTTATTCACCTGCGTTGCCACTTTCAGTAATCCTTTGACCTGTACGCCCAGATCTCTCTGCTTGTCAATACTCCTAAGGATTCTGCCATTTACTGTATACTTCCCACCTGTATTAGACCTTCCAAAATGCATTATCTCACATTTGTCCAGATTAAACTCTATCTGTCATTTCTCTGCCCAAGTCTCCAACCGATCTATATCCTGCTGTATCCTCTGACAATCCTCATCACTATCCACAACTCCACCAACCTTTGTGTCGTCCGCAAACTTACTAATCAGACCAGCTACATTTTCCTGCAAATCATTTATATATACTACAAACAGCAAAGGTCCCAGCACTGATCCCTGCGGACAACCACTAGTCACAGACCACCATTCAGAAAAGCACCCTTCCACTGCTACCCTCTGTCTTCTATGACCGAGCCAGTTCTGTATCCATCTTCCCAGCTCACCTCTGATCTCGTGTGACTTCACCTTTTGTACCAGTCTGTCATGAGGGACCTTGTCAAAGGCTTTACTAAAGTCCATCTAGACAACATCCACTGCCCTTCCTTCATCAATCATCTTCGTCACTTCCTCAAAAAACTCAATCAAGTTAGTGAGACACGACCTCCCCTTCACAAAACCATGCTGCCTCTCACTAATAAGTTCATTTGTTTCAAAATGGGAGTAAATCCTGTCCCGAAGAATCCTCCCCAATAATTTCCCTGCCACTGACGTAAGGCTCACCGGCTTGTAATTTCCTGGATTATCCTTGCTACCCTTCTTAAACAAAGGAACAACATTAGCTATTCTCCAGTCCTCTGGGACCTCACCTGTAGCCAATGAGGATACAAAGATTTCTGTCAAGGCCCCAGCAATTTCCTCCCTTGCCTCCCTCAGTATTCTGGGGTCCATCCCATCAGGCCCTGGGGACTTATCTATCAGACAGGAGAGGAGATGTTCTCAGTCCATGACCACATGGCGTTCTGAGTTCAAAATCTCACAGCAGCCTCACAGCTCCAGTGACCCAGGTTCGATTCTGGGTACTACCTGTGTGGAGTTTGCAAGTTCTCCCTGTGACCACGTGAGTTTCCGCCAGGTGCTCCGGTTTCCTCCCACAGCCAAAGACTTGCAGGTTGATAGGTAAATTGGCCATTGTAAATTGCCCCTAGTGTAGGTAGGTGGTGGGAGAATTGTGGGGATGTGGTAGGGAATATGGGATTAATGTAGGATTAGTATAAATGGGTGATTGTTGGTCAGCACAGACTTGGTGGGCTGAAGGGCCTGTTTCAGTGCTGTATCTCTAAATAAACAAATAAAAATAAAAATCTCTTTTTCCAGTTTAAAACTCCCCTAGTTGGCCAGCAGGTGGTCATGTGACCGACTGGTTTGACCAGGTCTCTTTCTGTGTATTGGGGGCAGGGACTGGCTCCCTTTGTTTCCACACTGTCTGGTACTATGCAAATGTCTTTCCAGTCAGGAACTTGCAATTTTTAAGTTTTAATGTTCATGTAGCAAAATAATCTGTGCCTCAGTCTTGGGAGGTAGGGGGTTTGCCTGACACCTCCACACCCAGGGAAATGAAATGTGATTTGAAGAAAAATGGCACATTTCATTACAGAGTTTGAGTGAAATATAATATACACGAAGAAAAACCATGCATTTCTCTCATTCATTTCCATTCATTCACCAATCTTAAGCTTATTAAAAATGGTCTGTTCTGGGTGCCAGGGCTGCTTGTAATTTCCCTTTTTTTTCCTCAGGAGAATTAGTTGGTGGGGGTGGGGGAGAGAGTGGTGGGGGGTCTATCCTGAACTCCCTGATTCATGCAAAGACTTTTGGCTTCAAGGGATGGGTGGTTCACTTTTCCTCTGACTATGGGGGAGGAGACTTTGTTACTCTCCCCTTTGTTCTCTGGGACATTCCTACCTGCAGGTATTTGTGCAGATTTAACTGCATTCCCCTGTGACACTTTGACTAGGTGAGTCATCAGCCTCATGATTTCTCTGCTCCCTAGAGGTCTCTCTTTGTCTCAGCCAGTTCCTGTAAATGCTGTTAGCAACTATGGTGGGGAACTTCTTGAGTCTGCATTCATATAGGAGGATGTGGGGGTCTAAATTTTCACATTTTTTGAGGTTGATTGGCCAGATATTAGGGGTTTTCATCCGGGATTCTTCCCGGAGTACCTTTAACTTGCCTTCTGGGTCACTTTTTCCCCTTCTCTTTCGAAACTTTTGCCAGCTGTGTGCCTGCCTGACCCCTTTTGTTTGCGGTGGGGATCCCTTACAGTTCACCAGCCCTCTGCTGGAGGATCCTCCTAACACCGGTACAGGACTTAGGTGTGAAGGTTTCATTGTAGGTTGGGATTTCCCCTCAACCTGGTGCATGTGGCAACTCCTGCAGTACTCTACCACATCTTTGTGGAGTTTTGGCCAGTCAAACTGCTGTCTTATGCGGGCTTTGGTCTTTCGTATGCCAGCATGTACAGCCACTGTAGTCTCGTGGGCCCTTCTTAGTATTTCTCCCCGGTACCTCTGCAGCACCACTAACTGGTGAACCACTGTCCACTTCTTGCCCTCAGGTCTGTGAAGAGAACTCCATTTCCTCATCAGTACCTCATTCTTTGAATAGTAGCAGTCGGGGACTTCCTCTGCTTCACTTTCAGACTGGGCAGCCTGTGCTAACTCTTGCAATGCTGGGTCGGCTCGCTGAGCCTCAGCTAGGGAAAATGTATTTAATTAATTCCCTGGTCTCCTAACTTTCCAAAGAAAGTCTCAGACAGGCAGACCTCATGGTCATTTGCCTGCAGTGCCAATGCAGCCTCCTCTGGGAGAGCTGGTTTGATCATGGCTTGATTCACTACACATTCAGGGACACTGCAGGGGACTGTCTCCTGCCACTGCCCTGTCTCTCTGACTCCTGTGGTCTTTCTTTCACTATTGGGGGGCTACCACCTTCACCCCTGCCAGCTCATTACCTCGGAGCAGGTCAACCACATCCACAGGCAAACTAGGGCCAATCCCTACAGTCACCGGTCCTGAAACTAGGTTGCACTCCAGTTGCACCCGGTGTACAGGTACAGGCATACACTGCCCTCCAATATCATTCACCACCATTCTGGTGTTCACTGCACTCTCTGGGGGAAAAGTTAGGCCTTTCGCCAGTAAAAAGGATCTTGTGGCCCCTGTGTCCCTGAGAATCACTATGGGCTTGCTTGCTCCACTCGAGGGATATGGGGTTACTTTCCCTTCAAATACAAAGCCCTGATAACCTTCAGGAATCCTATTAACTTTTCCTGCACTGGCCGTAGTAAGCTTCCTGGGTAGCACCCTTACTGCAGTCAAAGCCATAGCCCGTTCCATGTTTTCCATCACGCCCTCGTCTTCACTGAGTGGGTGTGCCCTGATTAACCCTTCCGGTTTCCCCTTTAGTAACCCCTCCTCCCCCCCAAATAAGACTAACCAAACCAAGTATCTTTAAATCAGCAAATTAACTCTTTAATTAGAAGAACTAAATTCTTAAACACTATGCAGATATAAACAACATTTAAAATAGAAAAAAATTAGAGTCCTTGCAACTTTACAGTCCAATGTTGCTTGAAGTCCTCACAGAATGTTGCTTGAATGCCTCACAGTCGTCCGATGCGGGAGAAAGGTTCTTCCACAGTAGAACAGTCCATAGTCTAGCTTCAGCAGTAGGTGATGCTTTCCTTCTCCAGCAAATTTCAACAATTAATGACTTGCAAACACTTTCAATAGAATCAATCTGACTTTAGAGTTTTTGATAGATAAAAGATTGCCACAGTCTAACTTCCCTTTCTTCAATTTAAATTACCAGAGATCCCTGTTTTGGCTTGACTTTCTTTTTAGAATTTTGAGAGATAATAATTAAACAGTCTAAAAATCCAATTCCTTCAGTTTAAATGGTTGAGAGCTCTTTTTCCAGATGCTGTCATCACAGCTGTGTCCTCTGTTTCTCTGTTCTTTTAGAACAAACTGTCTTCAACTAAAAGCCGGTTCAAAACTGAATTGTAACAAATGTATTGCATGAGACTCACTCCCAGTGGCTGTATCTATGGTTAACGAGAATGCACCCTTTGAATCGCAGTCTCCAAATGGCTGTTTCTAAGGCAATGAAAATGCACCTTCCTATAACTCCTGAGGCTTGCTGGTTCTTCAAGCAATACTGATCCTTTGCAAGCCTTAAAGGCAAACCGCATATTCCCGAAAAAAAAACTACCGGTCCATGACATTACAATGGAAGCACACAGGTCTCCGGGTCTCACTCTTGCTCACAGCACCTTCCTTTTTGGCTGGAGAACTGCCCCCGTGTCTGCTGCTTTCCTTTCTCTTCCAGGACTGCCTGGGCGGATATCACCTTCCCACCCTTTGTCCTTTTCAGATTTGTGGGGGTGATCAGGAAAGGTTCTCCCCGAGAAACCAACTTATAAATTAAAGCAAATTCATCAGTTAGAACGGCCGCTTGCCAGGGTCCCTGAACCGGCTGCTCCTCCAAATGGGTTTTATTGAGAATGGGAGAGAGTTTTTATATTCCTATAACAGGAATACTTCTCTGAGAGTCTCATAACTGAGCTGTATTTTTAAAGCCCTCAGCCACTGGTCAAAAGCCAGCTGCTTGCTTCTTTCAAACGGCAGTTAAGTTTGATTGGCTTGCTTTTTGAGTGTTCTAAACTTTTGGCGGTAGGCTTCGGGTACTAATTCATATACCCTGAGGATAGCATTTTTGGTCAGTTCATAATTTGATGAACTCTCATCTGGCAACAAGGAATAAACCTCATGGACTTTTCCAGTTAGTTTGCTTTGCAGTAAAAGAGACCAGGTCTCAGTTGGCCATTTTAACTGTCTTGCTAGCTTCTCGAAAGACACAAAAAACACTTCCACATCTTCCTCATTGAAGTTTGGAATTAATTGAGCGAGTTTTAGCAATCTTGTACCTAGCCTTGCATTATGTTCCTCCATATTGGCCATGCTTTCACTCGGGTTACTCTGTCGCCTACTAGTTAACTCAAGCCTCCATAACTCTCTTTGCATTCCTTCCGGAATATTTTTTCTTTCTCTCTCTCTCTCATTCCTTCTCCTGTTTTTCATTTTCTTCACGTTCCTTTTGGAAGGCTCTTTCTTTCTCCCTCTCTCTTTCCTTAAATTCAAGTTTCCTCTGTTCCAAATGTATCTTTGCTAACAATACCCTCTCGAATTCTGTTTCTAACACTGCTTCTACTTCTTCAGATTCAAGGGAAAAATGGTTGGCCACTAGCCTGAGGAGTTCAGACTTCCTAGCCTTGCCATGTACAGTGATCCCATACTGCTCAGCAATTTTCCTCAGCTCCTCCATAGACAGTGCTTTGGACTTATCCCAAATTACTTCTCCCTGACTTGGAGAGCTACTAGCTTCAGTTGCAAACATGTTAGTATTCAATCACACACAACCACAAGAAAACCTGTATTGATTTGCTCTTTTTGATTGGTACCAATTTGGCTCCTCACTTCCAATTTCACTCATTCATCTGGGGTAACAATCCAGATGCTAGCACCCAATTTCTGTTACGACCAGGTGAGAAATGTGTCTAGGGGTCTTTTGCTGTCTCTAACTGGTCTTATTGTAACAAGGTTTAGTTTTAAACACACTGTGTTTTGAGTTCCCACTTTGTGAATCCTTGTTCATAACTTTCCAATTATAAGGCAAAGAAATGAGCACAGACAGGTTTTCTGTGGTTTAAAGAAGAAAGGTTAAATTTATTAAACCTTAAACTTAAACTCTAATGCGGTTAATGCCTACAGATATACTAGGCGCCCACGCTAGCATGCACATGCGATACACACATGCAAATAGGGACAGAAAAGAGCAGAAGAAAAGGTAAGCAGAAAAGTTTGAGGCAATATCTTGTTACTGTTTCTCAAACTCACTCTAGTCCTTGATTGAAGTTCTGGTCTTGCGTTTCGTTGGGGCCCAGTATTCATCTTAAACCTTGTTCACATAGGACACTGTTCTCTCTTTTAGTTTACATGTCTTCACAAGATTCAGTTCTGTGCAAAAGAGATGGAGGCAGGCAGACAAGAGAGGAGATGTTCTCAGTCCATGACCACATCGCGTTTTGAGTTCAAAATCTGTTTTTCCTGTTTAAAACCCCCCTAGTTGGTCGGCAGGTGGTCACGTGACTGACTGGTTTGACCAGGTTTCTTCCTGTGTATTGGGGGCAGGAACTAACTCCCTTCGTTTCCACACTGTCTGGTATGATGCAAATGTCTTTCCAGTCAGGAACTGGCAATTTTTAAGTTTTAATGTTCATCTGGCGAAATAATGTGTGCCGCAGTCTCAGCTGGTAGGGGAGTTTGCCTGACAATACCATCTGCCTTCTTAATTGCCTGCTGTGCCTGCATGTTAGCTTTCAGTGACTCATGAACAAGGACACCCGAGTCCCTTTGAAGTTCAACACTTCCCAGCCTTTCACCATTTAAGAAATACTCTGTATTTCTTTTTTTCCTACCAAAGTGGATAACTTCACATTTCTCCACATTGTATTCCATCTGCCAAATTTTTGACCACTTCCTTAGTCTCTCCAAAAACCCCTTGAAGTGTCTTTGCATCCTTCTCACAACCCACACTTCCACCTAGTTTTGTGTTATCTGCAAACTTGGAAATATTACATTTAATCCCCTGTTATCACATCCTTTATTATAGATTCTAGCATTTTCTCTATGACTAATAGTCTAATAGGTCTGCAGTTCCCCATTTTCTCTTTCTTTCCTTTCTTAAATAGTGGGGTTACAATTGGCACCTTCCAATCTGCAGGAACCATTTCAGAGTCTATAGAATTTTGAACGATGACCATCAATGCATCTACTATCTCTACAGTGTTATGGCATGACTGCTCAAGACAAAGCTCCCAATCAAAATATATGTTTCTGATTGTGGTGCGAGCAACGCACTGTCAATTCAGTCCCATCACTCCACAGATCGCATAACATATCACTTTAAACTTTCCAAATCAAAGAAAGCCACAGCTGAATTGAACAATCTATTAATCCCCTAATGAGGAGAACCAAATCATGTATCTTTAAATCAACAAATTAGCTGTTTATTCAAAAAAAATAAAAGTCTTAAACACTACTAAGATAAAACAACATTTAAAACTAGAAATAACCATAGAACCACTGAAGTAAAGTCCTTGCCGATTTATGCTCCTGATGAAGTGGAATCTTCCAATGTGGAACAGTCCAAGGTTGCTTGAAGTCCTCTGATTCAAAGTCCACCCGCAATCCTCCAGGATCCGATGAGGTAAGGAAATCCAGTCCAACATCTGAAGCTTCAAACTTCTCTTCCTTCCAGCGATGACCACAGCAGATCATCAACTCACAATCACTTTCAAAGGAATCGACCTGGCTAAACTTTTAGAATTTAGAGGGTATAATAAATAGGGTTTAAAATAGACCGAGGAAGACCTCTACGATTTCCTTCAGTACATGCCGACAGAACAGTCTGTGTCTGTCTCTGTGTCTCTCAAATGTCTTTGCAAAAGCCAGTTTTTCAGTTAGTTTCAAAAGTCAATTGCAACAATGTATATCCTGTCCGTGGTCTCTGGCTGTATCCGGGGCAACCAAGATGCACTTTCCTTGCTAACTTCTGAGACTGGCTTGTTCTCCCTCTCTGTATGGTTGTATCCAAGGCAACCAAGATGCACCTTCTGAATCTGGCTGTCTTAAAGCAATACTTATCCTTTGCTGTCTTAAAGACACACCGCATATTTCCCGGAAAAAACCCCCCAACAGGTCCTAACAACAGCCACCTCTTTCAACACTCTGGGATGTTGGTCTAGGGGATTTATCCACTTTAAGCCCCATTAATTTCTCTAGTACTTTTTAAAACTAATATTAATATCTTGCAGTTCCTTGTTTACACTAGTCCCTTGATTCTCCATTTTTTCTGGGAGGTTTTTAGTATTTTCCTCCACAAATGACAGACATGAAGCATTTGTTTAGTTTCTCTGCCATTTCCTTATTCTCCATTATAAATTCTATTGACTCTGCTTGTATATCTCCTTAGCGATGTCAATGTTTTGCCATCACCAATCCTAAAGCAAGTAGTTCTTTTATGCTCTTTAACCTTGCAGCAGTACTCACTAATGAGTGAATCTAAATAACATTTTAACCAATCTGTTCCACATATCGTAGAAGTGCAAACACTATCTAGCACAGCACAATTAAATGAGTCTGTGACTAACACATTCATCCTTGTGACCAGTACAACACGTGCAGATTCATCATTATCTTCATCTTCTGCCTCATACTTTTCTGTGTCATGTGTCATTTTGAGGACCCTGCCTCTCCGCTTTGGGTAGCTCATCGCATAATGATACTTTGAGTCAGACCTGAAACACCCATTAACTGTTCCTTGGGCATTCCCCTGGGATTCATTTGCCTATTATTACTGTTCCATTTTTGTCTTCTGCTGTAATAGCCAGATTTGCTAAAGGTGTTTCATCCTCATTCCACCTGTCTGTAACTCTTCCAATGTACTGACGCCTGCATCTAGTAACTTCACCATATTGAAATCCAGCAATCATTGAGTCCTCTATTATTTGTGTCACCCCGGAATGTCCCATTTGTTTCACCAAGGCTGCAGGAAATTACCGTTTCCCGGGAGTTTTATTCAAGGCAGCAGGCATCTGATCCAACACGGATTCTGTCTCTGAGAACTGAACACCAGTTAGAACCAGGAGGCTGTCCACATGTCACACTTTAACACAATCCAGCAATTTAAAAACTAGCACAGAACCAGGAATCTCTAAATTTAATTTCCTCAATGTTTTATCCAGTCTGTTAAAGCCCATGATATATTTCGCCATTATATAACCATCTGTTTTCCAAAATCTATCAAAGACTGACCATGCCTCATAGGCATTTAATAGATCATCCTTCTGGAAAATTTCATCCAAGAACACTAATAAAAAATCCAAATCTTCACCAGCATCCAACTGATAGGCATCCAGTTCACAAAATACTTTACTTCTGATTTTACTTATGATAGGAAGCAACAATGCCAAGGCCATACCTTGTTTCTTCTTTGGTAGAGACATAACCTTTGTCCACATATCCACTTCATTCTTCCACTGGTCATATTAATCAGACTCCAGAAACATTGGAGGGTAATCATACCCCAATAATTTACACTTGCTTTCTGCCATTTTTCACAATGGCTACCGCAGGAAAATTCAACCTGTTAACTCTGTTTCTCTCTACACAGGTCTTGCCTGGCCTGTTGAGTATTTTGCGCATTTTCTGTTTTTATTCCATTAAACTATTGGTGTTTTGAAATTACTTATGTAGATTTGGGTAAACAGAAAACTACTTAATGTGCTGAACCACTACTTAAAAAGATTCAAAAACATGGATATGAAAGGAACAATGGACTTAGCTTAATGGAAGGAATTATCCTCTTTGACCCACTCAGCATATCAGATTCAAGGATTGAACTAATTGCATGAAAAAAATAACGATGGCAACATTCAAATAAATTATTTGAAATATAATTATTTTGGAGTTTCCCTTTTAGTTGATGGAGGTACATTCTAGCTAATTTGTCTTTGCACATGGATTTGCAGTTTGTTTACTTCACATCAAGGAATGAACTGTTATATAAAATATGTGTTTTCTAATTCTTAAAATTAATTTAATTTTCTCATCATAGTATTACTACAATTTTTATTTCTAAGGAAATGATAATATTTTTAATAATCTTCAGGTAATTTATACATATGCATTGAATATGAATAGATCTGTAAAAGCAGTCTCTCCTCATGACAAGGCAAAACAGTCATGCACAATGGGCTGAATTTTTAGTTCCCATTGGGTGTGAGCACGGAGATGGGTGGGTGCGAAAATTCAAGGAGCCGGCCGGCATGCCGGTTTCCTGACACCATCCCACCCCCAGGCCATTTTCCTGGAGGCGGAATGGGGCATGGCAGGCTACCCGCCTGTATATGGCAGGGAGCCAATTAAGACAGTTTAAAATGAAAGCAAAATACTGCAGATGTTGGAAATTTGAAATAAAAACAGAAAGTGCTGGAAATACTCAGCATGTCTGGCAGCATCTGTGGAGAGGGAAACACAGTTAACATTTCAGGTCTGTGACCTTTCATCAGAACTGGCAAAGGTTAGAAATTTCATAGGCTTTGAGCAAGTGAAAAGGGGGAGGGGGGAAGAAGCAATGCAGGTGAACAAGGTAAGAGAGATAAATGGAAATCCCATTGGAGAAAAGAGCAAAACTTCTTCAAGATAGGCATTCCTGGCAGTTTAAAGGCCTATTATGGGAACAATGTAGTTTCCTGGAAGTGGCATCCCAGTGGCAGACCGGGGGATCACAATCGTGGCCCGGCTGCTGAGGCTTTTTTTTAAGTTAATGTTAAAAAAGTTAGAGGGAGGCCGCCTTCATCTTGGGGTGCCTTCTCTCTCTCACTTACCTGAAAAGGTTGCCTGCTGCTTCTTCTGAGATGGGGGGTCTCCTATTGGCCCTCCAGCTTCGAAAGCCCACCTGCCTTCCTTAATTGGACTGTGAGCTCGCCCGCTGGCTATTAATTGGCTAATTTGAGGAAAATCACAGCCAGATGATTGTTCCCAACACAGTGCCGGCTTCTGACCCCACATTTGATACTGACATTGGTGTTCTGATTTCCGTTGGAAAAATCCTGCCCTACATTTGAGCCATGTAGAGCAAAGATGGACTTTTAAAATAGCTCGGTTGTTAAAAACTTTAATACATAATTAAAGATCAGCTAAATTGGCAGACAAAAAATTGGGATCTATATTTTCTGTGACAAGAGGATTAATTACCAACACTAATCAGTCAAATTTATCCATTATTTATTTATCCAATATTATTCTGTGATGACAATGAGCCCAATATTTAACTGTTTAAGCAATTTTAAGAAAATTGCTAGTGTAATGAGCATTTTTGTTTTCATCATCACTGATTTACAAAATCATGCTGTTAGTTATCCTTGGATTTTCCACTGCTATTTCAGATGCTGGATTTTTTTCCGTTGCTTTTTACATTCAAAGATCAGAGAACAGGAGTTCTTGTGGGTGTCCCGCTCCATTATGAATGAAAGGAGAAAAGTAGGTTAAGGGACGTCGTTGCCAGTGAAGGCAAAGGCCACCATTTTTATGCCTCAGGCACATTCTGAGCTACATCAGGGCCATCAGCAACATCAGTCAAGCAGGTCACTGATGCATTGTTTTTCAGGGCAACCACCTTCATCATTTTTCCTGTGGAAGCGTGAGAAGAGTGAGAAAGCGTTTCAATTCTTCCTGCATTAGAGGATGTTTCAAAGTCCAGGGCTTGTTTGGTGGTGCCCACAGAGCCATCCAAGTTTCTGCATACAATTTCATGCATACAATTTCATGCATGTAAGTGTTTCCACTCTATGAATTTACAGATGGCTAGTGACCAGCAGCGCAGGATAACGTAATCCACGGCCCACCTCCCAGGCAACAGACATAATTCCTCCTGACTCCCCCATCCTATATCCATAATTACTTCCAATCCTACAGCCATGTGAGATCTCTGCTCTCTCCAGTTCTGGCCTCTTGTGCATTGCTGATACTCATTGCTCCACCATTGGTGGCCACGTCTTCAGTTTATGATTAAATAAGGTCTAAATTAAGTTTACTGTGAATATGTGATGAGCAAAGTGTGGTAAATAAGGTTAAGGAGCTGCAGGCGCAGATAGCCACATGGGAATATGATGTCATCGCAATAACAGAGACCTGGCTCAAAAAAGGGCAGGACTGGGTACTAATTATTCCTGGATGCAAGGTGTTCAGGAATGGTAGGGAAGAGAAGAAAGGAAGTGGGTTTGCAGTACTGATTAAGGAGAACATTATAGCACTGGAGAGAGGAGATGTCCTAGAGGGATCAAGGACAGAATCTATTTGGTTAGAGTTAAGAAACAATAGAGGTAGCATTACACTATTGGGATCATTCTATAGGCCATTGTCTAGTGGGAAAGATTTAAGGAACAAATTTGCAAGGAAGCTACAGAGAGATGCAAGAACTATAGAGTACTATAGAGTACCATAGAGAACTATGGGTGGCACAGTGGCGCAGTGGTTAGCACCGCCACCTCACAGCTCTAGGGACCCGGGTTCAATTCTGGGTACTGCCTGTGCGGAGTTTGCAAGTTCTCCCTGTGACCGCGTGGGTTTTTGCCGGGTGCTCTGGTTTCCTCCCACAGCCAAAGACTTGCAGGTGATAGGTAAATTGGCCATTGTAAATTGCCCCTAGTGTAGGTAGGTGGTAGGGAATATGGGATTACTGTAGGGTTAGTATAAATGGGTGGTTGTTGGTCGGCACAGACTCGGTGAGCCGAAGGGCCTGTTTCAGTGCTGTATTTCTAAATAAATAAATAAAAAGTAGTTATAATGGGGGACTTTAATTACCTTAATATCGACTGGGATAGTAATATGTAAAGGGAAGAGAGGGGGAAGAGTTTATTAAGTGTGTTCAGGAGAATTTTCGAGATCAGTTTGTTTCTGGCCCAACGAGGAAGGGGGCGCTGCTGGATCTGGTTCTAGGGAATGAGCTAGGTCAAGTGAGTCAAGTGTCAGTAGGGGAACATTTAGGGGACAGTGATCATGGTATCATAAGGTTTGGGTTATCTATGGAAAAGGACAAGGAGAAATTGAGAGTAAAAATAATTAATCGGAGTCGGGCCAAATTCAATGGGGTGAGAACAGATCTGGTCCAGGTAAATTGGGATCAAAGAGTGGCAGGCAAAAATGTACCAGAACAATGGGCTGCCTTTAAAGAGGAGGTAGTTTGGGTACAGTCGAGGTACATTCCCAGGAGTGGAAAGGTGGGACAAACAAATCCAGAGCTCCCTGAATGACAGCAGTGATAAAGAGTAAGATAAATGAGAAAAAGGGTGCATATGACAAAGGTCAGATTGAGAACCAGGCTGAATATAGAAAGTTCAGAGGGGAAGTGAAAAAAGAAATGAGAAGCAAAGAGTGAGTATGAGAAGAGACTGGCAGCTAACATAAAAGTCTTCTATAGGCATATAAATAGTAAAAGGGTGCTAAAAGGAATGGGGCTGATTAGGGACCAAAAAGGGGATTTATGCATGGAAGCTGGGGGAATGGCTGAGATACTAAAAGAGTACTTTGCATCTTACCAAGGAAGAAGATGCTGCCCAAGTCATAGTGAAAGAGGAAGTAGTTGAAACACTGGATGGGATAAAAATTGATAAAGCGGAAGTATTGGATAGGTTGGCTGTTGTTAAAGTTATTAAGTCATCAAGGCCGGATGATATCATCCAACGATAATGAGGGAAGTAAGGGTGGAAATCGTGGAGGCACTGGCCATAATCTTCCAATGCTACTTAGATTCAGGGATGGTGCCAGATGACTGGAAAATTGCAAATGCTACGCACTTGTTCAAAAAATGGTGTAAGGATGAACCTAGCAACTACAGCCAAGTCACTTCAGCCTCGGTGGTGGGAAAGCTTTTAGAAGTGATAATTCAGGAAAAAATTAATAATCACTTGGAAAAATGTGGATTAATTGAGGAAAGCTAGCATGGATTTGATGAGATCACAGAGAGGGTTAATGAGTGTCATGCGGTTGATCTGGTGTACATGGACTTGATAAACTGCCACATGAGAGGGTTGTCAGCAAAGTTATAGCCATGGAATAAAAGGACCAGTGGCAGCATGGATATGAAATTGACTGAGAGATGGGAATCAGAGACTAGCGGGGAACAGTTGTTATTCGGACTGGAGGAAGGTATATAGGGGGGTACCCCAGGGGTTCGTTGTTAGGACCACTGCTTTTCTTGATCTATATTAATGACCTAGACTTGGGTGTACAGAGCACAATTTCAAAATTTGCAGATGGCACAAAACTTGGAAGTATTGTGAACTGTGAGTAAGATAGTGATACACTGCAAGAGGACATAGGCTAGTGGAATGGGCGGACATGTGGCAGGTGAAATTTAATGCAGAGAAGTGTGATATGATTCATTTTGGTAGAAAGAATGAGGAGAGACAATATAAAGTAAAGGGTACAATTCCAAATTGGGCACAGGAGCAAAGGGACTTGGGGGTATATTTACACAAATTATTGAAGGTTGCAGGGCAGGTTGAAAAAGCGGTTAATAAAGCATACGGGATCCTGGGCTTTATAAATAGACGCATAGTGTACAAAAGGAAGAAAGTAATGATCAACCTGTATAAAACCCTGGTTCGACCTCAACTGGAGTGTTGTGTCTGGCTCTGAGCACCACACTTAGGGAAAGATGTGAAGGCATTAGAGAGGGTGCAGAAAAGATTCACATGACTGGTTCCAGGGATGACCAACTTCAGTTATGTGGATAGACTGAAGAAGCTGGGGCTGTTTTCCTTAGAGAAGAGGAGAGTAAGAGGAGATTTGATAGAGATGTTCAAAATTATGAGGGGTCTGGACAGAGTAGATAGGGAAAAACTGTTCCCATTGACAGAAGGGTCAAGAAACAGGGGACACCGATTTAAGGTGATTGGCAAAAGAAGCAACAGCGACATGAGAAAAAACATTTTTATGCAGCTCTTGGTTAGGATCTGGAGTGCACTGCCTGACAGTGTGGTGGAGGCAGATTCATTCGAGGTCTTCAAAAGAGATTTGGATAATTATCTGAAGAGAAAAAAGTTGCAGGGCTATGGGGCAAAGGTGGGGGAGTGGGACTTGGTAAGAGCAGCATGGACAAGGTGGGGTGAATCGCCTCCTTCTGTGCTGTAGCCATGCTCGGAGTCTATGATTATTAGGTCCTAAGCTCTGGAATTCCCTCTCTAAACCTCATCTCTCCTCCTTTAAAATGCTCCTTAATTGATTGGCCAAACTGTTGGTCAGCTGTCTTAATATCTCCTTATGTGGCTTGGTGCCAACATTTTGTTTGATAACACTTCTATGAAGGGTCCTAGAATATTTTACTATGTTAAAGGTGCTATATAAATGTACCTTGTTGTTGTTAAGTCAATCCTTTGTGCCTTGGCTATTTGAAGCATTATGCAGATTGAAAGATTCACTCCTAGGGAACGAGGACTACTCTCTTAAGAACTAGTCCTGGCAACATTTCAGCAATCAGCAACATCAATTCAGTGAAGAATAAAGTACATCGAGTCACCAGGTTAGTTATTGAGCATAATGTAGCTGCTTACAGCATGGCACCAGGGTCCCCAGAATTATAACTGCCTATTACATATTGCAAAACATTACCATCCGGTGATGCCTAACCTTGGAACAAATGAAAGAGGCCCATCCACAGTGAATGGCAGAGCAGAATCCTGACAGTGATCCAGAAGACATTTCTCTGCAATATCTCATATACCGTGGCTACCCAGAGTTATTTAATCGATGTCAAAGGGACTGGACGTGCATAGAGGGGCTGGACAGTCCAAATATGCTGTCGCTGCCAGAAATAGTAGCCTCCAGCCATCCCATCCTTCTGACCATTTTTTCAGCATGGAAACAGATTTCTGGGCAACAGTGAGGTTTGCTAAGCCTTCTATAATGATTCTTTTCATCTATCTCTCAGCATTTGAAGATTGGAGATTGGGTCCTCAGGGCCCCCATATCAGCAGCATGAATATTTACAGTGTTCCCCCTGAAGAGCAAAACTGACTGGTCCCATTACCCAAACACCAAGCTTGAAAGACCTACTCTTCAAGGGCTGAAATCTGTTACCATATAAAGTAAATGCATAATTATTAAATCAAGGACATACGAACTGAACGTGGGATCTTTTCACACACTGTAGTCGCAGTGACAGTGAGACAAGTGAGCAACATTTGCTTTGTGATGCTTCTGTAGTTTCATGCAGAGAAGTAACAAACACACTTACAGCTCAATGGAATATTTTGTAAATAAGGATATTCAGTTTAGTATTGAAAAGAAATCAAGAGCACTCTTGATTGGGGTATCTCTTGCTAGAAAGTGCATGTGCCATGGACTGCAGGAAAGGTACAGGTGGGTTCAGTTGGTACTTGGGAGTAAGTTTACATCTTCAAGGCATGGATGGTAATCTGATGGAGTGGATTGCCTGTCCATTGTAGAACAAGCCCAATTTTTATTCCATTGGATTAAAAATTTGGTGACTTCTAAAAGAGATGGGTGATCTGCTTTGCCAGATTACCACCTAGGTGGCAAAGACAAAAAATTGACCCCTTGCTGTCTAGGCTTACATGTGAAAAAGGGTTATTTGAGCAAAGTGGTGGGAGGTGGCTGGTCCCATCAAACAGAAGCCCAGCAAGAATCAGAGTGAGTTTTTGGCAACCCAAAAAAATGGTTTATCAGATCCATAGAAATTATTGTGTACTTGGACAGCATTTTGAAAATGGCCACTGTTTTTATTGCAAATGGCATTGAGAGATTGATTGGTTGCAGGAGGGGAGATATACTTCAGCAGGTGTGCAATAGAAGCACCAGGATACACTGGTGCTTGCCTGGGCCTTGAAAGGAGTGAAACTTCTGCCCACCTCTTACAAGGCCAGTGATACCAATGGGATGGATTCAGGATTGGGTTAGAGTTAAGGATACTTTAATTCAGGAGTTCCTGCATTCTGCCTCTTAGTTGAAATCTGATGTTCAATTGGTACAGATATGCCTGATCTCTGCCAAATCCTGACAGAAGTGGGGCTTCCAGGTAGAGGTTCAGGCTCTGAAGATATGGAGCCCAAAAACTTTTGCTGGAGTTTGAAGTAGTCCCTTTTGAACCCAGAATATTTGTCTAGGAGGGAAGACTACTGTTGGCATTTCCAAAATCATTTTTTTTTTCGTTTTGGGGACGTGGGCATCACTGGCTAGGCCAGCATTTGTTGCCCATCCCTAGTTGCCCTTGAGAAGGTGGTGGTGAGCTGCCTTCTTGAACCTCTGTAGTCCTTGGGGTGTAGGTACACCAACAGTACTGTCAGGAAAGGAGTTCCAGGCTTTTGACCCAGTGACAGTGAAGGAACAGCAATATAGTTACAAGTCAGGATGGTGTGTGACTTGGAGGGGAACTAGCAGGTGGTGGTGTTCCCATACATATGCTGCCCTTGTCCTTCTAGGCAGGAAGGTGCTGTCGAAGAAACCTTGCTGAGTTGCCGCAGTGCATCTTGTAGATAGTACACATTGCAACTACTGTGCATCGGTGGTGCAGGAGGATGGTGTCGAGCTTCTTGAGTGTTGAGTGAGATTATTCCATCACACTCCTGACTTGTGCCTTGTAGATGGTAGACAGGCATTGGGGAGACAGGAGGTGAGTTACTCACTGCAGAATTCCCAGCCTCTGACCTGCTTTTGTGGCCACAGCATTTATGTGCCTGGTCCAGTTCAGTTTCTGGTCAATGGTGACCCCCAGAATGTTGATGGTGGGGGATTTAGCATTGGTAATGCCATTGAACATGAAGGGGAGATATTTAGATTCTCTCTTTTTTGAGATGGACATTGCCTGGCACTTGTGTGGCATGAAAGTTACTTGCCACTTATCTTCGACAAACTGTGCCACAGATGTTCTCCAACACTGCCAAAGGCCTACAGGCCCTGCAAACATTGGCAGAGTCAGTGGCGGAGTTCTATGGTGGACATATTACCAATGCGACTTCTGGAATTGAATCCTGTGAATTTTCCAGGCCATTTAATGTTCAAATTTAATTTTAGCAGATTTTATGGATAAAAATATCTACAAATGAATTGTTGTTTAGAAGTAATGCTGGGTTTAACATTAGATCATGAATCAAAACTTGACAAACATTTTAAAATCAACAACCTATAAGTTCACAAATATTTTACTGTAAGAGCATTGATAGGTATATTTCACTTTCATTGTCTCAGAGCACAAAAAACACAGATATTTAAAAAAAAATCAGGAAAAAAAATCAATCCAACTTTGAAAAACTAGATATTGAGCTGGATCAACCAGTCCACAAAATTAAACCGTCTCAATTTTTTGACCTCATCCCACTTAATTGTCATCGAATATTGTAGAAGGTGAATCAATGAATCTCATCAATCCTTTTTCCCAAATGACATTGTCAGAAGCATGTTAATTCAGGTCATTGTGAGATTATTTGATTTCGAGCCAGGTGAAGGAGCCACAGAGAGGAGACATTGACTTCACTGGAGGACACAAATTGATCATGAGTGTGGCTGTCAATGAATGTGAAGTTCAAAACCTCTCAAAAGAATGGTTACCTTGGATACATAGTGAAGTGATTGTATTGGATGACCTTGGAAAGAGACCATTATGCCTAACTAGTCTTTTAAAAAAAAATTCTAAAAAATGCTATTCTGTTGGCTTATCAGAGCAGTTTAAAATATACTGAGCTTCCCAACAAATAATTTGTTTTGCAATATGTGGGGTGGTAGGCTAAGATAAATATATTCAAAACTGAAATTGATAGATTTTTGGACACTAAGAAAGGCAAGGGATATGGGGCAGGAAAGTGGAGTAAAGGTAGATCAGTCATGCTCTTATTGACTGGCAAAGCAGGCTCGAGGAGCCGGATGGCCTACTCCGACTCCTATTTCTTATGTTCTTAGGAATAGATTTGAGCAGAGCTTGTACAGTTCAAACAATTTTGTTTTCAAATGCACCAACAACATAATGATACAACCTACATTTTAATTTTGGCTAAATCTAATGCATTAGAGGTTCTTAATTATATTCTCTGAAAAACTCAAATTGTAATTGTATATATTGAACAAGCAGCCTGCTAGTTCTGGTGCTCCAGAGTTAAATTCTCAATGGAATGCCTAAATTCCAATCTCTGGATCCATTAACACTTTGAGTCTTTCTACACTTCAATGATGAGTTCTGTCAGTTCTTAAATGAACTGGTAAATATAACTCACTCTGGCAAAACATTCCATTTTGACGGGCAAGAAATATTGACAGGAATATATTTCCCATGATGCTAAGTATGCCTTTTATCAGTCACTATCGATTGACATCAGTAACAGCTGTGAAATTCATAGATAAAGAGAACAGGTAACCTTCACTTGTCCTCTGAAAATGGCTGCTAGAAAATGCACAAAAGTAACGCAATAACTCTCACTCTAAATCTCTCTCTCCCACACTTTCTCATTTTAGGTCTCAAACAAACACTTTGACTCTTACTCTCGCTTTCACTCTCCTTTCAGTCTACTCACATTCACTCACTCAATCATTCTCAATCTCACTTTTTCTCCATCTCGCTCTGGCTTTCACTCTCGCCCACTATCACTATTTCACTCTTGTTCTCTCACTCTATCTCATGCATAGTTACTACTAGTTGTATAACTTGCTCTTGTCACTTTCACTCCTGCTCTCTTTCTCTCTTGCTTTCTCATTCTCCTGCTCTGATTCTCTTTTTGTCTCGCTCTCATATTTTTCTTGCTTTCGCTTCCATCTCATTCTCACTCCTGAATTACCTGGCTTCACTTGGGCTCTCTCCCCATGAACGTAGCTGATACTGAGTACTCAGTATTTGATAATAACTAGTCATTTTGTTCTAGATCACTGGGCTGAATTTTAATAGCGTGACGCGCTTTCAACTTGGCGGCCTTCCGACACGGAAGTGCAACCCACGGCGTCAAGGGGGTGGTAAAATTCAGCCCACTGTGTTTACACTCATAGAAAAATATTTTGCTGAAGTTTAAACAAATTATTAACAGAATTTTCCTGAGAGAGATGGCCAGAAATTAAAAATAGTATTTAGCTCTTCATATGAATAGGAGTGAATGGAGGGACTATTAGTCAATTCAAATGTTTTTAAGTTTTCCCTAATAAATTAATTTACATTGTGTTTGAGAATTTAAAGTCTGAGCAGTCTGAAAATGGGAGCAATTTTAACCTAATCTGCCTATTGGGAAACTCAAGGGATTGCTGGATATGCACCCCACCTGATTTTACTCTCCATTGAAGTTGAAGAGTAATATCAGGCAGTGGGGGCCGGGGGTGTTAGGGCGGTACTGTTGTTCCACCTGATCACTTGGGATTAACACTCAGCTGGTTAATTAAAATTGCTCCCAAAACTTCACAGTGTGGCCACTGGTGGAGACCAGGAATACCGGACACAGACCCTGCTACCACCACAAACACCCCCAAGCCTGTAACGCCAGCGCATGTTCACATGCAAAGCTGGCTATGAGTTTAAGGTCTACCGATACAATTAATTAAAACGTGCATGGAGCACTACAATGGCATTTTTTGTGCACTAAATCACTTTCTTGATTAAGTTTATGTAATAATTATGAATAATAATTGTGATAATAGCTAATATATGTAGTATAATAACTAATATATGCATGATGCTCTCCCTTCCTGCTTTTTGCTTTGAAATCACATTCTTTTGATCATTCCAGATTGATCAACATCCTTCTTTTCGGCATTTTGAATTGGTGAATGGTGGTGGGTGTGGTGTTGAGGATAATACTAGGAACTTTATTCGCAAGCACTTGCTAACCTGGAAATGATTTCATGGCCGACATTTAAATAATGAAGCTAGTAACGCAGCCATTTGGAACTGCCTAGCCTCTAATTGATTGATTTTGATATCATTCATTTTAAATCATCTCCACATTAATGGGCGAGTGCCAGCGAATGAATGGACCTTCCCCTCAGGCTGGGCTGCAAACTTCAAAATACCAGACCTAAGGGTGTCTGGTACTGGAACGGGGCTAGATGCACTGAAATCTGGACTATCATGTACAAATCCAGACAAATGGCCACCCTAGTGCGGGGAAATCCAGATTACCACGTTTCCTGAACACACATTCTCCCACCTGCTCAGAAATCCCAGCCCAGTCATTATCGGAAGCTGAGTATCTCTTCAATCTGATTGGTTCAGGAGATACAAAGTTGCTTATCTAGTTCACACAAGCTCAAGATTCCCATGTAGAGGGCACTGGAAGTTCTAGCATAAAAGCCCACAGAAAGTCTGTGTGTACGTGTAATGAACAGCTGGCACCATTCATTCGCCATTGATCATAAAATATAGGCCACTGTCATGTGAACCTGAACCCCAAACTCGTCAGTACTTCCACGTCACTCAGCATACCTTCATTCAAAGTCTAATTATTACTTATACAGTCAAGCCCATTTAAGTGAATAACTGAGAAAATAACAAAACATTTAATAGAATAAAATCTCCATGCACAAATCCCTTTTCTATTTTCAAATGATAGCTGCCCTTGTTAAATGAAGAAACCATTTAAATGAGTAGAAAAAGATCTGAATTTATTAATTAAAGCTAAAGCCCTTTTGTCAATCAATATGTTAAGCTCTTTTTACAAGCATTTCTATCCTGGTATGAAAATTGCTTGGTAAACAATTCAATGACATTTCAGAGTCTTTTTCATTTCATCACAAGCTCGGGCTCAAGCTTTGTGATGCTTATAACTTATCCATGTATTAGCAGCATAGAATCATTTGACAACCAATCATGGCACTGTTAGATGCAATTAATCTGTTTTAAAAGGTTTTTTTAAAGAAGTTATTTAAAGGCTTTTTTTTAAAGATTTGTTACGTTGTATTGTATTATGCATATTGTGAGGAAGCAAATTACATAAATACACTTTGTCATCCATAACAACTGTTTTTACAGAGCTATAATTGAATTCCAATTTGCATTCAATGGCTAAATCCTTGCCAATCTTGATGCAAGGAATTAAGTTCAGGGTAGATAATTGCACAGAGGGCAAGAAAATAGTTTGATGGTAAGAAATGTTCTAGTGACATCTGATTTGTCAGATATTCTGTTGTAAACCTTTTAGCTCTAATTTATGAAAGATATGTCAACTTCATATGGAATATATCCAGCAATGGTGCTATGTCTTTCATTACATTTGCAAAACTGAAGAATGTGGAAGGTGTTGAAAACTATGGGGGAATTTCGTTGGGACGTCTGCTGCACCACCAACTCTAGCGAAGCTTGTATATGTGCATAAACAGAGTTTCCACCCAAGAACATCACACCACCCAGCAACCCCACCCCCAAACAATGCATGGGTCGGGAAGTTTTCCCATCTGGAACATGAGTTATTAAAAAAAAAAATGTGTGTATTCAATACTTTGAATTACGTGGAATTACAGTACCAAAACAGACCATTCGGTCCAACTGATCTAAGCTGGTGTTTAAGTTCCACATCAGCCTTTTTCTGTCCTACTTCGCCTAGCCTTATTGATATATCCTTCTACTCCTTTTTGTTTCCTTTCATTTTCTTTACTTAAGCATGAAAAAATATTGCTGTGCAGACAAAGGGCATTTACACGTTATAGGAATTGAATTGGAGGAAAGAGGGGATCTTAACCCGTGTGATAGAGGTCATTTTTTTTAAATGAAGATTTATATGGGAGTTTTTAATGGTTTGAAATTGAAGTCTTTCCATTTTTGGTTCCCATTATCAATACGGTGAATTTTCAGGTCAGGTTAAACATAGGCCAAAGCCGCAGATAACTGCAATGATCAATTAAGATAACTTCATTCTCAGTTACGAGGAGGAAATTTCAACAACTAGGAGATGTATCACAATTCAAATCACAAGAAAAAGTAAATATTTTTCATACTATGTGATGAGATGTCACTTTAAATTTGTTTACTGCTGGAAAAATTGAACTTCACTGTTTGCTAAACAAAATGTCATTTCAAAGGTGTTATTCCTATGCAAATACATTTCCAGTGCAAAGTAAGAAAAACATTGCTTTGTCTTGAAATCTATCAAATTAAGGTGAAGTGCTTGATTTCATGTGCAAATTGGCTGGGGTCTCAAACCTTGGAGGAATCTAGCATGCCTTTTTTTTGTTGCAAAAAACAGTTATTGTTCAACTATGGGAGATGCCTTGCCCTGGTATTCCTGGAGGTCTGATCCACTGGTGAACCAGAACGGAACTCTCACCAATCCCAGTTTGGATCCAGAGACCCCATTGCAAATCCTAGGAATAAGGCCATTTGCAAAACTGGGAATATGCATCATGCCAGCAAGGATGCTTTAGCAGTGCCTGTTTTAATGTACTTGCCAGAATGCCAAGCATGCCAAAACACTTTGGTTTTGCCCTGAGCCTCTTATGGGCTGAAGAAAAGATGAGTCAAGAAAGTCCTTACTTCCTTTGGCTCTGCAAACTAAAGTAATCAATCCCAAGGGGATCAATTACCCAGTGAAGATTTTGAGACTTGCTAAAGACCTCCAAAGAGTTTCATATCATCTCTACTCACCAGAATTTGAATGGGGCAGTGAAAATGGGATAGAATCCCATCAGTGCTGGATTCCACCTTAAAATCCTGCCTTCAGTCAGAAATCCTGCTTTCCGCCCTTTCTGGCCCTAGGAATTTCAGGTTTTCTGTAGCCAGTTTTCAACTTCAAAAGGTATATTCCAGGCAGCATGCTCCCAGCTCCCAGTTTGATTCTGTATTGCTATACCATCGCAAATGTAGGTGTGCCCTCATAGAGCCCTGGGGACCATTCCCTGTATCCAACTATATGAGTTATGATATGGACACTAATTCAGGTTTAGTATTATCACTATGGTTGACAAGGTGTCATGTCTTTTGGCTTTTTTGGGTATCCTAGGGGAAAACATGAGAATCTGTAAAATGTTGCTGTATTGCCTATTGTTACTTCTTATCTCTTATTAAAAAGAAGGTATGGGGATTAGTGTTGGGCAATAGAACACTTTGCATTTCAGGCGCCTTGTTTTGGCAGCAAACAATCACTCAAGTCAGCTAGAGTGCTCTATAGTGCGACTTATTCTTAATCTAGCACCCTGTGTGGCATTGTTCACATCTCCCACATCACCATCTCTGCAAGGTTATTTTGGGCAGCAGAAATGGGAGTGAAATTTTCCAAATCCATTTCACATTGGACATTTCCAGCCAGCAGACAGAGACTTTCAGTATGAACCGGGGAAATTTAGTGTCAACTGATTGCACCACCTAATTCCTCCTGTTGCTTTCAATTAACCTGTTCTGTTGTTTATAGCCTGTATCATGGCCTGATAGATTGTATATTCCAACAGCTTTCTAAAAGTTTAGAAGATCACAGCAGAATCTGTTATATCCAGTAAGGTAAATACAATAACAAAGATTACCACTGGGTATTGCTACCATACCAGACATTGGGGGCTGGATTTTAAGAGTCCGCCGTTGATCTCAGTGGCGAGCTCAAAAGATGGCGGCCCGCGCAAAGAGCCGCTGCAATCTCCCATGCAGTGGCTCATTTAAATAGTGGGGACGGCCCGTTCCCCACCCCCCCAATCACGTGAAGGTGTGTGCAAGGCTGGCACCCATTTCTAATGCACCTTTCCCACCCCCCCAATAACAATTACTACCTATTTGCCCTTTCCTCCCCAAAACACTTCCCTTTTAAATCTCTCCTTCCACCCCCCACCCCATACTGCACACAGTTTAAAGTTCACCCGTTCCCACCATCCCTTACACCCAATACGTTTATTTGACCCCGTCCACCTCCCCCCCACCCTCCCATCCCGTCACTGAAAATCTTAACTCCTCCCCCCTCCGCACCAGTGTCACGCCGACTTTCCCCTAACGGGCCCTGTCGTCATGGGCTTGGTAAAATCCAGCCCTGGGTGTATGAAGAGTCACATATGTGAGTGGTCTTTGGTACAGAGCATGAGATAAAAGGTCTAGGTAAAGCCTGTAGGGCATGAGAGTCCCCTGTGGAATCTCACTTAGGTTTGGAGTCGTACTCGAGACTTAACAGGAATCAATGACTCAACACCAATTAATGTGTTAAAACAGTAATTTTATTGAGTAATAAGTAATTATTAAAAAATTATTAATGATAAAAAAGAAAGGTAACCTTATGAAAAAGAAAGGAAGGAAAAGTGTATAGAAAGACAAAAAAAAAACACTGCTATAACCCCAAATAAGTCTGTTCATGACAGCTCCCTAAAATGGTACAGTGTTCCCCTTGGTACATACACCACCAAATTTCCAAAAAATTATAGCACACTGCTAAAACATCAAATTAGTCTGTTCACGACAGCTTCCTAAAATGGTACTGTTCCCTTTTGGTACATACATCCCAAGTCTCCAGGGAACCTTGCACAAGGGTGGACTCTCCGGCGATGTCCCTTCCTCCGTAGTCTTCAGTGTTTGGCTAGTCCACTCTGGCTGCAGCCTCCAGCGTTGGATGCTGTGCCCCTTTAAGTCCAATTTGTAGCTCCATTCCAGCTTTCCCAGGTTTCCATCCAGACTTTCTCAAGACAAGAGTCCAACAACCATGAGCCCTTATCAAATTCTTCTCACAGGTACTATGAGACCGTTCAGGCTGTTGACACATCCTTTAATGGTGTCTCTCACCTGCCATCTATTCGGTTAAGCTGTCCATCAATTAAACTCCATCTTCTGATACCACAGCACAGTGGACCACCCCACGTGTAAGGTTATCCATTGTCCTGGCTTGTAATTCTAGGGTCATTGAATACCGTAAGAATGACTTCTGTTTAAACAATAGGAAATGACCATTATTTTTAAGAAGAGAAAAACAATAGTTTAGACAAAACAACAGCTGCGAACATAGTTTGCTTTGGCCAGCATGAAAACAAAAGGAAGGCGTTCTTCGGAAAATGCAAGTTCACAAGTAATAATATACCATTGATTACATAATTAATGATTTACTTGACTCAATCACACGACGGAAGATGCCATTGCATTCCATGTCATGCAACTTGCGCTTAAGCTTTTCTTGTATGTGCACGCTGCACTGGCTGGGAGGGTCGATTGACAGAATTGCATCCTCTCTGAGGTGCAGTACAGCATCACATTTGAAATCTCCTATGGCATCGAACCTGTCCAGGTACATTTGTTGTAGGTCATGGACTGACTCAATGTGGGTACCCTTGGTCCCTTCTGCTGTAATGGGTACCTTGGTGACCTCATAGATAGTCACAATGTTGAGGTCCTCACACGCTGGTAGTCCTGACACTGCTGGTCCGCTCGTGTCTTCCAGGTAAAATATTTTTGGTTTCCATTCCGGCTTGCCATAGCTGCATTGCATTGTTAGTGTGCCACTGCAAGGGATATGCAGTTAACTTTGCAGTTGTCCATTGTATGACTAATTTCCAATGATCCCGGTACATTCCTTCAGGATTCGGATTGGTAGGATGTTTGCACTAGCTCCCATGCCAATCTTAGTCCTGAATGTGTGCTTGCCAACTTTCTTTGGGCATACTATATTTTATTTATTTATTTTTATTTAGAGATACAGCACTGAAACAGGCCCTTCAGCCCACCGAGTCTGTGCCGTCCATCAACCACCCATTTATACTAATCCTACATTGCTACCACATCCCCACCTTCCCCTACCACCTACCTATACTAGGGGCAATTTATAATGACCAATTTACCTATCAACCTGCAAGTCTTTGGCTGTGGGAGGAAACTGGAGCACCCGGCAAAAACCCACACAGACACAGGGAGAACTTGCAAACTCCACACAGGTAGTACCCAGAATTGAACCCGGGTCGCTGGAGCTGTGAGGCTGCCATGCTAACTACTGTGCCAATGTGCCGCCCATACTTGATATTGATAGTAGCAAAAGCTTCCAGTTGTTTGACTTCATCAACACAATGTGTCAGGTTCACAATGTGAAATGCCTGATCGTCTTCTGGCTGAGAATTGCTCCATTCTGAGCCTTGTCTCGGATCTATTTCTGTGGACTTTGTGTATCGGCTTGCATTTATGCAGGTCTCTGGCACTCTCCTTGCTGCTCTTGCCCTGTTTCTGCACCTGTCTTCTGTTTGTTTGTGTCTTATTGTGACTTCTGGCTGCGTCTTTGGAGCCAGATTTCTTGCATAGGTGGGCCCAGTGTCCTTCTGCACCGCACGCTTTGCACAGGTCTTGAAATGCAGGAAAACTTTGCGGTGAGTGGGACAAACCACACTTACCACACAGCTTGCTTGCTTTTTGTGAGCTGGTTAATGTGCTGATGCTGTTGGCTGCATCTAGTGCTTGCAGATGCTGTTGTCCAGTTACAATGGCTTCATATTTCCTGCCATCTTCCAGCAGCGCATCAGTGCTGTGACATTTCTTTTTCCCCAAGAGGTCTTTTTGAAATGCTTCAATAGGTGTTGAGACAATCACTAGCTCCATTATTTGTTCCAACAGCTCAGTTTCTGAAAAATCGCTTTCGTTGTCTTTATTACAGCATCTACTGACGAATTGATCTATTGATTCTTGTGGCTGTTGCCTGTAGGACATCAATTAGAGCCAATGAATTCTAAAATTCACTCTTACCCGAAGCTGATCTTCTAGCACTTTCCATATCTTTGTGGGATCTTTCTGGTCCTATTCAAATAGGCCAAGGGTATTGATTCTGCATAACTCTTCAGGCTGAATTTTACTGGCTCCTCGATGCCGCGGAACACAGCATGTGGGCCGGTAAAATTCTACTGGGAGAGGCCCGCCTCGGCCCGTGATGTCGAGAAGGGCCTGCCGCAAATTACCGGCAGTGGGAGGAACCTTGGTGCGGTCCCCCGACGCACAGCGGCAGCACCCCAATCACTATATATTCAACGATGTTTACCCCTGCAGATTATGCAGCCCACAACCTCTCCATGGATACCTCTGAATCTTTCACTGAACGGGCGGCCATCACGTGCTGGCCTGTTCACGATTTGAAAAGCCGGCGGGTCCTCAGAGGCAGAAGGCCTCGTGGCAGAAGGCAAGTTCCTTTTCAGGGGTCTCACTCTCCATTCTTAAAGAGAGGATGGAGGGGGGATTACAGGGGTCCCACTTTACATACTGGAAGGGAGGGGGGGATTACAAGGGTCCCACTCTGCATATTAGAAAGGAGGAGGGAGGGGGTCTGGGATTACTGGTGGGAAAGCTCTGCAGGGCATGAAGGGAGGTACTGTGTACGTTGTCTCTGTAAACAGTGTATGCTGTGCATTTATTCGTGTTTATGTGGGAGCAATGGCACTCTAGTCACCCTGTATTTGGGAAGGGTGTCAGAAAGGGTAGCAGCATTAAGGTTATATGGATGGTGGGGGCAATCGATTCAGCTGGTAGGATATTGATGTAGTCATGTGGTGCCACTCAGTGTTGGCCAAGATGGGCAATTCCATGGCACGCCACATAGTTGATCCATGAAAGCAGCTGGTGTACCCGTCAACACCAATCCCTGCCCTGTTAGGAACCTTCAAATACATGAAGGGTTCAACTTTATTTATCACATGGAAATAGGTATGGATCATCCTACATTGTGTGATCCTCTGCTATTGAGGATCCGTATGCTCCAGAGGCAATATCAACAGACAGGTGCGATCCACGTAGAGGCCCCCGGTCGTGAGCAGCAGCCCCCAAGGGAAGCTCGTCATTATTATTGCCGTGCATCTACAGGCCCCACATGACATGCCATCGGATGTCAGAGCAGCAGTGTCAGAGGTGATTGCACATCTAGGGAGGGTGGTGACACGTCTCTGTGCCCTGCTCAAAGATGACTTGCAGCCCCTGGGCTTTGGTGGACATCCTATGCCTTTGGTCCTTATAGTGGCAGTGGTTCTCAAGCTTGACACCTCTGCAGCTTTTTAGGGGCCCACCAGAGACCTTTGTGCGGTTACACAGTCAGCAGTGCACCGCTGCATCAGGGAGGCCACCAATGCCCAGCACTGTAGGGCCAGTGAGTATGTCCGCTTCAGAGGGCCATTGGTTCTGGCATCATTGCCGGAGAACCATAGGTTGTAATGTTCATAGACTGTACTCATGTGGCCATCAGGCCTACTGCCAGGCTACCACCTGCAGACGTCACCATTAAAGGAGCCCTCTCAATCTAGGTGAAGCTGGAATGTGATCACCGCAGATGCTTGCTGTGAATGTGTGACTGCTTCTCAGGCAGCTGCCAAGACACCTGCATCTTGCACCAGTCCCGGCTGCCACCGATGTTCACTAAACTGGCTCAGATGGAGGGGTGGCTTCTTGGAGATAAGGGCTATCCTTTGCAGACATGGCTCCCGACACCAGTGAGAGACTCCACCACTGCTGCAGAGGAGAGATACAATGCCAGCCACTGAGCTACATGAGCCACCACTGAGCAGGAGATCAGCAAGCTGAAAGAGCGCTTCCAATGCCTGTATGGATAGGGCGATGTCCTGTACTACGGACCGAAAAGCCCAGCTCCTTTCTTTGCTGCTCTGCACAACTATGCACCCAATAGGGGCCAGGCCTGGCATGATGAGGAGAGACGTCAACAGGATTCCTCCTTGGACTATGAGGACGCTGAGACCTACAACATGAAAGACGCATGGGAGGGCAGATGGCACCCAGGCTCTGCACACAGGGCTAGCAGTGAGCTAGGGATGTACAGAAGTGGCTTATCAGACAAAGGCTGTCTGCTCCATTGGAACCAACATGAGCTCTGCAAGCCACACATCACCCTCGCTCACCTGCTGTGCACCAGTCCACATCTGCAGCATCCCTGTGTAAGCCATTAGAGGCAGCAGCTGACTGAGCCAATGTCCATGTCAGTGCATCCGTGGAGAAGCTCATGAGTAATGATGGCATGGCAATGCTGTTATTGCATACGTTGGCTCTCCTGAATGGCCAATGGTGCAAAGGGATGTGACATTGGCACTGCATGCTGGCACACATCATTCACACAGAGAAAAGGACACACATGTTGATGAGGAACATTTAGTGAAAGATGTATTTACATTGCTGTGACACCCATGCATTCCCATTTATGTCAGTGTGTTCTATGTAATACCTTTTATGGTATATTTAAGTCTCACGTCCTTGAATGTGCAAAATTAAGATTATTCACCCAGGTGCGGCACTCCTACAAGAAGGAATGTTACACTTGAGTGGAAAAAGAGGATCCCAACTTCACAGGACACTGGGACACAGCAGGGTAAGAATGTGGCTGCAAAGTGGAAAGTGCTGGGGTATCTCAGCATGTCAGGCGACATATGTGGAGAGAGAAGCAGAGTTAACTTTCTGGTCTGTGAACCTGGACAAGTTAACTTTGCTTCTCTCTCCAGAGATGCTGCCTGACCTGCTGGATTTCTGCAGCACTTCCTGCTTTGCTGCAAGATTGACAGCAGCCCCACTCTTTAGCAGCCAGGTAAGTATTCTTTGACAACTCTCAGGAAGCATGTGCTGGGGCACTTAAAATAGGGCCCCAACATCTGCTGCACAGCTGTCAAAATGTCTCTCACTGTGCCGAATGTCCCGCCTCTCCCTACATAATATGGGGAGGCCGCTTGGTGCTGTGATGCTAATGAGCCCCTGCACGTAATATCGCGGGGGCTCTGTGGTGGTCGCTAAATGCAGGTACCCTGCTGAGTTGAAAGGGTGCTGCCACACAGCGCGGCACCCAAATAAAATTCAGCCCCTCATTTCCAACTGCTATCAGTACTTTCACAGCCTGCTTCTCTGGTTCTACAACCACTTGGTCTGTGAAGCATAACTGCATTCTTTGTTTAAAAAGTTTAAACTTGGATAGAATATCACTGGCCTTCCAGTTCATGCTGGGAAATTTGAAATCCATCTTTCTGCTCAATATTTAACATAGTTCAACTCTGTGTATGCCTTCAGCACTGTATTTATTATGACTTTTCTATTTGTGGTTTGAAACTGGTTTTAAAACTTGTTCTATTAACTCTGTGCTGTTCTCCCTTTCAGAAATTCTCTTTTATTTAGGCTAGCTGCTTTGATGGAGAGTAACATGTGCTTGACAGTGTTCTCTGTTTATTTTGCTTTCAGAACTTCAGTTTGTATGTTTACACAGCTGTTTGATTGGAAGTTCAAGGGCTTTCCCCTTTGCTATTTTTTGCTAGAGTTTATTTATCTTCTTCATGGTTGACTTGTTTAATGATTTTTTTTTAGCTTTGGCTGTGTGAATGGAGACTTTGCAGTGTTCAGGGGTTCCCATGCTTTTTTTTTCAGATGCCTCCTGTAATGGCGCCAACCTCAGTCAGCGTGAGCGAGGAGTTGGGTTTTACCCAGTTTTTCTCTCCCACGGAGGCTGAAAAAAAATTTTTTTCCAGGCACTTCAAAGCCTTTTCTCTAAATTGGGATTCCTCAACCGTTGGCACAATGACTGATCGGAATCTATTTGCAGCCTGTCGTCAATGCTCTGTCTCTCACAGCTGGAGGCAAGTTTTCTTTCTTTCACTGTTTGGGCCAGTATTTCTTTCACACTTTTCAGGTACTTGTTTTCTTCACTGGTTTGCTGTTTTGCCCATGGTCTTCAAGGTTATGGTTGGACTTTTCACGACAGCTTCCACCATGTCATGTGTTCTTTGTGTTATCTTCGGCAACACAATGAGGTACATGGATTCCAGTGTCTTTGAAGATCCCTAACATGTTTATTAGCAGTTAAACTATTATATATAATACAGAGAAACTATATGCAGAACCTCTGTCTAGGGTGTTACAGTTGCAGAGTGACTATGGCCTCTAGTCACATGACTACATCCTGGTGCTTAGCTGATTAGCATTCTGACTTCTTAAAGGGACATCACTCTTGAAGCAAACATACAACATATATCACCATTCCTTCACTGTGGCTGGGTCAAAATCTTGGAACTCCCTTCAATAACACTGTGGGTGTACTTATACAACATGGATTGCAGTGGTTCAAGAAGGTGGCTCACCACCACCTTCTCAGGGGCAATTTGGGATGGGCAACAAATGCTGGCAAATTCCTGTTAAGGGATGAAGTGGACAGTTTCAGGTATTGGGACTGAAAGGAGGACCACAGACTTTCGAGCTGGGTGCAGAGATACTGATTTTGGGACTCGAGGAAGAACTACTGACTTTGAACCTAGGGCAGGTTGGAGATGGAAAAATTTATAAGCCAACAAATCCATGATTTCAATTAGAGGTGGAGGGACTAAATGACTTCTTTCAGTCCAATTATTATGTTCTAAAGAACAACTGATTTATATTAAGGGATGTAATACATTTTCAGTATATTATATCTCTATATTGTTAGTTTCTTTTTCTTATGTCTCATCAATAATTAAAATACTTTGCCACTAGATATTACATTTAACGATAGTTCCACATCCAACAGTTTCGGAGTGAAGAATGGTGTGAAACAGGGTTGTGTCCTCGCCCCCCACTCTGTTTGGCATCTTCTTCTCCATGCCCTTCACCTTCTCTGCAGGTATGGAGGGAGTCTACTTGCACACTAGGTCTGATGGCAAGTTTTATAATCTATCAAGGCTGAAAGTGAAGTTAAAAACACATTGCTTCCTGATCAGAGATGATGCTGCGGTAGTTGCTCACATGGAAACTCAGCTACAAAGACTCATGAACTGTCTCTCCCATGCCTGTATCTTGTTCTCCTTGACTATAAGCATCAAGCAAACCGTGGTCATTGGACAAGGCATTACATCTCCGCCCCTGATCACACTAAATAACACCCCACTGGAAGTGGTTAGCAAATTCTGCTACCTTGGGTCCATGGTGACAGACAATCTGTCCCTTGATGCAGAGCTCAATACACACATAAAGAAAGCAGCTACCACCCTTGGCCGACTCGTGAAATAGGCATGGGATAACACCAAGCTCATGGCTTATAAGGCCTGTGTTCTCAGCACATTGCTGTATGGCTGAGAAACATGGGTGGCTTACAGTTTACAGCTACCAGGAAAAGAAGCTCAATAATTTCCATCTTCGCTGTCTGCAGCACATTATGGGTATATCCTGGCAGGACAAAATCTACAAATGTGGCATTCCTCTCAAGGCAGAGCTCCCAAGTGTGTTGGCACTAATCTTCACATGTGACACTTGTGGCAGAACTTGCATCTCAAGGATTGGCCTTTACAACCATCACCAAAGGTGCACCAAGAGAAGACACCCGCCTAAATAGATTGTTTGTTGCATGTCCATCATCTTTCGTTGATGGAAGGATGCCAATCACCACATATTACATATATAATGCCAACTTTGTATTTTATCAATCACAAATAATATTCGGCAATCTACTCCTGTTGTTAGCTGACGCATGGCTACAATCACAGTACGACAAATCACTCGATGCCGGCTTTTGTTTTTCATTTCATAGAACCATAAGACCATAGAAAAATTACGGCACAGAAGGAGGCCATTCAGCCCGTCGTGTCCGTGCAAGCCAAAGAAAACTAGCCACCCAATCTAATCCCACCTTCCAGCACCTGATCCATAGCCTTGCCCATTACAGCACTTCAGGTGCATGTGCAGGTATCTTTTAAAAGAGTTGAGGGTTTCTGCCTCCACCACTATTCCTGGCAGTGAATTCCAGACATCCACCACCCTCTGGGTGAAAAAGTTTTTCCTCATGTCCCCTCTAATCCTTCTACCAATCATCTTAAATCTGTGCCTCCTGGTAATTGGCCTCTCTGCTAGGGGAAACAGGTCCTTTCCGTCTACTCTATCTGGGCCCCTCATAATTTTGTACACCTCTATAAAGTCACCCCTCAGCCTCCTCTGTTCTAAGGAAAACAACCTTAGCCTATCCAATCTTTCCTCATAGCTGCAACTTTCGAGCCCTGGCAACATTCTTGTAAATCTCCTCTGTACTCTCTCTGGAGCAATTATGTCCTTTCTGTAATGTGGTGACCAGAACTGTACGCAATACTCCAATTGTGGCCTAACCAGCATTTTATACAGTTCCAGCATTACAACCCTGCTTTTGAATTCTATACCTCGGCCAATAAAGGAAAGCATTCCATATGCCTTCTTCACCACTCTATCTACCTGTCCTGCCACCTTCAGGGACCTGTGGACATGCACTCCAAGGTCTCTCACTTCTTCTACCCCTCTCAATATCCTCCTGTTTATTGTGTATTCCCTCGCTTTATTTGCCCTCCCCAAATGCATAACCTCACACTTTTCTGGATTGAATTCCATTTGTCACTTTACCGCCCACTCAACCAAACCATTGATATCTTTCTGGAGTCTATGGCTATCCTCTTCACTATCAACTACACGACCAATTTTTGTATCATCAGCAAATTTCCCAATCATGCCTCCCACATTTAAGTCCAAATCATTAATATATACCACAAACAGCAAGGGACCCAACACTGAGCCCTGTGGAACGCCACTGGAAACAGCTCTCCATTCACAAAAGCATCTGTTGACTATTACCCTTTGTTTCCTGGCTCTGAGCCAATTCTGGATCCAACCTGCCACATTCCCCTGTATCCCAAGGGCTTTCATTTTACTGACCAGTCTGCCATGTGGGACCTGGTCAAATGCCTTACTAATCTTGTGATGTTGGCTGTGCATTTTTATTTCAATCAGTCAGTCATAACCTCTGTTTTTTTGAAGTCATTCTACAATCACCTGCTGTTCTTTTGCAAACTGCTGCTGTTGCCTGGCAGCCTCATCACACAATTATTGGAGGTTGGAAACCTTTCAGTGCTGCTTTATAAGAAGGCAAATGCATTTTGGTCGGCATCTTCTCATTTATTGAGTCCTTGTGTTGTGAATTGACTTGCTCTACATCTGACAGTTAATTTGACCTTGACAACCAATAGTACTCATGTGTCAGCAACTGTGACATCGACTCTGATATTATATGCATACTTTTTATTTATTTGCCATGGAATGCAGCATGCTTCTACTGGTGGAATAGCAGCACTGATGGTCATTATCCTCAACCGGCGGTGCCCACGTACTATTGAACATAGCTTTCATAAAATAGGTTAAACGTTCCCTTATTTTCTTCATAAGTTACAAATGTTTGATCTTATGTGATTTTTCTCTTCTATGAGCCCTTGCTGCATTGACACCAAGACTTACTGTGTCCTATTCTGCCTCATTCTTTCCCAGGACTTCAAATCAGTGGTGTAATGAGAAGCTTTTTATGTTGTCTGATGCAAATATAAATGAGGTGCATGGAGTTCAGTTGATTGAAGATCTCAAAACAGGTTTATTAAACAGCTAACTAATATATACAGTACAGAACTAACTATTTACAGGGCCTGCCTCTTGGTGTTCCAGTCACAGAGTGAGACTGGTACTTGGCTCATTCGCATACTAAGATCTCAAAGGTACATTACCCTTAAAGGCAATCACACAACAGGTGGAATTCTTTATTCCTTCCTTTTCCTACCCATTGGCTTTTAAAACATGAGCTTTCTTGATTTGTCTTCTCTCCAAATCTTTTCAGTCTTTGTGGTGCCTGGATTAAGGATCTTGACCCTTCACCTCAATTTCTCAGTAATAATAACACTAATTAATGAAATAATTAGGAAGGGGGATTGAATCAGACAGACAGTGCTCTACTTTCTTTGACAAAAATGTACTAAGTCACATTGGAATTAAGGTTTTATTCAGGTCACCGAGCACTATGATGATTGGATTGGTATCTGAGCAATACTGATTGGAATGTTTAATCTTCACTCTGTATTGGGTTAGCTGGTTACTAGTAAGTAACTACAATTCTCCACAGAATTCATGGTTTAAGAAAAGGGAAATAAGCCAAGATTCCTAGGCCGTGATTTTGCATGGGGGAATCTTCTGCTTGTATGAATGAGTTAGCTGTGGTTCAGTTGGTAGCACTCTCGGCCAAGAGTCCAATTTCAAGTCCCACTACAAGACTTGAGCACAAAAATCAAGGCTGACACCCCAGTGCAGTATTGAGGGAGTGCTGCAGTATTGGAGATGACATCTTTTAGGATGAGACATTAAACCTAGGCCCATCTGCCCTCTCAGGTGGTTGTAAAAGATGTCATGGCACTATTTTGAAGAGCAGGGGAGTTATTCCTGGTGTCCTGGCCAATATGTATCCCTCAATCAACATCACAAAAGACAGATTATCTGGTAATTATCACATTGCTGTTTGTGGGAGCTTGGTGTGTGCAAATTGGCTGCCTCATTTCCTACATTACAACAGTAACATCAAAAGTACTTCATTGGTTGTAAAGCACTTTGAGACATCCAGTGGTCATGAAAAGTGCTATATAAATGCACGTCTTTCTTCTTTCATTTGTCAAATGCCTAGATAAATGAAATTATGGTGAATAAGTGGGTCAACCCCTGTGGACATGCACCTCTTTACTCCTGATCACTATCCAGTAATTCCTGCTGTAAAATGTATGTGTGTTGACTTAGGTGATTTATTGACTTAGGAAATATGTTCCCGACAATGCCATGAAAATCCATGGAGGTGCTTTTGTTCCATTGGTTACTTGGCCAGAAGACTGGTGGAAACACATGGGTTTGCCTCACTGTAACCGATGGAGTGGGAGCTCCTCTGGGGAATATACTGGCAGTGTTCTTTTCTGCCTAAATATAAATCTGCCGTTGGTGATTCAACCTTAGGCTTCACGAGCCCTACAATGTTGTACTACTAGTCATTCTAATTACTGGTTTGGCTTTTAATAATTCCAGTTTACATTTCACTATCTGGTATGCTTAGGTTAAAGGGGCAATTACAATTAGCATAATTTGATATTGTGCACAATGCAAAATGTTTTAATGAATTCATTTTGCATGATTCCATTGAAATACATGTATTAAGGAAATTAGGATAAAAGAGAACTACAAGTAGAAGACCATTTCAGAAAATGAAAGTTCTGGATATGGGGCAGGTTCCAACAGGATCCTTATTATTTTAGTGTTCTTATTTTACTATGAGGAATTTGTCCATTGAGAAAAATATACTGAATGCAGATCTTGTGAAAAACGATGGCCCTGAATTTCCTTGATATAGTTGTGCCGGAAAGTTATGCTGTTCAGTAGCAGAGACAGTTACACGTAAGTTTCATGGAGTAACTTAGTTTAAATATTCTTGGTGCAACTCTGGTGTATCTTTGTGTATAAATTGTGTAACTTGCTTTGTCACAAAATTTCCACACAACCTTGGAGTAATTCTTTAAAAGTACCCTTCCTGGCAGCTCCGGAACACTGTCCGACAGCAAGGTAGCAGACAACAAGTGGTTTCGCTGTTAAATTGTACCAAAACACTTGACAGCATCTAGACTAGACTGGTCCCATCATACCCACTTAGGTGCCAGCTGTAGTCACTAGGCATCATACCAGGACAGCAGGCAACAAAGTACAGCATGTTTCTGTGAGAAGACTCCCGAGCAATCCGCCAAGAGGCTACCAGAAAGGAGCCTTACATCCCTGAGTCTTTCTTTCACCAAACTGGACAATAAGTGCAACGATGCTGATAATGACTCCCAACATCCTCATACCCAGAACTGACTAACAGTGCAGAAAGAAGTGTAAATAGATCATGAGAGCAGGCAAGATTAGCATGGCCCCACACTCTCCCTTTTCTTCTTGCCCATCCTGGGAACCACCATATTCTTCATCCTGTGAAAATCACTACTAAGCCTTTACACTACACTCTGGGTAAGGAATTGTTCTCACCAACCTACCTGCCACAGACACATCTGCCCAGATGCTATGAGGATTCAGATTATGGCCTGAGATTATGACTTTTGACCCATAGATACCGGAGGAATATAGTTACAATAAGGCACACCAGATGACTTGTTCCATCAATGAGTCAAATAAAACTCAGCTCACATTGTGGGGAGGGAGAAACAGCTGGGGAAATGAGAGCTTTCTATGGACACAGAGCAATCTGTGGACCAGTAGTGTCCATTTCCGTCTTGCTGTCTTATTTCCTTCAGTGCTCTGAAATTGTTGACACTGAACCAGACTCCTGTGGTTTACAATCATCTTTGTGTTTCCTGAAGCATCCCACAGAGATAATAGAAAGCTCATGGAGAGACGCAGCCATTTGAATGAAAGCTTACTGAAGAAAACATGAGAATTGTAGTTTAGGGAGTCTGTGAGGGGAATTCTCATGGTTCAGCATGATTTCCTCTGACTTTGTTATGGTTCTGGATCCATTAGATCCCTGTGTTAATACATTAGAACATGAAATTAATATTAACTGTAATTGCTGACAGTACAATGTTTACTGCATGCTGTGCTGCGAAGTAGCAGTTTGCTGTGGACTCAATCTTTTTTTGATTTAGTATTATTCAGTGTTTTATATTTTAAAAGTGATGGTCAAAAATAGCCAACAACAGAAATTTAGTATAGAATCATTTCTTCTTCAGTGATATTATAAATCATTGGATTTATATTAGGCTTAATTTGGTTCACAATTAAAGCATTGGATAAAAACAAATCTCAAATAAAACCAAATTGTTTGCTTGTACATTGTCATTTCTAAACCTGCAATCTAACGAAACATAAGAAAGCATCAGACGAGAAAATGTTCGCCTGAATTTTATGTTCACTGTCATTACTCCTCTGCAACTGACAGCAACTTCTGGAGTCTACACATGTGTAGTTAAATGCGGAAATCCAGAAGTTGTTGTCAGTGAATCTATGCTTCTCCAGAAATAATTGAACTGATGAGAACTTCACTCTTACACGCATAGTCTCACTGTAAAAACCTTTGAAAACGTTACACCTTATTGAATGAGGCATAACTTGGCTTTAACAACATACTAAGTCCATGATTACTGCTCAACAGCCTCACCAGCCTTGAATGCATGATTTTATATTTGTTGAAAATCAGATTTCTCCATTATAATAAGAAATTTCATATATTTTAAAAAAAAATTTAAGTTTGTTTATGATATTTTAGCTTCTACCTTAATCCTATGTATATGTCTCAAACATTTATTTTGCTATCTGTAAAATTAAGGGATTCAGTTGTTTTTACTTCTTGGTTTGAGGTCTGTGAGAATACCTCATAGTGATTGGCCGCTTACCCTGCTTGATGATGTCACTGTTGCTGGATGCCTGGAGATCCCCTTGACATGTTACCAGAAATAAACTGACATCGGGAAAGGAGAAGCTTGCACCACAGAGATCGTTAGATCTTTGTGGGCAGTTTTCTTTGAAGTCAGTGGTGAGTGCCATCGCTTCACTGCCTCAGCACTGACCATGAAATCCAGCCCAATATTTGGAGCATCGGGCCTGTTAAATAATTGGATTCAACATGCTGTGCTAAGAACGGGACACTCAGCCAGTTTTGCTCCTGGGTGCAATCCACTGATCTCTGCTGGAACATACACATGTGGAGGTCAGGTGAAAAAAAAAATTGGGTACAGCTGTGCTGCCTCCACATCCAAATAGCCTACTGGCACTCACTCAATGTTTGCACCTGCAAAATAGTCACTTAAGTGAGGTATTGGGGGACTGTCATTTTAATGATACTCCAGTATAAATTAATGCTCATTTAAAGGAGAGGAAAAGAAAGGAAGAAAACATATAGAATTAGTATCTATGCAAATTGTGTTGGTGCGATGTAAGGAATGTATATCATGGATTACAGAGATAGAACTGGTACTGCCCATGAAATCACCTCTGTCTCGAAAAGGCTTCCTGTTCTCTCGGGCAATCTTCAACTTTTAATTTTACACTAATTTACCAGTAGGGGTGGTTTGTTATGTATGATGCAATACCAATTGTATAAAAAAGGCTTGTATCTTGGTGTCCAATTTATGGACTTCCATCATTAAAAAATCCTTATTTCAAGTTAGTGCAGATATCTTTTATTAATTTATTTACTTATATATTTATTATTTCTCCCCTTTCTGCCACTTTCTCTACTCCTCTCCTGGAGGCATTAGTTTCTTGACTGTTTATGGTTCGATACTTATGCAGCTGTTAATCACGTTTGAGACATAGGGCTAGAATTTACTGTCAAAATAACCATGAGGCCTCAGGATTATTTATGTGCAAATCACAACAATAACTTGCATTTATATAGCACCTTTAACACAATAACTATCCCAAGCCATTTTACAAGCGTTATCAAACAAAATTTGACACCAAACCACATAAGGAGATATTAGGGCAGATGAGCAAAAGTGGTAGGTTTTAAGGAGCATTGTAAAGGAAGAAAGAGAGGGTAAGAGGTGGAATGGTTTAGAGAGGGAATTTCAAAGCTTGGGGCAGCTGAAGGCACAGCTGCCAATGGTGGAGCGATTAAAATTGGAATGTTCAACAGGCCAGAATTAACAGAGTGCAGAGATCTCAGGGGGCTGTAAGGCAAGAGGGGATAACAGAGATAGAGATCACACAGCAACTTCAGGTGAGAGGGGATAACAGAGATAGAGATCACACAGCAACTTCAGGTGAGGGCAGATGTGTAGTTAAATGTGGAAATCCAGAAATTGCCATTTTCACCACTCTACCATTAGCTTTGTGAAAATGACATCCTGTTGTCAGCCTCACTTTTGCAATGCATTGAACAGCATGAAATTGCTGCACTTACATGGTAGATATGAACTAAACACGCCACAGAAAATTTAGGCTCCTCGATTTCAGTCTAAATATTATTTTTATCTACGTAATTAGTCTTAATTACTCTCTGGCACTGGAAATTAACTATTACAAATGTGGAGTCTCATTCCTTCGGCCATTAATTGTTATAGGAGATTGAAAAGAAATAATTTAAATGTTTTAAGTTTTAAAATATTTTTCTTCCTGCCTCTTTTTTTTCTCGCTTTCTTAATCCAATCTTTCTTTGCTTCTCTTTATTTTGCTTTCTATACCTGAGTTAACATTGAATTCACTGTTCTGACAATTCCTGGTTCAGACACTGCGTTGTTCGTTTCAGAATACTTCACTCTGTTTGGCTAAAGAGACACACAGTTGCTTGCCCTGTTCACACAGATCTCAGATGTCTTGTAGGGGGTGCCACACTATTTCCATCTTCCACTTACAGCAACTTGCAGTGCAAAGTCTCATGGAAATTGGACAAGTGCAAGTTTAACTAATGGCGGGTGCTGTTTGTTTGCTGACTACAGTAAGTTTTGGACGTAGGTAGTGAAGGTGAACAAGGTATTCAACCATGGGTGCAACACAGGCAAGCCCAATCCATTCATATGTACACTCCCAGCAGAGATGCTGGAAAACAATCAGAAGGAAAACCAGGCAAATTTCTCCTTCCCTAAAATCAGAGATGCTGCTGCTAACTGTAATGTTACTGGCTCTTGTTCCCAAAGGAAGTTGGAACTACAGACCTGATGAACTATTGGGTGGAATTTTCAAGACCCCAGGCTTCTCATGCAATGGGTGGCTTGATAAAAATGTTCTGATATTCTTTAATGTCTAAGAATGGAAAATCACAGTTTCCAATAAGCTTCGATCTGCATGCCTGGCCCTGTCAGTGGCCTGGGGACTTGAAAAATACCTTCCATTAAGTTTAACCTCTTCTGTCATATGCAGATATTAGACTCAAATTTACTCCTAAACATTTATAAAATTAACAAATAAAATGACATCATATTCCTTAGTTTTTATAATCTACTTTTGCACAAACTAATTGTCTGCAGCCATCCCTTTATATAATATCAGCAGTTCCCCTTTAAACATTTGACCTTATTTTTGGTAATTCATAGCATATTTCTGCGATGTAGTGCTGGCTTATATTTTCAAAGCATGTAAATGGTAATTAACTTAACAATCAACTTTTTGAGTTAATTAGCTTCATAATTTGATATATTGTGATGTTGTAGAAAATTTATAGTTCCCTTTTGACTCAGTATTCTGACCTAATATGTGATTTTCTGAATTGATAATGTGGTTTGTGCAAGTTAATAGCACATTTTTCACTGTATGAATACTTCATTTTCCAGACCTAGTTTTCTGTATTCCTAAAGCCAACCCCTTGATATATTATTATGTCAAAATAAAATCAGTAAACTAATTGGATATGGTTCTGGCATGCGATAAATCTTTCTAGCTAACCAAATAGTTGTGAAAACTGATTTTGCTTTAGACAAAATATACCATGTGGTAAATTGTTTTAGTTTGTTTCTACATAATTTATGTGACCAATGCTAGGCAATGCACAATTGTCATCATCTGAGCAAGGAAAGCATATGCTTCTAAAGAATAAATTAACATGTCTCTAAATTTAAAGAATGAATAAAGTTTGTATTCATCAAGTGCACATGTGTCACGAGAAATCCAATGTGTTTTTTTACATCAAATTTACAGCACAGAAACAGCCCATTGGGCCCAACAGATCTATGCAGCTGTTTATATTTCACATGAGCTCCCTCACATCTTACTTCATTTCACTCCAGCAACATATCCTTCTAGTCCTCTCTCCCTCATGACCTTATCTAGTTTCCTCTCAAATGCATCAATGCTATTCGCCTCAAACACTCCCTGTGGTAGTGAGTTCCACCACTCTCTGAGTAAAGAAGTTTCACCTGAATTCCATATTGAATTTATTTGTGACTATCTTATACTTATGCCTCTTAGTTCCCCCACAAGTGGAAACATCTATGCTATGTCTATCCCATCGTAATCTTAAAGACTCTGTATTTAGAAAGGTTACCATCATTTATTAGTTTGGAATTAATTACAGAATCGTTACAGTGCAGAAGGAGGCCATTCGGTCCATCGTGTCTGCACTGGCTCTCTGAAAGAGCAGTTCCCTCAGTTCCATTGCTCCACCTTTTCCCCATAGCCCTGCACATTATTCCTTTTCATATGACTGTCTAATTCCCTTTTGAATGCTTCAATTGAACCTGCCTCCACCATGTTCTCAGGCAGCACATTAACATGCTACTTTAACTAACACAAGACAGCATGGAGTGGGCTTCGCCATCAGAAACTCCTTGCTCAGCATGATAGAGCCTCCCTCAAATGGCTCAGAACGCATACTGTCCATCCGACTGTCACCGCCTCTGGTCCAGTACACCTACTCAGCATCTATGCTCCAACACTCTGCTCCCCACCTGAAGCTAAAGACTAGTTCTACGAGGAACTCCATAATATCATTAGTGGCATCCCCAATACTGAACATCTGTTCCTGCTGGGGGACTTTAATGCCAGGGTTGGGGCCGACCATGACTCATGGCCCTCCTGCCTTGGGCGCTATGGCATTGGAAGGATGAATGAGAATGGACAGAGACTGCTTGAGTTGTGTACTTATCATAACCTCTGCATCACCAGTTCGTTCTTTCTTACTAAACCCTGTCACCAGGTTTCTTGGAGGCACCCAGGATCACATCGTTGGCACCAGCTGGACCTCATCGTCACAAGGCGAGCCTCTTTAAACAGCGTTCAGATCACATGCAGCTTCCTCAGTGCAGACTGCGACATCGACCACTCCCTGGTGTGCAGCAAGGTTAGACTTAAACCAAAGAAGCTGCATCACTCCAAGCAGAAGGGCCACCCGCGCATCAACACGAGCAGAATTTCTTATCCACAGCTGTTACAAAAATTTCTAAATTCACTTGTAAAAGCCCTTCAGATCACTCCCACAGGGGATGCTGAGACCAAGTGGGCCCACATCAGAGACGCCATCTATGAGTCAGCTTTGACCACCTATGGCAAACGTGTGAAGAGAAATGCAGACTGGTTTCAATCTCATTTTGAAGAGCTGGAACCTGTCATAGCCGCTAAGCGCATTGCACTGCTGAACTACAAGAAAGCCCCCAGCGAGTTAACGTCCGTAGCATTTAAAGCAGCCAGAAGCACTGCACAAAGAACAGCCAGGCGCTGCACAAATGACTACTGGCAACACCTATGCAGTCATATTCAGCTGGCCTCAGACACCGGAAACATCAGAGGAATGTATGATGGCATTAAGAGAGCTTTTGGGCCAACCATCAAGAAGATCGCCCCCCTCAAATCTAAATCAGGGGGCACAATCACTGACCAACGCAAGCAAATGGACCGCTGGTTGAGCACTACCTAGAACTGTACTCCAGGGAGAATGTTGTCACTGAGACTGCCCTCAATGCAGCCCAGCCTCTACCAGTCATGGATGAGCTGGACATACAGCCAACAAAATAGGAACTCAGTGATGCCATTGATTCTCTCACCAGCGAAAAAGCCCCTGGGAAGGACAGCATTACCCCTGAAATAATCAAGAGTGCCAAGCCTGCTATACTCTCAGCACTACATGAACTGTTATACCTGTGCTGGGACGAGGGAGCAGCACCTCAGGACATGAGCGATGCCAATATCATCAACTACTATTAAAACAAAGGTGACCGAGGTGACTGCAACAACTACCGTGGAATCTCCCTGCTCAGCATAGTGGGGAAAGTCTTTGCTCGAGTCGCTTTAAATAGGCTCCAGAAGCTGGCCGAGCGCGTCTACCCTGAGGCACAGTGTGGCTTTCATGCAGAGAGATCGACCATTGACATGCTGTTCTCCCTTCGTCAGATACAGGAGAAATGCCGCGAACAACAGATGCCCCTGTGTTCTCGCACCCACACTGTTTGGGATTTTCTTCTCCCTGCTGCTCTCACATGCGTTCAAGTCTTCAGAAGAAGGAATTTTCCTCCACACAAGATCTGGGGGCAGGTTGTTCAACCTTGCCCGTCTAAGAGCGAAGACCAAAGTACGGAAAGTCCTCATCAGGGAACTCCTCTTTGCTGACGATGCTGCTTTAACATCTCACACTGAAGAGTGCCTGCAGAGTCTCATCGACAGGTTTGCGGATGCCTGCAATGAATTTGGCCTAACAATCAGCCTCAAGAAAACGAACATCATGGGACAGGACGTCAGAAATGCTCCATCCATCAATATCGGCGACCACGCTCTGGAAGTGGTTCAAGAGTTCACCTACCTAGGCTCAACTATCACCAGTAACCTGTCTCTCAATGCAGAAATCAACAAGCGCATGGAAAAGGCTTCCACTGCTATGTCCAGACTGGCCAAGAGAGTGTGTGAAAATGGCGCACTGACACGGAACACAAAAGTCCAAGTGTATCAAGCCTGTGTCCTCAGTACCTTGCTCTATGGCAGCGAGGCCTGGACAACATATGTCAGCCAAGAGCGACGTCTCAATTCATTCCATCTTCGCTGACTCCGGAAAATCCTTGGCATCAGGTGGCAGGACCGTATCTCCAACACAGAAGTCCTCGAGGGGGCCAACATCCCCAGCTTATACATACTACTGAGTCAGCGACACTTGAGATGGCTTGGCCATGTGAGCCGCATGGAAGATGGCAGGATCCCCAAAGACACATTGTACAGCGAACTCGCCACTGGTATTAGACCCACCGGCCGTCCATGTCTCCGCTTTAAAGACGTCTGCAAACGAGACATGAAGTCCTGTGACATTGATCACAAGTCGCGGGAGTCAGTTGCCAGCGATCGCCAGAGCTGGCGGGCAGCCATAAAGGCGGGGCTAAAGTGTGGCGAGTCGAAGAGACTTAGCAGTTGGCAGCAAAAAAGACAGAAGCGCAAGGGGAGGGCCAACTGTGTAACAGCCCCGACAACCAGTTTTTTCTGCAGCACCTGTGGAAGAGTCTGTCACTCTAATATTGGCCTTTATAGCCACTCCAGGCGCTGCTCCACAAACCACTGACCACCTCCAGGCGCTTACCCATTGTCTCTCGAGATAAGGAGGCCAAAGAAGAAGAAGAAGGGTTCTTTCATACATATTCCTCCAGCTGCCTGGCTAGAGAGGTGTAGAATTAAGCGTGCCTTATAAAATTTCTTAGTTTATTAGGATAAAATGTAGAAGTATGACATACTATAAATTAATGTCAAGGTAGAGGAATTATAGGAAGTAATGCCAAGCTTCAAACCATGTGTGTCAGACAAAAGACTTTGCAGAAACTTTTAACTGCTTGTGTAAACTGAAAACACAGGATGTTTGTGGACTGCTAGAGGTAAGTGACTGAATGAATGTACTGATACTGAGATGATAAATGAAGAAGTCATAGTAGAGTGTGTGTCCTTCTGCTCTGGTGAATCACCAAAGGAATGAGCATGATTGGGCACTGGGGAGGGGTTAATTGGATAAGAGCCAGTGTAAAATAGATCCTCCCGATCTGATGGTACAGCAGAGAAGACAAGAACAAAGGTCAGGGGGAGAGATAGGGAGAAAGAGAACATCGGAACATAAGAAATCGGAGCAGGAGTAGTTCATTCGGCCCCTCAAGCCTGCCCCACCATTCAATAAGATCATGGTTGTTCTGCCCCGGACCTCAACTCCTCTTTCGTGCCAGCTCCTCATAGCCCTCAACTCCCCGATATTTCAAAAATCTATCTACCTCCTCTTTAAATACCTTCAGTGATCTAGCCTCCGCAACGCTTTGGGGTAGAGAATTCCAAACATTCACTATCCTCTGAGAGAAGAAGTTCCTTCGCATCTCAGTTTTAAATGAGTGTCCCCTTATTCTGTAACTATGTCCCCTAGTTCGAGATTCCCCCACTAGTGGAAACATCTTCTCAACATCTACCCTGTCAAGCCCCCTCAGAATCTTGTACATTTCAATAAGATCACCACTCATTCTTCTAAACTCTAATGAATAAAGGCCTAACTTGTTTAGCTGTTCTTGATAAGTCAACCCCTTCATCCTAGGAATCAACCTACTGAATCTCTTTTGAACTGCCTCAAATACCATTATATCCTTTCTTAAATACAGGGACCAAAACTGTACACAGTACTCCAGGTGTGGCCTCACCAACACCCTGTACAGTTGTAACAAGATTTCCTTATTTTTAAACTCCAACCCCCTTGCAATAAAGGCCAAAATTCCATTTGCCGCCCTAATTACTTGCTGCACCTGCATGCTAACTTTTTGTGTTTCATGCACAAGAACACCCAGATCCCTCTCTGCTGCACTTTTTTGGAGTCTCTCTCCATTTAAAAATAGTCTGCCTTTTTATTCTTCCTACCAAAGTGCATGACCTCACACTTTCCTACATTAAACTCCATCTGCCAAGTTTTTGCCTACTCACTCAACCTATCTATATCCCTTTGCAGATTCCTTATGTCCTCATCAAAACATGCCCTCCCACCTATTTTTGTATCATCAACAAATTTGGATATATTACACTGTGCCCGCTCCTCCAAGTCATTAATATAGATAGTAAATAATTGAGGCCCTAGGACTGCTCTTTGTGGCACTCCACTAGTTGCGTCTTTCAAACCTGAAAAAGACCCATTAGATTAGGTTAGATTAGATTAGAGATACAGCACTGAAACAGGCCCTTCGGCCCACCGAGTCCGTGCCGAACATCAACCACCCATTTATACTAATCCTACACTAATCCCATATTCCTACCAAACATCCCCACCTGTCCCTATATTTCCCTACCACCTACCTATACTAGTGACAATTTATAATGGCCAATTTACCTATCAACCTGCAAGTCTTTTGGCTTGTGGGAGGAAACCGGAGCACCCGGAGAAAACCCACGCAGACACAGGGAGAACTTGCAAACTCCACACAGGCAGTACCCGGAATCATTAATCCCGACTCTCTGTCTTCTGTGTGTTAACCAATCCTCAATCCATGCTAATACATTACCCCCAATACCGTGAGCTCCTATCTTGTGCAATAATCTTTTATGTGGCACCTTATCGAATGCCTTCTGAAAATCCAAATACAGTACATGTACCTGTTCCCCTTTATCAACTCTGCTTGTTATATCCTCAAAGAACTCTAGCAAATTTGTCAAACATGATTTCCCTTTCACAAAACCATGTTGACTCTGTTTGATTGAATTAAGCTTTTCTAAATGTCCTGCTGTTGCTTCCTTAATAATGGACTCTAGCATTTTTCCAATGGCTGATGTTAGGCTGACTGGCCTATAGTTTCCTGCTTTTTGTCTCCCTCCCTTCTGGAACAGGGGCGTCACATTAACGGTTTTCCAATCCGCTGGTACCCTTCCAGAATCCAGTGAGTTCTGGAATATTTCGACTAATGCCTCCACGATCTCTGCAGCCACTTCCTTTAAAACCCTTGGATGCAGGCCATCAGGTCCTGGCGACTTGTCTGCCTTTAGTCCCATTAGTTTGTCAAATACTTTGTCCCTCATGATAGAGAAAAGATCTTTCCGCCCATTAGCTCCTTGCTTATCTGATATCTGTGGGATGTTTATAGTGTCCTCCACCATGAAGACCGATGCAAAATATTGGTTTAAATTATCTGCTATTTCCCTGTTCCCCATTATCAATTCTCCAGTCGCATCCTCCAAAGGTCCCACGCTCACTTTAGCTACTCTCTTTCTTTTTATATACCTGTAGAAGCTCTTGCTGTTTGTTTTTATATTTCTTGCCAATTTACTTTCATAATCAATTTTCTCCCTCTTTATTAGCTTTTTAGTCATCCGCTGCTGGTTCCTAAAAAATTCCCAATCCTCTGGCCTACCACTAGTTTTCCCCGCTTTGTCTGCCTTAGTTTTTGATTGGAGAGAGAGATATAGAAGTCTGAAGACCGAAGACCAAAAGCTTCAAGAAAAAAACATGCATTCTTCCGTCCAGAACTAATATGTGAAGTATACTCCCTGCATTAGACTGTAAATCATTGGTTTATTGCTTTAGTTTAAGTAAAACTTAATAAACTTGTTCTGATTTTGTGTCAGTAAAGTAGATTCACAACTGACCTTTTGTCACGCCTGATCCTGCGCCAGTATAGGGGAGGAATCTTACACTGATTACAGAGGCTGGTCTGTGAGTTTACGTTTTGGCCAGACTTGTGGTAAAATGATAAAAACAGAACTTCAGCGTTTGCTGTTTCTTCCCACAACAATTTTAGAACGCTCCAGTAGCATTAGTTTTAATTGCTTTGAATTATACGTTGTTGTTCACAAATAATTATTTAATTTCTATTTACAATTGTAAATTCCCAATCCTCTGGCCTACCACTAGTTGATAGTGTTGACCAAGCAGAAATGTTGATTTTAAGAATTCTTTGTCACTTGTGCACCTGCAGCAGCAGCAGCAGCCACCCGCAGCTCCACAAGGGTAGGACCTCTGAAGTCAGGGTCCTTGATCCCATGGAAGGCCCGCTGCTGTCCACTTAAGTGCCTGATTGGCACTAAATTCGGGCGTCTTCCATAGGAGAGGCAACGCAGGGATCTTGGCGTCAGTTCTCTGGACGTCGAAACCCCGCCATCAGGATAAACATCCCCCCAGGATGTTCAATTTTCCTTTCTGTTGAAGTCAATTCAGGGAAAACTGAATGGGGTGCCTAATGGGTGCCAATTTACCAATATCAGCCATTTTACATTATCACTCAAAGTTAAAATTACCATCAGTGAATGAATGGTTTTCAAATTTTACTGCATGGGGACATCTTAAATTACTGAAGTACACCCCAATCTTAACTTATGAAAGACGGTGTTGGCCTACCTAAAGGGAAACAGAACTTTATTGCATTTGTGGAAGGCAAAGGATTTGGAGCTGAATCTGGTTCTGTCAGAATTTCACCCCATTTACACTGGCAGTTAAATTCAAAAAGAGAGTGGGGAAGGCAAATCTGCCACCTGACCTCCCCATATCAAGTGGCCTTTCTGGGGGAGAGCCCAGCCTGTTCTGGCAAATCTGCTCAGTATGTCTTTGGTAGGCTTTAGTGGAACCGATGCCAGCTGAAAGCTGCATGAGCCCTGCTAAGACCCCATTAAAGGTCAGACGCCCAGTGTCCAAAGGCAATTGATCCCATTATTTACCTAATTACCACTTCCTAAAAATGCCCCACTAGCTCCTTGAAGAGCTGAAGATTTAAACTTCCACCTTTTCATGAGGCCCTTCCTGGCTCTTACTGGGCTCTTTCACATTGCTGGAGTGGCATGGTACTTCTCCTTGGGCAGGCGCCTATGAAGTACACTTAAAGGCATAGACAGCATATTCTGACCAATTAAATGACCCCGGTCCTCAGGATTTGGGGTTGAAGGGGTTTTCCAGTCTGGTACCTTTGCATTGGCAGAGTGGGATCCCTAAAATCAGGCCCACTGCAATAATCGAATCAATATAGGAATATTATTAGAGGACTGAATTTGTTGACCCCTCACAGACTCTCTAAAGTGCAATACAGGAACTCCAGTTTGTAAACTTATGGATTAGAACACGAGGGATGATTCCGTCATCAGGCACTGCCAGCTGGAAGCGATGCTTCCTGGGAATGCAGCTTAGAAAATTGTTCCTGCTGGAGTGCCAGGTCATGGAATTATCCATACTCTCCTTTGATCTCTGGGACATTGGTTGAATCCAACTCAGACTGTTATCTGGATTGAACCCATCCTCCACAGGTGAAAATGCAGTGCGTTTCATCTCTGGGGTTGTAGGAGTCTAATATGAAACGAGTTTGTCAGTCTCAACCCAATTAATAGTAGCAGTGAGTCCCCACCACAGAATTTTGAATCATTCATACCAATGTAACAAAGGCGTACTTCTAAGGTTGGGATTAAGGGAGACAGTTGCGGCAGAGCAGCAAGAATTTTACATTGCATCTAAACAGTCCTTTCCCATGAGCAGTAACTCAAAGCTTGATGCATGTGTCCTCTATGACTTTGTGACCTTAGCAACATGCTCCACTCTGACAAACAACAGTGAGCCTACTAGTGCTGAGTTAAAAGATTAGCAGGCTGCAGGCTGTCATACTGGCAATGTTGTTGATCTCTGACCAAATTTAATATAGTAACGTTTTCAAGTTTTAAATATTTATTTGCAGTGTGTTACCTCCATTTTAATTTAATAATGTAACCTATTTTAAATTTTTTCACTCCTTTTTTTTAATCTTGCACACACACAAAATTATCACCATGATGAAGAGTCTCCAAGCCAGGCTGGATATCAGCCTTGAATCAGTAGTAGCGCTCCTGCAAATCAGTCAGAAGGTTGTGGGTTTACAACACACCCCAGAGACTTGACCACATAATCTAGGCTGAATTTTAGTGCAGTACTGAGAGAGTACTGCATCGTTAGAGGTGCCATCTTTTGGATGAGCTGTTAAACCGAGGTCCCAGCTGCCCTCTCAGGAGGAAAATAAAGATTCCATGGTATTATTTGAAATAGAGCAGGGGAGTTCTGCCTGGTGCCCTGGCCAATATTAATCCCTCAACTAATATCACTTAAAGCAACAAGGGGGTAGATCTTCTGCTTTGGGTGCAGTAGGCAATCCAGTGAGAATTGTGCCCCAAATTGTGCCTATTTTGAGAAGTGTTTTTCTTTTTCGAGATTCTGCTTAAACTCATTTGTATATTTCTGAGCACTAAATCCGGCAGGAAGCAACACAATCAGGCAGCGTTTTAGAATGTAATTTTTTTTTTACAATTTGTTTTAAGAAATATTCCTTCATGCATTTAGCAGTGGCAACTTGGGTGCAGTTTGTTTAATAGTGTTGGCAATGGGTTTATTAAAACATGCATTTTTAATCATGGCTGACTTTTCAGAGCCCGCTGAGTGTGGGAACGGAGGGGGACAGGGCCCGTAAATACCAGTACTGGTCACCTTTCCCAGCGCTGGCTATGTTCACCAGGGCATGGGGAGGGTGGTATCATGATCCCACCCGATTCCCGATTAAGACCAACTAAGGTACTTGGAGAGCCCATTAAGAGCTCGTTAACAGGGGGAAGTTGAGAGTTACATGGGGGAACCACGGGATACATGTGCTGTCTGGGGCATACTAGATAACAGGAGACGTGAGCAGAGTGGAAGCCAGTCATGGCTGCTCCAGGGAATTACCCCAGAGGCATAAAAGTTTCAACGAGCATTGAGAGACAGTTGCTCTTGGCGCAGCGCAGGTGGTGAGGTGAATGTGGGGAGTTAGCGCTTGGGCAGTGCAGGGGTTCGTCAACCTGTGGCATCGCCTTATTGTGGACGTGCCTGTTGGGGTATCTTCAGAGGCTGCTGTACAGTCAGAGGAGCCAAGGAGGCTGCAAATGATGAAGGTGTCGCGTGAGAGTTGGTACCCTCATCCTTCTCCATTACATCCTCATCCTTTGCTGGTGCTGCAGTTGGCTGGAGGGGGACACCATCTAAGGTGCAACTGGCATCCACTCCAGACATCTCTGTGTCACTAGTTCCACTGACCACTCGAGGCTGCACTGTGTTGCATGCATCAGTGTGCTGTTCCTGCATCCCCTCATAGTGATGCCCCATATGGCTGCCCACAAGTTTGGCCACTCTCTCAATGGCTCATGTAGTCATAGCACTGAACAATTGTGGCACACATGAGCTGAATGGACTCCTCCATCCTCAGCCCATGACCCTGCATTGCCTCAGGGAGCTGTAACATGTGGGAGCACATCTCTTGCTGATGTGCCAGGGACAGCCTTCTTTCCTGTGACTCCTGAGACCCTGCATCTGTGCCCAGCTGAGCAGGCTGTGTCTATCCTCACTCCTCCAAAGGTAACTTCCCATAGCTCTCTCTTCCACTGGCACCTCCTCCTGCATACTTGTGCCATGCTCCTCACTCAGTGCCACCCCATCTAAACATGTGACAAGACCCACCAAGGTGAGAGTAACTGTAATTGTGGATGGTGTGCTTGTCAGGTATGATGGGGCTTCTGCAATTTTGTGAGGTTCCTCTGAGGCTGCAGAGGAAGAGAGAGAGAGAGAGAAGATGTCCTCGGGTGGATGCCAGCACCTGTGGGAGACACAAGAGAGCATGAAAACCAGCCTAGGAGAACAGCAGCCACTGCAGTACTGAAGGCTACCCAATGCAACTGAGTGGTCAGCATGTATCCGGACAGGGTGGCTTTCACATCACTATTGAACGTTTTTCCCTCTGTAATGACTATCAGCACCATGGATTCCCATCTCACCAGGTCCAACTTCCTCCTCGTCCAGAATCCTGGCTATCTCCATTGCTCTCTCCTACAATGGCATTACCCTTTGGTACTTAGGACCCCACTGTCCGGTATCACCCTTTTCCAGGAATTATGTGCCTGTTTCTCCTGCAAGGGCAAAAGAAAGTGAGATAAGGCACTGCTGTCCTCTATGACCAATGGTATCTGCCCTTATCCACTGGCAGTTGAATGTCTCAGTGGTGCAGATCCTCAGCAGTGCTATGGCTCTGAGTCATTCTGAGTGGTGAGTAAGTGACCTGGGCACCCCTCCCATGTTCAGGAGCAGCATTCACACTGAGGGTCCTCAGGTGCTGTGTCTGCTGGAGGGTGCAAGCCCTAAGACTTATACTAAAGGTTGGGGATTGCACTCACCTTGCCAGAGTGTATGAGGTATTTGAACCTCTTACGGCACTGAATCCATGATTTGTTTTTAGTAACACATCTGCCGCTTATGCTGGCAGCTAACTCAACCCAGGACTGTTTCGTTTTGGAGGGCGGCCTCCTTCTGCCACCCTCGGGAAGATGACCTCCCTCCTCTCCCTCATGGCCTCAAGAATCACCTCCAAGTCACTATCCAGAACCTGGAGGTGGTGGGGGGGTGGTAGGTGGAAGGTGGGGGAGGAGCGGCAGGGCTGCCTGCCCCAGGTGTCAGGCCCCTGGCTTTCCAATACAATCTTTGCACTCTTCAGTGCACTCCAATCCTCATAGTCTTCTGCTTGCTTCCTTCAGATTTAAATGGCAGCCACCGTAAAGGCTGCCATTGGGATTTTAATCGGGCCTGCACTTCATCTAGCCTGCCTCTGTTCCCACCCCCGAGGCTATTAGTTAGCTGTCAAACCTGACTCCAATCCAATGAAGGGATTGCCGCTGTGAAACTGGTGACTTTAATCTACTTCCCCTGGAGGCGGGTTCGGGACCTGGAAGCAGTCCTGACTTCCGTTTCCCGCCTCCATCACAAAAATTCAGCCCACAGTGTCAATCCATCACCTGCGAGTAACCTGATTTTAAATTACTGAAAATGACTTTTAAAAAATATACAGAACCATTTGCTGGTTACATTTGGGTACAGTAGTCAGTTTCCTAGTCAATTAAAAAAAAGTGTTCAAAAGTTTTTACAACGTGTCTATTAATTGCCTTGTGCCCAAAAAAAAACAGCTTAATTTTTACCGCCTCTTCGAAGGCCTCCAAACAAGTACAATTAGCAGAAACTCCCAATGCTGGTTAAATCATCCTGGGGACATGACCAGTTGTGTAGGTGGGTTTCTAGCGCAATATCTTTTAAACTAGCACAAAAGATTGCAGAAACTCGACTTGCGCTGAACATAATTTGTGTTTGAACTTCCATGATCTTTTACATGGGTTATGCAGATTTGGGGCGAACTGTGCCATAAAAACTAATGCAACCGAGTAGAAATTTTACCCCCAGATTATTTATCTATCTCATAGCTGCTTGTGGAACTTATCTATGTATAAATTGGCTGTCACATTTCACTACTTTACAACAGTGACCACACTTCAAAAGTATTTCATTGGTTGTGAAGTGCTTTGGGGCATCCTGAGGTCATGAAAGACCATTTATAAATGTAACTTTGTTCTTCTTTCTCAATTAAGCTAGAATTAAGGTAGAACTCTGGGTATATGGGCTTATGTTCTCATACCTAGCCTCCAGCTAATGCCTTAATACTTTCCCACTCACAAATAAATACAGCGCCATATGTTTAAATGGGCTTGTGATCAATTCTGCTCTTTTTTGATTTCATTTGTGACAGTTCTGTGATTTTGACAGCTATGCTATCCATTTGCTTAGTGAATTAAAGTGGAGCTAGGTTGAACTGCTGTTGTATAGATGTATAAACATTGTGGAAATAAAATCAAATGTGAATGTGGGAAATCTAAAATGAAAAGGGAAAATGTTGAATATATACAGCTGATCAGTCAACATTAGCAAAATAAAAGGTAGGTTGGGAGTGGTTCAGAGGAATCCTAATGCAAAACATTAACCTGCCTTTTCTTTCAGTTGCTGATGAATCTGCTGCCTGTTTCTAGTACTTTCTATTTTTATCTACTTTTGTGATAGCCATCTATGTCATTTTATTCAGGATAATACTAACAATACTTTGGAAGTTATGGTACTTGTAGCACTTACATCTGGCTGACTTCAAAGATGCTGTAGTAAGTTGTTCCCCTCCTGAGTACAAAGAGGAGGGGATAAACCACTAAAGACTACATTTCCTTTCCTGCAACTGCCTGTTTTGGGGTAGTTTTGTGGCTAGAAAAAAGTAAAATAATGTGGCAGTGTAGCTTACCATCAGAATCTCACCCCAAAAATTGCTCACCACAATTCTTGAAAAATCCTGTCTTCCACCTTGATCCCACCCCATCCCATTACATGGGCATAGCCATTCTCTCCCTGCAATTCCCCCCAATTGCTGCCCTTAATATAACACCAGAAAACATGCCACAATACAGTTGGTGGTAAGAAGCACACAGCAGTTTCCCTGAGGTAGGTACAGCATTAAGGAATCCATTTCTGCTGATTTATCTGAAACATTTGCTGTTTGGTGCTCTGGAGCTTCTCTGAAGACTTCTCCTGCCATTTATATTGAGTACTGGAGAAAATTAATTTTTGGATTGGGTAAATGGATTTCCCATTGGGAATCTTTTTCTCTTCCTCTTTGAGCACAAAAATCAAGGCTGACACTCCAGTACAGTTCTGAGGGAGTGCTGCACTGTTGGAGATACCATCTTTCAGATGTGGCGTTAAACCGAGTCTCCCTCTGCCTGCTCAGGTGGATGCAAAAGATCCCATGACAATATTTCGAAGAACAGCATGGGAGTTATCCCCAGTATCCTGGCCAATATTTATCCCTCAATCAACATCACAAAAACAAATGATCTGGTCATGATCACATTGATGTTTTGGGGAGGTTGCTATGTGTAAATTGACTGCCATGTTTCCTATATTGCAACGGTAAAAGTATGTCATTAGCTGTAAAGCGCTTTGAGATGTCCGGTGGTTATGAAAGGTGCTATATGAATGTATATATTTCTTTCTTTCCTGTGCTATGAGAGAAGAAGGATGAAAAATGGAAAAGGCTAAATTGGAGGCACCTGGAGTTAGTTTTCTACACACTGATACCCATTTCACAGTGTTTATAAACTAGAAGATCTTGCTTAGATTTCCTTGTCTATCAGTGAATCGAAGGCTGAACTTCCCTCATGGAGGCCGTTGGGGAGTATGTCAGCTGCTGAAGGAGGACCAGCTGCCCATTTCAGTGAGGCTCACAGCATTATCTATAGCAGTCAAACCAATCACAGCCTTAAATTGTTTGGCCACTGGATTGTTCCAGGCAGCCTTGGGTGACTATTGTTACATTAATCAAGCAGCAGCTTATTATTGCTTGAAGAAAGCTCTTTTTAGGCTGGCCCATCCAGTTCATTACATTCTCAATGAAAAGTGAAAAACAAAGAAAGTGAACAGTCTAATTCTATGTAGACTTGCAGAATTTCTATAGATGTGGGAAGCATCTTGAAAGCCCCTTATGTCAATTTTATTAATAGAAAAAGTGTCATGCCATCAATGCTCAACTAGTGTATTCATGCCCACTACCCAAGAAGCCATCATGATACTTTAACCATGCAACAGTCCACCAGACCAGCCTTGATGACTCAAACCCATGTTTCAGGACAGTTGATTGGTGATCATGGATAAATCGGCAGACAAAATTGATGACTGCAGAAAACTCCAATGAGGCATATGGGATTGCAAGAAGTTGATAGAGCGGACCATTGACATTCTGCAGTCTTATTGGGATGCCTGATGCAGCATAGCCCAGGAAGTGTCCAGGATTATACAAACTTGCTGCATGCTGCATAACATTGCAATGCAGAAAGGATTACTACTTCCTGAAGCTGAAGGTTGCAAAATTATCATTTGATCTTATGATTGCTCATTAAGAGGAATTATTTAAAACTAATCTATAAAGGATTGAGTTGAGGATATACTTTTTGCCTGTTTCAAAGCCAGAATTTGTGAACATATACAAATTCTAGAACTTGTAAGTCTCTACGACTGGCTAAAATGAACTTTTCAAAACATTATTTGAGTGAACAAAGTTATATAAAATTATATATGTATATATTATATATATAGTTTAATACTATAACTGCAAGACAGAAAATGTTCTCTGTGAGATGATTGCAATCATGCTGAACTGTTGAAAATATACTAGTGTTGCCTCAGTAAATTATAGATGGAATTACAAGAGTAATTGATAATTATGCAAAGATTGACAGTGATTTCTGCATCAGGGACTGAAAGTGGAATAAGTAACTTTATCACAGCTTCTCACTGACTCAGAGGGGAATCATCACATTTTGCTGTTTGGAATTTGAATCACTCAATTCTAAAAGAAACACGCATCATTCTTGTTACTAGAGAACCACCTATTAGTGAGATGAGTGACATCTGTTCATGACACAAATTATATCATTGCACCAGATGTTTATGAATAAAGCTCAAAAGCATTCCTTTTGTAAAGACATATTGAGTTTAAAAAATGCACTTTACACTGAGACTGTAATGATAGCTGTATGCAGCAGGAGCTCACTTCTGATAAAGAAATATTTTTAATATTAATGTGCATCTGCAAAATATATGAACATGAGGGAGAATTTGGCCCTGAATTTCCTCAATGTCAGTTATGCCATTCACCAGCAGAGGGAGTTACATGCAAATATCCTGGGTAAATTAATTAACAAATGAACTGGTGTAAGTACTGGCCTAAGTACTGGTGTGATTCACATGTAAATCAACAACAAATGTAATGCCCTTAACATAGTGAAACATCCTAAGGTGCTTCACAAGAGCAATTGGCAAACAATATTTGTCATTGAGCTGCAGAAGGAGATATTAGGACAGGTGCTTTGTCAAAGAGGTAGGTTTTCGTAGTGTCTTGAGGGAGGAGAGAGAGAGGCACAGAGGTAGGTAGGTTTTGGGAAGGAATTCCAGAGCTTAGTGCCCAGGCAGCTGAAATCATGCCTCCCAATGGTGGAATAATGAAAATTTGGGATCCACACGATGCCAGGCTTGGATGAGTGCAGAGATCTTGGAGGGTTATAGGGCTGGAGGAGGTTATAGAGATAGGGAGAGGAGAAGCCATGGAGGGATTTGAAAACAAGGATGAAAATTTTAAAATCAAGGCATTTCTGGACCAGCAGCCAATGTAGGTCAGCGAGCACAGGGATGAAAGGAGAACGAGACTTTGCGTAAGTTAGGATAAGTTTTGGATGTGCTTTGTTTACGGAGAGTGCAAGGTGTCAGCAGCTGAACCCCCAGAACACTGCAATTAGGATGTAACTTTTTAAAAGTACTTTGCAGATTCCAGTTTCATCCTGGAGTGTTTTTTCTTAATTCTGCTCATATTTCTCGATGGCATCTATAGCCACAATGGCAATGCAAGTGGCACCTGAGCCTTCAGGACAAGCAAGCAGCAGAGGTGTGGGAAAAACGGTGATCTACTTTGAGGAGGGCCTCAATATATACTTAAGCAAGGTGGAGGAGAATAGGCACAATCTTGTGGGATAGCGCTCCTCCAAGCCTGGCAGAGCAGTCACCAACGCCACCTAGATGGAGATGGCACTGGTACTCTCAACTAACTTCCTCATGCCTAGGACAGGACAGCAGCGCAGAAAAAAATGCAATGATCTCATCAGAACTAGCAAGATAAAGCATCCTCATGAGTTTCTTCTCTTTCTTTCCCATCCTGAGCACTAGCACACTCTTTTCACCTTCTTAAAGGAACGTTCATACTACTAACTCTACATACTTCACTGTATGTATTAATTCCCTAGCCTGCATAGTGGCTACACACAATCCCTAACGCAAAAAGCACCTTGCACAGCCCCCAAAACAGCTTCCTCTGTTCTAATTTTTTCAGAACCTCACCTCTCCCATCACACTCGCCGTACACTCCTCCACTTCCACCCTTACCATTATTTACTTCTATAATTGTAGGAGAAGTTGGCCCAAAATGCAAGCAGTGGCAGGCCACAGGCAGGGGCATTCCAACAATACACCTCTTCACTCCCATGATAAGAAGGTTGTTGCCCTTATAGGGAGGCACGTCACAATAGCTGTATCAGAGGCAATGGTCAGAATCACCTTGCCGGGGCCAGATGAGAAACACAGCACCATCAAGGTTGCCCAGTCAACCTTAACTGCATGTACACATTCACACAACCATCTGTCACCTTGTCTCATTCACCTCGAAGGGGTCAAAATCAATTCTTCTCATCCTTTTCCGTGTTTTCCTGCAGATTCACCACTGTCATGAGGGCTACAGCAAGAGTTGAAAGAAAAGGAGAAGGAACAGGATATGGGGAGCTTCCTTCAGTGATTGCAGAATGGAACCAGAGCCCTATTCACATACATCAGTGGCTGCTTGATTAGAGCCTTCAATGCCACTTGCGTGCTATCTTGTAGAAGTTCCTGACTCTGCTGCCTTGAGATGATACCCAAATGGAGGAATTCATCTATAAAGGAGTTCATCTGTCACCTTCATGATAGACGGCCTGACAGCTCCCTGGCTAATGTTGCACAGATTCTCTGTGGCAGCCTAGAAGGATGCAGAACCATACATGGTGAGAGCTGCTATCACTTTACTTGCTGCAGGCACAGCAGTTGTAGTGACAAAGCAAGTCTGAAAATCTATGTGATGAAGGTGGCAGAGAGGTGCAACCATCAGATATACAGCTGCTGGCATGGGTCCTCATAGGATGGAAATGGCCTGTACATGCATTGCCAAGGCTTGTAGCTGGTGAATTTCTGTCCGCTGTAATTTTGTCTGGTTTTCCTGGCCTGTAAATGCTGCTGCTACAACTCCACTTCCATCACAATAGCGTTGAGTGGTAGTCCCAGGGGACAGCCATCGCATGTCCTGAATGTGGCTACGAGAGTGGGGAAGGCTGGGCATTCTAAATTTTTTGCTGGGCAGAGAAGAAATCATGACAGTAAAATGGTGTAAGTGCCAGTGATTAGAAAAATGTGAAGGAAGAGGTTATAAAACATTCTTTGGAAGCCTGCAATCAGTAAATAAAGTTGGTCCACTCTTCAACTCACCAACTCCTCACTTGCACTGGCCTAAAATGATAAATGACGCAGTTAGACTAGATTTTTGGAGGTGTAAGATGACACCAATTGTAGGTACGACATAAACCCAGGAAAATTCCATATACTTGAATGGTGATGATGTAATAGTGTAATGATATAAAGTCTTACCTAATGACAATACTGTTTAAAATGAATGGGAACCTTGTTCAGATAAATGTGAGACTTAATCAAAAATTCATAGGGTGACTTGAAGGTGTTGCTCACTATATCACTATGGAGTTGTACAACAACAAGGATCCATCACAATCACCAAATGTGTTGGTCTATTGGGAATAACATTCTGTTGGACAAACAAATGGTGACCCTATTTGCTAACACACACTTGCTAGTACCGAGCTTCAGAATTGAACTAGCAGTAGAATGATATGTAGGGCAGATGGACAAAAAGGGGCTCCAATAAGTTAATTGAATATTCATCTATTTGTCATGATGAATAAAGGGAATAGGGGAATATGTCTATGTTCACTGGCAGTTTGAGGAATCTTTTGATACTGTTCAGTGAGATTTGATCTCTATATTTTGCTTTGTGAATACATTATTAAAATACTGCACCTCAGAATCTAAATTGTATCCCATGGAAGATAAAATTCTCAACACAATAATCTCATTGTCGGTGGTTGGGAAATTAAAGTCATATCAAACAGCTCTGCAGAAAAATGCAGCAAGAGGGGGTGGAAATGTGAATGGAAAGATTAATTTGTGTTTGGAGGAAGTACCAAGTCTTTTATTAGCTGTCAACACAACTAAGGCTACGTGATAATTGAAATGGGACTGCACAACAATATTAATGTAGTAACTTCTTTGAACTGAACAAGAATAAAGGCTTTTGTCCATACTCCTTTTTCACATCTGTCATAATACAGTGAAACCTTCAAGATATTATATTAAATAGATTGAAAATATGGAAGCAGTGTACCCCAAAATAATGTTTAAAAATAAAGGAGTGAGACAAGAAGGCAGTGGGTGTGGGTGAATTATTTAAACATGTGCCTACCAGAAAATCATCAATCAGTATCAGTTTCAATTTGGGATCATGGCTGCTTAATTTGCTAACAAAATTCTCTGAAAATGAACAAGCCACTGTTTACTGAGTAGGTTTAGTTTAGGGATTAGGCATTAGGGATGTGAACAGACCAATATCACCTGGGATCATCTATTATGGATAATTCATTCGTTGATATTTTTTGAACTGACCAGCTTGTTAAAATGAAGAATTATTTACCTTCTCTTTATTACACCTGTTCTAGACATATATCATCACATTTCAGAATCTCACACCATCCTGCGTGCACACAAATCCCAATAGCTACATTTTGAGACATCTGCAAAACAAACCCCTGAAGATGTGAATGATGTTTGCAGCCAATTCCATGTACACCCAGGCTTTCATGCATAATGCAACGATGGGCTGAATTCTACGAGGGGAGTCGGGACCCCAACATCGGGGTAAAAAGCGGGTCCTGAGCCTGCACTTACTGGCAGCAGGACCTGCTCTGCAATTTTACCATAGGCAACCTCCCAATTGGCCACTGGTGGGCCCACCGTCCAATTATGGCCAGCAGGCAGGCTTCTGATGCTGCCAGCCCATTCAGAGGGTCAGCAGCTCTGAAGCCATAGCAGCACCACCGGGAGAGATGGTCGCTGCTGAGGAGACCTGGGACCTATTCCAGGTAATTAAAGAAAAAAAATTAAGGGGCCAAATGTCGGAGGGGAAATCCCTCCGGGGAATTTGTTGGGTGTGCGGGGGCTGCCTTCCCTGCCTGCGGCCCTGATGGAAGGCTTTTTCCATTTTCCTAGTGGCCTCCCCACAGGAGGAGCTCTCTCTTCCGTGTAGCTTTAGGTTTTAATAAAGAGTAGTAGTTCCTAGCCTGAGCTAACAGTTTGATGGCATAGTATTGTTCCGTCAGTTAAAAGGATCAGAAGTGTAAAATATTATTTCATGCTATTTTCCATGCATATCCCAGTGTTAAAAACAAGTCTTCCCCTAAACCACTCTGCCTTGCGACTTCATAGGACTAGTAACCCAGAGACCCAGGGTATTTCTCTGGAGACATGGGTTCGAATCCCACCACAGCAGAAGGTGGAATTTGAATTTAATTAATAAATCTGGAATTAAAAGCCAATCTAATGATGGCCATGAAACCATTGTCGATTGTTGTAAAAACCCATCTGGTTCACTAATGTCCTTTAGGGAAGGAAATCTGCTGTCCTTACCTGGTCTGGCCGACATGTGACTCCAGACCCACAGCAATGTGGTTAACTCTTACATGCCCTCTGAAATGGCCCAGCAAGCCACTCAGTTGTATCTAACCGCTACAAAGTCAATAAAAAGGAATGAAACTGGACGGACCACCCAGCATCGACCTAGGCACCGGAAATGACAACGGCAAACACAGCCCTGTCGACCCTGCAAAGTCCTTTTTACTAACATCAGGGGGCTTGTGCCAAAGTTGCGAGAGCTGTCCCACAGACTAGTCAAGCAACAGCCGGACATAGTCATACTCACGGAATCATACCTTACAGACAATGTCCCAGACACTGCCATCACCATACCTGGGTATGTCCTGTCCCACCGGCAGTACAGACCCACCAGAGGTGGTGGCACAGTGGTATACAGTAGGGAGGGAGTTGCCCTGGGAGTCCTTAACATCGACTCCGGACCCCATGAAGTCTCATGGCATCAGGTCAAACATGGGCAAGGTAACCTCCTACTGATTACCACCTACTGCCCTCCCTCAGCTGATGACTCAGTACTCCTCCATGTTGAACACCACTTGGAGGAAGCACTGAGGGTGGCAAGGGCACAAAATGTACTCTGGCTGGGGGACTTCAATGTCCATCACCAAGAGTGGCTCGGTAGCACCACTACTGACCGAGCTGGCCGAGTCCTAAAGGACATAGCTGCTAGTCTGGGTCTGCGGCAGGTGGTGGGGGAACCAACATGAGGGAAAAACATACTTGATCTCGTCCTCACCAATCTGCCTGCCGCAGATGCTTCTGTCCATGACAGTATTGGTAGGAGTGACCACCGCACAGTCCTTGTGGAGATGAAGTCCCGCCTTCACATTGAGGATACCCTCCATCGTGTTGTGTGGCACTATCACCATGCTAAATGGGATAGATTTCGAACAGATCGAGCAATGCAAAACTGGGCATCCATGAGGCGCTGTGGACCATCAGCAGCAGCAGAATTGTACTCAACCACAATCTGTAAACTCATGGCCCGGTATATCCCCCACTCTACCATTACCATCAAGCCAGGAGACCAACCCTGGTTCAATGAAGAGTGCAGGAGGGCCTGCCAGGAGCAGCACCAGGCATACCTCAAAATGAGGTGTCACCCTGGTGAAGCTACATCACAGGACTACTTGCATGCCAAACTGCGTAAGCAGCATGCGATAGACAGAGCTAAGAGATCCCATAACCAACGGATCAGATCTAAGCTCTGCAGTCCTGCCACATCCAGCTGTTTTAGATTAGAGATACAGCACTGAAAAAGGCCCTTCGGCCCACCGAGTCTGTGCCGAACATCAACCACCCATTTATACTAATCCTACACTAATCCCATATTCCTACCAAACATCCCCACCTGTCCCTATATTTCCCTACCACCTATCTATACTAGTGACAATTTATAATGGCCAATTTACCTATCAACCTGCAAGTCTTTTGGCTGTGAATGGTGGTGGACAATTAAACAGCTAACTGGAGGAGGTGGCTCCACAAATATCCCCATCCTCAATGATGGGGGAGCCCAGCACATCAGTGCGAAAGATAAGGCTGAAGCATTTGTAACAATCTTCAGCCAGAAGTGCCGAGTTGATGATCCATCTCTGCCTCCTCCTGAAGTCCCCAACATCACAGATGCCAGACTTCAGCCAATTCGATTCACTCCGCGTGATATCAAGAAACGACTGAAGGCACTGGATACTGCAAAAGCTATGGGCCCTGACAATATTCCGGCAATAGTACTGAAGATCTGTGCTCCAGAACTTGCCGCGCCCCGAGCCAAGCTGTTACAGTACAGCTACAGATACTGGCATCTACCCTGCAATGTGGAAAATTGCCCAGGTATGTCCTGTACACAAAAAGCAGGACAAGTCCAACCCGGAAAATTACCGCCCCATCAGCCTACTCTCAATCATCAGTAAAGTGATGGAAGGTGTCATCAACAGTGCCATCAAGCGGCACTTGCTTAACAATAACCTGCTCAGTGACGCTCAGTTTGGGTTCCGCCAGGGCCACTCAGCTCCTGACCTCATTACAGCCTTGGTTCAAACATGCACAAAAGAGCTGAACTCAAGAGGTGAGGTGAGAGTGACTGCCCTTGACATCAAGGCAGCATTTGACCAAGTATGGCATCAAGGAGCCCTAGCAAAACTGAGGTCAATGGGAATCAGGGGGAAAACCCTCCGCTGGCTGGAGTCATACCTAGCACAAAGGAAGATGGTTGTGGTTGTTGGAGGTCAATCACCTCAGCTCCAGAACATCACTGCAGGAGTTCCTCAGGGTCCTAGGCCCAAGCATCTTCAGCTGCTTCATCAATGACCTTCCTTCAATCATAAGGTCAGAAATGGGGATGTTCGCTGATGATTGCACAATGTTCAGCACCATTCGTGACTCCTCAGATACTGAAGCAGTCCGTGTAGAAATGCAGCAAGACCTGGGCAATATCCAGGCTTGGGCTGATAAGTGGCAAGTAACATTCGCGCCACACAAGTGCCAGGCAATGACCATCTCCAACAAGAGAGAACCTAACCATCTCCCCTTGACATTCAACGGCATTACCATCGCTGAATCCCCCATTATCAACATCCTAGGGGCTACCATTGACCGGAAACTGAACTGGAGTAGCCATATAAATACCGTGACTACAAGAGCAGGTCAGAGGCTAGGAATCCTGAGGCGAGTAACTCACCTCCTGACTCCCCAAAGCCTGTCCACCATCTACAAGGCACAAGTCAGGAGTGTGATGGAATACTCTCCTCTTGCCTGCATGGGTGCAGCTCCAACAACACTCAAGAAGCTCGACACCATCCAGGACAAAGCAGCCCGCTTGATTGGCACCCCATATACAAACATTCACTTCCTCCACCACCGACGCACATTGAGAAGTATAGCTCCAGGCAGTGCTCAGCTAGGGAAGGCGAATTACAGGCACATGGACAGCCGGATTGACTGCGAGCAAGGGAAGCCGGAACGGTAATTGAAATCGGGCGGAGAAGGGTCATGAAAGTTGACGGTGAAAATGTAAGAGTCTGCGTCATCATCACAGGCTGTGCAAGCATCACGGTGTGTTCCCGCCATAATTCTGCTTTGTGGGTGGAGTCAGGAAAATCACGCAAAAGTGACAACAGCGCCACCCATCTTAATCAGGCCCTGAGTAGTAAAGTGACATGAGCAGCAAAAAAGTCCCAAAAAAACAGAAAATGACAAACATTTCCGAGCATCAATTGGAAAGCGGCGGATTTATTATCAGAGTCCAGGCTGTTCAAACAAAGAACAGAGCTTTGGTTCGTCGACCTGGGAGTCTCTGAGACAGATGAGCAGGCTATCAAAATCCATATTGTGATTGGAAATGAATGCCTACATGGATTAAATACATCTGGGCTCACAGAAGAGGACCAAAGCGATCTGAAGAAAATCTGGACAACTCTAAAAGATCAGTTAAATGTCTAAATTAATCTTCACATCTAGAGCTTATGGCATTTCGTCAGCAACCCCACGAGCCCATTGAACATTTTATTAATAGGCGCGGGAAAAGGGTGCATATTGCAACTTTTTAGACGCTGAGCTAGAAGGATGAATCACCGAGCTGGTGGTTGCATCCCCTCCAATCGATTTTCATTTCAGAAAGACCTGCTAGATAAAGCCAAAGGTTACAGCATTGACAAACTGCTTAAGGACGGCACAAATATGAAGCCATCATTGCAGCCGACAGAGACAACAAGGTCGATGTACACCCTCAATGGTGAACACACTGATGAGAGTGTCCAAGCCTGGGAAGCTGAGTAAGAGATGTGAACTTCTACACATGCCAAAGAGTTGCCCAGCATCCTTCAGCCTTTTATCTTCTGTGGTGATTCTGCCAATGGCATGAAGAGTCATTGGCAGAATCACCACAGAAGATAAAAGGCTGAAGGAGCTGCGAGGAGTTGTGCAAAGGTTCCAGTGGACCACAGGTAGACAGTACCTTCAGGCAGCAATAAAGACCGGGGCAGATTCAGCAGGAAAAGCATTCATGAGGTAACAGACAAAGTGGACAATGGCAATGAAGAGCAAGCTGATGCGAAGCGAGCTGAACACACTTTCCATTCCACCTGTATTACAGAACACATAGACATCATTGCACCATCTGAAGTTTTTGCCACGATGCAGATCATCTGTCCACAAAAAGTTGGCAAACATTTGATATTGGCCAAAATAGATACAGGGGCAAGCACAAACATACTCCCCCTGCAGATTCTACAAGAAATGTACTCAAATAAATGAAAGGCCATGGCGAAATCAATTGCTGTAAAATTGTCTGCATACAACAGATCAACCATTCCATGCTTTTATTCCATCATGATAGAGCGTAAATATAACCAGCCATCTTGGACGTTGCGAGCATTTTACATTATAGAGACAAAAGGTCCAGCGACTGCGGGTCTACCGGCGTGCCGAGATCTAACCTTGGTGACGATATATGGCATCAACCAGGTTCTCGAAAGCAAACCAGTATCAGAAGATACACCCATCACTTCAGTCAGCAATCTAACAGCACAGTACCCAGATGGCTTTGATAGAGTTGGTAGCTTCAAGGGAACCGTAACTTTACATCCAAGAGAGGATGCTGTACCATCGATGGACCCACCACGCAAATGCTGCATCCACATTCAGTCCAAATCGAAAGTCAAACTGGACAAGGTGGAAACCAATGGGACTATCAGAAAGGTACAAGAATACACAGATTGGTGCAGCTCAATCACAAGGATAGTCAAAAAAATCAGATCAATTAGAATCTGCCTGGATCCAAGAAGGTTGAACAAAGTGCTCAAGCGTTGTCCGCACAAGATTCCCACACTGGAAGAGCTTAATCTGAAATTTGCGGGATCCAAACTTTTCTCAAAGAATGGTTATTGGTCAGTAGAATTAGCTGAGAAGTCTCAAGAGCTGACTACATTCTGTACCCCATTTGGTCGGAATTGTTTTCAACATCTTCCTTTTGGGCTATCAATTAGCCAAGATCTCTTTCAGGCACATATGGATCATGTTACTTGTACAGTACCAGGCTGCATATGCATAGCGGACAACATTGCCGTAGTCTGAAGGACGAAACAGGAGCACAACAGAATCTACATCTCCTGATGCAATAAGTGTGCAAAGAAGGTCTGGTATTTAACTGACACAAATGCGAGATCAATGTATAAATCAACATTTTTGGGTCAATATACTCGAGTGCAGGTATTGGTCCTGACCCTAGCAAGCTGGAGGATGTTCATGTGATGCCAACACCCCAAGTTAAGGAGGATCTCCAACGTTGTTAGGTTTCTTCAACATTCTATCTGCATTTATCCCTAATGTTGTGCCGAAAGTGTTGTCTCTACGGGAATTATTGAAGAAGGAGATACCTTTTCTTTGGCATGAAGACCACTAACATCTTTTCCTGGAACTGAAGAAGTCAATATCGGAAGAATTGTTGTTACAGTTTCATGATCCCAGAGACGTGATCACTTTTGAAGTGGACATATCCCAGAAAGGATTAGGAACATGTATATTGTAGAAGGGTAAGCCCATTGTATTCGCATCAAAATCTTTGCAGCGCAGACAAACTACTTGAACATCGAGAGAGAAACGTTAGCCTTGGTGTTTGGAATTATGCATTTTTACACATATCTAGTCAGGAAGAAAATAAAAACAAGAAATGCTGGAACCACTAAGCAGGTCTGGCAGCATCTATGGAAAGAGAAGCAGAGTTAACGTTTCGGGTCAGTGGCCCTTCTTCGGAACCGCTCGAGATGATTTGAAAGAAACCATTGACTTGTGTGCTGCTGAGATTTCAATGCCTATTGGTAAAAATACCGGGTTACGACTGCAACGTGCAGTACAAACCTGGCAATCTGACGGTTACGTCTGACACGCTAAGCAGGTTACCCAATCTGGCGAAGACTGCAGAAGTAAACATTGATTTACAAGTCAATTTGATAAAGGTGGAGCTGGAGGATGTACTCCACGTGGATCTGATGTACTCCACACAGCAGAAATGTCAATAATTGCAGGTTGAGACAGCGAAGGATCCAACACTACAGCTTCTTTGGAACATGATCATCGAAGAATGGCCAGACTTGATTCAGGAGAGTTATTTTTAAAGGTAAACAGGTCATCATACTGGAAGCATTGACACGTGGCACACTACAACAACTACACGAATCTCATATAGGCATTGATCAAAGCAGAAGACTAGCTAGAGAAACAGTCTATTGGCCAGGCATCCCTGATGACATTGAGGTCACAGTGAAGCAGTGCGAAGCATGCCAAGAAAATACGCCAAGTCAGCAAAAGGAACTGCTCTTTCTTCACGAGGTGCCTACTAATCCATGGACCAAGATTGCCTGTGATTTATTCCATGTCCATGATGTCTTAGTTGTCACTGACTACTTCTCAAAGTATCCTGTCATCCGTCAATTGCACAACACGTCGAGCATAACAGTCGCTGAAATATTGGGCTGAATTTAACGTGACTGCTGAGGGCAGGTATGGTGGTGTGGGGGTCGGAAAATCACAATACAACCGTCCACCCAGAAATGAGCATCGTGAAGTCAGTTCCAGATTTTGTCAGTGGCGGGAAAGCACAATTGTGGCATTGTCGCTGCAATGCAACGGGAACCTATTTTGAATTGCTGAAATGCCGATTTACATGCACTAAAATATAATTAAAAGTGACTTAATGATTGTTGAGCGATTCCGTGCATGGCGGGCAGCACTCACGTGCCTCCAGATTCACGACCGGTAAAACCTGGTGGCACTGAGATGAGAAACCATATTGCCACGACGGGTAGATGGGTAGGCAGTCTTGAGCATTGCTGCATAGGGGAAGAGGGGTGTTTGGAGGTCAGTGTGGGACAGTGTTGCTGGGGGTACTGCAAAGGAGTCTGGGGTTCTGGGAGCCCTGCAAGGGGATCCGGGGTCCTGGGGGCTCTGCTAGGGGGCTAAGTGTGGGTTTAGGGGTTGGGCGGGGTCAGTATAGGAATGGCAAACTGCTGTGCGATGGGTCTGTTTGCTCACACTGCTGGAACAGATGGTGGGCCATCATTAAGGTTGGTCTCTGAGGTCCATTTGCGACTCCACTGAAAGAATTGTTACATCCTAAGGTACCAAGCCAGGAGGCCAGATGGGCTAAGCAATGTGTGAAAGAGGCAAGAGACAACCTCATAATGACTCATTTACAGCCATCCTGGTGTCCATTCACAGTGAGTGAGATAAAGGCTCACCTTAATGCCTGAACTCTGTCGCCTCAGTCCCATTTGTGGTCCCTGTTTTGCGAGCAGCTGCAATGTGCGCTAGTGCTCATGGGAGATCATATGTTAACATCACATTGGCATGTTAAAGAGGGCTGTGGTCACATTGGCATAGCCCCAAACGGGAAGGGGGAGGTCAGCTGCTCACAATTAAGGCATAATGGCACATGGCTTTCAGACAAAGATGCCTAATGATTTGGACAAAGGATATTTTAATTAATTACCACAAAACATATATGCTACACCTGTGAGACCCAAAGTGTGGCTAGGTGGTCTTCTTAATATGTTTGCGGGTGCTCCTACGCAGTGTGATCCCTGTAGCAGCAGCTGGGCTGGAGGCAGGCTGCTGATCCGGCTGCCTGAAGCCTGTGATGACTTTGGCGGGCATCCTCTGGCTGCCTGAAGCCTGGAAGGCTCCGACTACCTATGGGATGTTCTTGATTGGGACAGCGCTCTCCTCAGGCATCTTGGCTGTTGGAACTGCGCTCTGGCCACACTCGGAGCGGCCTAAGGGAGCCCCCCGATGTAGATGGCAGTCTCTCCTCCTCCCTCTCAAGGCTCTCTTGAGCCTCCCTGCTCACCAGAAAAGGACCAGGAGCAAGAGATGCCTCCGGGCTCCTGTTCTTTCTCTCACCTTGCCACTGCTACATTGAGCTCATGGCCAAGGCGACGGTGTGTAGGTCTGCGCACATCTGTGGGATCTGGCTCTCCATGAGGGTCGCCAACCTCTCAATGGAAGAAGCCATTCGCTCATTGGCCTGAGACATGGCAGCTGTCATGGCATAGATGGACTTCTCCATCGTCCACTCATGGCTGCGCATGACCTCTGGCATGGCAAAGGCTATGGGCCCTGATAACAAGCCTGGCTGTAGTGCTGAAGACTTTGCTCCAGAACTAGCTGCGCTTCTAGCCAAGCTATAGTTACAACACTGGCATCTAACCAACAATGTGGAAAATTGCCACTGTCCACAAAAAACATAACAAATCCAATCTGTCCAATTACTGCCCCATCAGTCTACTATCAATCATCAGCAAAGTGATGGAAATGTCATCAACAATGTTATCTAGTGGCACTTACTCACCAATGCTCAGTTTGGGTTCTGCCAGGACCACTCTGCTCCAAACCTCATTACAGCCTTGCTCCAAACATGGACAGAAGAGCTGAATTCAAGAAACATAGACATAGAAAATAGGAGCAGGAGTAGGCCATTTGGCCCTTCGAGCCTGCTCCGCCATTCATTATGATCATGGCTGATCATCCAACTCAGTAGCCTGTTCCCGCTTTCGCCCCATACCCTTTGATACCTTTAGATCCAAGAGCAATATCTAACTCCTTTTTGAAAACATTCAATGTTGTGGCCTCAACTGTTTTCTGTGGTAGCAGCTTCCACAGGCTCACCACTCTCTGGGTGAAGAAATTTCTCCTCATCAGATATTGACATCAAGGCAGCATTTGACCGAATGTGGCATCAAAAAGCCCTCGTAAAACTGAGGTCAGTGGGAACCGGGGGAAAACTCTTCACTGCGTGGAGTCATACTTGGCACAAAGGAAGGTGATTGTGGTTGTTGGAAGCCAATCATCTCAGCCACAGGACATTGCTGCAGGAGTTCCTTAGGGCAGTTTCCTAGCTCCAAACATCTTCAGCTGTTGCATTAATGACTTTATCTCCATCATAAGGTCAGAAATGGAGATGTTCGCTGATGATTGCATGGTGTTCAGTTTCATTCATAACACCTCAGATATTGAAACAATCCATGCCCGCATGCAGCAAGACTTGGATAACATTCAGGCTTGGGCTGATAAGTGGCAAATAACAATTGGACCACACAACCGCCAGGTAATGACCATCTCCAACAAGAGAGAGTCTAACTACTTCCTCTTGACATTCAATTACATCACCATTGCTGAATCCCCCACCATCAACATCCTGGGGCTCACCACTGAACAGAAACTGAACTGGACCAGCCATATGAATACTGTGACTACAAGAGCAGAATTTTGAGGCGCATTTCTCACCTTCCGACTCCCAAAAACCTTTCCAATAATCTACAAGGCACGAGTCAGGAGTGTGATGGAATACTCTCCACTTGCCTCGATGAGTGTAGCTCAAACAACATGCAAGAAGCTTAACAAAGTAGCCTGCTTGATTGCTATCCCATCCACTGCCTCAAACATTCACTCCCTCTACCACCATTGCGTCATGTCTGCAGTATGTACGATCTACAAGATGCACTGCAGGAACTCATGAAGGTTTCTTCGCAGCATCCTCCAAACACACAAGCTCTAGCACCTAGAAGAACAAGGCAGCAGGCGCAAGGGAACTCCACCATCTGCTCGTTTCCCTCCAAGTTACCCACTATCCTGACTTGGAAATCATTGCCGTTATTTCATCATCACTGGGTCGAAATCCTGGAACGCCTTTCCTAACAGCACTATGGGAGCAGCTTCACCACATGGACTGCAGTGGTTCAAGAATGCGGTTCACCATCACCTTGTCAACGGCAATTAGGGATGGGCAATAAATGCTGTCCTTGCCAGTGACGCCCACATCTCGTGAATGAATTTTTAAAAAATGGGTGGGTCTAATTAATATTTTAAATAGGTGTCCTTTGGCATGTTAGAATCTGGATGCCATTTTAAGTGGACTCATGGATGCCACTTCCTCAACCTGCCCATAAATGATGGCATGGGCCGGATCACTGGTCTTATGCTAGTTGGTGGCTAGACAACCTCCCACAAGCTTAAATGTGAACTGGCAGTGCTCTTTTCCTGAAAATGGGAACTGGCAGAAGGATCACAGGGGAGGAGGAGGAGGAGAGCTGGAGAAATCCTTACATTTTCAACAGGTGTCAGCTAGCTGCCAATGTTTCCAGGGAGGGCCAGTCCATTTTGAAAACTGGGTCAGCCAGAGGGCTGTAGGTGGAAAACATGTGCTCCAGGGGCAGCCCAGCTGACCTTCTGAGTAAAGGTTGGTTCAGGGTGGGGGCATCTGTTCTTGGGGGGTGTGTGGGGGGTGGGGGGGGGGGGGGGTGGGGGGGGGGAGGTGGTGGGGGAACTCAGTGCGGCATTGGCCCAAGTTGATATACAGGGCCTGGAGGAACACTACATCTTCTCCCAGCCCTTCAAGAATAAATAAAAACTTACCTTCTGGGCTCCTCTTTGGCTGGCCCGCCAGATGAAACTGTGCAGAACATGCGTGGCATGCCTAGTTGACTCCTAAAATGGCAATCGGGGTCCTATGCACATCATTAGACCCCAATTTTCATTTTAAAAGGGAGCTGCACTGTGCAGCAATAGGTGCTTGGTTATACAGCAGCAGATGCATCATTGGTTGGAACAGGTCTGTCAGTCCTACCCCACCATTTTTGAGGTGCTACGATCCTGGATCTCTCCAGGGTGAAGACTTCAAAATCTGCTGCAGGGTATGTAGGCTTAGAGTTACCTCTCTGCCTTTCTCAGAGGAGCAGTGCATAAGGTGGCTGTGCTTCTCCAAGGAGGGTCTCACAGAGTTGTCTCACGTCATGTTACAAGAACTGCAACTCACTACCACAACTAGCACTTTTGCCGGTTTCTGTCAACATTATTATGGCCCTCAACGTCCTTGCCTCCAGCTCCCTCTGGAGCAGGGGATATCAGAAACATAAGTCAGTCTGCAATTCATGCTTATATTAAGCAGGTGACTGATGCTATCACTCCCCAGGGGCAACTGAAAACAGCAGGAGTTGCTTTTGGGGTTTGTGCTGATTGCAGCCTTCCCCCGGACTAGGGCATCATTGACTGTACATACGTCACACTGTGGGCTTTTGCAAATGACCCTGTTGCCTTCGTGAATCCCAACGGCTTCCAGCCCATTGATGTGCAACTGGTACATATTCACCAGCAGCAGATCATGCAGGTCTGTACCCGTTTTCCTGGCAGCTGTCAGACCACTTTCATCTCGCTCCTATCCTCTGTTTCCCCCCCCCCCACACTTTGTCCCTGCATAGCAAGTGAGAGGCTGGCTGCTTGGCAACAAGGGCATTCTCAATAACACTTACTCTCAGAAGCCCACTCTTGATGTTGCCAGTTCATTATGGGATATTTTGTGGGTTCATAGTTGTTTTTATTTTATATGCATGTTTGCATGTGAAAATTTATGCCAGGACTGGGATGAACAGTCAGCTGCTTACTTCAATCTCCAATAAACCTATTTTCCAGAATGCACTGAATCATGTTCCCATCTCAGTTTAATCATTATCGCAGCTGGTAGTAATGTCTGGTGAGGTTTTTTTTAAAATTCAAAAGAGGTTTTAAATTAAGGGCCTTTAGACGGATGTTATCTTGCTTATATAGTCTGGGAAAGCTATCAAGGCTACAGTTTAACTATTTGAGTACAATGCACATTGCAAAATAAAAATAACAACTATAACACCTCCTAGATTCTCCAGTAATATCATATGAATTAAAATGGTTGAACATTATTGAAAAATCCTTCAACTTGTGGTAGTGATATGAATTGTATTGAATTAATATAGGTGGCTGTATGAAGCATTGAAGTCAGCTTATTTGATAAACCACAAGACCGAACCTCAAAGCAGTTTAGCAACATCATTTGAATTTCAAGGTGTGTTACATCCTTTAAATATGATCCAGATCATGTTAATTATTATATAGGTAATTTTTGCAGTTAGACCTCATGCAAGTAGCTTTATTTCGCTTTTAGCGAAATTTTCTTTGCAGACGGCAATTCATAGCAAGCTCCCACATTCAAATGGTTTGATTTGAATTGAAGGATTTATTTGACCAGATGGTACAGTGAAGGGACATACCCTGCATTAATCATAGATCAGTTATTATATCCTTCCTATTAATCATTGACTGACTACTTGTATTTCTTTTTATTACACTATTTGTAGAACATGTTTATTGCTATTATTGAATACAGGACAGCTTGGATATTGTGAAGCCATTTGGCAGTGAGTCAATAAAGTGTATGGTGTGATGTATAGGTCAGTAAAGAACTCATTGGCATTGTGGTCATTAGAACATTAGCAAGTAGTTGTGAGTAACAGTGATTCAGACCATTGGTAGGTTAATGGGCAGAACCTGAAGAATTATGCTTATTTGGGAACTTCTATGATCATTCATTTCTGGAAAAATGTTTGTGCCGGCTTCAAACTAATTCGTAAGAATTATTTTAAAAAATACATTTTTGCAGACTGAAACAGGAAGGGCCATGATATCACCATATAGGCACTAAACTGTCTTAGTGTTTACCTGAAAAATATAGTACACAGCAGCAAACAAAGCAAATACACATTTCTGATATGAAACTAAATGTTCTAATTTGTCATTTGAGAGGCACTACACTTTTGTTTAGTTAGTAGCTGAAAGATTCCATTACACCAGCTCCTACAGAGGATAAGGCCTGCAGCACCTGTGGTAATGTGTGTATGTTTATCTGCACTTAGACTATGGGTAATACCTTACTGATGCACCCAAGGAGACAAGGATTGCTTTAATTGCTATAATTAGTAATGTATTTTGAGAGAGATGTACAGATACACTGGGCCAAACATCTAAGGTTTAATGTTAACCTTTAGCACACAACATATGACTTTACAGCTCTCCTGGAATCTGCTGTTTAGTTTTCTTGCTCAGTTACCAGTCATATAGTGACCTGGCCATGTGTGTGTTGCAACCTCAACATCTATGGTGAAAAAGCCCAAGTGGACAATTTTTATGCACTCAAATGACCAATATATAGTTGGTCTGAACTCCAAGATGCAGTGTGAAAGCAGGAAGGCTGTAGGAAGCAGGTAAATGGTTTTAAATAAGAAAGTAGTTAAAATTGCAAAATAAATTTTTGGAGTGAAAGTTGGTCATTTTAGGATTTTATGTTTAAGATTACTATAATGCATTACACCTGATATTTGAACAGCTTCACTACACAGCACTAGTTATTGTCAGCGGGTGTAAATGGAGTTAGTCATTTTCATAGATCCATTGGCAGCCTAAGGATGATTATTTTAAAATTTGTTCTTAGAATGTGGGTAACTCTGGCAAAGCTGAAGATGTTGCCAACCCAAGTTGCCCTGAGAAGGTGGTGGTGATGTGCCATTGCCTTGAACTGCTGCAGTTATAATGTTGATGGAGCTCCCCCAACGGTGTTGTAAAGCAAACATAAATATTGTATTTCTGGTTTACTTGTCAATGTAACAATCTAGCAACTTAAAAATGTATTTATTTTCCAATCATGTGATGGAAACACACTGGTAATATTTTCAAGCCTCTGAGAGGCTGGATGAATCTTCACCTCATTGGGCTAATGTATCCTTTACTTTCTCCTGGAAGTCACAAAGATGAAACATTTAGCTGACCTTAATTTTCCAGGAATCCTAAAACTTTGGGTCTGTGTAAGTAACAAACTAGAGAGCTTTGCAGGTTTGTAATATTCTTTCTTTGGCCTCCTTGTCTCGGGAGACAATGGGTAAGCGCCTGGAGGTGGTCAGTGGTTTGTGGAGCAGCGCCTGGAGTGGCTATAAAGGCCAATTCTAGAGTGACAGGCTCTTCCACAGGTGCTGCAGAAAAATTTGCTTGTCGGGGCTGTTACACAGTTGGCTCTCCCCTTGCGCTTTTGTCTTTTTTCCTGCCAACTGCTAAGTCTCTTTGACTCGCCACACTTTAGCCCCGCCTTAATGACTGCCCGCCAGCTCTGACGAACGCTGGCAACTGACTCCCAAGACTTGTGATCAATGTCACAGGACTTCATGTCGCGTTTGCAATTGTCTTTGAAGCAGAGGCATGGACGGCCGGTGGGTCTGATACCAGTGGCGAGCTCGCTGTACAATGTATCCTTGGGGATCCTGCCATCTTCCATGCGGCTCACATGGCCAAGCCATCTCAAGCGCCGCTGACTCAGTAGTGTGTATAAGCTGGGGATGTTGGCCGCCTCGAGGACTTCTGAGTTGGAGATACGGTCCTGCCACCTGATGCCAAGTATTCTCCGGAGGCAGCGAAGATGGAATGAATTGAGACGTCGCTCTTGGCTGACATACGTTGTCCAGGCCTCGCTGCCATGGAGCAAGATACTGAGGACACAGGCTTGATACACTCGGACCTTTGTGTTCCATGTCAGTGCGCCATTTTCCCACACTCTCTTGGCCAGTCTGGACATAGCAGTGGAAGCCTTTCCCATGCGCTTGTTGATTTCTGTATCTAGAGACAGGTTACTGGTGATAGTTGAGCCTAGGTAGGTGAACCCTTGAACCACTTCCAGAGCGTGGTCGCCAATATTGATGGATGGAGCATTTCTGACGTCCTGCCCCATGATGTTCATTTTCTTGAGGCTGATGGTTAGGCCAAATTCGTTTGAGGCAGCCGCAAACCTGTCGATGAGACTCTGCAGGCACTCTTCAGTGTGAGATGTTAAAGCAGCATCGTCAGCAAAGAGGAGTTCCCTGATGAGTACTTTCCGTACTTTGGACTTCGTTCTTAGACGTGCAAGGTTGAACAACCTGCCCCCAGATCTTGTGTGGAGGAAAACTCTTTCTTCAGAAGACTTGAATGCATGTGAAAGCAGCAGGGAGAAGAAAATCCCAAAAAGTGTGGGTGCGAGAACACAGCCCTGTTTCACGCCACTCAGGATAGGAAAAGGGGTCTGATGAGGTGCCGCCATGTTGAATTGTGCCTTTCATATTGTCATGGAATGAGGTGATAACACTTAGTAGCTTTGGTGGACATCCAATCTTTTTTAGTAGACTGAAGAGACCACGTCTGCTGACGAGGTCAAAGACTTTGGTGAGGTCAATGAAAGCAATGTAGAGGGGCATCTGTTGTTCGCGGCATTTCTCCTGTATCTGACGAAGGGAGAACAGCATGTCAACGGTCGATCTCTCTGCACGGAAGCCACACTGTGCCTCAGGGTAGACGTGCTCGGCCAGCTTCTGGAGCCTGTTTAGAGCGACTCAAGCAAAGACTTTCCCCACTATGCTGAGCAGGGAGATTCCGCGGTAGTTGTTGCAGTCACCGCGGTCACCTTTGTTTTTATAGAGGGTGATGATATTGGCATCGCGCATGTCCTGAGGTACTGCTCCCTCGTCCCAGCGCAGGCATAGCAGTTCATGTAGTGCTAAGAGTATAGCAGGCTTGGCACTCTTGATTATTTCAGGGGTAATGCTGTCCTTCCCAGGGGCTTTTCCGCTGGCTAGAGAATCAATGGCATCACTGAGTTCCGATTTTGTTGGCTGTATGTCCAGCTCATCCATGACTGGTAGAGGCTGGGCTGCATTGAGGGCAGTCTCAGTGACAACATTCTCCCTGGAGTACAGTTCTAGGTAGTGCTCAACCCAGCGGTCCATTTGTTTGCGTTGGTCAGTGATTATGTCCCCTGATTTAGATTTGAGGGGGGCGATCTTCTTGATGGTTGGCCCAAAAGCTCTCTTAATACCATCATACATTCCTCTGATGTTTCCGGTGTCTGAGGCCAGCTGAATATGACTGCATAGATGTTGCCAGTAGTCATTTGCGCAGCGCCTGGCTGTTCTTTGTGCAGTGCTTCTGGCTGCTTTAAGTGCTACGGATGTTAACTCGTTGGGGGCTTTCTTGTAATTCAACAGTGCAGTGCGCTTAGCGGCTATAACAGGTTTTAGCTCTTCAAAGTGAGATTGTAATATTGCAGACCTGATATCACCACTGACCTGTGAATTTTGCACAGGATATTATTTTGTAAGAATTAAGAGAGCAAAAATGAGAGAAAGTGAAAAAGAGAAGCAGCAATTCTGCAATCCCATGCTCCAAGTAGTAAGTAGTGCTTGCAAGAAGTGCACCTTGGGAAATCACGGGCAAGCTGCCTATGATTTCCCAAGATGCAATCCATTTGAGAACCGTTTTCCACTGGGAGCACCAGTTTCAACCCTAGCCAGAGATAGAAACAGAAATGAAATAAAACAGTAAGAAACAGAAGCAGAAGGGTAAGAGAGAGATTGTTGCAAAACAAAGATAAATTAGTTACTACAAACGTTTGTGAGTTGTTTCGTTTTAATGACATTTGACATTTTAGCTTAACTAATCCAGGATTTTGTCTTAAATGTGGCATGACGAAATAAGAGCCTTAGGCATCGGAGCTTGCTTTTCTGTATCCTCAGGATTGAGTTCACAGGGAGGGAGGACAAGAATCCAGGTTATTTGAAAAGCTACAGGAATTACATCTCTGAGGATCATGGTTAACATAGCAAGCAAGCTTCAGATTCAGCAGTCACCGCTGCTGCCTTAGAAATGGGACAGTTTGACAAGCCACATGAACTATCAATGCATTCTTATGTTTTTATTATCAAAGAAGTGTAGAGCTAGTTAAAAAAAAATTGGTGGGCTCAGCACTTAGTTCACATGGCAAGAGATCCGATGTATGTTATGACAGAAGGTAAATCAAGAATGGTTGATGTGATAATTCTGCATTGCGAATTGAGTATTTATGGCCCATCTGCTGACTATAAGGAGAGCCAGCTGTATGTTGCAGAGGAGCTGGGAGCCAATAATTATAATGACATCATAGGAACATAGGAACAGGAGTAGGCCATTCAATGAGATTTGCCATTCAATGAGATCATGGCTGATCTGTGACCATATACCTGTCTTTGCCCCATATCCCTTAAAACCTTTGGTTAACAAAAATCTACAAATCTAGCATCAATTGCCATTTTCTGGAGAGAGGTCCAAACTTCTACAACCCTTTGAGTGTAGATCCATTCCCTAACTTCACTCGTGAGAGATCATGCTCTAATTTTTAGACTACACTCGCAGTCCTAGACTCTCTAACCAGCAGAAATAGTTTCTTTCTATCTACCCCATCTGTTCCCCTTAATATCTTGAAAACTTAGATCAAATCACCCCTTAATCTTCTAAACTAATTCCAAGGAATACAACACTAGTTTGTGTAATCTCTCCTCATAGTTTAACCCTTGGAGTCTGATAAATCTTTGTTGCACTCCCGCTAAGGACAATATGTCCTTCCTAAGGTGTAGTGCCCAGAACTGCTCACAGCACTGTAAGTGTGGTCCAACCAGCGTTTTGTATAGCTGTAACATAACTTCTGTCCCCTTGCAATCTCATAATATAGTCCTCTAGATATAAAGGCCAGCATTCAGTTAGCCTTTTTGATTATTTTCTGTACCAGTCATGACATTTTAGTGACCAATATACCTGGAACCCCAAGTCTCTTTGGACTGCTACTGTTTCTAGCTTGTCATCATTTAGAGTGTACTTTGTTCTATCCTTTTTAGGTCCACAGTGTAGCTAAAAATCACATTAGCTATCTCACTCCTGACAGTAAGTATTTGGGTGGCTGGTTACTATAAATCACTCAGCATTGCCAAAGGGTAGTGTGCTTTTACATGGCCAACACCTCAGTAGATCATATTTCCAGCTTTAGCAATTTTGTTGTCAGATGAAAATAGTATGGTCCAAAAATGTCAAGAAATGCAAAAATGTCAAGAAATGCAAAATAAATCTCAATGAAAGCCAAAATACTGCAGATACTGGAAATCTGAAATAAAAACAAAAAATGCTGGACATACTCAGCAAGTCTGGCAGCATCTGGGGAGAGAGAAGCAGAGTTAACGTTTCAGGTCAGTGTCCCTTCATCAGAACCAAAAAATAAATCTGGAGTTGGATATGGTATTGTGATGATAAGTTTGGCTATTCAGAAGCAATTTAAGTGTAGGGCAGGGATTTTATGTGGCCCCCTGAGGCAAAGCCGAAGGTGGGGGAGGCACGTAGTATCGCGACAGGTGGCGATGGGGCCGGGGAGGCGAAGGGCCTGTCGCCTCCCCGTCGCCAAGTGATCTTCCCGGGGACGGGATAGGCTGATGACGGCCTTCCTGCCCAGAGGCCAATTGAGGCCCATAAGTGGCCTATTAACGGTCACTTAAGGGCCTCTTGCTGCTGCAGCTGGGATCTTACCGGCAGCAGTGGATGCCTCTGCCATGCAGGGAGGACACCTTGGAAAATGAGGTCCCCCACCCTGTGGGCTTCGAGGGGGACTCCCTCCTCTGTGGGCAATCGGTGGCCTACAGTAGACCCCGGGGTACCAGTTTACCCCCGGGACTCCCCCTTCCCCGAGACTGCACGCCCACCCTCTCACCCCCCTCACTGGGGCCTTCCAGACTGGTCCCGGTGACCCCACCTCACTTACATTCGGTCTGGGGTTCCAGTGCTGGGGCCTGGGACCAAGTCCTCTGCAGTACCAGCAGTGGTCACCACTCACAGTGGTGCTGCCGATACTGCTGAGCTGCCATCCCTCTGAGTGGCTGGTAGATCTTGGAGGTGCATCCCCATCTTTAAAGGGATGAGGATCCTGGCTCCTGAAACTTAGATTCAAAAAGACTGGAGGATTGCTCCGGTGGGGCCACAAAAAGGCCGAGGCGGGCATTTCCCCGCCTTTTCGGCCCAGTGGCAGAAGCCTTGCCTCCAACAAAAATCCAGTCCATATGTCTCACTCACTAACTCACTAATTCTAAGGTAAGGATTTGAACCACTGATCGGCTTCCGGCCAAGCAGTGTCTTGATTTTAAAATTCTCCCCCTTCTTTTCAAATCCCTCCATGGCCTCACCCCTCCCTATCTCTGTAACCTCCTCCCGCCCACAACCTCCAAGATATCTGTGCTCATCTAATTCTGACCTCTTGAGCATCCCTGATTTTAATCGCTCAAGCATTGGTGGCCATACCTTCAGCTGCCAAGGCCCTAAGCTCTGGACTTCCCTCCCTAAACCTCTCCACCTCGTTACCTCGCTTTCCTCTTTTAAAGCACTCCTTAAATATCTCCTTATGTGGCTCAGTGTCATATTTTGTTTTATAATGCTCCTGTGACCCACCTTGGGACGCTTTATTGCATAAAAGGTGCTATATAAATATAAGTTGTTGTTGATTCATTTAGGTCATACAACCATGACGTAGCAGGAGTTCTCATCATTAGGGCTCGATGGGTAAGAGGAAAAAGTTGGTGTAAAAATATCAATCTAAAAGAGTAGCAGCAGCAAACAACAGCAGTTAGTGCAATGACTTTTAGTTAAGTAAAATCGTGTTCTTTTTGCATTTAGTGATTATACCCTTTAATGCCTATTTGCCATATGTGTGCTTAGGTGGCAGTGTTTCACCTGTTGTGTGTAGTGGCATTTCTAGAGATAGGAGGAGACACAACCATATAAGATGTGAATCTCTCAACTGAGGAGATGCCAATTTACATTGCCAGATAGTGCAGTGCTACTGACTATTACCACTATCTCAAGAACATAATGATCTTTTGACACATCACTAAAGAACACTTTTACAGTTAGAGTTCAAATCTAAAGATAGGGTACATTTCCACAAGTACTTACCACTTTCTTTCCACCTTTGTATTTTTCAAATGTGAGCCTAACACATTGGGGTTACTTTAACTTTCTTCAATGGAGTGAAATGGTGATATTGTACCAACTGCCATTATAGATCCCTTCCCACTGCCTTCAACGTAAAGGAGAGTTTGGTGGGGTGTATAACTATTGAGTCTATAAAATTCTAACAGGACTTGACAGGGTAGATGCAGGAAGGATGTTTCCAATGGTGGGAGAGTCCACAACCAGAGGTCATAGTTTAAGGATACGGGGTAAACCTTTCAGGACTGAGATGAGGAGAAATTTCTTCACCCAGAGAGTGGTGAGCCTTTGGAATTTGCTACCACAGAAAGCAGTTGAGGCCAAAACATTGTATGTTTTCAAGAAGGAGTTAGATATAGCTCTTGGGTCTAAAGGGATCAAAGGGTATGGGGTGAAAGCGGGAACAGGATACTGAGTTGAATGATCAGCCATGATCATAATGAACGGCGGAGCAGGCTCGAAGGGCCGAATGGCCTACTCCTGCTCCTATTTTCTATGTTTCTATGATTCTATGTCTAGGCTATGTGATCACAGTGGATCCTGCCCATCAATTATGTTTAATAAATATTGCCACTTTCTATGATCAAAAAGTGCCTGGTGTGGGAATAGCCTACATTGACAAACACAGATAGATTTTTAAATCTGGATTTCTAGATTTATTTGGTACAGTTGCACAGTTTTTTTTCCTTATCTTTCTCATGTCCTTGCCTGAAGGCTGAAGATTTTATTTTATAATCTTAACAGCTCTCTGGTACCTTACCCACATATACTTCATCTATTTTAATACTGAGGCATCACAGCTGAGACCAATCTTATCTTTGCCCAGTGCCCACATACACATATTCCATCCAGAACTTTTGGATAAGCATCAGAAGCAGGGAATTGTAGCTGATTTTTATTCCTTCTAACTCAGGTGTATTGAGGCCAATTATAACCATCTCCTCCCACTTGAGCTTACTCAACACAGCTTAGAGGTTGAACTTGGGACCTTCCTATTCTCTTTAACTGAGCACCATCATTGGGCTATTCACTGAAATATTGGCTATCTCTGTTATAACTTTAACTATGGGTAAAGTGGATTCATCACCATCATAAGCATAACACTGGGTAGAACATTGACATCCAGCATGGAGAATCAGACTGAACGGCACTTTTCAAAGCCTCCAGGGTCACATCCAGCTGGCTGAGGTCAATGCCTATTGCCAGCAAAATGAACACGCATACAGAAAGATTCGGCCCCAAATCCCCCAAAAAAGTGATTTAAATATTTGCGGAAGGTGTCCACACCCGTAGTGGCATAACAGAAGTGCCTAGCCTGCTTGAAGAGGCTGAACTCAGAGTAGCACCTCTGCTTTGAGAGGGGGCACCAGGGGTCCAAGTTTAAAAAAAAACATCAGGGTTTGGACATTGCTGGCAAGGCCAGCATTTAATGGCCATCACTAGTTCCCCTTGAGAAGGAGGTGGTGAGTTACCTTCTTAAACCACTACAGTCTGTGTGATGAAGGTACTCCCACAATGCATTTAGGTAGGGAGCTCCAGGAATTTGACACAATGACAGTGAAAGATTAGCGATGTATTTTCAAATCAGGATGGTGTGCAACTTGGAGCGGAACTTGGAGGGCTGAAGCAAAATAGTACTAAGATTTTTTAGGTTGCTCTCAGGGAATAGGAGGTCAACTTGAAAGCCAGTTGATTTCTCTGGGACCTTATTTAAAAACTTGTAAATGCTGAAATAAAAGCAGAAAGCGCTGGAAGGACAGAGCAGGTACATCAACATCTGGGTTAAAACTTCTATCCTTTGTCAGAACTGTTCCATTGATCTTATAATAATTTATTGCTCATAAAATAAATTCCTGATCACAGTCGTGTTAAGGTAGCAAAATTCTGTGAATTATACAGGCAGTGAATCTTAGAAGGCATGATGCCCACGCTTTTAGTGTGTGACAGAAAATCCTTGACAACTTTTTTATTTTAAATAAAAAATCTCATGTGGATTAATTAAAATTTGAAACACTGGCAGAACAATAACTGGTGAAATCTAATTGCCTTTTTTATCTGACAGTTACCCTCACTCTATTTATCATAGAAAATAACTTGCTGGTAGAACAAGCTTTTAAGAATGGTCTTAATAAGATTTCCTCAAGTACTCCAGTTAGGGAAAATCTCCAATGATCTTCTCAGATCAGATTCAGTTCAGATCTGTCTTCCGAAGAAGGGTCACTGACCCGAAACGTTAACTCTGCTTCTCTTTCCACAGATGCTGCCAGACCTGCTGAGTGATTCCAGCATTTCTTGTTTTTGTTTCAGATCTGTTTGAATCTTTTTGAAGTTGCCTCCTTTGTTCTTTTGCCTTTGGTTGGCACACAAGCTAGTTGAGCTGTAGATGTAATGGTTTAAAGAAACCTGAAGCTACAGAATAGGAAGATAATGAGGGATTCAAAGCTGAGACGATGGATTTGAAGATCAGATAACATGGAGCTTCAAATCTTAAGTGTGGATTTTTATTGCATTTACAGCTGGGCTATGTTATAACTTATAAAGCTGCTTGCTTTGCAGCATTCCAAATCTTCACAGACCCACCTTTGATGCTGTTTGCACTCAGTTGTGTTGAATTTGAAGTTTTTCCTGTTGTCACTAAAATACAGGAAGGGATAAAACTTTATTAGAATACTTCTTGCTTGATTCATTGAGCTTGATGAGTTTGGAGTGAACTGAACTTTTGCTTATCCTAAGTATCGGTTTTCTTTTTGCTGAGGACTAATGCAACATTAATGACATGCACAGATCTAAACTGAGGTCAATGACAATCGTAGTAATTCAGTTGGGGGTAGGGGTCAAGTTGGCTTTACCTAATAACATGAAATACTAAAGTATTTACTGCTTTCCTTGGAAACGCCACTGTTCACAGTTTTTTGGCCTTTGGGACATTTAAATGGCATAAGGGATGAAATTTTATTTTAGCAGGGTCTCAAAATGGACAGTAGTGGATCAGCTACCAATTACACTTGAATAGAAAGGTAAATTAGGTGCGTGTGTAATTGGTAGTTGATCCGCTATCATCTGTTTTGTGTCCCTGCCAAAGTTGAATGTCAGCCTTAGTTTTAATATAAAAAAAAGACTTGCATTTATATAGCACCTTCCATGATCACAGCATATCCCGAAGCACTTTACAGCCAATGAAGTACTTTTGATGTGTAATTATTGTTGTAATGTGAGAAACACAACGGTCAATTTGTGCACAGCAAGCTTCCACAAACAGCAATGTGATAATGACCAGACAATCTGTTTTTTGTGATGTTGATTGAGGGATAAGTATTGGCCAGGGCACCAGGAAAACGCCACTGCTCTTCAAAATTGTGCTGTGAGATCTTTTACATCCACCTGCAAGGGCAGATGGGGCTTCAATTTAACATCTTATCCAAGAGACAGCACCTGCAACGGTGCAGCACTCCCATTGTGCTGTATTGGAACACTAGTGTTGATTTTGTTTGCTGAAGCAGGACTTGAATCGCCAACCATCTGACTCAGAGGTGAGTGGGCTATCAACTGAGCCATAGCTGACATGTAGAAGCAAGGCAAACAGTAGCAATATATGGCCAATAAAATGCTTTGCGTAAGAATTATTCCTTAATCTGCTGGTTGTGCAATTCTTTAAGAATTAATCACTTGGTTTTAAATTTAAAAATTTCGTTTTTCAATATTTTAAATGTGTGTTCCTCCTTTATTGAATTCAAAATAACAATTATCAGAGCAACGCTGAGATTCTTTAAATCTGAACTGCTTTCATCATCTGATATTTAACTACAGCTTTCATGTCAGCGACAGATGTAGTGCCCTTGAAGATCTCTCTGTATTCTGCATCTGACATTTCGCCCGGTCTCTGAGATAGAGCTGACAGACTCACACTTCATTCACCTGCCTCTTTAAAAATATAATTGTGCAGCTCAGTTAGAGGCAGCCTAAATTGGACATAATTCAACGAGCTAATGAGAAAAAAAATGCATTCATCGAATGAAACAATTACCTCCTGTTTTCTGTATCTCCTCTTGTCCTCATTTTGCTAGAATTGTAGGATTTCTTCTACAATCAGTAGGAAAAGAGAACACAGAATTCAAGCACTGGGAAATTCTTCGGAAATGCTGCACTTCCATGAAATATTGGCCCAGAGTTTTCTCATTGTTGCGCTGACGTTGCACTGGAAAGTTACGCTCTTCATCTGTAACCTAACAGGAGCTCTGACATTGTTCTTGATCTTTGCGCTTAAAAGTCCTGAATTTGGGTCGTCTCAACCACATTCCAAGTGAGTGTGAGTCTGTAGCAGGTAACTCCCCCGAATTCAGCACTAATCTGGCAGTCTCACTTACAGAGGCCACAACACACTGGTGTAGAAGGCATTCTTCTGAAATTGGGGCGAGGGGTGTTGTTGGAATATGCTTTAATTAAAAAGAAAAATAATCTACTTTCTGTCACTTGATTCTGCTCAAAAATACTTCAATCCCTTCTTAATTAATGACAGGCTTTCTCTCAGGCAGAAATATTACATTAGGGAGATAGCTGATTAATGAAGCATTTTTTTTTATATAGGCCAGTGGATGCATGAGTATCATTAGATACGCCTACCTGATAGTGTATTCCACAAGTATAAATTCAAGCTAAATAAGATCAATGGGCTTAATTTTGTTGGGGTGTGGGCCAACAACGGGCCTAAAAGCCAGGGGCAACCATGCCTTGGCTGTTTTCGGGACCCCCGGCCACATTTTAGGCCCATCAGGCAACTAATTAGTTGCCAGCAGGGCTCCCTTCCCTTTAGGGCCTCCAAGAGCTGCTGGCCAATTGGAGGGCCAGCAGCTCTTGGGTCTCAGCAGTGCCACAGGGAGCAGTAGCTGCTGCTGGGATGGCACCCAGCTGAGAGATCGCAGTGATGGACACCACCCTCGCAACAAGGTGAGTGGGATTGGTGGTCACCAGGGCCAGTCAGGCAGGCCCCAGTGAGGTGGGGGGGGGGGGGGGGGGGGTTGGGGTGGGGTGTCGCGGGTTGGTGAGGGCAGCAGGGGGTTGTTGCCATGGGGGTGGCCATTTCACCGGCGGCCCCTCCACAGGCAACAGTGTGCCCGATTAGGAGGCCCCCTCCCACTCCGAGCCGGCAGGGAGGCTGCCAGAGTTCACCAGGTGGCCTCCCCACATAGCAGAGTGCCCCCGCCACTGGTAAAATACCAGCGGTAGCAGGAAGAAGCCCTTAATTGGCTAGTTAAGTGGTACAATTGGCCTCGAGGCGAGAGGGCCATCCTCCACCTTCCCTGCTGCTGGTAAAATGATAAGGCGGCGGAATGGCGACGGGCACTCCACCCCCTTGCCATTTTACGGCCCCCCCCCCCCACGACCCCCCCCCCCCTCACCCCCCCCCACCACCTCCCAGCCCATCCCTACAAGGCTAGTAAAATCTAGCCCAATATATATAGGATGACACAAAGGCTGAGAGTGTTGCACATCAGGATCGGAAAGACATGACATTCTAAAGAGCAAAGAACAAACTTCAAGTCATTTATTGAGCCCAAAAGTTGCTGCTGACATAAAGTTTTACACCAGTGGCAGTGAAGGGATTAGTAGCAGCAATACCCGGAATGCAGCACCATGCTCAAATACAGCTTAGTTCTGAGTTGAAATTTTTGTTGTGAGCTGGATAATAACGTAGGAGCTTGAAATTAGTGGTCAAATGTGTTATTATTGAAGTTATCAAGGGGCATTGCAGTAAAAATGCTGAAGTCTCTATTTACAGTAAGTAGATTTAATATCCCTCCCCAGCTCCCCCAAATTTCTGGATTTCTGGCCACTCGGAATACTGTTCAGTTTTCCACCAGCATTGGACTTGGCACAGCAGGACCAGCAAAAGCAGAAAAGAACTGTCATGTCAGTCTGCACAGGGGATATCGTCAAGCCCTAATTAGTTGGTTAAACAGTGGGTCTCCTATTCTAGGCACTGCTAATGACAGTAGAGATGTGATTAAGGAGGCTGACTTTTGGCAGGGAAGCAGTGATTTCAGGGAGTCCTCTGTAGAACAAGCAACATTCATATGGTACTGCTAGTGGCTGTTAAGGTTAGAGTGGCTCTCACTTTTATTCATTGAGGTCCTTTCATGCTAATACTAAGAATATCTAGTTCATCGACTTGGGATATCTAGTGCTTTCTGCTCACAAAACTATCAGGGAAGTCACACATACATTATTTAACAAGACCAAAAAATGCATGACCTTTAACACTGACCAACAGGGTGATGCAGGGCAATGTAAATTTCCATTTTATGGTAATTATGATCCTTATTTGAAGGGTGATGATGAATTGAAGGATGCTTAGAAAGGCCAGAAGGTGGATTTTAACTCAGTGAGTTTTTGCTGGGTAAATGTGCTGCCGAATTAATTTGTCTTCTGCAAATGAGACCTGCCAATTTTAAACACTAGGGGCTGAATTTTACCGGCTCCATGATGCCGCGGATCGCGGCACGGTGGCCAGTAAAATACTACGGAGAGAGGCCCGCCTCGACCTGTGACAACAAGAAGGGCCTGCCGCAAATTACCGGCGGTGGGGGACCTCGGTGCGGCCGTCCCCCGCCGCACAGTGGCGACACCACAATTAGGGTGTGGTAAACGGTACTTAATTTTGCTGATTATGCAGCCTCTTCATTGACACTTCCTGATTTTTGGATGAACGTGCTGTCCCATTCATGATTGGAAAAGCCGGCGGGTCCACAGAGGCAGAAGGTACATTTCTTTTCAGGGGTCTCACTCTGCATTCCTAAAGAGAGGAGGGGGGGGGTTGGGATACACAGGGATCTCACTCTGCATTCCTAAAGAGAGGAGGGGGGGGGTGGGATACACAGGGATCTCACTCTGCATTCTTAAAGGGAGGAGGGGGGGATACACAGGGATCTCACTCTGCATTCTTAAAGGGAGGAGGGGGGATACACAAGGGTCTCACTCTACATTCTCAAAGGGAGGAGGGGGAGATTGCTGGAGGGAAAGCTCTGCTGGCATGAAGGGAGGTACTGTGTACCCTCCCTCCATTAACAGTGTACACTCTATGTTTGTTTGTGTTTGTGAGGGAGCAATGGCACACTAAGCACCCTGTGTGTGGGGAGGGTGCCAGAAAGGGCAGGAGCATTAAGGTTATATGGATGGTGGGGGAAATCGATTCAGCTGGTAGGATATTGATGTGTCATGTTGTGCCACTCTGAGAGTTGGCCAAGATGGGCAATGCCATGGCACGCCACATAGTTAATCCAGGAAAGCAGCTGATGTACCTGTTAACACCAATCCTTGACCTGTTAGGAACCTTCGAATACATGAAGGATTCAACTTTATTTATCACATGGAAATAGGTATGGCTGATCCTACATTGTGTGATCCTCTGCTCGTGAGGATCCGTATGCGCCAGAGGCAATATCAGCCGGCAGGTGCAATCCACGTAGAAGCCCCCGGTCGAGAGCAGCAGCCCCCAAGGGGAGCTCGCCATTATGGTTGCCGTGCATCTACAGGCCCCACATGACATGCCATCGGATGTCAGAGCACCAATGTCAGAGGAGATTGCGCATGTAGAGAGGGTGGTGACACGTCTCTGTGCCCTGTTCAAAGATGACCTGCAGCCCATGGGCTCCATTTGTTCCTCATAGTGGCAGTGGTTCTCAAGCCTGATGCCTCTGCAGCCTTTTAGGGGCCCACCAGAGACATATGTGGGGTCACACAGTCAGCATTGCACCGCTGCATCAGGGAGGTCACCAATGCCCTGCAGCGGAGGGCTAGTGAGGATGTCCGCTTCAGGACGGACTCTCACAGCCAGGCCCAGAGGGCCATTGGTTCTGGCATCATTGCCGGAGAATCATAGGTTATAATATTCATAGACTGCATTCGTGTGGCCATCAGACCTCCCGCCAGGCTACCACCTAGAGATGTCACCATTAAATGAACCCTCTCAATCTAGGCGGAGCTGGTATGTGATCACCGCAGATACTTGATGTGAATGTGTGACCACTCCTCAGGCAGCTGCCACGACACCTGGGTCTTGCGCCAGTCCTGGCTGCCACCGCTGTTCACTGAACTGGCTCAGATGGAGGGGTGGCTTCTTGGAGATAAGGGCTATCCTTTGCAGACATGGCTCCCGACACCAGTGAGAGACTCCACCACTGCTGCAGAGGAGAGATACAATGCCAGCCACTGAGCTACATGAGCCACCATTCAGCAGGAGATCAGCAAGCTGAAAGAGCACCTCCAATGCCTGTATGGATAGGGTGATGTCCTGTACTACGGGCCGAAAATGCCAGCTCCTTTCTTTGCTGCTCTGCACAACTACGCACCCAATAGGGGCCAGGCCTAGCATGATGAGGAGAGACATCAACAGGATTGACGCATGGGAGGGCAGATGGCACCCAGGCTCTGCACGCAGGGCTAGCAGTGAGCTAGGGATGTAAGGAAATGGCTTATCAGACAAAGGCTGTCTGCTCCAGAGGAACCTACATGAGCTCTGAAAGCCACACATCACCCTCGCTCACCTGCTGTGCACCAGTCCACATCTGCAGCATCCCTGTGTAAACCATTAGAGACAGCAGCTGACTGAGCCAATATCCATGTCACTGCATCCGTGGAGATGCTCATGAGTAATGAAGTTATTGCATACATTGGCTCTCCTGAAGGGCCAACGGTGCAAAGGGATGTGACATTGGCGCTACATGCTGGCACACATCATTCACACAGAGAAAAGGACATATATGTTGGTGAGGAACATTTAGTGAAAGGTGTATTTACATTGCTGTGACACCCATGCATTCTTACTTGTGTCAGTGTGTTCTCTGTAAACGTCTGTAATACCTTTTATGGTCTATTTAAGTCTCACGTCCTGGAAAGTGCAAATTTATGATTATTCACCCAGGTGCAGCATGCCTACAAGAAGGAATGTTACACTTGAGTGGGAGAAGAGGATCGCAACTTCACAGGACACTGTGACACAGCAGGGTAAGTATGTGGCAGCAAAGCGGAAAGTGCTGGGGTCACTCAGCAGGTCAGGCAGTATCTGTGGAGAGAGAAGCAGAGTTAACTTTCAGGTCTGTGAACTTGGACAAGTTAACTCTGCTTCTCTCTCCACAGATGCTATCTGACCTGCTGGATTTCTGCAGGTCTTTCTGCTTTGCTGCCAGATTGACAGCAGCTCCACTCTTCAGCAGTCAGGTAAGTATTCTTTGACAGCTGTCAGGAAGCAAGTGCTGGGGAGCTTAAAATAGGGCCCCAGCACCTGCTGCACAGCTATCAAAAACTCTCTCGCTGCGCCGAATGTGCCGCCTCTCCCCCCGTAATATGGGGGGCAGGGGGGTGGTGCGGCTCGGCGCCTTGATTCTAATGAGCCTCTGCGCGTAATATCGTGGCGACCACTAAATGCGGGCACCCCACTGAGTTGAAAGGGTGCCTCCACAGATGGCAGCGCGGCTCCCGAATAAAATTCAGCCCTAGGCTTCATCAACATGCTTCCCGGGTGACTGGAATGGGTGGGAAGTAGGTGGGCAGCAACTGCCAACTGCAAAAAAAAAAAGGGCTGTCCTTGGCATCTTGCCAGCACTTAGTTAAGTATAGGGGTGACTTGTGGTAGAGAAGGTCGAGGCTAGGCCAGGGGAAGCCTAAACATTTGTTGTGGGGCCGAAAGGGCCAGTCCTGCTTCTCCTGGTCCAACAAATGAAAGTAAAAGAATTATCTTGAAAGGCCTGTTCTGCTTTCAAACACAGCCTCCACCAGTAGGTCTAGAAGCAACAAAGCCATTTTTATTGAAAAAGCCAAAAATACAGATTGTTCTTGGCAATACAGATTGTTCTTGAGTGGCACAGTGGTGCAGTGGTTAGCACCGCAGCCTCACAGCTCTAGCAACCCAGGTTCGGTTTTAGGCACTGCCTGTGTGGAGTTTGCAAGTTCTCCCTGTGACCGCATGGGTTTCCGGCGGGTGCTCCGGTTTCTTCCCACAGCCAAAGACTTGCAGGTTGATAGGTAAATTGGCCATTGTAAATTGCCCCTAGTGTAGGTAGGTGGTAGGAGAATGGTGGCATGTGGTAGGGAATATGGGATTAATGTAGGCTTTGTATAAATGGGTGGTTGTTGGTTGGCACAGACCACAGACTCAGTGGGCCACAGGGCCTGTTTCAGTGCTGTATCTCTAAATAAAATAAAAATAAATACCAGCCTATCCCTTAAAAGAGATAGTGCCTAAATTGTAGCTCTGGAATCAGTAACATTGTTTTCTGGGGTCCAGTTTGCCCCTGAATTGCAGCCATTGCTAGTGGTGGATATTTGAAAGTAGACATCTTAGGCTTTCATTTAGGTGTTTGATGTGGCTCAGTGATAGTACTCTTGCCTATGAGTAATAAGTTGGTGATTTAGAAGAATGAGAGGTGCTCTGATTGAAACATAAAATTCTTAAGGGGCTTGACAGGATCGATGCTGGGAAGATGTTTCTCCTGGCTGTGGAGTCTGAAGCTAGGGGTCACAGACTCAGAATAAGGGTTTGGCCATTTTGGACTGAGATGAGGAATTTCTTCACTCCAAGGGTTGTGAATCTTTGGAATTCTCTAGCCCAGAGAGTTGTGGATACTCAATCATTGAGTATATTCAAGGTAGAGATCGATAGAGTTTTGAATACAAAGGGAATAAAGGGATATGAGGATAGTGCAGGAAGATGGAGTTGAGGTAGAAGATCAACACTGATCTTATTAAACGGTGGAGCAGGTTCGAAGGGCCGTATGACCTACTCCTGCTCCTATTTCTTATGTAATTTTGTTCTTAAGTAGATATAAGGCAGTGTGATTCATAAAAGGAAGGCACTTAGACCACTTAAGGGATCAAATATCACTGAACCAGGGACCCAAATTCATAACACAAGAGTATGCACCTGGGCTGAGCAGTGAAGTTCCATGCAGGCAAATGCAAGGTGTTGCATCTTGGTTATAAAAATAGGAAGAAGGATTGCTCTAAAGGTGAAATAGAACTTACCATGGCCAAAGTTGAAAAAATATAGGGGTGTGGTGTTGTTTACCATATCCAAATGGTGGAGAAGTTCTCTGGTCGCTATGTGCTGGTAACATTGAGAACATATTGGAAATATTTCCTTTGATTGTGATTTCTAACAAAATCATAAATATGCTTTTTTCAAATCAGGATTTTGCAAGAAGGAGTGAAGGGAGGAATCCTTCCCATATAGTTACACTAACACATTATGATACAGTAATAAATAAATGGAATGGGATGCTGGGTTATATTGCCCAATCCAGTAAATTCTTATCCTCAGATGTATATAATCCAGTCAGGCTGAAATGAGTACTGCATACAGTTCTAGCTGCTCTAACATAAGGGAGCTATTAAACTCTCTAAGATGAATAATATTTTCAAGTTCACCAAGCAACAATACAAGAGGGCACAGGTTCATCACTGTGAAGGGCAAGTTTAGGATTAACTCTGAAAGTATTTCTTCACACAAAGGCTGATAAACAGCTGAGATGGGAAAACAGTAGGTTTGGTATTCTGGAAGGATGCGACATGATCAGCTGAAGGGCCTTCTTCATAGGAATGACCTTGTGTGCTTGTTAAGTACACTGTAGTACTCTGAATGCCCACTGACTAATCATCATACAAATTCCTCACATCTATCAAGAAACCTTTTCCAATCCAGCAGGTCAGCTTAAGGAGTTGAACAGAAATATTTTATAAGTTTAAAATGAAATAAATGACTTATGGAGAAATATTCTGCATTAACAGTGATTATGAAACCCATCAATCAGCATAGGCTTTGGAATCAAAGTATCCCATTTGTTTTAATTATGAGTTTTGTAAAAGGAGGGGTATAAAATGAATTGAGTTAAGTTTTTGTCTTCACTGCATGGGTGGTAATCTGGCTGAGTGGATCACCAGCCTGTTACAGGGCCCACTGATTTTCATTTCATTCATTTCGAGAGAATAAAAATTGGGCAGGTTTGAAAACTCTACCAGATTATCGACTATGTGACGAAGATGAAGATTTGCCCCAGTTTATACTTTGCAAAACTTGATCAACACAATAGCTGGTTCAGAACACTACACTGGCTACCAAGGTAGATTGTTTCGAGTAAGTTGATTTGGTGATGAGGGGCCAACACTGGTGCTAACTATTCTCACATGTAATAATTAAGTTGCAGTATTTTTCAGGCGAAACTGTCCCCCAACATCCTGCTCAGAATCATCTTTATACCTAAAATCCCCAAAGACAAGCAATATGCAACTATTACTATTCAAATTCTGTGACAGTTTTCCCCACAAATTGGTCCATATGTGGATTGTCCTCTGAATTATCATCCAATTTAGAATGATAAACAGATCAATATGCATACTAAAGACTAGTACTCAAAACCACCACAAAAAAGCTGCACCTTTCTGAAAAAAATTAATTCCCTTTAAGGCTACAAGCCTGTTCCACAATATTTAAATGAGGTGAAGGAGGCATGGACAACCCCTCCAGCCCATTCCCCTCCATTTCCAGTCCCGAATGATTACTGTCATGATATTAGTGGGGCAAGAGCTGCTGTAAGAGATCCCCATGGAGACCATTTTATGCTGCTATTGAAGCGTGCGGCAAGTATGTATATAAACTCACTGCAGAGTACTTACAACAACAACTTATATTTATATAGCACCTTTAACATAATAAAATGTCCCAAGGTGCTTCACAGGAGCAAAATCAGACAGTGAGCCACATAAGGTGACGTTAGGGCAAATGGCCTAAAGCTTGGTCAAAGAGTTAGATCTTAAGTAGCATTGTAAAGGAAGAAAGAGAGGGAGAGAGTGAATTCCAGAACTTAGGGTCTAGGTAACTGAAGGCACGGCTAACTGAAGTAGAGCAATTATAGAATCATAGCAAGTTCATGGCACAGAAAGAGGCCACTTGGTCCATCGTGTCTGTGCTGGCCGAAAAACAAGCCACCCAGTCTAATCCCAACTTCCAGCATTTGGCCCTGCAGGTTACGGCACTTGAGGTGCATATCCAGACACCTTTTGAATGAGTTGAGTGTTTCTGCCTCTACTACCCTTTCAGGCAGTGAGTTCCAGACCCCACTACCCTCTGAGTGAAGAACTTTTTCCACATCTCCCCTCTAACCTTTCTACCGATCAATTTAAATCTATGCCCTGTAGCCACTAACCTCTCTGCTAAGGTAAATAGGTCCTTTACATCCACTCTATCCAGGCCCATGGACTATTTTGTACATTTCAATCAGATCTCCCCTCAGCCTTCTCTCTTCCAAGGAGTACAACTCCAGCCTATCCAATCTTGCCTCATAGTTGCATTTTTCCAGTCCCGGCAACATCCTTGTAAATCTCCTCTGTACCCTCTCTCGTGCAATTCCATCCTTTATGTAATGAGGTGACCAGAACTGCACACAGTAGTCAAGCCGTGGCCTAACCAATGATTTATACAGTTCCAGCATAACCTCCCTGTTCTTATATTCTATACCTTGGCTCATAAAGGAAAGGTTTCCACACACCTTCTTAACCACCTTATCGACCTGCCTTGCCATCTTCAGAGATCTGTGAACATTCACTCTTAGGTTCCTCACTTCCTCTACACCTCTCAGTATTCTCCCATTAATCGTGCATTCCTTTGCCTTGGTTGACCTCCCCAAATGCATCACTTCGCACTTCTCCGGGTTGAATTCCATTTTCCACTTTTCTGCCCACCAGACCAGAACATCAATATCTTGCTGCAGCCTACAGCTATCCTCCTCTCTATCTACCACACGACCAATCTTTGTGTCGTCTGCAAACTTCTTGATCACGCCCCCTACATTTACATCCAAACCGTTAATATGTAGCACAAAAAGCAGGGGACCCAGTACTGAGGCCTGAGGAACGCCACTAGAAACAGCCCTCCAGTCGCAAAAACACCGGTCAAAATTACCCTTTGTTTTCTGCCACTGAGCAACCTTGCTTCAGTTCCCTGGATCCCATGGACTATTTTTTTTTAACCAGTCTGCCATGTGGGACCTTGTCAATTAAAATGTGGGGTTTCTCAAGAGGCCAGAATTAGATGAGTGCAGATATCTCAGAGGGTTGTGGAGCTGGAGGAGATTGCAGATATAGGGAGGGGTGAGGCCATGGATGGACTGGAAAACAAGGATGAGAATTTTGTAGCTTGAGTAGCTTGACCGAGTGCCAATGTAGGTCAATGAGCACAGAGGTGATGGATGAATGGGACTTGGTGTGTGTAAGGACATGGGCAGCAGAGTTTTGGATGACCTCAAATTTATGGGTAGAATGTGGTAGGCTGCCAGAAGTGCATTGGACTAGTCAAGTCTAGAGGTAACAACTTATTGCTTCCTTCCCACTGCATTCTCACTGACCGCCATTTTTACTGTGTTTTTTTTAGTTGGCAGAGGCACTCACCAGAAACACGCACGGGCCTTATGAATACATAGTAATCTGGGCCCTATGTTATCATCACTGCCCTTAACTTCTTTGCCACTGGTTCATTTCAGGAAACATCACCCAGATGTCCCAGCCTGCAGTACGCAGTGGCATTAAATAGGTCACCAGTGTCCCGTTCATTTCTTTCCCCATAGACTGCAACATTCAACTGAAGAGAATTTAGGGATTTGCAACAGTGCTTGGCTTACCTCGCATTTAGGTTGACTTAGCAGTTGCTATTTGGGCACCAGAACATGAGCCAACAACCTTCGCAAATAGAAAGGGCTGCTGCATAAGTAATTTGCAGCTTATAAATATATATATGTTTACACATATAAAATGCAAGTTAGTGCAAGGTTCCCAGCAACTGACATGATGCTTTTTATCCTGCCGCATTCAACTATCCCCTCTATATTTGACCTTTCCAGGAATATTACAGAATGGCTGCTGGGGTTCAAAGATACCATACAAAAACATGACACCCCTCCACAAACCTGTCACGCCTGCACAACAGGTATAATCAAAGCCATAGATCCACCAAGATCATTAATGAACACACCATTGAGCTCCTCAAGCAAAGCAATAGTCAAACATCCTTCTCAGATAAGCCGCCAGCTTTGTCTTTCCCTTGTGACGCTTGTGAGTTTTACTGAGCTACTAATCTCTGGGCCTCCTGGATGAGGATTATGATGTCAGGTACTCTCCCCAGTCTTGTTACTTTCCCTGGCTTCATGGAGTAGTGGAGATGTGTGGGGTTTTTGCATATAGTGCATCTGCTGAGAGGTGGAGAAGAAGCAAGATGGAATGAGTATAGGGAGGTGGTGAAGTGAGGAAGGAGTGCTGGGAGGAGTAGTAGGTTCTGCAAGTGTTAAGATGTGAGAAGAGAATGGTGTTAATGAGTGGTGTTGAGAGAGGAAATGAAGAGGTAAATGTGTTTTGAATGATAGGTTACAGTGTGCCCTTGTGATTATATGGTGAAGGATATGATGGAGGGGCAGGAATTATAAAGAGTGCTGGGGTGAGAGGAAATGTTGTTAGAGAGGTGGAGAGATGAAGAGTTGTACTTACACTTGCTGAACTTGTAATATCATTGAACATCTTCCTATGTTGGATCCAAGTTCAGGAGGGGATTCTGCTGGCACTGTCACCTTATCCAAGCCTGTTGGATATTCAACTTTGGGATGTTCCTGCAGGTGCTAAGAAAAACTACCCAGTACCTCCCTCCTTGCTCTGATCTCCTCCATTAGGATTATAGACATCCTCCTCTCAAATAATAGTGCCAACACTATTCCAACAAAATCAGGTAGAAGGGAATATCATCTCGCACTAAAAGGTACATTCCCACATTAACAAGGTTGTGCCTGACCCACAAGAAATTGCACAGCAAAAATTAATTCCTGGTGCAATTGGGTAGGCAGTCATCAATTATATTAACACGCAGCCTGGAGTTAAAAGTGCCGAGACTTCCTACTGGCAATGCCAGGGTGTTTGCCACTATCCCCAACTCCCATCCTCCTCCCAATCCATCACCACCACCGCCAACATCTCCCCCACCCCCGAATTACTGCTCAGAGTTAAAATTAGGGCCTGAGTATTTCTTTGCCTCATCTTCACTGTCCTCCTTTGAGATAGGTATATCTATCCTGACTAGGATTTAGAAAGAGCAAAGAGGAAAAAGGTAGACAGCAAAGCAACCCATACTGCTGCCACACATATGTCAGTGAATTCAAGGCCAGTATTATTAGCCTGAGAGTAAACTGCCTATAGGCCCTTTTGCCTAATTGGAGCCATGTTTTGATCTAACTTCTATTCAGATCTTACTCACATTATATTGATTGTGTCCTTCCCTCCCTTCTCTCCTCCCTTGTGTTCTAAGACTCAGAAATTTAATCAAGAGAAATCTAATTGTCTGTTTTAGCATAATTGAAACTTATATCTCCAGAGCCAATGCTACACCGGCCTCCTGCCACTACTACTGCCACATGTTAACCTTTGTCCTCACTGCCATTCTCCATTAAAGAGTAGAGTTTCCAGGACACACAAAAATGTGAGTCTCGGCTATTGCCAGAACAGTTGGGCTATTTACATTTCTAATTTCAACTGATGTGGGGAGCTCAGTGCAATTACTCTCTGCTTCACTTTGACAATGTAAAAGGGCTTTTATTTTGTCATAACAAGTTTTGGTCCTGCGAGATCTTTACTATGACTGAGCAATTGGAATAACATAAACAACAAACAATAATTTCTTTTGTGTGAAATATGAGCACTCAGTCTAATTTTACAACTGAATAATTTAATGCAAAAACAATGAAGAATTATTACCTTTTTACAAGTGCTTCATCAGAAACAAACACTTATGCCACTGGGTGTTACTTGATTAAAAACTTTAATAAATGAGGCAACTGTGTGGTTCAATTAACTGGTGCATTTAATGGCATTAATCATGAATGAAGCCAAAGAGAAGGAAATGGAGTGCCTTAAAGGATTAAACACAGTGTGGAATACAGAACAATAAAATACTGAAAAACTATTTTAATATTTTAAGCAAATTAATGTAAAAATGGAAAGTAAAATACAAAGATAAGAAATTTCAGATGAAAGAAATCATAAAGGAAATAGTTCAGGAAAGATGGGGGAAATGTTCACAACTTAGTTCAGTGCTTTGCACGGCAGGAGTGCATATCAGGAATTTGGATGATTTCTCAAGCACTAAATCATAACCCTTAAGCCTATGCTCTTATCTTACATCTGTAGAAGTTAGATTAATGGGGGAAAATTTCTTCAATGTGCACCATGTAGTGCAATTGTAAGTGTGTGCTTTATCAATGTATTTACATTTTCATTACACATAGCTTACATAGAAAATATTTCCCTTATGTGATATAGGGAGAAAAATCTCCTGTTATATGTTAGGAGTACATATTGGGAAATTACACAGTCAATGATTCTGCTTCCGTTAAAGTTAACAGATGAAAACCATCCACTAGGAGGGCACAATTTTCCAATAGTTCCTTGCCGCAATGAAATCTCTACCCTTGGTGTTCCAGTGGAGTGATGGGATGTAACTGCAATTGAGATTGTTTATTTGGTGAATGATCTTGAAGTACTTATTGAGGAAAAATGAAAGGAGGGCAAAACAGTATACACTGTTTTCACACACTCAGTAGAGCCATCCAAAATCAGAACTGACCACTATTCTGTACCCTTGTCCGGAAGAGTGTGGTGTGAGGCAGCCTAAAACAAAGTATCAAAATATGTGAGGTCATCCTTATTCATTCCAAATTCCTAATGCAATGGATTTCTATGTATCCTGTTATGATCTACTCACCTTGGAGTCTGAACAAACTTTTGAATTCTTCGATTGACTAATCGCGAGATCTTATCATACATGTAACTTCATAAGAAGAGCTGGTCAATATCTGCAATGCTTATTCTTGAATTCCTCACAGATACTCGCAAAGCAAGACTGCTTTTGGAGATCAAGGATAATTGATGATATTCTTTTATGTGCTAATAATCACTAAATCTCTGTTCCCTTTGTTCAGTGTCTCTTTACTCTATATTTTTACATTATCAGTATGTTAGATAGGTTTAATTTGAGCTCACATCCAATTAGGTTGCCAAAATTCCTTAGTTCCACATTTGCTTTTAAATTGCAAGTTGGTGGTATTAATTATTTAGGAATCTGTTTTCAATGCAAGTTTAAAAAAATGTTCCTCTGAACCTTATGGAGATTTACTACTTCTGTTCACAATGAATTTGACAGATGCCTTGTAATACTTTTAGATGGGCATATGGCTTCTTCCTTGAATAAAGTAGAAACTGATACAGGTCATACTAGATGGACTTTCTTATTCCAGGCTTTTAGAAAGAAAAATGTGGTAACTAACATGCTATTGATAAAAATAATTATGTTGTAAAGGTTTATGGCAAAATGAAGCATTTTGTCTATGATTGTTCACTGGATTCTTTCTTCCTGGTCACAGCAAGCACAGATTTAGAGTTGGTTAGTGCTAGCTATTTCTGAAGACTGCAAATAAATACATATTCCAGCCTAGCTGACATATACACCAAAGGCCTAGGCAGAAATGTAGCTTAGTTTTGGATGGCCTTGATACACTTCGAGCCATTATCCTTGCATTAGAACTCACTTCACAAATCATTCAAAGTGTTTGGAACTGATCCATTCCAATTCTAAGTATCCCTGCGGAGCTGTTTACATTTCAGACTGACAGCAGAGAGTTGCTCACACTAGCAGCACAAATTGGAAATTTGAATATGCCCAGCTTATAATTTTATGACTAGTTTTGGAAAGAAGATCCTGGAACATTTGAATTTCTGATTTGTGCTGTGGCAGGCAATTACTTCCTGTATATTTTCTTTGTAGCTATATTTGTGTGGGCGAACAGTGCAGGAAAGTTTAACCCTATCTTCTCGTTGGTAGGTGGGTAGGTAAAATCACCCAGGTTACTTACCTGCCTTCAATCTAGACAGTTCCCACTGACTCAAACTTCTTGACAGGCAGCTAAGCCATCCTCCTGCAGCTGGTGAGGCCTTTAAAAATGCACATCGGGGTCTGATAATATTATCAGGCCCAAAATGCAATTTTAACTGAGGTGTGAGTGGGGGAACTTCCACTGCTTTGCTGAAGAGAGTCAGGATTTGTCGGCAAGATGAAGAGGCTCAAACAACTAACTACTTTTCTTTCCTTTGCTGGGTCAGGAGGCGCAGGAAGTCTCCTCCATACTGGACTCCCCCTCTACCCTCCTGTGAGCAGCTGGCAGCCGCTTTGGATGGAAAGTGGTCTGCTGGCATGTTAGTGGGGGAAGGGAGTTGAATTAGTCTGGGACTACTTTCTGCATCAGTGGATGAGTTTCGAACTCTCCTCTCCGCCCTCCCGCACAACACCTGCCCAGAGTTAACACTGAGGCCACCATTTTAAATCCTGTAAATGACTGACCATTTAACAAGATAGTTATAGATGAGGAAAGCCATTCAGATCTTCTTAATTCATCTATCCAGAGAGACCCTAACTGCAGTCTCCAGTTTATTCTTAAATATTTCCAGGGGTTTTACCTTTACTACTGTATCTGGAAGTCTATTCCAAATATTGATCAGTCTTTGTTAGGGTTACCAACTCCAGTTGAATGCATTGCTAGAGATTTGATCATGTTAGCAATTGATCACATGACAATTAGTTGTATCTCACTAATCAAATAACATCTGATCACATGATGTCTAATCCAATGGCAGCTGATGTCACGATGCTTGCCCACGGTTTGAAAATGTTATTGCACTTACCGTATAAAGATTGGGTCTACTTTAATTCAATGGTCCTGATGATAACTCCGTGGTGCATTCGCAGTGGGAGTGAAGCGTGTGATATCGGGTGGTAAACCCAGAAGAACTTTCATCAAGTTAGTCTGTGGGATTTTAATGCAGCAACCTAATTATAGTATAACTTTTGGTTTTCCCACCAAATGAGTGGCAATGGATGTGGTGCTGACCCCTTCGGTGCAATTTTAAATAAAGCATTTAAAATACCAATCCAAAGTTGGAATTTGGAGGATTTAGGAGTTTGAACCATCATGGATTCAGGATAATTAAGGGCTGCACCTTGATTTAACAACATATCGCTTGATGCATTGTTGGGTATAGTGAAGAGTCAGATGGAGATACTCTTCCCCAGCAATGGGAGAAAGCAACCTGTGTCTGCAACAAAGAACACATGGCTGGAGGTGGCTGAGGAGGTCAGCAGCAGGAGCATTATACCATGTCACTGGGTTCATAGCAAGAAGAGCTTTAATGCCCTAACAGGTCAGGAAGGTAAGTCCAATTGCACAATCATCTGCATCCTGTTGTGTGCATCAGCCATCATCCTCACTCTTGTCAAGCCTACAACACTCTTCACACCTACGTAATTTGCACGCCCACCCATTATACCCTTTCTATGCACTTCCTCATACCTCCATCTATCCATCCACCAGAGAAACTCATGCTGATCCTTATGCAATTTGATGCCTCTCCCTGATAGTCACGCTCACCAAATGCTCTGCATCCATTGGGTGAATACATGCCATAACAGTCACTCCTAGATCTGTTCTTTCCCCCGTTGCAGGAGAAGACAGCAGAGAGCACAGGGAGAGGGAGAGAGAGGGAACTGGAGATGGTCCTCCACAGATTTCCCGGTTGACAGCTACAGAGAAGGAAGTGCTAGAGATCAGTGGTATTTCGGTATCACTGTCTATCAGATATGAGGAAACTGGGAGCTTCCAGCTACCTAGTGACAGAATTAAATGTAAGCGACCCACTTGCCAGACAACATTTAATCTTGCTGACTTGATTTCAGTAGCGAGTGAAATATGATCATCTTCATAATGATAAGTTGCAACATTCTTACTTTGTCAGCACTAAATCATATCTCTTCTCTTCGCCAGGGCCTTCACTTATTCAGGAGCATTGTCTGTACAATGAATCCTCAGAGGAGCTAATTCTTTTGTAGGTCGGTGTATGTGCACAAATCATTGCAGGTGGCAAGGCAGGTTGAGAAAGTGGTTAAAAAGGCTGAGAGAATCCTGGGCTTTATAAACAGAGGCTTAGAGTACAAAAGCAAGGAGGTTATGATAAACCTTTATGAAACTCTGGTTCAGACTCAACTGGAGAATGTTATCCAATTCTGGGCACCGCACTTTACGAAGGATGTGAAAGTTTTAGAAAGGCTGCAGAAAGGATATTTAAGAATGGTTGCAGGGCGGAGGGACTACAGTTACGTGGATTGGAGAAGCTGGGGCTGTTCTCCTTAGAGAAGAGAAATTTGGGAGGAGATTTGACAGAGATGTTCAAAAACATGAGGGTTCTAGGCAGAGTAGATAGAGAGAAATTGTTCCCCTTGGCAGAAGGGTTGAGAATCAGAGGGCACCATTTTAAGGTGATGAGCAAATGAACCAACGGTGACATGAGGAAAATCTTTTTTACACAGCAAGTGGTTACTTTCTGGAATGCACTACCTGAGAGTGTGGTGGGGGCAAATTCAGTTGTGGCTTTCATAAGGGAATTAGATAAGCACCTGAAGAGAAAACATTTGCAGGGCTCCGGGGAAAGGGTGAGGGGGCGGGGTGGGTGCGTGACTGAGTTGCACTTGAAGAGAGCTGGCACAGACATATCGGGCTGAATGGCCTTCTTCGGTGCTGTAATCATTCTATGACTATGATTCTGAGGGTGCACAGTCATAGGACTCATGCTTACCATACACCAGCACAGATATTCACACTTTGGGGGGTCCAGTTAGACTCACAGTTCACAAATGAGCATGAGCAGCAGACAGCCGAGGAGAGTCTGCATTAGAGTGTGCAATCTTCTCCAAGCTCAGCTCAGCTGAGCACAGACGCTGTACCCCGAGGGCAATCAAAGAAAAGGATAATCATTGAGGGGCTGCAGAAAATATACAATGTACTGGCAAGCCTTCTAAACACACTGTCCACATTGCAGAGAGAATGGAGAAGTCCACCTTAAGCCTGAGTGGGTTGATGTTTCAGGGCATAGCGAGGATGCCTTCTTCCACAGAAAGAGTGGCAACTCCATGAAACATCAATCGTGGCAAACAAATAAGTTGATACAGGCCTGACCAAACCGTGCAGACTCTGGATGCCAACTAGTCTGCTTTAAACAGGACGACAGGAACCTTAACCTTAGTCTTTCAACACCACACTGCTCTGCACCAACCTGCTCTTCAGCAGACTGGTAGAAGTGAAGTGCGGCTAGCCCATGAGAGGGATGATGGCAAAAGGGGACATGGAAGTTGGAACTCCACTCAAAGTGCTTTCACTTCTCACCCATTGCCTCTCCCTCAGTAATTACCTGGCATGTTGCCTCATCTCCCGATGGCCGAATCTGCCCCTGCACAGGTACAGGTGGAGCAGTCTCTGATGGGACCTTCATGGGCTCCAAAACCCAGAGATCGTCGGCCAAGAGCATCTCAACAGTCAGAGCAGCGATCTGAGCAGCCTGCCTCTACCTATTGTGAGCAGCTGGTGCTGCATTGGGGTTGCCATCTCCATCCTCCGCCTCCTCCTCCTCTTCATTGGATTCATCTTCAGACAATGGGCTCACTGCCTTGTTCCTCCTGCAGCTCCAATCCTCATTGATGTGCAATGTTCTGCAGAGTGCAGCACACCAAGGTCATTCTGGAGACCCTCACTGACAGGTACTGAAGGGTGGCTTCAAATCTGTCCAGGCACCTCAATCGCACCTTAAGCATGCCAATCGTTTGTTCAATGACACATCTGATTGTCATATGGCTTTCATTGCACCAGTCTTGGGCTTTATTGGTTGGGTTTCTCATGTGTGTCTTCAACCAAGATTGTGGGGAGTATCCCTTGTCTTCTTGCAACCACCCTTTAAGACTGCTTGCTGGTCCAAAAAGGTTGGGGAGATTTGACTGCTGCAAGCTGGCCGCTCCCATCATGGCAGCTCCCCAGGAAACTGGCACACACCTGCATAACTTACTTGTGGTTGCACAACAGCTAAACATTCATGGAGCATAAGCCCTTGCAGTTTACAAATATTCCTGATCGATCTGGGGGTGTGCAGATTGCCATTTGTATGGAGCCAATGATGCCCTGCAACTGTGGAAAGCCTGTCAGAAATGCAAACCTGAGTGCCCACTCATTGTGACTAGTGACTAATTTTCAGCCTCAGAAACAACACATCAGCCGTATGCATCTATGTGCAGCAGTCTGTGATACCTCCAAGATGTTTCTGGTAGTGCTCTGGAAGGGGGACGGTGGCATAGTGGTAATGTTACTGGACTAATAATCCAGAGGCCCTGACTATTAGGGCACATGAGTTCAAATCTCACCATGGCAGCTGGGGGAATTTACATTCAATTAATTAATAAATCTGGAATGAAAGATTTGACCATGAAATTACCAGATTGTTGTAAAAACCCATCTGGTTCACTAATGCCCTTCAGGGAAGGAAATCTGCTGTCTTTACCTGGTTTGGCCTAGATGGGACTCCAGATCCACAGCAATGTGTTTGATTCTTAACTGCTCTCTGAAATGGCCTAGCAAGCCACTTAGTTGTACCAAACCGCTGCAGAAAAGTAAAAAAGAATAAAACTGGATGGACCACCCAGCCTCGACTTAGGCACCGAAAACAGCAACTGCAAAGTCTCTTCACAAACATCTGGGGACTTATGCCAAAATTGGGAGAGCTGTCCCACAGACTAGTTAAGCAACAGCCTGACATACTCACTGGAGCTTAGCCTACACTCCTCCATAACCATCCCAGAGGTGGCAGCACAGTGGTACACATTTGGGATGAAGTTGCCCTGGGAGTCCTCAACATTGACACCGGACCCCATGAAGTCTCAAGGAATCAGGTTAAACATGGGCAAGGAAACCTCCTCCTGATTACCACCTACTGCCCTGAAGCAGTATTTCTCCATGTTGAACACCAAGGGCCCAGAATGAAAGTGGGGGACTTCAATGCCCATCACCAAGAGTGGTAGGACTACTACTAGCTGAGTCCTGAAGCACATAGTTGCTAGACTGGGTCTCTGAAGGGGGTTACTCACACACAGACAATGCACTTGAGTTAAACCCAGAAGTCGCCACATTTCAGTCAGCTTCCAGATCTGCTGACATTTTTCACAACTTTAACCCCACACCCACATTTAAACCATGTGCTCCTCAATGTTAAAACTCCCCCCAATGTCTTTCCTCGCAGTTTTGCACCAGTTGTCGCTCGAGAAGTTCCAAGAACCAGAAGGCCACCTGTGTGCAGGTGAAGCACAGACCCAAACCATGAATACAAAGTGCTAACTCTATGGGCTCAGATGTGGCGAGGAAGTAGGGTGGCCGGTGGAAGGGGTGGTGGTGGAAGGGGTGGTGGTGGTGGTGGAGGGGGGGGAGGGGGGGGGGGGTGGTGGTGGTGGAGGGAGGGGAGGGGGGGGTGTGGAGGGGGGGGGGGGGGTGGTGGTGGTGGTGGAGGTGCGGGGGTGTGGTGGTGGTTGCTGTTTTCAGGTTGGGAAACCCAGAGAACAGCTTTCCTGAATGTCCTGCAGTTTTGTTTTACTGTAGTTTGCCACCCACAGCAACAGGCTATCTTTTGTTGGACGGCAAAGCCTGCAACACAAGGTTGCAGAACAAACCCTTGTACCTCCCTTTAGCCTGCAGGCCAATGTGCTTTTTTGTTGGTTCATATCTACACTTTTGTTTTTAGATTCAGCTCCATGACATAAACGTGAGCCAGCCACTGTGTGAGATTTGCACACACAGGCAGGCATGTGCACAAAGTATATTTCTCTGGCGTTGCTCATAGCAGTTCCTGGGCGATTAGTCTTCCATTCTGGGGGATCCCTAGACAATTCGGGAGGACTGGCCCTGATGGGACTCTTAAATTTACTTGTTTGCTAGTTTGCTAGTTGCCTCTGTCCCCTAGTTTTACTCTCACAATTTAATTCAAAGTGCTATTCTGGGTTCTCCTTTGCCTATCTCTATATACCTTTATAAGATCCCCTCTCTGATATCTGGAGATGAAAATTCATCGGAAATAAAGCAGAAGAAATAAAATCTACTCTTTTACAGCTGAGGAGCAGAAACCTGCCGTGTTGTTCAATGTCAAGTTTCCATGGAGGAAGGGGAGACGTGACTAATCCTTGGAACTCCTTAAATTTGCGGGATGTAACTGCTGAAAATAGGTGGGGATTCTCTATTATCCAGCATTTGGAAACTAATCAGCTCCCAGAAACATCACAGTGATCCACAATTGCTTTTTAATTGACTTCTTATCCCCACTGTAGACTGTAGAATTACCTTTCTGTAACCTATATTCACATCTCATTATTTGGCATTTCCTGATAGGCTACTGAGTATTAAAGTGAGTAATTACATGGTGGATTTTTTCCCAATTCACCTTGTGGACAGAAAAAGGAAATCCAGCCGTTTTATGGGCTCCGTTTACCAGTTAAGGTTGAAGAACGTTCCTGTGTACGCAGCAAACTTCAACAATTGCAAATATCTCCTAGCAAATCTGTAAAAGTAAATGTGGCCTTTTTCCAGAGACTAGTTAATCTGGGTAATTATATATTGTTGTTTATTTATTTGTTGGTTTGGTTTCCAGATTGATTTAATTATGTTTTCCCTCATTATGTGTACACGCTGCGTCCTTTCATTTGTGAATATTAATTGCTGAACATTGCTGCAATTTCAGCAAAGGAAAATAAACAGAATATTTTCATTTAAATGTATGGATCAATGTGAATTCATGGACTTGGCCAGCAGTCAAATAATAATGGTTCCCTTGACTCAGCTCACAGACAACAGAAGGAGGCCAGATTCATGAGGAATGCAAACTACATGATCTGAGCATTCTGTACAGAAAGCTGAGTTAGTTAGAACAGTGCCTTCAAATAACCCTTTCGTACCACTGCCATTTCCAGCAGCTCTAAAACAACACACAGCAGGCATGCAATTAACATAACAGGCCCTAATATCAATATGCAAGACTCTAGTACTCTTAGACCTTATATGAATAATTATTTTAGCTTTCCATGACCTTTGGAGTGCTCAGTGAATAAAATGCACCATGCAATTTGCAGCACAGACAGGAAACTCCTACCTTTGATCCCTGGTCTATGCTGAGTTAGGTCAGCCAGAGTAATGGTGGTGGCACTAAACTGATTAGCGATCCTGGAGTTGCTGCTCATTATCTAGTAACCCCTGCTGGAAGGTGCACATGTGTGGCTGTCAGCAAAAGGCAGGATTGGGCTTACTGCAATTCCCCTGCATTCCAAGTGATGCTCAGTGCTGCTACCATCTAACCTCACGTGGTTGTACATTTGCTCATCTATAAAACTATTTCTGATTATAGTCGTCTATCTTTAGTCCCAATTCTTGCAATATTAACTCTAAACTCTGAAATGTTCAACAAAACTCCTACTTACAGATGATTTTTTGGCCAACAAATTTACTATTAATACCAAGATTGACAGTCCAGGGACCCAATAATTAACACTCCATAGAGTCATAGAGTTATACAGCACAGAAACAGGCCCCTTTGGCCCATCATCTCGAGCCTGGAAGACAGAAGCTGTATTACAATGACCTAACCACTGATGCTAGTGGTCTTGACTGTAAGATGGAAATATAATGGCCCTGACAAATTTCATTTCAGCAGCTCCAAAATACTTAAGCAGAGAAGCTTCTAGGCTTCAGAACAGATATGGCCTGATCCTGAAGACAAATGCCGAGAGGGCACTGGTTAACTTTCTTTCAAATTCTGAAAATAATTGACTTATTATCCTTCTAATCATACGTTTGAGTACTGCAGCTAGATAGTTCATTACTCTGAGAACTCTTGAGCACTTGTATGGTTAGTTACTTTTGCAGGATGTTGCTTTACTCATTAATTGAGTTTTCATTCTAATCATGGAGTACTGAGCACCCAAACACAAGGTCATGAATCCAAATTCCATGCTCTATTGACATTGGAACCTTTCTGTCTTCATTGGGCATTTTGCCAGTTCTTGGTTGAGGTACCAGTGAAAGTATTACACATCTCACAAGAAAATGATGGACGATTCTTTTTCCTGAGGCTTAGTAGAAGGGAATATTATGGTCTGGATTTCCCGATAAATGCTGGCGCCAGCGGAAGTACAATGGTGTGTGCTTCCGCCCACCCATTGCCTTCAATGCTGACCATGGCAGGCTTCCTTGAGTTACCTCATTTTCATGAAAATCGACTATTTCCCACTGGAGAACCACCATTGATTGGGTGCAAGTTGTTGGAAAGCTGCTAAAAGGCCTATAACAGCTTAAAGGGGAAGTTACATCAATTACAGCATTGGGAATGAGATGAGAAGGCATGGCAGCCAGAAGACCTGCAAAGAGGAGAGCCTCTAACCTCAGTGAAACAGAAATGAATGTATTATTTGAAGCGATGAGAGGAAGAAAGGTGGGACTGTTTGGCACACAAGGGAAGAGGTCATCTCAGGTCCCAGTAAAGGTGCAGCTGAAGCCATTAGTACCACTTACATAAATGTAAGATCAGTAATGCAGTGGAGGAAAAAAAATTAATAATTGACCAGAATGGGAAAGTTAAGTCCATCACCCACCAGAAAAGGTCATAGAACCAGCATTTGGTGTATTGCCATCCTGGCACAATCATAATGGTTCACAGCTGGGATTGCATACTTGTATGGAGATGTCTACACTGCTAACCTACTGCACACGGTTGTCATCCTAGCTGGAAGCTAGGCAAGGGTGGAGGAGTGGTTCTGTTAATTAATGATGATATTAGCGCAATAGAGAAGGATGACCTTAGTTCAGGAAACCAGGATGTAGAAGCAGTTTGGGTAGAGATGAGAAATGATAAAGGCAAGAAGTCACTTGTGGGAGTGGTCTACAGGCCTCCAAACAGTAACCACACAGTAGGACAGGGTATAAAGGAAGAAATAATGGGTGCTTGTCAGAAAGGTACAGCGGTAATCATGGGGGATTTTAATCTACATATAGACTGAAAAAATCAGATGGGCAAAGGTAGCCTAAATGAGGAGTACATAGAATGTTTTCAGGATAGTTTCTTAGAACAGCATGTTCTGGAACCAACCAGACAGCAGGCTACCTGGTATTGTGCAATGAGATAGGATTAATTAATGACCTCACAGCGAAGGCACCGCTAGGCAGCAGTGATCACAATATGATTGAATTTCGCATTCAGTTTGAGGGAGAGAAGACTAGTATTTTAAACTTAAATAAGGGCAATTATGAGGTCATGAAAGCACAGCTAGCTGAAGTGAACTGGCAAATTAGATTAAGGGATAGGTCAATAGAGATGCAGTGACAGACATTTAAAGGGATATTTCAGAATAAACAGAATAGCTACATTCCAACGAGAAAGAAAAATTCCAAGGGGAGGACCCACCATCTATGGTTAATTAAAAAAGTTAAAAATAGTATCAAACTTAAAGAAAACGCGTATAATTGCACAAAGATGGGTGGCAGGTCAGAAGATTGGACAGAATATAAAAAATAGCAAAGAATGATGAAAAGATTAATAAGGAGGAAGAAGTTACAGTATGAGAGAAAGCTAGCTAGAAACATAAAAACAGATAGTAAGAGTTTCTATTGATATTTAAAAAAGAAAAGAGTTAACGAAGTGAGCATTGGACCTATAGAAAGTGAATATGGGGAATTAATAACGGATTGAACAGGTATTTTGCATCTAAAATAAAAGCAAAACACTGCAGATGTTGGAAATCTGAAATTAAAAAAAAGTGCTGGAAATTCTCAGCAGGTCTGGCAGCCTCTGTGGAGAGAGAAGCAAAGTTAAGCAGGTCAGTGCCCTCTCATCAGATCTGGCAAAGGTTACAAATGTAATAGGTTTTAAGCAAATAAAGCAGGAGTGGGGGAAAAGAGAACAAAAGGGAAGGTGTTGATAGGACAGAGGGTCAAGCCTATCTATTCTAATCCCATTTTCAAGCACTTAGCTGTAGCCTTGTATGCTATGGTGTTTCAAGCGCTCTTCTAAATACTTCTTAAATGTTGTGAGGGTTCTTGCCTCGATCACCCCTTCAGACAGTGTGTTCCAGATTCCAACCACCCTCTGGGTGAAAAAGTTTTTCCTCAAATCCCCTCTAAACCTCATGCCCCTTACCTTAAATCTATGCCCCCTGGTTATTGACACCCCCGCTAAAGGAAAGGGTTTCTTCCGATCTACCCGATCTATGTCCCTCATAATTTTGTATACCTCAATCATGTCCCCCCTCAGCCTTCTCTGCTCAAAGGAAAACAACCCTAGCCTACCCAGTCTCTCTTCATAGCTGAAATGCTCCAGCCCAGGCAACAGCCTGGTGAATCTTCTCTGCACCCTCTCCAGTGCAATCACATCCTTCCTATTGTGTGGCGACCAGAACTATACACAGTACTCCAGCTGTGGCCTAACTTGCGTTTTATACTGCTCCATCATAACCTCCCTGCTCATATATTCTATGCCTCGGCTAATAAAGGCAAGTTTCCCATATGCCTTCCGACCCACCTTATCTACCTGTGGTGTTGCCTTCAGTGATCTATGGACAAGTACACCAAGGTCCGTCTGACCCTCCGTACTTCCTAGGGTCCTGCCATCCATTGTATATTCCCTTGCCTTGTTAGTCCTCCCAAAATGCATCACCTCACATTTCTCAGGATTAAATTCCATTTGCCACTGCTCTGACCATCTTACCAGCCCATCTATATCGTCCTGAAATCTAAGGCTTTCCTCCTCACTATTACGACACCACCAATTTTCGTGTCATCTGCAAACTTACTGATCATACCTCCAATATTCACATCTAAATCATTCATGTACACGACAAACAGCAAGAGTCCCAGCGGTACACCACTGGTAACAGGCTTCCAATCACAAAAACAACCCTTGACCATCACCCTCTGCCTCCTGCCACTAAGCCAATTTTGGATCCAGTTTGCCAAATTGCCCTGGATCCCATCCTTCTTAACCAATCTCCCATGTGGGACCTTACTGAAGTCCATGTAGACTATATCAATCGAAAAATTCAATCACGTTTGTTAGACACAATCTCCCCTGACAAACCCATGCTGACTATCCCTGATTAATCCCTGCCTCTCCAAGTGGAGATTAATCCTGTCCCTGTACCTGCCACTGTTGCAATGTAGGAAAAGCAGCAACAAATTTGCAAACAGCAAGCTCCCACAACAATGTTATAATGACCAGATAATCTGTTTTATTGGCCAGGACAATGGGGTGAACTCAACTACTTTTCTTTGAATTAGTGGCATGGGATATTTTACGTTCACTTAGGAGTTGGTTTAACATCTCACCTGAAAGACAGTACGTCTGACGGTGCAGAAATCCTTTAGTACTTTATGAGTGGATATCTGGCCTAATCGACCTCTTCATATTTGGATCACATTATGCTCTGAGTAAGTCAATTTATATGGATCAAATGAGCCAAAAGTCTTGCCATATTCTACATCCTGTGTTGCTATTTACAGTAATATTCATGGCTTCCATTCCTGCTCTTGATGTTTGGCAATTTTTCCAGAGCTCCAGCTATGGCCCCTAATAATTATCAATGTTCTGACTCCTTCATTGATTTGTTGCTATGCTTGATGCTTCCTTGCATATTTAGTTCCTCTTCCACCACCAAATATTATGTTGCATTTCCATATAACAGACCATACCAACCGATGCAAGAACCCTATCAGTAAAATTAGCTTTTCTCAATTGATATTCAGCCAATATCCCAAAATATTCTTTATTCCACAGCTCCACTATAAGAAAATCCTTGTATTTTTACACCATTTAAATCATTCACTAGCTGCTTGAGAATGTTAAGGGATTATTATTGCAGGGACGCTGTTTTTATGTTCATTATTGCTCATGAAATCATATTTTCAGAAAGCAGATGCTTGAAATCCTATGATTTTATTAGTATGTTGTAAATTAAGATAAAAACTGGACCTTTTTCTCAGCTGTGGAATAAAGAACCTGCATTTATAAAGAGGAAATTGAGCCTTAGTTTCCATTGTTCCTTTCATTTTATTGATGACAGTACACTCAAGGAGATCTTTGTTGACTATAATAGCTTATTTCCAGTTCAATGAGTTTTAATGTGAACTCCACCAAATAATGCTTGGATCAATTTATTATTGCTTTGTGCCAGTGATACATAGTATAGACTTATCATTATGTAAAAGTTCCATTATGACACAAGAGATGATCCTAAGCTTCTCATTTGAAAGGGGAAATCTGTTCTTGCCCAGATTTCAGTGCAAAAGAGCAAACTGGCCTTTGTATCTAGTTGGCAGCAATGTAAGCAGGTGTACACATTGTACATAAATTTCCTTTGCAGTGGCAATTCAGCTGTTGCAGTGTAAGCTCTTGGTGCAACAGATGATTTGATTGTCCAGATGATCTGACCAGAGGTTCATCTGTGGATGCTGTTCTCACAGGCAATCCTGGCTTCTGTTCATACCTAATGCTCCTGCTTCAGCCTGAGCAGGTGGGAATTCCTGAACTTACAAAACTTTCAATTAGTTCCAGAATTCCTGCTGCAGCGCGCAATACAGTGTCCATTCCCAGGGCAAGGCAACAGTGCCAGGTAGGATCCGGAGTCAGGTCTGGTCGTGAGAACAAGAATGACTCTTCGTGAAATGGGATGAGGAGGGAAGATTGACCCTGCAAATTCAGGAGGGTTAGAGTAGGAAAGTGTCTCTGTGAACTGGATGGGGGGAATAATGCTTTTGTAGATTGAAGGGTTAAGAGTGCCTCTGTGAACTGGAACACCAAGAGGGTAAAGCTGCCTCCATGATCTGGAGGAGATGATGCAGAAGGGAAAGTGCTTCTGTGGAGTAGGGGTTAAAAGTGCATCTGCAAATGGTGAAGTGTGTCCTGTGAAAGTACGAGGACAATGCTTATGAGAAGGGGAATGAGGAGGAAAGGACTCTGTTGGAGTGGGGGGGTGGGTAAGTGCCACTGTCCACTGGGCAGTTATCTACAAACTGAGGGAAAGGTGAATCCCGATAAACTGGGAGGGGGTGAGATCCCTGAAACTGGGGAGAGGGAGAAACAATGGGCTGGATATTGTTCTCCCCCCTTGTCAGGTACTGTGGTGGGAGGGGCCTGAAGGTGGCTCCGATTGAGACATCGACGCGCCTTCAGATCCCTTCTGGGGAAATGCGCTGCAACACTAGTGGGGAGAGGGAGGAGGTAAGTTTGTCTATGCATGGGTGGGCAGGGGAGGGGTCATATATAGGTAATGGGTGTCGGGGATAGTGGGAAGAGTTGAACCTTAAACTTTGTGCAGAGATACTGTTCACTGTGAACTGGATGATGAACATTATCTCTGTGAACAGGGTGATAAACAGTATCTCTGTGAACACAGTGATGAACATTATCTCTGTGAACTGGGTGATGAACAGTATCTCTGTGAACTGGGTGATAAACAGTATCTCTGTGAACACAGTGATGAACATTATCTCTGTGAACTGGGCGGTGAACAGTATCTCTGTGAACTGGGTGATGAACAGTATCTCTGTGAACTGGGTGATAAACAGTATCTCTGTGAACACAGTGATGAACATTATCTCTGTGAACTGGGTGATGAACATTATCTCTGTGAACTGGGTGATGAACAGTATCTCTGTGAACTGGGTGATAAACAGTATCTCTGTGAACTGGGTGATGAACAGTATCTCTGTGAACTGGGTGATAAACAGTATCTCTGTGAACACAGTGATGAACATTATCTCTGTGAACTGGGTGATGAACAGTATCTCTGTGAACTGGGTGATGAACATTATCTCTGTGAACTGGGTGATGAACAGTATCTCTGTGAACTGGGTGATAAACAGTATCTCTGTGAACTGGGTGATGAACAGTATCTCTGTGAACTGGGTGATGAACATTATCTCTGTGAACTGGGTGATGAACAGTATCTCTGTGAACTGGGTGATAAACAGTATCTCTGTGAACTGGGTGATGAACAGTATCTCTGTGAACTGGGTGATAAACAGTATCTCTGTGAACTGGGCGATGAACAGTATCTCTGTGAACTGGGCGATGAACAGTATCTCTGTGAACTGGGCGGTGAACAGTATCTCTGTGAACTGGGCGGTGAACAGTATCTCTGTGAACTGGGTGATAAACAATATCTCTGTGAACTGGGTGATGAACAGTATCTCTGTGAACTGGGCGGTGAACAGTATCTGTGAACTGGGTGATAAACAGTATCTCTGTGAACTGGGCGGTAAACAGTATCTCTGTGAACTGGGTGATGAACATTATCTCTGTGAACTGGGTGATAAACAGTATCTCTGTGAACTGGGTGATAAACAGTATCTCTGTGAACTGGGCGGTGAACAGTATCTCTGTGATAAAAGCAAAATACTGCGGATGCTGGAAATCTGAAACAAAAACAAGAAATGCTGGAATCACTCAGCAGGTCTGGCAGCATCTGTGGAAAGAGAAGCAGAGTTAACATTTCGGGTCAGTGACCCTTCTTCGGAACTGACAAATATTAGAAAAGTCACAGATTATAAACAAGTGAGGTGGGGGTGGGGCAAGAGATAACAAAGGAGAAGGTGCAGATTGGACCAGGCCACATAGCTGACCAAAAGGTCACGGAGCAAAGGCAAACAATATGTTAATGGTGTGTTGAAAGACAAAGCATTAGTACAGATTATATCTCTGTGAACTGGGTGATGAAAAGTATCTCTGTGAACTGGGTGATAAACAGTATCTCTGTGAACTGGGCGGTGAACAGTATCTCTGTGAACTGGGTGATAAACAGTATCTCTGTGAACTGGGTGGTGAACAGTATCTCTGTGAACTGGGTGATGAACATTATCCCTGTGAACTGGGTGATGAACAGTATCTCTGTGAACTGGTGATGAACAGTATCTCTGTGAACTGGGTGATGAACAGTATCTCTGTGAACTGGTGATGAACAGTATCTCTGTGAACTGGGTGATGAACATTATCCCTGTGAACTGGGTGATGAACAGTATCTCTGTGAACTGGGTGATGAACAGTATCCCTGTGAACTGGGTGATGAACAGTATCTCTGTGAACTGGGTGATGAACAGTATCCCTGTGAACTGGGTGATGAACAGTATCTCTGTGAACTGGGTAATAAACAGTATCTCTGTGAACTGGGTGATGAACATTATCCCTGTGAACTGGGTGATGAACAGTATCTCTGTGAACTGGGTGATGAACATTATCCCTGTGAACTGGGTGATGAACAGTATCTCTGTGAACTGGTGATGAACATTATCCCTGTGAACTGGTGATGAACAGTATCTCTGTGAACTGGGTGATGAACAGTATCCCTGTGAACTGGGTGATGAACAGTATCTCTGTGAACTGGGTAATAAACAGTATCTCTGTGAACTGGGTGATGAACATTATCCCTGTGAACTGGGTGATGAACAGTATCTCTGTGAACTGGGTGATGAACAGTATCATGTCTATACAAGTCGTCAAGGAATCGAGTCTCCTCTGAGGAAGGCAAGAGAAGTGCAATCCTGGCCAAACGTGAGCAATGAAATGAAGAATTATGTGTGAAATTCTGGAGTCTTTATCACGAACAAATTGTATCACTGATTTTTTTGGAAAACAGGAAATTACAAAATTTAACTTTCAAACAAAGTAACTCTTGTGTATGTGGCTTAATTTGCAAAACATTTTGTACGCATTTTTTTTAATGAAAAGAGGGATGTTTGGGTAAATACCTTTGTACACTTTGGCTTTTGCCATTTTATGCACCACATGGAGCACCTGGAGAGAGAGGAATGAGTGGAGCGGCAAGGTGTGTTAACCTGAGGAGTGCCATGCCCAAGAATTCTGGGAAAATCAGTGAGGGGGTTGGCACCTGAAAGTGTTATGCCACTCACCTGTCAGGCCCTCCTGAGGTCCTGAATCCACTGTGTGCACAGTCCCCAGATTGGAGGGAACACATCTGCTGCTGACTTCCTCGGTCATTTCCATCCACGCCTGCTTGGTTAGAGAGGTTGTCCCCTTCCTTCCATCCTTGGGAAAGATCACCTCACTGCAGCCCCATTAGATCTCACAACAGGACCTCCATGTAAGAGTGAGAGACCCAAGGAGCAGCCTTTCCAGGCTTCCTCACCATTGCTGTGGTTGCTGCTGCCTCAAACATCGAAGTGCTGGTGAGTCCATGTAACACATGTCATGCTCCCTTTAATTAGAAATCCTTCTGTTGACAGAATGGATGCGTAATCCTGCACCCTGCTCCCGAATTGGTTGGGGCGCCTAGAGGCGGATTGCTAATGCCGTTGCTCTGGGAAAGAGCCTCAGCAAAGCCCGCCAATTAGGACATCAGGATTCCAACCAGAAAATGTTCCCGCCATTCCAGGTGGCACTAGGTGCACAAGATTTTGCCCAGTAACTCTGTGAACTGGGTGATGAACAGTATCTCTGTGAACTGGGTGGTGAATGGTATCTCTGTGAACTGGGTGATAAACAGTATCTCTGTGAACTGGGTGATAAACAGTATCTCTGTGAACTGGGCGGTGAACAGTATCTCTGTGAACTGGGCGGTGAACAGTATCTCTGTGAACTGGGCGGTGAACAGTATCTCTGTGAACTGGGTGATAAACAGTATCTCTGTGAACTGGGTGATGAACAGTATCTCTGTGAACTGGGTGATGAACAGTATCTCTGTGAACTGGGCGGTGAACAGCATCTCTGTGAACTGGGTGATAAACAGTATCTCTGTGAACTGGGCGGTGAACAGTATCTCTGTGAACTGGGTGATAAACAGTATCTCTGTGAACTGGGTGATGAACATTATCTCTGTGAACTGGGCGGTGAACAGTATCTCTGTGAACTGGGTGATGAACAGTATCTCTGTGAACTGGGTGATGAACATTATCTCTGTGAACTGGGTGATGAACAGTATCTCTGTGAACTGGGTGATGAACATTATCTCTGTGAACTGGGTGATGAACATTATCTCTGTGAACTGGGTGATGAACATTATCTCTGTGAACTGGGTGATGAACAGTATCTCTGTGAACTGGGCGATGAACAGTATCTCTGTGAACTGGGCGGTGAACGGTATCTCTGTGAACTGGGTGGTGAATGGTATCTCTGTGAACTGGGTGGTGAATGGTATCTCTGTGAACTGGGTGGTGAACGGTATCTCTGTGAACTGGGTGGTGAATGGTATCTCTGTGAACTGGGTGGTGAATGGTATCTCTGTGAACTGGGTGGTGAACGGTATCTCTGTGAACTGGGTGGTGAATGGTATCTCTGTGAACTGTGTGGTGAATGGTATCTCTGTGAACTGTGTGGTGAATGGTATCTCTGTGAACTGGGTGGTGAATGGTATCTCTGTGAACTGGGTGGTGAATGGTATCTCTGTGAACTGGATGGTGAACAGTATGTCTGTGAACTGGGTGGTGAATGGTATCTCTGTGAACTGGGTGGTGAACAGTATCTGTGTGGTGGACAATACAGGGCAATAATTGTATTGCTCCTGTTTTCAGACATGGGGATTACTATTTGTGTTTAAAGATGGTGATCATAGGCGAGTTCCTTCCTCTTCGCTGGAAAAGACGGAGCCCTCAATTTTGAACTAATAACTGAATTAACCAACACTGATTCCGCTCCGAGTGTTCCAGAATGTACTGCCACAATCCTTTCTCCTGATTGGTCAGTTTGAATCTGGGTCACTTTGGCGGGCTTCATGTCTGTTTGGGTTTGTTTCATAAGTTCATTATATAATTCATAATTTCTCCTTGCGAGAGTGTGACACCCTGAGGACCTGGCAGCAGTGCCGGAAGACATTCAAGGACCTCATGAAGGTGGTCAAGGTCAGTGAATGCACCTTCAAATTATATCTCCTACCCACCACACCACCAACCTCTCAAGCTGCCCAATGCACCACACCCACTTCACTCACCCATTAGCAGTCTCTAGCAATCAGGACTCTGGACTAACATCCAGATTCTCTACCTCACCCTCACACACATTCCAATGCTGCGAGCCTCACACCCACCTCTCACAGCCTCCACATACCCACCAGCTATTCAGCTATGGCAGGCACATCATCCAAACACATTGCAACACACTCACTGACATTCTTCTTTCCCTCTTGCAGGACACGGTCGCACATAACTGCAGGGATCAGTAGAAAGCCAGCAGGGACTTACATGCCTACATCACCTAAGCCCACTGGAGAAGACTGTGCTCAGTATCATGGAGCCAGCTGTTCCTGACACTTTGTATCCGATGCCACCGATAACATTCAGAATGACAGTATGTTCCTGCCTTATGCCCCTTCTCAAATCCCACCATACTCTCACCCTGCTTTCTGGCATGAAGTGTAAGCTACAGATGTTGTGACCAAGGACCTCTTGCTTTACGCTCAACCGCTCTGTCCTCGCCCCAACCCTCCATTTCTGATGTTCTGCTTTCATATACCCAGAACTGCCACCTGGTCATCCACTGCAGCCTCATGAAGTTGGGTGAGAGCTGCATCAGACCTCTGACTGTGAAGCACCTTCACTTGATCTGATACTTGCAGCCGCAAACTCAGATACTGGTACTGTGCGTACCTTAGAGGTTGTTATAGAGTTGGGATCAGCACATGGTGATTCACTGAGCACGAGTTGGCTGCAGCCAGGCCAAGGGGATAATACAGTTCATTTGCCAGATCCCAGAGGACAAGATCGCAGACAAATTCTACGACAGGGAACTCAGATGAGGACTTCGATGGGGAGGCATACAGGAGAACACTGATGAGCATGCATACCAAGATGCATGGCACACTGGCAGGCCTGCCAGACTGACTCTTGCCCCCTGTCAAGGTGCATAGAGGAGTCCAGCTCCACTGAGGCACAGGGCATCGTGCAGAGCTTGGAGCCTGCCCATTCTATCTTGCCCAAAACCTTAAAACTGTGTCCCCTAGTCCTTGTACCAGCAGCTAATGGGAATAGCTTTTCTTTGTCTACCCTATGCAAACCTGTCAGAATCTCGTACACCTCTATCAAATTTCCCCTCAATCTCCTTTGCTCCAAGGAGAATAACCCCAGCTTTTCCAATCTAACCTTGGAGCCAAAATTTCTCCTGCCTGGAACCATTCTGATAAATCTCCTCTGCACCCTCCCAAGGATCCTCACATCCTTCCTGAAATGCGGTGACCAGAACTGGACGCAATACTCTGTATTCCAATATCCAAGTCATTTATATATATTAAAAAAAAACAGTGGTCCTAGGACTGAACCTTGGGCAACACCGCTGCAAGTGTGGAAGCTTCCAGCGCAGCATGGCACGCCAACTGTGGCACCCTTCCAAGCATGGGCTGCTATGCGGGCAGTGCCAGAATTGGCTGGAAGCGCAGCATCCACCATTATGAGGGCCTCTGGCTTCCATAGTGCCGGCTCCAGCTGCGCTATGGAGCTGACTTTTGTGATTCACATTTGTGAATTGGGTGGTGGACAGTATCTCTGTGAACTGGGAAGACCAGGAATGCCTCTGTGATTTGGCTAATGCTTTGGAGGGGAAAGTGCTTCTCTAAAGTGCATTTCTGAAGAAAGGGGACAATTTTTTCATAAAGGGTGGGAAGAATGCCTCTTTAAAGAGAAAAGGGAGAGAGTGAAGCAGGAGAGTGACTCTTCAGGTAGTTTTTGAGGAAGCAAAAGTTATGGGCAGCACAGTGGCGTAGTGGTTAGCACCGCAGCCTCACAGCTCCAGCAACCCGGGTTCAATTCTGGGTACTGCCTGTGTGGAGTTTGCAAGTTCTCCCTGTGTCTCCGGGTGCTCCGGTTTCCTCCCACAGCCAGAAGACTTGCAGGTTGATAGGTGAATTGGCCATTATAAATTGCCCCTAGTATCGGTAGGTGGTAGGGGAATATAGGGACAGGTGAGGATGTGGTAGGAATATGGGATCAGTGTAGGATTAGTATAAATGGGTGGTTAATGGTTGGCACAGACTCAGTGGGCTGAAGGGCCTGTTTCAGTGCTGTATCTCTAAATCTAAAAAATCATAAATCTAAAAAAAAAGTTTAAAAAATTCTATAATTACCAGAATGTACAATTTTTGATGTAAAAAATTTAAAACAATTCAGGGGGAGCATGACCCCAAACCACCTTAAAAATGTATGCTGCAAAAGGAGCCGAGCAGCATTTGGAACAAGTGGGTACGATTCTAAATTTGCATCCTTGCTAATTATCAGTCAAAAGCTTTCAGTTTGCAATCTGACTAGATCTGAAGAACGATCCTTCCATTGCTGCCACTGTCTACAGTGACAAGGCAAGTGCACTCTTGAACTTTTGCCCTCACTCAATTGCAATCCTTCATACTGGGATTGATTGAATTTCAACGTAAGTACCTTGGGCCTTGATATGTTTTACTATGTTAAAGGTGCTATACAAATACAAGTTGTTGTCATTTCTCCATGATGACACTTTCCATTTTCAAGGCACTGAAAAAGCTCATTGAGCAGCTTTACTAGATCAACAAATCATCAAGACCTCACAGCCTGACTGATATAATACTTGCTGATTTATAGATGTTGGTTTTCCTATATAAATTTGATTTAAAAAATACACAATCCAATTAGGTTTTGCCCAATTTCGCTGAGCTATTCTCCCACTTCACAAAGGCGTTGTTACCTTCTCTCCCTTTCGTAGCTGCACTTTGGGGATAGGTCGCACTGGGTCCTTTCCCACATCTTTGGTGTAGGGCAAATGAGATGAGGAAGCACCAGTCTGAAAAAAATGACAGATTCATTAAAATGTTTAAACGAGGGGCACATCCTGCATGCAATTTCTTGTTTTTCAGGCATGTTGGTTATCCAATCATAATTCACCCCGGGTTGCTAGCAGATCAGGTGGATGCAGAATGTCATTGAAAGTCCATTGTGGGAAAATTCATCAGAGGGTTTTAGGGTAATTTATCTGAACTATTTCTACAGAACTATTTTTTCTGTGTTTTTGCTGCTATTTTGGTTTGCATGGGTCAGAATTTCGTCAATCCAACTAATGCCAAAATTGACAGAATTTGCCCCCGTTTCAATGCCAATCTTGGCGCTGGCAATGGCATATATCAGTACATTAAAAACAAAGGTGTGAAGCAGGCAGAAATCAGGGTAAACATTTGGGGCTCGAGGAAAGAGTGGAACATGTGTCATCTTCCTTTTTTAAATCTCTCTTTATCCTATTGATGTCATGAAAACTAATGTTTGAAGCCATCAAATGATCATTTAAGCATATTACGCACAGCATATTTAAGAAACTGCAACTGTGGAAATAGGGCAGTCACGAGGACTTTTAAGATAGGACTTTAAACAAGTGGAAAAGATAGTATTAATAATAACTCAAAAAACAGATGAAAGGTATTATGCCCGGGTGAGGATGGGTCTCAGGCTCCCCTCTTGCCCCTTTCCTGGTTTGGCTGCAACAGGGTTTACCTTTTAAAACAGTGATTTTAGCTTACCACGTCAGTGAGCTCTTGCTCACTGCATTCTAATTACAATGGCAAATGAACCAATCAGACAGGTTTTCTTAGGTTTAAACAAGAAAGATGTAAGTTTATCATTCTAACTCAGTTAAAATCACTAAAATACGCAGCACAATCATGCTCGCATGCATACAAGAGAAACACACACACACAAATAGATACAGAGGGGAAGGAAGAATTAGGGGAGGCTAAAGTATAGTTGGCAATAAATGGAATACAAGTACTGTTCTTAGTATCCTTGATGTAATGTCCTTGATTGAAGTTAAGGTCTGGGAGTTCTCGTTGGGACTTGTTTCTCTGGTACCAGAAAGTTGAAGAGAGGTTTTGTCTATAGTCTTGAAGTTTAAGCTGCCACCTTGGGATCCCTGGGACTTTGCTGGAGAGAGAGAGAGAGAGAGACTTCTGCCAGTCCAGTTGCAGTCTGTTTCCTTTCGGAGAGGCACAGTTCAAAAGCCGAAGTCTTACCAGCAGGTAGGTCATGTGACCATCTCTCTGTTTGACACAGCAACTTCTTGGAGGGTTGTTGTAATTTCAGTCTTTCAGAAATACTCAGTGGGGAGTGGAGTTTTGTCTCTTACAAAGTCAAAGGCTGTCGATGTCTTTTGATCATCACTATTGACAAAACCCATCTCGCTAATTGAATCAGTGAGCACTCCTATTGTCTCTCTATTCAACAGTCTCTCAGCTCGTCCTTGTCTTCTCAGAATGCAAATGTGCAGCCATCTTTTAGCTGTTCAGTTCTGCTTCCTTTCTTTTCAAAAATTCATTTGCAATGTTCAGTAAAAAAGTTTCAAGCAGTGTCCCATATGACGAAATTAATATGTTTCCATTTTGCAGGTTTGATTTCTGTCACAAAGGCAAGAGAGTAGAGTAATTCAGAAATTTGCTTTAGGCACTACAGGTAAAGGGAAAACTAAAAGATGTAAAGTGATTAAACCAGGAAATTGAAATAAGAAACATGTGAGTAAAACATTACAGTTGAAGGACAGATTAGGGAGTTTGGCCCAAACATACGGAGTATACGGAACAAACTGAATGAATTGCAGGAACATATTCAACTGGGAGACATGGAATGAAAACCATCACTGAAACATGGCTACAATATGGTCAGGATTGGGAAATAAATATATCAGGTTATAAGGTATACAGGAAAGATACAGAAAATGGTAAAGGGGAGAAGTAGTCTTAGTGATTAAGGATAAAATCACTTAATGAGATAATGAGAGTAAACAGGCAGTGCACACTTAATGGGTAGAATTAAGAAATAGAAAAGGTTTTAGACTGGTGTGGGAGTTGTGTACAGGCCTCCTGATAACAACTGTGAAGTGGTAGATTATATAAATGCAGAGATTAGACAAGCATGTAGTAGAGGCAGGGTAGTTTTAATGGGGGATTTTAACTTTCATATAGATTGGTATATGCACATATCAGAAAAGTAGTGAATTTGAGTCAGTCCGGGATAGATTTCTGTCACAATATGTCCGAGAACCAATAGGAGGCATGCCATATTAGATTTAATAATGAGTAATGAGCCAGGTTTAGTTAATAGCCTTACAGTGCATGAACATTTATTTAATAGCGATCATAATATGATTGAGTTCAACATACTTTGGAAAGGAAGAAACGTGAAACAGCAACTAAGATTCTAGATTTAGATAAGGCTGACTTCAATGCGATGAGAAAAAGAGAGTTCACAGTAAACTGGGCAAGCCTGTTAATGGGTAAAACAAAAGATCAGTGGAATGTATTCAAAAGGAATTTAATGTGATGCAGTACTAGTTTCTACCTCTAAAGGGCAAGAATTCTACTTGCTCAAAAATACAACTATGGATGACTAAAGAGGTAAAAGACAATGTAAAACTAAAAGAAAAAGCATACAAAAGTGAAAAAATGTACAAAGAACAGCAAAGCATGACAAAACAGAAAGTAAGAGCTACTAAAAGAGTATAAAAAAACTTGCAAAGGACATCAAAATCGACATAAAAATATTTACCATTAAATTAGAAAAAAGAGGGTGGTCAGGAAACATTGAAAACAGATAACGATGATACTGTCAATTATAAGGAAATGGCAGAAATGTTGAATAATTACTTTGTGTCAGTATTTACATTAGAGGAAGAGGTGAACATGTCGGAAATTCTAAGGAAACTGACATTGAATCAGAGACAGGTACTCACCAAAATTAACATAGCAAAACAACTGTATTGAAGGAAATAATGGCATTAAAGTGTGACAAATCCCTAGGACCAGATGATTTCCATCCCAGGGTTTTAAAGGAAGTAGGTGAAAACATTGTAGATGCCCTAAATATAGCCTTCTAAAGTTTTCTTGATTCAGAAACCGTTCCCTTAGATTGGAAAATTTCACAGGTCACACTGCTATTTAACAAAAGTGAGCGAGGAAAACCAGGGAATTATAGACCAGTGAGCCTGACATCTGTTGTCAAGAAGTTACTAGAGCTTATAATTAAGGATACGGTGACTGAACAGCTTGAAAATTTTCTGAGAGAGAGCCAGCATGGATTTGTAAAGGGCACGTCATGTCTGACTAAGCTGATGGAATTTTTTGAAGAAGAGGGGATTAAAGTAACGGACAGGGGAATGTCCATGGATATTATTTATATGTACTTCCAGAAGGCATTTGTTAAAGTCCCTCATAAGAATCTGTTAGCTAAAGTTGAAGCCCATGGGACTGAAAGCAAGTTATTGACCTGATTAGGAAATTGGGTGAGTGGCAGGAGACAGAGAGCAGGAATAATGGGCAGGTACTCTCATTGGCAGGATGTGACTAGTGGTGTCCTGCAAGGATCTGTGTTAAGGCCTCAACTAGTCACCGTGTTTATGGAATAGAAAACCACATATCTAAATTTTCCGATGACACAAAGATAGGCGAGATTGTAAGCAGTGTTGATGGAAGCATTAAAATTACAAAGAGAAATTGATAGATTAAGTGTCTGGGAAAAACTGTGGCAAATGGATTTCAATGTAAGCAAGTGTAAGGTCATCCAATTTGGACCTAAAAAGGACAGAAAGAGTACTTCCTAAATGGTGAAAAACTGGAAATAGTGGAGGTTCAAAGAGTCTTGGGGGTCCAGGAACATAAATCATTAAAATGTCATGGACAGGTACAGAAAATAATCAAAAAAGCTAATAGAATGCTGGCCTTGAAATCTGGAGGACTTGACTATAAGAGGGTAGAAGTCATGCTTCAGATATACAAAGCCCTGGTTAGACCACACCTGGAGTTCTGTGAACAGCTCTGGGCATCACACCTTATGAAGGATATATTAGCCTCAGAGTGCAGCATATGTTTACCAGAATGAAACCTGGACTCGAAGGGTTAAGTTACAAGAAGATATTCGACAAGCAAGGGCAATATTTCCTGGAATTCAGAAAGCCAAGATGTGATTTGATTGAAGCTTTCAAGCTATTAAGGAGAACAGATGGAGAGAAACTATTTCCACTGGTTGGGAAATCTAGCCATTGGGGACATAGTCTTTAAAATTAGAGTCAGACTTTTGAGGAGTGAAATTAGGAAACACTTATACACACAAAATGCTGAATCTTACTAGCTCTCTGACTCGGGGTTCATGGCAAGGGGGCCTAGAAAATTCTTCTGGGAGAGGCCCACCTAGACCTCCGACACCGAGAAGACCTCACTGCATTTTACCAACGATGGCAAAGCCTCGGTGCAGCCCTACTCCAGCTGCTCGGCGGCGGAGCCTTCATTTGTGCAATAAAATTAATTCAAATGCATGTAAATGAACTTACACAGACCGGGCGGCCATCCCATGCCGGTGTTCCGGCTGATGGCCGGAAGACCCGAGCCTTCGGATCCCAGTTAGGGGAACTGAGGTGAAACACTGATGGGGAGGGGGGAGGAATGTAATTTTTTGGTTGGGGGTGGGGGGGTGCGGTGGGACCGGAGTAAACTGATTCCATTGGCTGAGGGGATGGTGGGAAGGGGTTGAAGGGAAAAGATCATAAAGTTTTGGGGTGAAAGGTCGGGACTGGAAAAAATGGTTTGTCCGGGGGGGGGGAGAGGGAAATAGGTTCATTGTTTGCTGATTGGAGGGGGTGAAAGAGGGTCTTTGATGTGAACTTTACTGTTTTTATTTAAATTAAGGGTAATGTTCCCTTTAAACATTCAAATGATCTGTCAGGGCTTGAAGCCCTTTAAAAATGGCACCAGTGCTTGTGCAGTGGCGCCGGAAGCTATTGCTGGGGACAGAGCGGCCACCCCATTACGTCATCGGGAGTGGCCGCTCCGCCTCCCCTCCGTTTAAATGAGCCCCTACATTATCATGGGGGATCAGTGGCGCACAATTTGCGAGTGCGCCACACCTTCTTTCTGAGAATGGCAGCAAGTTTATAAAATTCAGCCCAAAGAGTGATAGAAGTTTAGAACTCTCTTTCTCAAACTGCGATTGATACGAGACCAATTGTTAATTTTAAGTTTGAGACTGATCGATTTTTGTTAACCAAAGGTATAAAGGGATATGGGGAAAAGGTGCTTATATGGAGTTAGATGAGCCATGATTTCACTGAATGCTGGAGCAGGTGCGAGGGGCCAAATGGCCTACTCCTGTTCCTATGGAAGCTTTTCTCCTTTAAATGTAACAGGTTCCGATTCCATAAAAAAACATTCATAGATTTAAAAAATATAGAGAGGTCTGGAGAAATACATACAATTATAAAAAGCACCAGAAATAGTGGGCTCTCAGTAGCGAGCTTCAAAATGGCAGCCCGCCTGTGCGGGTCACACGCCAATGAGCCGCCATGATCTCAAGCACAGCCACCCATTTAAATAGCTGGGGCGGAACGTGCCCCTGATCACATGGGGGGGGGGGGCTGTCCATCCCCGGCAATCGCGTCAGCTGCCTGTGCACAGGCACTGACGCCATTTTTAAAGGGCAGTCAGCCCTATCGGCTTATTATAATATTTAATGAAATATTCAACAAAATTACATAAATACATTTCTTTTGCCCCTCTCCCAACCCTCCAACAACAATTAAGTTAACTATTTGCGCCTTCCCTCACAAAGCACTTACCTTTACCATCTGACCTTCCCCTCCATCCCCAGAATGCAAAGTTTAAAGTACAACCCTTCCCACCATCCCAACATCTATGGCGTTAATTTGACCCCATCCCCTCCCCCGCAGTGATACACTTACCTCCTCCCCACTCCCCACCTGTGTTCACCTCGTTTCCCCAGACAAGGATCCGAAGGCGTGGGAATGCGGGCCACAGGACTGAAGATCATGGTGGGCCATCAAGATTAAGGGTAAGTACATGTAAATGTAATAAATTTATTCATTTGCCTATGCTGATTGTGGTCCCATTGCCGAGCGACGGCCACCATGGTGCCTCATGGCCGCTGGGAGGATTGGACTGGGCCCTGCTGGTGTCGAGGTCTGTGGCGGGCCTCATCAAGGGCTATCTTCAGGCCCCCCTCCGCCATGGATCCCGCATCGAGGGCTCCTTAAAATCCAGTCCAGTGACTTTGAGTCCTACTGTATCTAAAATTTTAGGTGTAAATCTCCACCTGTTCAGACGGGCTTACATGCAGGAAACCTGCATTCACTGGCCTTTTGCATAGGACAGGGCTATGTACGTAACACAAGTGAGATTTCAGCAGACTTAACTCAGGAGCAGTGCTAATGATCAGGGAAAATTCATGTGCAGCAAGATTCTGGTGTAAAACCAGACCAAGTCACTTATGCCGCAAAGTTCCTCAAACAAATCTGGCACAATGCAGTTCTTATGTTGTTTTTGTGCCGAAAAAGATGAGAACATTCTGGGCATAAGTGACTTGGGCTGGTCTTAAAGTCTTAAAAATGAATTGGACTGCATTATTTATAATGTAAAATCCCAAATTTCCCAAGGGAGCACACCCTAGAAGCACTTCACCAGTTTAAGAAGGCAAGCATTGTAAGGACTTACAATTCTGAATTTGCTGCTTACGGTTCTGACTGAAATAATTCTATGTTTTTTTTATTCTTTCATGGGATGTGGGCGTCACTGGCAAGACCAGCATTTGTTGCCCATCTCTAATCGCCCTTAACATATGTGTGGCTTACTAGGCCACTTCAGAGGGCAATTATAGGTCAACCACATTGCTGTGGGTCTGGAGTCACATTTAGGCCAGCAGATTTCCTTCCTGAAAGAGAATTAGTGAACCAAATGGGTTTTTGCAACAATTGATAATAGCTTTATGGCACCATTACTGAGACTAGATTTCAATTCCAGATTCCTATTGAATTTAAATTCCGCCAGCTACCATAATAGGATCTGAACCCATACCCCCAGTCTAGGCCTCTAGATTTCTAGCTCAATAACATTACCATTACACCATCAACCCAAAATAAGAATGACTTTTAATCCCTTGTTTGCTAGGATGCCATTTAAAAAAAAAATTAATTCAAGCATTTTTTCCCCTTGCAGTCACTGCTGAACCTAAAAGAAAGGCATTTTAATATACAAATAAAAATAATTAATTAACAGCAATTAGGAAGATAGGACAGGAATAGGTTATTTACTCCCTTGAGTCTGTTCAGTCATTCAATGAAATCATGGCTGATCTGTGATCTAACTCCATATGTGAGCCTTTGCTCCATATCCTTTAATAACTTCCAAATTTAAAATTAACAATTCACCAGGTATCAGTTGCTGTTTGTGGAAGAGAGTTCCAATCTTCTATGACCCTTTGCATGTAGAAGTGTTTCCTAACTTCACTCTTGAAAGGCCTTGGTCTAACTTGTGGGTTATGTGCCCTAGTCCTAGACTCCCAATTAGAGATCTGTTTTCCATAAGATTGTGCCAAAGTATCTTTCCTTTTGGATGAAAAAAAATATGTAATGCCCATGTTCACTGTACATTCCAAAAATCTAAAAGAAGCACCAAATAAAGTGTCCAAAATCTAAATTTCCAGGGATTCTGGCCTTCAGATTCCTTCAAAAATAAACATTTCCCTTTAATAGTAGTATTTCCCTTTCAGGATTTTATTTACTTCAAGTGAATGCATGTTGCATCTTAATTTATGAGCCCATGTCCCACTGCACTTTATTGTAATTACTTATTTTCATATGTCATAAGCTTTTATTCAGACCATTTTTGAGTTGTCAACTTTTTTAGCAGTCAATGTGTTGATGTTGGTGGTTAGGAACATAAGAACAGGAGTAGGCCATTCAGCCCATCGAGCCTGCCCCGCCATTCAATATGATCATGGCTGATCATCCACTTCGATGCCTTTTTCCCACACTATCCCCATATCGCCTTATGTCATTTGTATTTATAAATCTGTCAATCTCTGCTTTAAACATACTCAATGACTGAGCTTCCACAGTCCTCTGGGGTAGAGAATTCCAAAGATTCACAACCCTCTGAGTAAAGAAATTTCTCCTCATCTCTGTCCTAAGTGGCTTCCCCTTTATTTTGAAATTGTGTCCCCTGGTTGTAGACTCTCCAACCTGGGGAAACATCTTACCTGCATCTACCCTGTCTATCCCTTTAAGTAATTTTGCAGGTTTCAATGAGATCACCTCACATTCTTCGAAGCTCTAGGGAATACAAGCCCAGTTTCCTCAAACTCTCTTCATAGTACAGTCCCGCCATCCCGGGAAAAGTCTGGTGAGTCTTTGTTGCATTCCCTCTATGGCAATAATATACTTCCTAAGGTAAGGGAACCAAAACTGCACACAGTACTCCAGGTGCGGTCTAACCAAGATTCTATACAATTGAAGCAAGACTTTACTGCTGCTGTACTCAAATCTTCTTGCGATAAAGGCTAACATACTGCCAGGCAACACCCCCCCACCTACCCATTATTTCGCCACGTGAACATTAAAACTTAAAATTGCAAGCCCCTGGCTGGAAAGGCATTTTTGTATAGTAACTAGCAGTGTTGGAACAAAAGGGACCCAGTCGTTGTTTTCCCAATACACAGAAGAAGTGGTCAAACCAGTTTTAGTCACATGACTAGCTGGCTGGTGTTTTTTTGAATTTGAACTTCCAGCAAAGGATTTGAACTGAGGCAAAGCTGTGTGCTTGTCGAGTGAAGATCTCTACTGGAACTGAAGCAAGAATTACCTCCTCTCCTATCTGCCTGCCTCCATTTCCTTCCCACGGAACTGAATCTTGTGAAAACACCAGAAACTCAAAGAGAGAAAAGTTTCCTACATGAACAAGATTTTTAGAAGACTACTGGGTCCCAATGAAAAGCAAGACTACTTACAAAAGGACTACTGTGAGCTCGAAGCACTGTAACAAGATATTGCTTCATACCACTCTCTACCATATTTTTCTCTGCTCTTTTCTGTCCCGATCTGCATGTTTATATCGCGTGTGCATGCTAACATGGGCGTGTTGTATGTCCGTAGGCGTGAACCGTATTTGAGTTTAAGTTTAAGGTTGAATAAATATCATCTTTTTTCTTTAAACCAAAGAAAGCCTGTTTGTGCTCATTTCTTTGACTTCTAATTGGAAAGTTGTGAACAAGGATTCATAAAGGGAAAGCTCAAAACACAGTGCATTTCAAATTAAACCCTGTTACACTCAGACAGTAACAGACCCCTAGACACATTTCTCACCTGGTCGTAACAATACCAATAGCCTTCTTAATTGCTTGCTGCACCTTCATGTTAGCTTTCAGTGTCTTATTGACAAAGACACCCAGGTCCCTTTGTACATCTATACTTTCTAATCTCTTACCATTTAAGAAATACTCTGCACATTTGTTCCTCCTACCAAACTGGATAACCTCACATTTTTCCACATTATATTCCATCTGCCATGTTCTTGGCCACTCACCATGTCTGTCCAAATCCCCTTGAAGCCACTTTGCATCTTCCTCAAAACACACATGCCCACCTAGTTTTGTGTCATCCGCAAACTTGGAAATATTACATTTGGTCCCCACATCCAAATCATTGATATATTTTGTGAACAGCTGGGGCCCAAGCACTGATCCCTGTGGTACCCCACTAGTCACAGCCTGCCAATGTGAGAATGACCCGTTTCTTCCTACCAACGTGAGAATGACCCATTTATTCCTACCAATTAGTTTTTACCAGTTATATAGGTTAGCATGCATACTGGGGCAAAAACTCAATTAGGCCAGTAATTGGGTATAGGGATTGCAATGCATGGAAACTATGTGTTGTCTGCTAATTTAAATGATAGTGTTGTGCAGCCCAGGGTTAAGCGTACTGCTGAGTGGCTGCACACTTCAGCAGGAGGGTTAAGTTTGTGCGAGGCTAGAACCTTTAAACAAAGCTTGAACTACTTAAAACCAGCCCACACATTTGAAAGCAAGATGCATTTTGTCTGGAGCAGCTGCTGGAACCAGTTCAAGAAGAGTCTCTGAGCAGAAAGAGGAGTGAAAGTCCAGACAGCGTGCCCCTGCACTCTCTGATGCAGCACTGGAACAAAGCCTGGTTACCCGACCCGGAGCCAGACGAGACCCGACCACATGTGTCGGGTTCAGGTCAGATCACATCGAAATTCCGAGTCCAGCATTCAGGCTCGGGTCGGGTTGGGCTGGGTACTGCATCCGGGAAGTCACGGGATCAGGCTTACTCATGATTCCCCATAACACCAGCTGCAGGAATAGCCTGCTGCCGGAACAGATGAAGGACATTCGTGTCATGTCGCGTTGGGTCAGTTGCGAAAAAAAATTAAAGAGCTCGGATCGAGATTGGGTTTGGGTTGGCTGTGGTCGGGTTGGGCCCGAATCGGGTTTTAATTTTATACCTGAGCCAGGCTTTACACTGGAGGCTTTTGCACAGGAGGTGGACAGGAGGAGAGAGGGCCTCTTCCCTCAAAAGGCCAAAAAGCCCTCCAGACAGACATTATGAAGCAGAGGAAGCAGTCTTGGTTAATGCCAGAAGACCTGGATGCAGTGCCGCAAAAAGTTCAATGACCTCACACAAATGGTCAAGGTGAGTGACTGCCTCTTCACATTCCATATCCTTACAAGTGAACCACTAGCCTCACACACTGCTCTATTCACCAGCTCCTCCACACCCCCCCCCCCACCCCAACCACCACTTCATATACCTACCAACAGTCTCTATCAATCACAACTCTTACCCAACGTTCATTGCCTCAACTGATACTTAGCACTGCTACAAGCCTCAGACTCACATCTCACAGCTTGCACATACTGCCAGCCATTCAACTGTGGCAGGCACATCACTAAAACACATTGCACCACAGTCACTGACACACTTCTTTCTCTCTTTTAGGATGTGACCACAATCAGAGGCAGCAGCACCCAACCGGCAGGGGTCAGGGACAGTTGCATACCCTCATCCCCATGGAGGACACAGTGCTGGAAATCAGTGGTGCAGCCATGTCTGAGGCCATGGACAGTGGAGGGGCTGAAACCATAGAGAATGACGATATGTTCCTACCTAATCCACCTTCGCACATCCCACTTCCCCCTCATCCCACAATCTCTTCTGATTTACAAACTGCAGATACTGTAAGCATGTACTTCTTGCTTCCCACCCCCTCCCCTTTCCTAACCCCATCCCTACCCTTGTGCATTTCTCTTTTCAGATACCCAAGAACTGCTACCAGGTCAATAAATGGTGCAGAAATGTGAAGTGCAAGAGAAACAGAGATTGATGAAGAAGGAAAACCATCATTCAATCTCACACTCGGAGCAACCAGTTCAAATACTGGCAAATTTTAGAGAGTAGCATACAGGTGGGATCTGCATGTGGTGAGTCACCGGTGAGTGGTCTGCAGCCAGGGCAAGGGGAAAGGGTAGCATGGGTGCCAGCTCCCTGGAAGGCAAGGTTGCACACAGGTTCTGCTGCAGAGGGCTCAGATGAGGATGTCAGTGGGGCAATGCAGAGAAAAAGGCTGATGGACATGCACACAGAAATGCTTGGTGCATTGACAAACCTGTCAGAGATCCTGCTGTTACTATTAAGGAGCATGGAGGAGTTTGACGCCAATTTGGCACAGGGCTTTACACAGAGCTTGGAGCCCAACCTTTTCAATGTGCAAGTGGTGGCCAACTCTTGCTGATCCAACCATGATGCAGCATCTGATGGATGATGTCTCAGCTTCCATTGCAGCACAGGCAAATGCTACCCAATGCCTGAGTGCTGCAGTGGAAGCTCAGACTGAGGTTATGAACTCTCAGCTTGTTGCCATACAAGCTCAGACTGCTGCTATCATAGCTCAAAGGCTCTCACAGCAGTCCAGCAATCTGTGCTCCAGCAGATTACTATAATTGCTGAGGCACTGCTCTGGGATAGTGGCTCCATGCGGCATGAGCCTTCTGCTCTCTCTCAGGATGACAGTATTTGTGCACCCACCACAGCCATTCCACAAGTGCCTCTGCTGTTGCCTGCCAGCCAGCCAGCCTAGACTGCTGCCACTAGTGCTGAGGAGGCGATGTCCAAAGCTGGGCCCAGGGCTGCTCCAGAGCATCCTGCAAGGCCATCCTCCCCTACTGAAAGTCAACAGCCTTCTGCCAGCTGTGCTGCAGCCACTCGGGTAGCACTGCATAGGAAAACCTGGCCAGACAAAAGCACCTACAAGACAGGCACTAAGGGAATGTACAAGGGTAATTAGTTGGCTTTTGTATGGAATATTAGATGGTTTGTTGGATAAAGTTGGTACGGAATCGTTGTTTTGTGGTAGCTTTTATTTCAGCACTGTCACCAAGAGGACGCGGTAATGGTTCATAACAGAGAGATGATAAGTTGTGTAACTTTCATAATGGGGATTGGGGTTGTATTCATGGTAGTCATAGCCGAGGGAGGCAATCATGTTCAGGCTGGGTGGAACAGGGATGTGCCGGCTGTCTCCTCCCTTCATCCTTCTCCTCTACCTGAGCTGCTCGCTGTATCTCTGGTGCAAAGGCTGTGTCCTCATGATGTCAAGGTTGTGGAAGATACAACAGACCACTATAAATCTGGAGACATGCTCTGGCGAGTACTGCAGGGCTCCTCCAGAGCGGTCCAGGCAGTGGAACCATTGTTTCAGCAACCCAGTGGTCTGCTCGAGGATGTTTTGTGTGGCAACATGGCTGTCATTGTACTCTGCTGTCCACATATGATTGGGCTGTGAAGGTGTGTCATAAGCCAGGTGTAATGCGGATAACCCTTGTCACCAAGCAGCCACACTCATGTGACATAGTGCTAAAAGACAATGGAAACAGCAGATTGCCGGAGAATGAAAGTGTCATGACTGCTGCCAGAATAGGGGCATTCACCAGTATGATGTGCTGAGCATACTTGGGCGGCACAGTGGCGCAGTCGTTAGCACCGCAGCCTCACAGCTCCAGCGACCCGGGTTCGGTTCTGAGTACTGCCTGTGCGGAGTTTGCAAGTTCTCCCTGTGACCGCGTGGGTTTCTGCCGGGTGCTCCGGTTTCCTCCCACAACCAAAGACTTGCAGGTTGATAGGTAAATTGGCCATTGTAAATTGCCCCTAGTGTAGGTAGGAGAATTAAGGGAAGGTGGGGATGTGGTAAGGAATATGGGATTAATGTAGGGTTAGTATAAATGGGTGGTTGATAGTCGGCACAGACTTGGTGGGCCAAAGGGCCTGTTTCAGTTCTGTATCTATAAATAAAATAAATACTTGCATGCTAGCTGAACATTCAGCAAGTGGAACCCTTTATTGCTGTAGTACATCTAGATATGGCACCTGTAAAGCCATATATGTGTAGTCGATGGCACCCGGTACCAAAGGGAAGCCCACTATTCTGCACATGCCATCTCTTTATCCCTGTTCAGAAAGAACACAATGAACTCCCCTCTCCTGATGTATGCAGCCTCTGTTACCTCTCTGATGTATTATTAGACAGCTCCAGCTTTGAAGGATCACAACATGAAGAAATTCAGGGCACCTTCACCACCACTGGCTGCACTGTCCTTGCCCTGCTCTGAGGCAGCAGGTCTTGCTGCAAGAGGTGACAGGATTCTGTGAGTACCTCTTCCATAAAGCACAGACAGCATACTCACTGCTCCTGGCTTCGGTGGAGGTAAGAGACGTGCACCAAGAACACCCTAGGTAGATAAGGCCTCCTGCTGAAAGCCCTTCATCCCTTCCATCTTCTCCCCCAGCGAGCAACTTATCCTCTTTGGAGCTGCCTCTGCTTCATCTCCCTCTCATGATGCAGCCCAAGAGGAATTGCAACTGGAGCACCCATGACTGGGAGCAAGTGGTGTGACCAGAGCCCTTGCAGTCATAACCAAGGCCTTCTCCACGTGCACCACTCTCTGAAGACTTCAATAGTTTTACCCAACTGTTCAAACCATCCAGCACTGCCACAAACTCAAAGAGAGCTGGTAGAGATTAATCAGAAACTAACCTGAAAGTCATTGCTGATCCCTTTAAATAGTGCTAGTGGGGTATCCTTCCTGTTGCTGTGCACATGATTAGGAGAGGGTACTTGTTGGGGCCGTGCGGACAAAAATGGCAGCATTAAGCACTGAATGACATCATCATCTGCCTACTCTGCATACTTCTGGTGCACACTCCTAATTCCTGCAGTAATGTCGTTACAACGATGGCATTTGTTGCATATCACGCCAGAAGTGTGCAAGCATGACATGGTTGCACTTTTGGTACCAAAACGATACCCGAAACTATGGATGCAATGAAGCCCAATTTTGAGGTCACTAGTTCTAATGCTGAATGGCTCCTCAATTATCATTATGTAGTGCTTTAAGTAGCACTGTATACCAGTGCAATCAGCAGCCAGTACAGTTTAATTGATTGTACTAACTCTATATACCTTTCCTGGAACTCCTACCTGGCAACGACTGTGCTTCTTGGACTTCAGTTTAGCTGAGAGGCAGATGCAGTTCTGTTTCACTAGTGACTGTATTTGTAAATTCAGGCCTCAGATTTGCTTCCATTTCCTTCCAGGTATGCTGTAATGTTGACATATAGGATGGTGCTGTGGAGGACAAACAGGACACCAACCCTTGCAACCATCTGATGTAACACCACCTCTGCTTCAGCAGCCATTAAGCAAGCTCTGTTAATTGGTTGCAGCCTTGTGCCTGTACATTGAATTTGTTTTATTTTTATTTTTGCCTGTCATTTCTTGGCTCCCTTCCTCTTCAACCTTGGCAAAAGCTATCAATGTCTTTTAAGCCTTTTTGAAGGTGCAAATTGGTTGTGTTAGATATCAGCCTTGGCTCAGAGGTAGCATTCTTATCTCTAAGTCAGAAGGTCGTGGGTTCAGGTTCCATTCCAAAAACGTGAGTACAGAATTTACACTGACACCTCAGTGGACTAGTGAGGAGGTGCCATCTTTCAGATGAAACATTAAACCAAGTCCTGATCTGCCGTCTCAGGTGATAAAAGATACTGCAGCACTATTTCAAAGAACAGGGGAGTTCCCTGGTGCCCTGGCCAATATTTATCCCTCAATCAAGGATGAGCAAGAGGCTAGAATTGGAGAAGCACAGAAATCTCAGAGGGTTGTAGGGCTGAAATTGGTTACAGAGGTAGGGAGAGGCAAGGCCATGGATGGATATTAACACAAGGATTAGAATTTTAAATTCGAGACATTGCTGGACCAGGAGCCAATATAGGTCAGAAAGCACGGGAGTGATGGGTGAACTGGACTAGGTGCGAGTTAGGATATGGGCAGTAGGATATGTTTTCAATGATACTTCACTGCATCCCTTTAAATTTCACCTGCGTGTATTTGTTTGCTCCCTCCTGCACAAATCCAAATCTGCAAATGCATTGCTATGGTAATCAGTTGCCCATGTAATGGGTGCAAAAGGCACACTTCACATCAACTAAGTGTTAGACTAATTTCTCGGAAGTAAACTACAGCTGTATTGGAAAAGCTACCCTAACTTGTTTTGTTTTGCAGTTTAATGGAAGGTTAACATGTGCAACATGGTTAGATCTTACACAGCACCAGCTTCACCACTTGTGATATGTTACTAATCTTTACACTTGATGACTTCCATTAAACACCACACAGCAGCTTTTGTATGACATCCAGGCAAAGAATACTAACAATATTATAGGCAGGGTAAAGGATTTTTTATTCAAGCATGTAATTACATCCCTGTGCAAGTATTTTATAGGCCTGGAGGTTGACATCTCTATTTTCTCTAAAAATGGCAAATGCCTGTTTTCATCAGAATCAATGAACTGTCACTGAAATCACAGCAATGCATGAAACACAAGAATGTGATTACACAGGTAGCAAAGGAGAAAATCAGACATTCATGATGCAACTGCAATAATAATCCTTTAACATTACTCAACAGCTAATGTTCCACTTGTTAATTCAGGTGCAGAGTGCACAGTAATGGTAGAAATGAGCTCGGTGCAGTGTGTCACATCTATTTTTGCTGGTAAGTGAGAAATAGTTCTACACCAAAAACTTTTACTTATCTAGCACCTGTAAAACACCCCAGAGTGCATTACAGGGCAACTGTCAAACAAAATTTGGCACCAGACCACATCATAAGATATTGGGATAGGTAACCAAAACACTTAACCAAAGAGGTATGGTTCAAAGAGTGTGTTAAAGGAGGAGAAGTAGCAAGGTTGGGAGGGTTAGGGAGGACATTTCATGAGCTTAGGGCCTAGGCAGCTGAAGGCACGGCCACCATTGGCAGAGTGGAGAAAATTGGGGATGCGCAAGAAGCTAGAATTGGAAAAGCACCGAGACTTGGTAAGCACCAATACCTTGTGATCCCAACTCTTATAAATCCAACATAATTATACATTGTCATACCTTCTGTCAATATTCTAACCTAATTTGAGCTTCTATGTCTGAGGAGGAGAAAGAGTGCTCAAACATGCTCTTTAGCTACAATTCTAACAAAGATCATCTGGCTAGATTTTAACTCCAGACATGGAAATGACAATGCCTGCTCATTCCTGCCAGCAGGAGATCTGAGCCACTTCGAGGGCTGAGCCACATTACCATGCTGATGGTGAGTTTCTTGCCCTAATTGGGCATCCCACTGCAGCTGGTTCCCTCTGCGGTGGCTCAGTATCAGCCTTACCATGATCCTGCAAAATCCTGCTCTTCCTAACCCCAGAAAAATAACTTTGAACTTACCTTTAAGGGCCTTTTCTGCTTCATCACCCAGTACATGCTCTAGGCAGCTGGCCTTCAAACTTGCATTATGATTATATGTGCACCATAGGTCCTTGTTTTGCATGATTTAGGCAGGCACCTAAGCTGCCTAGTGGAAGTACCTGGCAAATATGGTAGTGGGCAGGATCCAAACAGGAAGGGGGCAGTAAGCGCAGTGCATCTACTTTGGGGTCGCTGATGCCCTCTTGCACTGTGCACAATGAATTAAAATAAGCCAAATCTTAGAGAAACAAAACTCAGCAAGATACTGTACTGCCAATTTCAAATGAGTATATAAAGCCCATGAGATGAGGCAAATGCAAAATTTCTGGAAGCACGGATCTCTATGATGGATTATCAATGGCTACCTTCCGTTTGATCAAAGCATTATGTATTTTTTGAATGTATATTGCTCAGCTACCTTGCAATCAGTGCACATGATTATACTTCTACATGAGTTATGACTGCAGTGTGTAATATGTATTACTGTATAATGGTTTTATTTTAATGCCAGTACACTACTCAAACATTTGATGTGCATTTATAAAAAGACAGCACTGTACAAGTATGCTGTCTGCTGTCACTTGATAATACATCTGGCATATACAAACTATTTGGGCCTCAAATTCCTCCCATGGGGAGATGCTGTACCCTGGCTGACAGTCAGAACCCAACATAGCATTGGCAGAAATATTCTTATGCCAAAGTTGGGAGAGCTGTCCCACAGACTAGTCAAGCAACAGCCTGACATAGTCATACTCACGGAATCATACCTTACAGACAATGTCCCAGACACTGCCATCACCATCCCCGGGTATGTCCTGTCCCATCGGCAGGACAGACCCACCAGAGGTGGTGGCACAGTGGTATACAGTAGGGAGGGAGTTGCCCTGGGAGTCCTCAACATCCGACTCTGGACCCCATGAAGTCTCATGGCATCAGATCAAACATGGGCAAGGAAACCTCCTGCTGATTACCACCTACTGCCCTCCCTCAGCTGATGAGTCAGTACTCCTCCATGTTGAACAGCACTTGGAGGAAGCACTGAGGGTGGTGAGGGCACAAAATGTACTCTGGCTGGGGAACTTCAATGTCCATCACCAAGAGTGGCTCAGTAGCACCACTACTGACCGAGCTGGCCGAGTCCTAAAGGACATATCTGCTAGACTGGGTATGTGGCAGGTGGTGGGGGAACCAACAAGAGGGGAAAACATACTTGACCTCGTCCTCACCAATCTGCCTGCCGCAGATGCATCTGTCGATGACTGTATTGGTAGGAGTGACCACCGCACAGTCCTTGTGGAGATGAAGTCCCGCCTTCACATTGAGGATACCCTCCATTGTGTTGTGTGGCACTACCACCATGCTAAATGGGATAGATTTCGAGCAGATCTAGCAATGCAAAACTGGGCATCTATGAGACTCTGTGGGCCATCAGCAGCAGCAGAATTGTACTCAACCACAATCTGTAACCTCATGGCCCGGCATATCCCCCACTCTACCAATACCATCAAGCAGGAGATCAACCCTGGTTCAATGAAAAGTGCAGGAGGGCATGCCAGGAGCAGCACCAGGCATACCTCAAAATGAGGTGTCAACCTGGTGAAGCTACAACACAGGATTATCTGCGTGCAAAACTGCATAAGCAGCAGGCGATAGACAGAGCTAAGCGATCCCATAACCAACGAATCAGATCTAAGCTCTGCAGTCCTGCCACATCCAGCCGTGAATAGTGGTGGACAATTAAACAACGAACTGGAGGAGGTGACTCCACAAATATCCCCATCCTCAATGACGGGGAACCCCAGCACATCAGCGCGAAAGATAAGGCTGAAGCATTTGCAACAATCTTCAGCCAGAAGTGCCGAGTTGATGATCCGTCTCGGCCTCCTCCTGAAGTCCCCAGCATCACAGAAGCCAGACTTCAGCCAGTTCGATTCACTCCACGTGATATCAAGAAACGACTGAAAGCACTGGATACTGCAAAAGCTATGGGCCCTGACAATATTCCGGCAATAGTACTGAAGACCAGTGCTCCAGAACTTTCTGCGCCCCAAGCCAAGCTATTCCAGTACAGCTACAACACTGGCATCTACCCAGCAATGTGGAAAATTGCCCAGGTATATCCTGTACACAAAAAGCAGGACAAGTCCAACCCGGCCAATTAGCGCCCCATCAGCCTACTCTCAATCATCAGCAAAGTGATGGAAGGTGTCATCAACAGTGCCATCAAGCAGCACTTGCTTAGCAATAACCTGCTCAGTGACGCTCAATTTGGGTTCCGCCAGTGCCACTCAGCTCCTGACCTCATTACAGCCTTGGTTCAAACATGGACAAAATTGCTGAACTCAAGAGGTGAGGTGAGAGTGACTGCCCTTGACATCAAGGCAGCATTTGACCGATTATGGCATCAAGGAGCCCTAGCAAAACTGAGGTCAATGGGAATCAGGGGGGAAACCCTCCACTGGCTGGAGTCATAACTAGCGCAAAGGAAGATGGTTGTGGTTGTTGGAGGTCAATCACCTGAGCTCCAGGACATCACTGCAGGAGTTCCTCAGGGTAGTGTCCTAGGCCCAACCATCTTCAGCTGCTTCATCAATGACCTTCCTTCAATCATAAAGTCAGAAGTGGGGATATTCGCTGATGATTGCACAATGTTCAGCACCATTCGTGACTCCTCAGATACTGAAGCAGTCCGTGTAGAAATGTAGCAAGACCTGGACAATATCCAGGCTTGGGCTGATAAGTGGCAAGTAACATTCGCGCCACACAAGTGCCAGGCAATGACCATCTCCAACAAGAGAGAATCTAACCATCTCCCCTTGACATTCAACAGCATTACCATCACTGAATCCCCCACTATCAACATCCTAGGGGCTACCATTGACCAGAAACCGAACTGGAGTAGCCATATAAATACCGTGGCTACAAGAGCAGGTCAGAGGCTAGGAATCCTGAGGCGAGTAGCTCACCTCCTGACTCCCCAAAGCCTGTCCACCATCTACAAGGCACAAGTCAGGAGTGTGATGGAATACTCTCCACTTGCCTAGATGGGTGCAGCTCCAACAACACTCAAGAAGCTCGACACCATCCAGAACAAAGCAGCCCATGTGATTGGCACCCCATCTACAAACATTCACTCCCTCCACCACCGACGCACAGTGGCAGCAGTGTGTACCATCTACAAGATGCACTGCAGCAATGCACTAAGACTCCTTAGACAGCACCTTCCAAACCCACGACCTCTACCAACTAGAAGGGCAGCAAATGCATGGGATCACCACCACCTGCAAGTTCCCCTCCAAGTCACACACCATCCTGCCTTGGAACTATATCACTGTTCCTTCACTGTCGCTGGGTCAAAATCCTGGAACTCCCTTCCTAACAGCACTCTCGGTGTACCTACCCCACATAGACTGCAGCGGTTCAAGAAGGCAGCTCACCACCACCTTCTCAAGGGTAATTAGGGATGGGCAATAAATGCTGGCCTGGCCATGACACCCACATCCCATGAATGAATTTTTAAAAAAAATTCATATTCTTAGTGGCCATACCATGCCAACAATTAATGGAAGTTGGCCCACATTGGGGTATAGGTTGGGATTGGGGTCTAGTGCCCTGAAGATTAGGAGCTTAATTTGTTTTATTGTTAAATCAGCCATGGCAACTTGCCCCTAGCGTCGGTAGGTGGTAGGAGAATTGAGGGAAGGTGGTAGGGAATATGGGATTAATGTAAGATTAGTATAAATGGGTGGTTGTTGGCCGGCACAGACTCGGTGGGCCGAAAGGCCTGTTTTAGTGCTGTATCTCTCTATGAGCATTGCTCTATGATCTATGATCACTCCACCATCCTTTGCCCAGCATTGATGGTTTGTTTGGCAAGGGGGGTGCTGCAGATGTGTCCCCAAATGCCAAAGGCCAGCTCCCCCGACCCCATGAATGTCAGGATGGGGATAACTGGCAGTGTTGCAAACTCTCCCATGTTGGAGTGAGGCATTTTTACAATTTTTTTATTGTTTCATGGGATGCTGGTGTCACTGGCAAGGCCAGCATTTGTTGCCCAACCCTAATTGCCCTTGAGAAGATGATGGTAAGCCACCTTCCTGAACCACAGCAGTCCTTGGGGTACAGGTACACCCATAGTGCTGTTAGGAAGGAAGTTTCAGGATTTTGATCCTGCGACAATGAAGGAGTGGCAATATAGTTCCAAGCCAGAATGGTGTGTGACTTGGTGGGAAACTTGTTGGTGGTGGCGTTCCCATGTATCTGCTGCCTTGTCCTTCTATGCGGTAGAGGTCACAAATTTGGAAGGTGCTGTTGAAGGAGCCTTGGTGAGTTGCTGCATTGCATCTTGTAGATGGTACACACTGCTGCCACTGTGTGTCAGTGATGGAGGGAGTGAATGTTGAAGGTGGTGGATGGGGTGCCGATCAAGTGGGCTGCTTTGTCCTGGATGGTGTTGATCTTCTTGAGCGTTGTTGGAGTTGCATTCATCCAGGCAAGTGGAGAGTATTCCCTCACATTCCTGACTTGTGCTTTGTAATTAAGTGATTTATGACTTTAATCCCTTATAGGGACTAAACCAAATCAGGAGTACATCCCTATAAATCTCCTTTAATCAAGTTCAAACCAGACAAATTCTCAGACACTTATTTGGGTTCAAAGAATTGCACTAGCTTTCCCTCAAAGAAAGAAAACTAACAGAGAATATTACCATCTTTCGGATAGCCTATTTTTAATATTTATGGCTAAATCATATATAGAATACTACATGAAACTATTTATTAACTTTTATAGAATTATTAAAGAATTTAACAGGTAATAAACTTGTGGATAAGTATATCACAATATCAAATATTACTGAGAGATGTAACACACATTCTTATTTCTAACATGGAATCCAAAAGTTTAACCTTGTTAATGTTACAGCAAAATTATCTTAGAATATCCAGAATATGCATAAAAATTTAAAGTAAACTTTTATCTTAAATCCCCCAAGCAAGGCATGGGATGAGAAGTGTTGTTTGAGGATACAACACCCCTAAACTTTGCTTTCAAAACCTCTCATTTTACACCATTTCTAAGGTGTAATCTGACTTCCAGCATTTATATGACCTTTCTGTGTGTGTTTAAAATCCATATTTGATAATATTATGAACTAACTCTCCACTTAATGTTTTACTGAAAACCCCCTGTTTTCTGAAGTTATAAGCCTTTATCTGGTCAAAATGTTTATAATTGTGTTTACTTGACCTCTTATTCCTGTAAGTCAATTTTCGATAATTGCCTTTTTTATAGTACCTTAAAGCAACCCCCGGAGCCGATTTGTCTGCATCAACAACCCCATAAACTAATTAAGTTTATTGCTACCTCTTACTGAGGTCACACAGGATATTTCAATGTGTATGTTTACCTTCCAATTCCCAGAAATTCTATTCTAACAGGGACCTTGAAATATTTAACACTACCTTCTTAAAGGGGAATGTCAGTAAGTTCTAAAAACTGATCATCCATTCAACCCCTAACTCTAAAAGGCATAATACACTAACTATTTCCAAATTCTACTTAATTAAGCCTATGATACCTATATTCCATCGCAGTAAATGGTGGACAGGCTTTGGGGAGTCAGGAGGTGAGTTACTCGCCTCAGTATTCCCAGCCTCTGACCTACTCTTGTAGCCCACAGTATTTATATGGCTGGTCCAGTTCAGTTTCTGGTTAATGGTAACCCTCAAGTTGTTGATAGTGGGGGATTCAATGATGGTAATTCCATTGAATGTCAAGGGGAGATGGTTAGATTCTCTCTTGTTGGAGATGGTCATTGCCTGGCACTTGTGTGGCGCGAATGTTACTTGCCACTTAGCGCAGGCTTGAATGTTGTCCAGGTCTTGCTGCATGTGGGCATGGACTGCTTCAGCATCTGAGGACGTGTGAATGGTACTGAACATCGTAGAATCATCAGCGAACATCCCCACTTCTGACCTTATGATGGAAAGAAGCTCATTGATGAAGCAGCTGAAGATGGTTGGGCCTAGGACACTACCCTGAGAAACAGCTGCAGCAATGTCCTGGGACTGAGATGATTGGCTTTCAACAATCACAGCCATCTTCCATGGGCCATTTTAACCCTAAGCCTCAGTTGCTTCTTCCATGTGTTACAACTGACCGCTCAAGTCAAAGCCCCCAATCAAAATATACGATTCTGGTTGTGGTGGGAGAAACACCCTCATCTCCTGCAGGAAATTCAAAAGAGATGGAAAGCAATGGAGTGACTATGAAGCAATTTCCCACTCGCACCCACTGGAATTTCACTGACTCCTTGACGGAGCTCCAGCAGAAAATCTACCTCGGGCTTTTTCTTCTTTCCCCAATGAGGGACACATGAGCATTACCAACTATGATCGGTGGGAATCAGCTTTGTTGAGATTTTATTCCTTCCCATTTTTTTTGCTCCAGCTGTACTTGCCCAGCTTGGATGTGGTTAGTAATGGAATATTTGTAATGGAAGAGAGATTGGTCGCCAGATTGTGCTATGATGGATGGTAGTCAGGTTTTGCTGACAGTTTTTGACTTGCTCTTCTCAGGCTGAGGATTGTACACTGTTTGTCTGCATGTTATTGAATTCTCTCCTTTTCTGCCTGCAGTGATTCAATTGCTGCTTGTCTTTCCAATGGGGATTTAATCATTGTGTAGAAAGTAATGTAATCAACTAAAAAAAGAGCTTTCACCAGGGCTTTGATAAATACAAGGAACAGAGTTCAGCTCAGCAGGTTTCCTGAGGAACTGTTGCATTGGTTAATTCTGAGAAAAGCAACATCTTAAATTCAACATTTCTCCTGGTACATCAATCATTGGAGATGATTTTCAACTATCAGGCAGGTTTGTCACCTGAAACATCGGCAGCCAATAATTGAAGATTGGGACGGAAGGAACCCCATTGATGTCCAGGTCCTGCTGGATGCGATTTTCAGACAAGCCGGTAAATGGGTGAGCAACCCGCCCACCTGATTCCAGTGGGAGACTGCTTAAATATGTGAATTCAGGTCCTGGATTGCAATTTTCAGGTACAAATGAGAGGAGCCCGCGATGTGTTTATTCCACCCATGTTTAGTAGGCATTAAGAGACCTAACCCATGGTCCTTAAAGGGACTGCTGAAAGCCAATCCAAAAACGGACCAAGGCATTTTTAAAGCTGGAGTGCTCACTCCAGGCCCAGAACGAACCTCTAACCCACTGCTGGCCGATGTGAGGCCCCTTCCTCAGGATCACCTCCAGTGATGCCCAAGGCCTGCCTGTCAGAGTGTGGGATCCGGCTGAAATCCCACCCTCCCACAATTAGCGAACTGCGACAAGGCTGGCAGTGTCTAAATGCAGCCCGATCCCAAAAATGGTTCGGGCCACCTAACAGCGGCTTGAACCAGGTGGCACAACTGCTCTGCCAACCTCGAGCCTCTTTCTGGAAAAATCTAAAATCACTCCCATTATCTCCTGAGATGGAATTGATAAACCTCTATTTGCATAAATAAAATGTAATGTATCAGGAATTTAAGGAAAACTATAATGTAAATATTGGCACTTGCCAAGAAAAGCGTCTAGAGCTAATTTTGCAATAGCAAGAGATGATGTAATGAGACCTGGTGCAATGTCACAGCAGGATGATAAGATACTTGAAGACTGCAGTACTGTGAGACAGTAAAGGCTGTCCAATGACAATATTCCACACAAGCAAAACTGTAGCATTTTAATTATCAACCCACAGCCAAAGACTTGCAGGTTGATAGGTAAATTGGCCATTATAAATTGCCCCTAGTATAGGTAGGTGGTAGGGGAATATAGGGAAGGTGGGGATGTGGGAGGAATATGGGATTAGTGTAGGATTAGTATAAATGGGTGGTTGATGATCGGCACAGACTCGGTGGGCCGAAGGGCCTGTTTCAGTGCTGTATCTCTAAATAAATAAATAAATAAAACCATCTCCTGACAGAAGGTGAAGCTGTCCCCTGTGCACCTTTATTTTTATTTCAAAATAGTTGTAGCAATGATTTAAAAGCAACACAGTTGTGACAAAACCAGTTTCATATTGTCATTCTCAATTACGTTGGTGTAGGAACAGCTGAAGTTTAATTATTCTGTAAACTGCAGTTATTTTTTAAATGGAAATGGCTGTAGTATGTATATTACCGTCTAAGTAGAATGGAATCTCCATAAGGCTTTTTAAGAACTATATAATGAGCATATTATGAAAGAAATGTCGTAGAGAAAGCATTTACTTTGGCTCAACAAAGAACGATCAGTAACATGAAATATGAGAAGTGGTTGTGCATTAGAAAGTAGGCCCGTATATGTTTTTCTTGCCAAACAATCAACAGGTAAGATAGAAAAGCTACATCTCTTGCAACAAAAAAAAAATTCTCTTTACTGTGAAATATTCAGGCTGCCAAATTAGTTTGTGACTCAAATATTTTCTGAGAACGAAAGCAGTTTCAATTCTTAATGCCAAGATAATTAATTTGTCTCAAACAATTTTTGTTGCTGTCTATGCATGTAATTGGTTCATTAAACAGAACACATATAGGTAAATGAGAAAGAAAGTATAAATTGTGTGGACTTCTAGACACTACATTGGAGCCAATTTTTATGTTGTGGTGACTGTTATGTTTACGCCAGGTTTCTGGATATATTATACATATCTGATTTATCTCAAAGCAATGCAGATTTCACATGTATTAAATCACCAACTGGTTTATTTATAGCACTTTAAAATATCTTAGCTCCACAAGATCTCAGTACAATGCTTTCTCAGAACAGTCTGTGTTTTTCTGTAGGGAATTCTAGTCTGTCTCTTTTCACTTTCAGTCTCAAACTCTTCAGCTCCACCTATAAGCTTAAGTGATCAAGCACAGTGGACACAGATCAGTGGACAGACTAAAACAATTAAACACAGATCAATCAAACACTACAGTGACTGGGTGATTTTGATTGCCTGGATGCAATACGTAGAGTAGAATGGTGTGGGCATGCCCTCAATACGCCATTGTCCCCACAATTTTCTCCTGTGCACTGAGCCCAGATGATCCAATAAAACCAGGTGCAGAGACAGGAATATCTGCCTCATAATTTCTAGGTACGTAGACAAATATGGTATCCGAAAATCCTAGTGGCCCAGAAATTGCTGGAACAGTGCCATGAATTCAATTCTTCTCCTAATCCTTCGATCATGTTATTTTCATGCTGCAAACTGTCAATGGGGCGTCTGGGACCTCATGAATGTCTAGTCCATTGATCAAACTCCTTTGCCAATGAATTTTGAGGATAGAGAAAGAATTAGAGGGAACAAGGGAGAAAGAAATAGGATGAATTAGAGTCAAATTAGATAGAGAAAGAGAAATAAAGATTGGATTAAGAGAAAAAGAGACAGCAGGAAAAGTAAGATCTTTAAAAAAAAGTTAAATTTTAAAAAACGTTTAGGAACTTGCAGGAGTGAGACTCCACAGTTACAATCACTCCCTTTCTGGGCCTCCAGAGTTGATCTTCAAGTCAGGACCAAAAATCACATCATTAACAGGGTCCGCACGACATGAAATGTCTGCGGTGAGGTTCATTTGTATTTACTGCGCAAATCCATCAAGTTCTTAACACTTTTGGGGTGATAGAGGGCGAATTCATGTTTTTGTGAGGTTAATGGTGGAGCAGTGCAAATCATCATGGCTTGGCCATGTGAGCCGCATGGAAGATGGCAGGATCCCCAAAGACACATTGTACAGCGAGCTCGCCACTGGTATCAGACCCACCGGCCGTCCATGTCTCCGTTATAAAGACGTCTGCAAACGTGACATGAAATCGTGTGACATTGATCACAAGTCGTGGGAGTCAGTTGCCAGCATTCGCCAGAGCTGGCGGGCAGCCATAAAGACAGGGCTAAATTGTGGCGAGTCGAAGAGACTTAGTAGTTGGCAGGAAAAAAGACAGAGGCGCAAGGGGAGAGCCAACTGTGCAACAGCCCCAACAAACAAATTTCTCTGCAGCACCTGTGGAAGAGCCTGTCACTCCAGAATTGGCCTTTATAGCCACTCCAGGCGCTGCTTCACAAACCACTGACCACCTCCAGGCGCGTATCTATTGTCTCTCGAGATAAGGAGGCCCAAAAGAAAGAAAGAAAGTGCAAATCATCCAGTAATTTGTGGCAATTCGGAAATCATGGCCTATCTTTGCTTCACCACAAATTGCTGGGTTTTTTACTCACTAATAATGGCGGGCGTCATTATTTTCCATATTTTCTGGGCCAATGATTAACATTATATCATCTTGCATTTTTCCATAAACGAATAGGCAAAGTAAAATAGACTTTTTGTATGCAAATGGTAATTATCAAGTGGTTTTTGAATCACAGCCTGGCTTTTACTGGGAATGGTATTAAGACTTCTTAGACCACATAGGGTGAAAGTACAGTCTTTGAAACCTAGCACCACCCAGTTCCCCAGTGAGATAATTGGCCATTAATAAGAACATGAAACCATGCTCTCTTTTGACAGGTCTGAAAATGGTTTCAAATTAATTGCAAATGTACAGTGAGGAATTCTTTAAATAAGATGATTTGAAAATAATTTGCCAAAGCTTAACTTTTGTTAAGTAGGAAAATATTTGACTTTAAAACCAGAAATCTCAAAACAGGAGGCAATTCAACACCTTGTGCCCTGTGCTGGTGCTAGCTCAATATTGTAGCTATCTACGCTAATTCCATTTCTTTACTTTTTTTCTTGTACCCTGTAATATTTTTCTTTCTCAAGTGTTTGTGTTAAGTCTCTCATAAATAGCATGATTGACTCTGTTTCAATAGCCACTTGTGAAAATGTATTTGATATTCTAAAATAGTTACAGTATGGTTCAGCAAAATCAAATTGCGATTTTTAAAAACTTAGCCGCATGAAGGTTATGTGATGCACTGGGATAGAACACATTCACCTTAGCTCTAAAATTTGGGTTCAAACCAGATAGACTGATATAAGGGGATCTCTTCTCTTTGTCAGCTGTCAAGGACTTTACATGCAATGAATGTGGCGCAGTGGTTAGCACCGCAGCCTCACAGCTCCAGCGACCCGGGTTCAATTCTGGGTACTGCCTGTGTGGAGTTTGCAAGTTCTCCCTGTGTCTGCGTGGGTTTCCTCCGGGTGCTCCGGTTTCCTCCCACATGCCAAAGACTTGCAGGTTGATAGGTAAATTGGCCATTATAAATTGTCCCTAGTATAGGTTATTGATAGGGAAGTATAGGGATAGGTGGGGATGTGGTAGGAATATGGGATTACTGTAGGATTAGTATAAATGGGTGGTTGATGGTCGGCACAGACTCGGTGGGCCGAGGGGCCTGTTTCAGTGCTGTATCTCTAAATCTAAATTCCTAGTGGGCATCAGAACTGCCACAATCAATTCATAATCAACAGAAATGTAGACAGACTGCATTGCATACATACTGGGGAAACACCTAGCTGTTGCAACAAAAGGATACTTTTTCTGAGATTGGAGTTAAGGCATGGTGTTGGAGAAGCGCAGAGGGAGCTTTACTGTACATTTAGCTGGCAATGCTCTACCTGATCTGAAAATGATTAATGCATGTGTGCATGTAGGAAAAATACTTTTCATTCTCTGTCATCTCTCACCTGGTAAGAACATCACTCATTTAAAAATTATTTTAAAATATATAACTTCACGGAGTCAAAATTCCAACTTTCCTGGAAATTAGGAAAAGATACTTGCTTTTTTGGTGAGATTACAAAAGCCGTGAACAATCTCATGGGAAAAAGTATTGTTTAACTGATTCTTCAGAATGAAATTTTATTAGAAGTAATAAAATGACCTGGCTAATCATTATGCACATTTAATAATGATATTCCAAGGGCTGAATTTCCCTCTTCTCGATAGGGTAGCAGTGAGATGGGACTTCTGCCCACCCGGCCCTGTACCCGAACCCACTATTTCCAATGCGGGGCAGGCTCCCCACAAGATTTACTATCAAGATTTAGCCCATTGCTGTAAAACTGGGAAATCAGTTTTTGCTGCAGTAAGAGAAAATTTAAAGAGGTGAAAGAGTCCCAGAGAATCTTGGCTGAAGATTTTATAGTCGTCAGCCTAGAAAGAGGCCTACAAAGACAAGTTTTTCAACTGAATTAGAGGAAAGGGGGGGGGGGCACCATTTGCCCTATTTCTGCACACTTTGGGACATTCTTGCTTCTCCCAGCAGTCTGGGGAAAAGTGGGAACAGGAAGAGAAGGCAGGAACTTAACAAAATAACATTTTATCAAACACACTTCTGCATACCCTTGGTGAATTACAATTTCTTCAACTTATGCTTCCTACTGCTTCTACATAGTGCATCCTGTGTGGCTCCGGCAGTGGTAGCGGCAGGCTGCTCAGATCCCTACCCTGATTGCTGAGATACTTTTGGTTTACGCCCTCTGAGTTTTGGAGTCCCTGAGCAAGGGCATACTCAGCATCAGGAGGCATGGCAGCATGTTGGGTACTGACTGACTGTGGGTGGGGAATGGGAAGGGGGCTACAGGTGAGAAGTGGGGGCACTTTGAGTGGAGTTCCCAATTCCAGCTTCCTTTTCACTCTCATCCCTCTATAGGGCCAGCGCCACATCACTACTAACATACTGTTATAGACCGGATTGGTGAAGATCAGTAATGCATCTTAAGGCCACGGTTAAGGTATCTATTATCCTGCCTAAGGAAGGTGGCAGACAAGTTGGCAAGTTGACAAGTGTGTGTGGCATGTCTGTCAGTACCTGACTAAGTTGCTGATGCACCTTTAGCATTCTCCTTCTCAATGATAGCCCCAGGGGTTCAGCATCTGTGTCCAGCTGAGTAAACCTTGGCGAGGATTGTGCCCCCCCAGCCTCCCCACCCCCACAATGCAGACTCTATCCTATCGCTGCCACCAATGTCGGTTCATACGCACTTGTGAGGCGTGTGAATCACCAGGTGAAAACCCAACTGTCTAAGAGGACCCACCGAAGTGTGAGTACTGCGCTGGCTGTACGTCCTGTGATGGTGCACCCTCAGAAGGAGTGAGGTTCCCTGAGAAATCATCTCCATTGATGTCCTACAACACTTGCTATATGTGTCAAGGCCCTGCAAGACAAAAGGGAGATGATTAAGTCCTGGCAAAGTCACAATCTAGACAATCACCATACTCAGTCTGCTGATAGTTCAGTCATTGATGAAATTAAGTCAGCATACATGTATCAGAGATATTTGTAATTCTGTCACCAGCTATCTGCGAGTTACTTGCCTCTCCATCTCTGACTGAGAGAGACACAGATGTGCTACTTATCTCCAGGGCATCCTCCTCTGCATCTGTGAGCTGGACAACTTGTGGTAGCCCACTTCCAGCTCTCTCCCTCTCACTTACATTTTGCCTTCTCTTCTACAAAGAGTAAAACAACAGACCTGTGCGTGAGTGAAGGTGAGGTATTCACCCGATGGATACAGTGCATTCAGTGAAGACACATCAATCACATTGCATAAGTATTGTGGTGAGTTTCAATGGTGGATTAATAAATGAGGAGCTGATGAAGTCCATAGAAAGAGAAGATTGGGTGCTGCTGAAAGTTGATTGGGTGTGAGGAATGACGTGATGGATAACACTTAGCAAGACAGAGTGGAAGGGGTGACAGGGTATGCTTAAGCCACAGGATGCAGTTCAATCAACAAATGTACTCACTTTTCCTGACCTGTTTAGGTCATTAAACCACTTCCTACATTGCATCCCAAAATCTGGGCACCATATTATTGCTGCTTCCCTCCTCAGCCACCTCCAGCCATGCCTTCTCGGTGAGAGCAGCGGGTTTCTTCCTCCCATTGCTGGGAATAAGTAAGTGTCTTCTCCACCTGACTGCACCTGGGAGTAATTCCAGAAATGCGTCATTAAATCTGCTTGCTACATTTACCCTAATTCTACCATCTATCCTGAACATCTCCAATTTCATTTGTGGACTGTTTCTTTAAATACAGCTGAGATTGTGTCATGCGGGTGCACATCACACTCAATGTGCAGCTTGAAGACGCAAAACCCAGAAGTCAAAATTAATTGGTATAATTGAATTGCGATTTCAGATTGCGACCAGCTCAGTTGATGTCTGGCTTTCCCCATGCAATTCCACCCTCCCCTGCATGGAAGCCACCTCTAGGTTAATATTGAGGCCCATGGCTCTGCAATGTCCTCCTCTTCCTTCCACTCCCAGCACATATTCACACCCAGTCTCCCATCCTTCTAGTTCTCAATCTTCATCGTTTTGCAGTTTACAAGCTGTAGCGTTCGCTTCCTATAGAAGGAGAATGACATTTATAGAAATTTTATACCAATTTTAATGCTTCACATAACATATTATGGCCCTGAACTTTTTCGCACTTTCTGCTACAACGTCACGGTAATATAATCAAAACTCTGTTTACGCACATAAATGAGAATTCTGCTGCATCGCTGATGAAATTACAATGGTCTGATGTGGGATGGCCTCCTCCATGTCTGCATTACTGTTTTGTCACAAGTCTCCTTGGAAAATATATTTCTGTGAAATCATTCATACTTTGACCTTCACAGAGGCAGATTTTCAGCAGCTCATGTTAATAAATTTTGGTCTTGGGACTTAACAGTGGAAATGCCATCAAGCTTTATTAGAGTTGACATAGTCCCTCATTAATTGATGCATTTAGTCCCCTATTGGTAGGCATTTACCAGTATGTTGAATCCATCAGAGAAAATGGAACATGGTAATAACACCATCAAAACAAACTTTAACACTAAGAGTACTATTTTCTATCTTGCACTAAGTTAGTGCAATAACTTCTGACATTCAGAAAATATGTCCCACACCCTTCAGGTGCAATAAGCAAATTAACTTATCAGCATACTCTTCATCCATAGGTTTTGTGAACGTGTACTTGTTCATTGGTAGCCCCTTCTTCTGATGAAAACTATTTTGAAGTATTTTTGTATTTTAGTGTAAATGTTACAAAGATAAAATATTTCTGATAATTGACTAAAGTTATGACTGTTACATTAACATCTGTTTCAGGGTCTAAGGGGACAATAATTTTCTTGAACCTGCCAGCAGTCTATGCGTTATATTAGACAAGTTCTATAATACACAAGCATTATTCAAGCTGCTCTTAATGATAGTCAAGTCAAATGAGCTGAGTGTTCAGGGAGAAAACCATTGGAAAATATTCAGACTGAATTTCTTTTGCACTACAAAGAACAAAGAACAAAGAACAAAGAACAGTACAGCACAGGAACAGGCCATTCGGCCCTCCAAGCCTGCGCCGATCTTGATGCCTGCCTAAACTAACACCTTCTGCACTTCCGGGGCCCATATCCCTCTATTCCCTTCCTATTCATATATTTGTCAAGATGTCTCTTAAAAGTCGCTATCGTATCTGCTTCCACCACCTCCCCCGGCAGCAAGTTCCAGGCTCTCACCACCCTCTGTGTAAAGAACTTGCCTCGCACATCCCCTCTAAACTTTGCCCCTCGCACCTTAAACCTATGTCCCCTAGTAACTGACTCTTCCACCCTGGGAAAAAGCTATTTTGCCTTAGCCTCACCCTTGACTATTAATAGCTCTGTCTCCATTCAATATTTCATCTATTATAATGTTGACAGTTAGTCTGTTTTTCCCCCAATGTTAAGTGATGATGTGTGGTTGAAGGACTGGTATGGCTCTATTTTATAGCAGGGATTATAGGGAATGTTGGCCTAATCGCAATCGTATTGGCTAGTAACCCTAGAGGTCTTCAGTTCAAATCACAAAATGGTATGCTGTGAAACTGAATTAATTTGTGAGCTAGCACCACATAAATGACTGCTAGGTTGTTGTCGAAAATAATGGGATATGCTACATGTGACTCCAATTCCACACTATGGGCATTAATTACTACCAGTGTTTCGCACAACTCAGGAGCAAAAAAAAACTCCAACTCCACTTGAATTGCTAGTTGTAATGGAGCAAGGTTTCCTTTAATTGCAAAGTGCTAGTGACATTGAAAATGTAGTAAGGTTGACTATTTCTAGTAACACTAAAAATGTATTATTTTGATAGAAGTAGATATCAGTGAAAGTCTGTTTTTATAATTTGTTTTAGAGAGATACAGCACTGAAACAGGCCCTTTGGCCCACCAAGTCTGTGCCAACCAACAACCACCCATTTATACTAATCCTATATTAATCCCATATTCCCTACCACATCCCCACCATTCTCCTACCATCTACCTACACTAGGGGCAATTTACAATGGCCAATTTACCTATCAACCTGCAAGTCTTTGGCTGTGGGAGGAAACCAGAGCATCCAGTGGAAACCCACACAGTCACAGGGAGAACTTGCAAACTCCGCACAGGCAGTACCCAGAACTGAACCTGGGTCGCTGGAGCTGTGAGGCTGCAGTGCTAACCATTGCACCACATGTTGTAAAACAGCTGGAGATGGATAATGTTAATGTGTTGCAGCACAGCTGGGTCCTTTACCCCTTTTAAGAAAATCATTTGTGGGACATTTGTGGGATGGGAGCAGCACTGGCAAGACTGACATTTTTTGCCCATCTCCACATGCCATGAGAAGGTAATGGTGGACTTTCTTTTTGAATCACTGCTAGCAGTTCGATATAACTGAATGGCTTGCTAGGCTGAGACTGGAATCACCTACAGGCCAGAGCAGGTAAAGAAGACAGATTTCCTTCCCTGAAGGACATTAATGACTCTGTTCGGCTTTTACAACAATCCAGTAGATTCATAGAATCATATAATATCATAGAATGGTTACGGCATAGAAGGATGCCATTTGCCCCCAGCCCCCACCTTGGTTTCTGTGTTGGCTGTCATTCATGCTTACTTTTACTTATACCATCATTTTATTTTTGGATTTTTTAAAACTGAATTCAAATTTTCAAACTGCCATGGTGGATTTTGAACTGATTGGGCTGAATTTTTGTTCCGGGGTTGGGAACCTGACACCCAGAACATTTCTAGGTCTGGAGGTGGGACCTGGACACCAAGGGCGATTTTAAAAGGCAAACAGCAGCCACGACTGGGCTTGCTGTTTCCTGAAGATATGGAGCAGGAGAGAGCTCCGAGGGCCACTGCAGGCATGGGCATGCATCCCCAGGCAGCACCACCATTTTCTGATAACAGATGCACTGGCAGAAAGTAGCGAAATCACCCCCAGAGAGACCAAGAGGGCATGGTTGGAGACAGCCATGGAGGTAAACAGCTGGGGACTGTCCAGAAGGATGTAGATCTAGTGCAGGAAGAGATTCAATGACCCAACGGCACCTGGATGATAGTTCACCAACTCTGTAAATACCAGCGTGCGTACGAGCTGACCTCACAGAATGTCCATATTCCCTTAATGAGACGGCAGCCACCTTCACATCTGAGGCACTATTTAGAACGGGATGTCACTGAGGGGCACATCAGCTTATGTGTATGTCTTGCTGGAAGAGATGAGTGAGGGCAGCCTACTCATGAATCATTTTCCCTTAATCCTGCAGGAGAAGTGAGCCCATAACGCTCAGGAAATGGCCAGAATGGGGGTGCTGTGACCTGACTGCATACTCTGACGCCAATGGAGGAGGCAGCACTGGAGATTGCCAGGGTTCCCACAAGTCAGTCAGTGGGGGATGGCAAGATAGGAGGTTGTCAACAACAGGGTCATCTGATTGCTTTATCTTAGGTGAACTGCTTGGAGGAGACTCCTGCCCAACGCATGCTGTGGCTCTTCAATTGTGATCATCTGAGAGGATGGTTGTGCTGGGGCGCTTTTGGAGTACGACGAGTTCTCATTTCCACTTTCTTGTGTTTCCCACAAGGCCAGTTGCAGAGCAGGACCAGATTGCACAAGCACAATCGTCACCACCATCCTTGGCAGGGGGAGACTAACCAGAACCAGCACCATCACAACTCACCTCGGCACCTTCCACCAGCACTGACACACTCACCTCGGTTGGACCACAGTGTAGTGTATAAAGGGGAGTACTGCGTGAACCTCACATCACATGTGAGCAGGAGTAGGAGGATGAGGCAGAGTTAACTGTGGGTAGTCCCCCTTGGAGGACGGAGGACAGACGCAGTGATGCTCTACTGGGTGAAGATGCTGGGCCTTAGGTGTCACAGACAAGGAGGGTTTTCCTCGAGAACCAGAGGCAGATTAGTTCCCATTTGTCAGAAACTCATTGACCTGAAACGTTAACTCTGATTCTCTCTCCACAGATGCTGCCAGATCTGCTGAGTATTTCCAGCACTTTCTGTTTTTTATTCCTGTTTATCAGTGTTCCCTGAGTCCTTGCAGAGCTATGGCCAAGCAATGGAGGAGTCCATGCAGCACATGTGCTCTGTCATGTGTTATAACCCAGGCGGGAGTAATGCACTGTCAATTCAGTCCCATTATTCCACAGGTCACAGCATATTGTCATGCAAGCCCCCACCTGCCAAGAATGAGACATATTAATTTCACCACATGGACATTAAATTTCAAATTGTTGCGGGAAGAAGAGAAGGCTGGTTACAAGGACTGCCAGACCTTGGCTGGAAAAAAGCATTTACATACTAACAGACATTGAAGGCAGGGAAGAGCATTCCATTCTCTGCTAAGGTGATACAATACACAGAGCCAAGTCATGGTCAGACCAGTTAGTCACATGACTAACCTGCTTGGCAACCTGGGGGTTTCTGAATTTGAACTGAGAGCCTGCAGAAAGCAGAATGCTCCTGGACTGAGAATATCTCTCTCCTGTCTGCTCCCATCTCTTTCTCACAAGCCTCTGAATCCACTGAAGACACATGAACCCCAAGAGAAAAAAGTCTCCTACAGCGAACAATGTTTAAGAAGAATACTGGGCCCCAACAAAAAGCAAGACCGACCTACAATCAAGGACTCTGCAGTGAGCTCGAAGAACAACAACTCTTCAGATATTGCCTCAAACCTTTCCATTTTATTTTTCTTCTGCTCTTTTCTGTCTCTATTTGCATGTATCAATCACGTATGCATGCTAGTGTAGGGCACGGCGTGTATCCATAGGCATTAACCAAATTAGAGTTTAAATTTAAGTTAAATAAATTTCTAAATTTCTTCTTTAAACCTGAGAAAGCCTGTATGTGCTGGTTTCTTTGCCTTATAATTGGAAAGCGGTGAACAAGGACTCACCAAGGTGTGTTTAAAATTAAACCCTGTTACAGTAAGACCAGGTGAAGGCTGAAAGGGAACCATAGACCTCTTTCTCAACTGGTCATAACAATATTATTAAAGTTTCCCACCTACCGGAAATTAGCCAAATTAAACTCTTTATGAACCCCCAGAATAAAACACACAAAACCAGGCATATTTAAACAACAGCAAATTAACTATTTATCAATAAACTAAATCTTAAACAATATTGAGATAAATCTATATCTGAAAAGACTTTATAACTTCTTATTCCTCCTAACCCTCGTGCGCACACACATACATTCAAAAACCAACGGTTAACTGGTCTACATACGAACATACAAATTAGGAGCAGCAGTAGACCACTCGGCCCCTCGAGCCTGCTCCATCATTCAATAAGTTCATGGCTGAACTGACTTCTTCACATTACCACCTACCCCTGATAACCTTTCACTCCCTTGCTTATCAAGAATCTATCCACCTCTGCCTTAAATATATTCAAATACTTTGCTTCCACCGCCTTTTGAGGAAGAGAGTTCAAAAGACTCACGACCCTCTGAGAGAAAAAATTTCTCCTCATCTCCGTCTCAAATGGGCGACCCCTTATTTTTAAACAGTGATCCCTAGTTCTAGATTCTCCCACAAGAGGAAACGTCCACCCTGTCAAGACCCCTCAGGATCTTATATGTTTCAATCAAGTCACCTCTTACTCTTCTAAATTCCAGCGGATACAAGTTTAGCCCATCCAATCTTTCCTTGTAAGATAGCCCGCTCATTCCAGGTATCAGTCTAGTAAACCTTCTTTGAAGTGCTTCCAACGCTTTTACATCCTTCCTTAAATAAGGAGACCAATACTGTACATAGTACTCTAGATGTGATCTCACCAATGCCCTGTATAGCTGAAACATAACCTCCCTACTTCTGTATTCAATTCCCCTCGCAATAAACACTAACATTCTATTAGCTTTCCTAATTACGTGCTGTACCTGCATACTAACGTTTTGCGATTCATACACTCGGACACCCAGATCCCTCTGCATCTCAGAGCTCTGCAATCTCTCACCATTTAGATAATATGCTTTTTTATTCTTCCTGCCAAAGTGGATAATTTCACACTTTCCCATATTATACTCCATTTGCCAGGTCTTTGCCCATGCACTTAACCTATCTATATCCCTTTGTAGCCTCCTTATGTCCTCTTAACAACCTATTTTTCTACCTATCTTTGTGTCATCAGCAAATTTAGCAACCACTTTGTAAAAAGTTGAGGCCCCAGCACAGTTCCCTGTGGGAAACCACTCATTACATCTTGCCAACCAGAAAATGACCCATTTATGCTGACTCTCAGTTTTCTGTTAGCTAGCCAATCTTATATCTATGCCAATATGTTATCCCCTACACCATGAGCTTTTATTTTTTGCAATAACCTTCAATGTGGCACCTTCTATAATGCCTTCTGGAAATCTATGTGCAATGCAGTCACCGGTTGCCCTTTATCTACAGCACTTGTAACTCCCTCAAGAACTCCAGCTGCAGCTCCTGGAAGCTTGGGTTTCAGAGCTGGAACGGCGGCTGGAAACACTGTGGAGCATCCACGAGTCTGAGAGCATTATGGATAGCACATATAGAGAGGTGGTCACACCACAGCTGAAGGGACTTGAGGAAGGAAGGGAATGGGTGATGACCAGGCAGTCCAGAAGAAACAGGCAGGTAGTTCAGGAGTCCCCTGGGGTCCCACTTGCAAATCGGTATTCCATTTTGGAGGCTGATGAGGCTGGTTCCTCCAAGGAGTGCGGACAGAGCGAAGCTTCTGGCACCACAAGCAGCCTGTCTGTACAGGAAGGGGGAAAGAGAGGAAGAGCAATAGTAATAGGGGATTCTATAGTCAGGGGAACAGATAGGCGCTACTGTGGCCGTCAACCTGACTCCAGGATGGTGTGTTGCCTCCCTGGTGCCAGGGTCCGGGATGTCACTGAACGGCTGCAGGGCATCCTGAATGAGGAGGGTGATGAGGCAGAGGTCATGGTACATGCTGGTACCAGTGACATAGGTAGAAAGAGGGATGAGGTCTTGCAAAAAGACTAAAAAGCAGGACCTCTCGGGTTGTAATCTCTGGATTACTCCCAGTGCCACGTGCTAGCGAGTATAGAAATAGGAGAATAGCACAGATGAATGCGTGGCTTAAGAGTTGGTGCAGGAGGGAGGGTTTTAGATTCCTGGACCACTGGGACCATTTCTGGAGAAGGTGGGACCTGTACAAGCAGGACGGTCTACATCTGAACCAGATGGGGACTAACATCCTTGCTGGCGGGTTTGCTAGTGCTGTTGGGAAGAGTTTAAACTAATTTGGCAGGGGGAGGGGATGCAGACTCCTAGCAGAATAGGAACACAGCTAAACACAGGAAAGCGAACAAGTCAGAGGGAATACAGCGGAAGTAAGTTTCAAGGGAGTAAGACCCGGATGGAAGGCCTCTACTTTAATGCCAGGAGTATTGCAGGTAAAACGGATGAGTTAAGGGCAAAGATTGACACGTGGAATTGTGATATAGTAGCTATCACGGAGACATGGTTGAGGAAGGGGCAGGATTGGCAGCTCAATATCCTGGAATATAGAATCTTCAGGCGAGACAGAGGAGGGGGTAAAAGAGGAGGGGGCATTGCAATATTAGTTAAGGAGTCAGTTACTGCAGTAATGAGAGATGATATCTTGGAGGGGGCATCAAATGAAGCTTTATGGTTAGAGTTTAGGAAGAAAAAAGGGACAGCCACATTGCTAGGTGTTTATTATAGACCCCCAGATAATCAGCGGAAAATTGAGGAGCAAATATTTGCGCAATTTGCAGAGGTGTGTAAAAATAATAATAGGGTAATTATATTAGGTTATTTCAACTTTCCCAACATTAATTGGGATAGTCATCCTGTTAAGGGCTTAGATGGAGTGGAGTTCTTAAAATGTATACAGGAGAACTTTTTAGCTCAATATGTAGAGGATCCAACAAGGAAGGGTGCAGTGCTGGACCTAATTCTGGGGAATGAAGCCGGACAGGTGGTTGATGTGTTGGTGGGAGAGCATTTTGGTGATAGCGACCATAACATGGTACAATTTAAGCTTCTTATGGAGAAAGAAATAGACAAGTTGCAAAAGAAAGTTTTAGATTGGGAGAGAGCAAATTTTAGTAAAATAAGTCAAGGTAGACTGGAAAGAGTTACTTGTAGGGAAATCTACAGAAGAGCAGTTGGGGGGAGGGGGAGGGGGGAGGGTGCCATTCGAAAAGGAAATGGGGAGGGTACAGTCCCAACATGTTCCCTCTAGGGTAATAGTTAGGAGCAACAAGCCCAGAGAACCATGGATGACCAGAACCATTCAGGGTATGATGAGAAGGAAAAGGGCGGCACAGTGGCGCAGTGGTTAGCACCGCAGCCTCACAGCTCCAGCGACCCGGGTTCAATTCTAGGTACTGCCTGTGTGGAGTTTGCAAGTTCTCCCTGTGTCTGCGTGGGTTTTCGCCGGGTACTCCGGTTTCCTCCCACCACCAAAGACTTGCAGGTTGATAGGTAAATTGGCCATTATAAATTGCCCCTAGTATAGGTAGGTGGTAGGGGAATATAGGGACAGGTGGGGATGTGTTAGGAATATGGGATTAGTGTAGGATTAGTATAAATGGGTGGTTGATGGTCGGCACAGACTCGGTGGGCCGAAGGGCCTGTTTCAGTGCTGTATCTCTAAATAAAATAAAAATAAAAAAAAAATATAAAATAAATACAAGGAGAGAAAATCTATGGAAGCATCAGTGGAGTACAGAAAGTGTAGGATGGAGCTTAAGAAAGCAATTAGGAGAGCAAAGAGGGGATATGAGAAAGCGCTGGCTGGTAAAAGTAGGGAAAATCCCAAGATATTCTATAAGTATATCAATGGGAAGCGGATAACCAGGGAAAGAGTATGACCCATTAGGGACCAAGGGGGAAATTTGTGGGTGGAGCCAGAGGACATTGGTAGGGTGCTCAACGAATACTTCACATCTGTCTTCACCCAAGAGAATGAAGATGTATATATGGAACTTAGAGAGAGAGACTGTGAGATTCTTGAGCAAATTGTCATAGGGAGTGACAAGGTATTGGAGGTTTTGGAAGGCTTAAAAGTGGACAAATCTCCAGGTCCGGACGATTTGTGTCCCAAGATGCTGTGGGAGGCGAGGGTGGAGATTGCAGGGGCTCTGACCCTAATTTTTAATTCCTCTCTGGCCACGGGGGAGGTGCCAAAGGACTGGAGAACAGCTTATGTGGTCCCACTATTTAAGAAAGGTTGTAGAGATAAGCCAGGGAACTACAGACCAGTGAGTCTCACGACAGTGGTAGGGAAACTATTGGGGAAAATTCTGAAGGAGAGAATCTATCTCCACTTGGAGAGGCAAAATTTGATTAGGAATAGTCAGCATGGCTTTGTCAGAGGGAGGTCATGCCTAACAAATTTGATTGAATTTTTTGAGCATGTGACCAGGTGTGTAGATGAGGGTAGTGCAGTTGATGTAGTTTACATGGATTTCAGCAAAGCCTTTGACAAGGTCCCACATGGGAGACTTATCAAGAAAGCAAATGCACATGGGATACAATGTAACTTGATAAGGTGGATTCAAAATTGGCTTAGCTGTAGGAGACAGAGAGTGATGACAGACGGCTGTTTTAGTGACTGGAAGCCAGTGTCCAGTGGCGTACCACAGGGATCTGTGCTGGTTCCCCTATTGTTTGTCATTTATATAAGTGACATTGATGACTATGTGTGGGGTAGGATCAATAAGTTCGCGGATGACACAAAGATTGGCCGAGTGGTTAACAGCGAGGTGGAGTGTCTTGGGTTACAGGAAGATATAGACGGGATGGTCAAACGGGCAGAAAAGTGGCAGATGGAATTTAATGCTGAAAAGTGTGAGGTGATACACTTTGGAAGGAGTAATGTGACACGGAAATATTCAATGAATGGCCTGACACTGGGAAGTTCTGAGGAACAAAGGGACCTTGGCATGTTTGTCCATAGATCTCTGAAGGCAGAAGGGTAGGTTAATAAGGTGATGAAAAAGGCATATGGGGCACTTGCCTTTATCAATCGAGGCATAGATTACAAAAGCAGGGAGGTCATGTTGGAGTTGTACAGAACTTTGGTAAGGCCACAGCTGGAGTACTGTGTGCAATTCTGTTCGCCATATTATAGGAAGGATGTGATTGCATTGGAGGGGGTGCAGAGGCGGTTCACCAGGATGTTGCCTGGGATGGAACATTTAAGCTATGAAGAGAGGTTGGATAGGCTTGGGTTGTTTTCGCTGGAGCAGAGAAGACTGAGGGGTGACCTGATCGAGGTGTACAAGATTATGAGGGGCATGGACAGGGTGAATAGGTAGCAGCTGTTCCCCTTAGTTGAAGGGTCAGTTACGAGGGGTCACAGGTTTAAGGTGAGGGACGGGAGGTTTAAGGGGGATTTGAGGAAGAACTTTTACCCAGAGGGTGGTGATGGTCTGGAATGCCCTGCCTGGGAGGGTGGTAGAGGCAGGTTGCCTCACATCCTTTAAAAAGTACCTGGATGAGCACTTGGCACGTCATAACATTCAAGTGCTAGCAAATGGGATTAGGTAGACAGGTCAGGTGTTTTAATGCATTGGTGCAGACTCGATGGGCCGAAGGGCCTCTTCTGCATTGTATTATTCTGTGATATGTTACATTTAGTTCTTTCACCCAAGTCATTGATATATAATGTGAATAGCTGGGGCCCAAGCACTGATCCCTGTGGTACCCCACTAGTCATCCTTCAGTGCCTATATATAATAAAAGCAAAATACTGCAGATGCTGGAAATCTGAAATAAAATCAAAACACTCAGCAGGTCTGGCAGCATCTGTGGAGAGAGAAGCAGAGTTAACGTTTCAGGTCAGTGACCCCATCCTTCACTGCCTGGTCACTGGCCACCTCTTGAGCAAACCCTATCTCCACCTCTGCATCATCTTCTTCCTCCTCCCAATCCTCCTTCGAGGTGGAGTGGCGTTAAAAGTCCTCCTCCTCATCTATCACCAGACCTCTTTATACTGTCATATTGTTCAGGGCACACCGGACAACGGTGATACGAGACACTCTACCTGGCTCTTATTGGAGGACTGGCCAAGGCAAAGGAAGGACATCTTCAAGGTGCCAATGGTCTGTTTAATGCCGGTCGTGTTTGTAGATGGCTCTGGTTTTATCTCCTCTCCCCATCCGTGTCTGGGTACCGGACAAGTGTGAGGAGCCATCACTTTCGGGGATAACCCTTATCTCCCAGCAGCGATCCATCAAGTCTGAATGTAGGCCTGAAGAGGTGCGAAACCTGGCATTCTCGAAGGATAAAGGAGTCATGACAGCTGCCCAGGAATCAAGAGCAGACCTGCAAGATTCACTTCCTGTGTTCACAAACCAGCTGGACGTTCAATGAGTGGTAGCCCTTTCTGTTGAGGATTCTGACTGGCTGGTCTGTCAGTGCCTTGATGACTACGTGACAGCAATCGATGACCCCCTGGACCTAAGGGAATCCATCAATGACGGCAAAGCCCAATGCCCTCTGTGCTTGTGTAGGCTCATCTGTGTCAAAGTGGATGTAGTACCCTGCCCCCTGGACTATGCCATCCATGACCTGCCTGATGGCATGATGAGCTGCTGACTGCGAGATGTCACCGAGGTCCGCAGCTGATCTCTGGAATTATGCAGTTGCATAGAAATTAAGGGCGATGGTGACCTTGATGGCTGCAGGGAAGGGCTTGACACAGGGGCCACGAGGCCTCAGGTCATTGTGGATCAGAGTTCTGCCTGGATAGGTGTAGCCTCCTACGGCACTGGTGCTCTATCATTGGCAAGAAGCTGACTCTTGGGCGGTAAACCTGATATCTTCGGTAGTGGCTTCTTCCCCTTGCAGCCCCCACTGTGCTCCTCTGGCCTCCTGCTGTCCAGGAAATTGCATCTGCTGAAGCTCATCCTGGCTGCTCTGTCCAATGTCCAAGTAGTCTGTTCCATCTGCCCTCCCTCAGTTGGTACATGTTCACTTACTAGACCTTCCCCTGCCAACCCCAGCTGCCTGAGTGATGCCAGCAGCATAACACTCATCACTGCCAAATGCAAGTCTTTCAGCTCCAGCAATGGCTACTATGTGGCACTTTTTAAGCAGCTGAGCTTTATTCTGGGCTTCTAGAATATGTTAGGCAGCCTTACCAATAGCCATCATGGCCCCCTGTAGTATTCATTATTACTACACCCTGCTGTGCACTCCCATTCTAAATTACAAACTGCTCCTGAAAAGCCTTTCAATCAGCTCCTCAATGAGTTCAACAGCCAATTAACTGGGGGCATCTGTACTTCCCATTCCCTCCCTCTAAAAAGTGCTTCGTGTTCTGGAGGTGGCGAGAGCCAGTGTCAACCTCCGAGATCACAATTTTTCAATCACGCATTAGCTGCAAGCTCCCCTCCAATCCACACACCATCCTGACTTGGAACTATATCGCCGTTCCTTCACTGGGTCAAAATCCTGGAACCCCTTCCTAACAGCACTGTGGGAGTACCTACACCCCACATGGACTGCAGTGGTTCAAAAAGACAGCTCACCACCACTTTCTCAAGGGCAATTAGGGATGGCCAATAAATGCTGGTTTACCCAGCGACATCCACATCTCACGAACGAATAAAAAAAACTCACTCCCACACCCACTGGGTTTTGTAAATCTAGCTCATGTTCTCTGGATTATTACCCATTAGTCACTCAGAGTAGCTTTTGACAATAAGCAATGTCACAGGAGCCCCACTAATGTTAAAATAAATATTTTGTGTTATATCTTTTTATTAATCCTTTTCCATAATAAAGCATGATTTTAGCCAATCTGTAGCAATCAAGAATATAGAGGCCTAATTGTGGGATTAATCTCTCTATGCAGATCAAAAACTACGGTTTGAAAAAAAAAGACCAATTCAAACCAAAATGATCCAAACTGAGAAAAGTCCAAGCAATTGCATACCAACATTGAAATTGAAGGAATTGGACACGTCATATTTTTATTTCAGTTTGGCTGTCATCCCAGAGGAGCATTGCTGTCTCCGTTCAGCTGGCAGTTTGACTCAGTTGGTAGAGCACTTACCTCATTATTAGAGGCTGTGGATTCAAGTCTTACTCCTGGCTGACTCTCAATAATGAAGTACTGAGAGAATGCTGCACTGTTGGAAGTGCTGTATTCTGAATACGATGTTAAATTGCAATTCTGTCTATTGTATGTACTGAATGTAAAAGATCCCATGGTGCTACTGGAAGAGCAGCAGACAGTTTTCCTGGTGTCCTGCCCAATATTGATTCCTCAACCAACGCCACCATAACAGATTAACTGGCAAGTTAACTGATTTGCTGGTTGTGGGACCTTGCGGTGCATTGATTGGCTGTTGTTCATGCTTACATAACAATAGTGCATGCACTTCAAAAAATATGACGTAATTTGAGAATATGGGAGCTGTTTTATAAAAGCAAGTTCTTTCTTTTTTCTGCTCTTTATTTCACAAGATCCAGGTGGGAATAATTTATAGTTTAATTTTGCAATGACGTTTTGAAAGCACCTAGATAGTACTTTAATTGCATATATATTTAAGAATATATAAATCTGCAATCTGTTTGTTGATGAAAGAATTTTATATCTTGACATTTCAAATTAAAATATACACAATTGAAAGCTTTGTTAACTGATCGCATTGTTATTCTTCTTCTGCCATGGCAACCAAAATAATCGTGATCTAAAAGGCCAAAAAGAAATTCAGTCTGCAAGGCAGTGTTCTTCAAAAACACTTCAAAAGTTAAGGGTTTTGTTTCCATAGACATATGTGTTGAGACATACTGTTCATGGACAATTTAAATCTTTGAAAAGTGAACAGCCTGTGGAGAAAGCTATCATCTTGTGATATACATGAATTGTATTCCTTTGCAGCATCAAGGTTTTGTCAGCAACACAGGAAAATTTCCCACTGACTTGCAAAGGTTTGTATCATTTGAATATCTATGGTCAGTTTCATCATTATTTTGCAGAGGAATAATTTCCAATCTGTGCTTCTAATTAATATTTTACAATCTTGAAACGAATTTGGAAACTTGCATTTTTAAGCTAACATTCCGATGTGCATCTTGGAGAAAAGATTGATGTGAGTAGTGAGAGATGGAATGTCAGGAAAAAGTGCAAATGGATTCAGCATCTATGTTTAGTGCTGTCCGAGAACCCAACCCCATCAACAGCCAGAGTAAACCCAAGCAAAACATGAGAAAAAATAAAGTTTAATTTAATAAATCTTTGTAAAAGGTGATTAACAAGGAACTCATAGAGGATTACACAACTGTGAAGGCAATATAGTACTTTTTAAACTCCAGTTCATGCCATAGGTTAATCAAGATAATGAAGGTGAAATGTGATTAGCAGGAGAGCAGTGACTACTACAGGTGTTTTCCCACAAAGACAATATGCCATTCAATATGAAATATTCGACCATTTGTATCTTTGTACATCGTGCTGACATTTTGGAAAGGAACAGAACTATCCTGAACTCTGACTGGTCCAAGTTTGGGAATTTATGGGGAAATAGGACAATTTAAATTTTCAGATCAGTTGAGACCTCCCAAGCAATTACTGGTGTGTGCATAATCCACTAACATTTGCAACTAAATTCATGATCAAGTACTCTACTCACATTAAATGTTATTACATATCGCCCAAGGATTCTGCCAGTCTTCCTTCCAATGACTTTGAATAACCAGTCAGTGTGATCCTAACCTGAAGAAACTTTCCAAAGATCTGACATCCCATCTATTCTTCACTTTTTTAAATAAAATAAAAACATCTGGTCAAGAGTTGTGACATATGAGGAATACACACTAATTCACATGGATGACAATTACATGACATTATGAAAGCCAGATGAGTTAGAATTTTGAGTATGTTACTGTGTTTCCCAATCATAATGGCAGGTGCTGGGAAAGTAATAGCAGTCTGTGGCTTTACTTACAGGAACATTAATGTCCATATCATCCACATTCTAATGGAGGATGCATCCTATGGCAGGTAGTTGACTGGAGGTATCCAGACAATTTCTGATTGGTGCAACCAAGTGGCTTCATAATTTTGGAGTTTCTGTATTATGCCAAGTAATTTAGTTGCAGCAATGATAGGTAACTTCATGATAATATTGGTCATTTGTAAGTTTCCTGGTAGTCTAATGTATGTTAGAAATTAGAAATATGCTTCAAATAAACATATATTTAGTAGTCAGCCTGAAATAGGTAAAGGAATAGGTTAGTGCTGTAAGTTTAATTTTACTGGAAACTGCTTAAAGTTTCAGTTCCCTAGAAACAAAGCTAGTGGAATGATTATTCATAGGTGATGACAGCTGTACCTAGCCTGGAAAGGGGCCATGGGAAGATGACTGATGACCTTCTGGCAGATTTGCTCCCATTTAGTCCCTAGTAGGGACAAAGCTGTCGGTGCTGATTGACCATGCCATAATTGTACAATTATCTAATTCACCTAACACAATTAGAAGTAGCAGTAAACATAAGGTCAAATTCGAACCAAAATGCTGAAACAAATCAAATTCGCAACAATAAGTAGATGCTAAGAGGAACTCTAAACACAGTGGTAAACATGGGTGTATGAAAGACAGATATTGGATAGTTAATAAGGCAGGATCCTGACTAATAAATGCAAATCATGGTTCCTTGATATACTTGGTGCCCTGATGGAATTTTAACTCACTTTTGATTGGCAGTGCCCGCGTTGATCAAGCCATGAGGTGAACCTGTTGGGAAGCCAATGATGCCCTCTAAATAAGCAAAACAAAATTTTCCATAGTGGTGCCTGGAGGCATGTTCCTCTGGGTTGCTCAAGGCGGCCCCTGCTTCCCACAACGCCAGCCCACCCCCCCCACCCGAACCCAAAACTGGAGTTCCTCGGAGAACCCCATTCACTTTATGGACTTACTTTGTTGTCGGTAACTTTCATTGGCAAGTAGCCAATCTGCCAATCTGCATCTTTTCCTGCCAGTCAGTTGCTGCTTTCGCTGCTGACTGATGGCAGTTAGCATTTGCTGGTCTTCTGAAGCATACTCCCGCAAGGCATTGCCATCCCCTGCTGCCAGCTTGCTCCCATCGACCCAATACCCCCACCACCACCCCACCCCCACCCCCCCCACCAGAAGTTAAGATCAGCCCTATAAATGTTGCTAAATACTATACTGAACAATTCAACACCTTTAAAGGTGATTTAGATACTATCAAAATGAAAAATAAAAATAACTTTAACTGCGGTATTATTTGAAGAAGAGCTCTGGGTGGTTTTCAAAGCTTGTACATATTCACTACTCCAGGATATTAATCGAACAAAATATAGGCCACCCTTACTTGTATTTCCATGAAGTAACATTGTTGCTTCTGTACTACAGTGTCAAAATGATTGATGTTTGTCCATGTAATTCACTGCTCAACCCTGACTAGCACCAAAGAGTTCTGAGTATGAAACAGTATGTGGTCAAACTGCATGACAGGACACACTTTACCAGATTAATGGAACCATATTGACCTGTAACTATTAGTAGTTTCAATTTATTTTAATCCAGATGATATCAGATCATTTTTTTGGAGAATTGTACAGACTAACAGGGTAACAAAATATGATTTCAGCACAATAGATCACCTAATTTTGGGCTGAACCTAAGTTAAGGAATTGGTTATTATTCATTTCCCTCTTGACATAGTTATCAATGCTACAGTTCTTTTGGCAAGAATAAGTTCAATTGTTTCACATCTATATCATTGACAAATAATAATAGAAATTTGTGGTGTTTGCAAGGGAAAGATTAGGCTACTCGTCATTGTTAAGTGTAATATGTGGGCACCCTGCTCTGCAGTGCAAGCTTTCATAGGCCCTGGTCATAAAAACGTAGAAAATAGGAGCAGGAGTAGGCCATTCGGCCCTTCGAGCCTGCTCCGCCATTCATTATGATCATGGCTGATCATCCAACTCAATAACCTGTTCCCGCTTTTGCCCCATACTCTTTGATCCCTTTAAACCCAAGAGCTATACTAACTCCTTCTTGAAAACATACAATGTTTTGGCCTCAACTACTTTCTGTGGCAGCGAATTCCACAGGTTCACCACTCTCTGGGTGAGGAGATTTCTCCTCAAATCGGTCCTGAAAGGTTTACCCCGTATCTTTAGACTATGACCCCTGGTTCTGGATTCCCCACCATCGGGAAAATCCTTCCTGCATCGACCCTGTCAAGTCCTGTTTGAATTTTATAGGTTTCTATGAGATCCTCCCTCACTGTTCTGAACCCTAGCGAATATAATCCTAACTGACTCAAACTCTCCTCATACGTCAGTCCCGCCATCCCAGGAATCAGTCTGGTAAACCTTCGCTGCACTCCCTCTATAGCAAGAACATCCTTCCTCAGATAAGGAGACCAAAACTGCACACAATATTCCAGGTGTGGCCTCACCAAGGCCCTGTATAATTGCAGCAAGCCATCCCTGCTCCTGTACTCGAATCCTCTCACTATGAAGGCCAACATACCATTTGCCTTTTTTACTGCCTGTTTCACCTGCATGCTTACCTGGTGACAGGTGTACGAGAACACCCAGATCTCGTTGCATATTTCCCTCTCTCAGTTTATACCCATTCAGATAATAATCTACCTTCCTGTTTTTGCTACCAAAGTGGACAACTTCACATTTATCCACATTATACTGCATCTGCCATGCATTAGCCCACTCACTCAACTTGTTCAAATCACTCTGAGGCCTCTCTGCATCCTCCTCACAACTCACCCTCCCACCCAGTTTTGTGTCATTTGCAAATTTGGAGATATTACATTATTACATTCGTCTAAATCATTAATGTATATTGTGAATAGCTGGGGTCCTAGAACCAATCCCTGCGGTACCCCACTAGTCACTGCCTGCCATTCGGAAAAAGACCCATTTATCCCTACTCTTTGTTTCCTGTCTGCCAACCAATTTTCTATCCATCGCAATACACTATCCCCAATCCCATGCGCTTTAATTTTACACACTGATCTCTTATGTGGGACTTTGTCAAAAGCCATCTGAAAGTCCAAATAAACCATATCCACTGGCTCCCTCCCCCTCATCAACTCTACTAGTTACATCTTCGAAGAATTCTAGTAGATTTGTCAAGCATGATTTCCCTTTCGTAAATCCATGCTGACTCTGTCTGATTCTACCACTGTTCTCCAAGTGCTCTGCTATAAAATCTTTAATAACGGACTCTAGAATTTTCTAGAATGGTCAGCACCCATAATGATGTTCAGCAGCCTTACCTACAGATCTACTTATTCATTTTCCTGAGTGATTGGATATTTTAAACCCTCTACTTCCCAGGACAGCTCAGCTTCTGCATTGTTACACTGCTGAATTTGTCACCACCCGATAGGGATTTTCAAACATGGCTGCTCCTTTCCTGCCCATCAGACATAAATGCCAGTGGAAAGGAGGGCTCCAAGTCCCTGGAGGATCTCTCTTCTGTCCGATTCACTTAGAAAACATTGCATTTATATAGCAACGTTAAAACAGAAAAATGTCCCAAAGCACTACGCAGCGGTATAATCAAACAATGGACATTAAGCCAAGAAGTAGATAGCAGGAGGGGTGACTAAAAGTTTGGCCATAGAGTTGATTTTATGGCAGGCATTAATAGAGAACAGTGAGGTGGAAAAAGTGGAGCAAATTAGCAAGGAAATTTGGGAGTCGGAGTTTAAGTAGCCGAAGGGGCAACCATCAGTGGTGGAGTGAATGGAAAGGGGAATGTGTAAGAGGTCAGCATCAGAGGAATGGAGAGTTCAATGAGGGGCTTTTAGAGCTAATGTCAATAGAAATAAAAATCAGGAGAGATGTAACTGGATTTCTGATGCACTATTGCCTGTTTTACATAATCAGGCTATTCAAAATTCCCCTATGTGATGCAGGATTGAAATTAATGCTAAGTAGTTAAACAAGGAAGAATTAAATTAAAGAAATGAGCTTTGGAATTTTACATGGCAGCAGAGGCCCTGCTCACTGACTTAAAAGTCAGAGGTGAGCTTGCTCTGTCAGGCCTGAAAGCTATGCAGCAATTTTGCATGGCCCAGGCCTTTAATTGGCCTCAAGCGCGACTTCCGCCTCTCAGAGGCAGGAAGTCCCGCCTCCAAGAATTGCCAGCCAATCAGTGGGCTGGTAGCAGTTCAGTCCCAACAGTGCCACTGAAAACAGTGGCCATGCTGGGACTGCACTCAGGCAGAAGAGGACTGTGGACGTTGGCCTCCATAAAGGTAAATGGGGTTTCAGGCCTCACCAGGGACAATTGGCTGAGCCCCATTGAGGGGTGTGGGGGTCGTTCAGGAGGGTGAGGGGAGGTGCTCCATCGGAGGTGGCTTGTGCTGCTGGGAGGATCCTCTGTGGGGCACAGGTTGCCCGATCAGGAAGGTCCCCTCCCATCCCTCCCGGGCCCGCAAGGCAGCCACCTGGTATTACTGGGCAGCCTCCTCTGGTGCTGAAGTTCCCGGCTGCTGCTGGCGGTGGAAGGAGGCCCTTAAGTGTCAATTAAAATTCCGGCCTGGGTTACTTTTTAAACTATTAGATGTAAGGTGCACTTTTTGACAAGTAGCAAACTATCTGAAAGCTTTCCTTATTTCACAGAACATTATTCTTTTTAGTTGAAAAGAAGTCACACATGACAAAAATCATAAGAATCTTCTAGATTATGAAATGTTCCCTTTCCTGTTACTTCTGTCGGTCACACGGAAATTATCAATTTATCAGATGTTGTGAAGTGCATTTTTAGTTCAAAAGAATTGATTTTCCTTTTGAAAGTTGTTATTAATTCCAAATATTCAGAGATTTGCATTGTAGCATAAAACTTGTGAATGGTGAACATTTCATGTAGTTTTATTTATTTTTGCCCTTGAATTTATTTTTTTTAATGCAGAAAAATTAATGTTATATTTCTAGGCTAATGCCTTCTGGTTTACAAATTAGCATAGCATGCATTATATCAGGAACATTTGTATATGTTTTGTGATGGTTACACCTGATTTGTCCAATTTCCAGAATCATTTTGCTTCAGTATCTCAAGGAATCTTTCCACTCTCCTGTGTGTCTTTTTATGACAGTGTTATGCAAAAGCATGTAGGTATTCACGTTTTTTACCCATAACCATTGTCACTAAAGAGTTTGTCTGTTATTTCTCTTGACCATACAAGGCTGTATAAATTGGCAGAATTACAAACAAAACATAGGTTGAACCTCAGAATTTAACACAAACTTGGAATATGTTCATTTAAGGATTGCAGACCACCTGGATATTCATGGAATGGTAGCAGGTCCAATTCAAGGAGAAGGATATTGTAGAAGTATTTTCATTGTCACAAATTATCCTTGTCTATCAGAACATGTGAAAATCTTCTGTAGGTAGTTTCTGGTATCAATTCCTTAAAAAAAACACTTTTCATGGCTTTCTTTGTACAGACAATTATTATTAAAAAAAACATTGGTTATGCATCAGAGAATTACACAGTAACATAACCAAGAAATTGTCATCTCACTCTAACCTAGTTGCTGATTTGGAGGCACTTGAGCTGGAAAATTTGGGGGAGGTTGTGGGCAGTTTGTGATAGGTCCACAGTTACTGGGGACTGGATTGAGAATGCTTCTTAGTTTCCTGTAGGACCCTGACAGTGAGCTAGCTATGTGAAGAGCTTTTTTATTTCAGTAATCTGGGCTGCATTCAAATTCAGACCATGGAGATGACAGAGAATTGTCAGATCTGCCGTTAGAGCTGCATTTTGGGCATTGTACACAATTAACAAATGATCTCACTAGAAATCTAGATTTCCCATACCTGAACTCTCAAACCTTATGATCTTATGAATTTGAGCAAACACCATAGCCTGACACAGATGCTGTAGCCATAATGTACCTGATCTACACCAAATTGAATCCTAACCCTAATGCATTTTTATGTTATTGTTTCACATTCTGCAATATAAAGGCTTTTATTACTGAACATACCAATTAAAGAAGCAAATGGGTATTTACATGAATACTCTAATATATTCTAACAAGGGACAATTATCATAAGAACATAAGAAATACGACCAAGAGTAGCACCCCTCGAGCCTGCTCCACGATTCAATACGATAATAGCTGATCTTCAACCTCAACTTCACTGTTTGCCTGGCAGGCCTTCTCCTGTTGCTCTCCGAAAACAGAATGTTCCTCCTGGCTCTCACTGCCTCTAGTAGTGACCTCCAGGCTGAACCGTGGGACACCCCAGCACCCCACAACCTCACCACCATGACAGAATGCCATGCTATTGCTCTGAAAGCCTGTTCCCTCAGGGATGACACTCTCTGGCTGCATCCACTTTGAAGGCCAACAGGCGCCTTTAAAATGGGGCCCGCTACATTTGTATCCTGCCTCCTGATTATGCCTGCCATCCTTAATTGGATGGATATCGGAGAGACGACCCACTAATTGGTCGCCTCCCATAAAATGCTTACATGCATTGAACTCCGACCTCCAGCCAGGTTGGGACCCAGGAATTTTCCCAACGTCGGGGTGACGATTACCTCAGCAAAATCCAGCACCTTGTGTCCTCCTCGCAGGTTATTCGCCCATCTAGCTTTCTATCATCAGCAAACTTGGATACATTACATTCGATCCATTCATCTAAGTCACTAATATAGATTGTAACTAGCTGAAGCTCCAGCTCTGACCCTTGCGGCACTCCACTAGTAACAGCCTGCCAACTAGAAAATAACGCAATTATTCCTGCTCTTTTCTGTCTTTTAACCAATCCGCTATCCATGCTAATATCCTACCCCAACCCCATGAGCTTTTATCTCATATAACAACCTTTTGTGTGGCACCTTATCGAATGCCCTTTGAAAATTCGACTATACTACATCCACTGGTTCCCTTTTATCTACCTGGCTAGTTATATCCTCAAAAAACTCGAATAGATTTGTCAAGTACGATTTACCTTTCATAAAACCATGTTAACTTTGCCTACACATATAATGATCTTCTAAATGCCCTGTTACTGCTTCCTTAATAATAGATTCTAACATTTTCCCGACAACTGATGTCAGGGTAACTGGCCTGTATTTCCTTTTTCCCTCTCCTTCCTTTCTTGGATAGCAATGTCACATTTGCTGCCTTCCAATCCACTGGGACCATTCCAGAATCTAGGGAATTTTGGCAGATCACAACTAATGCATCCACTATCTCTGCAGCCACCTCTTTTAGAACCATAAGATACAGGGCATCACATTGAGGGGATTTGTCAACTTTCAGTCCGATTAATTTCTACAGAAAGTTTCTTTACTATTATTAATTATTTTAAGTTCCTCACTCTCATTAGACCCCTGATTCCCAACTATTTCTGGGCGTTTTTTGTGTCTTCTACTGTGAAGACGGAGACAAAATTTGTTTAACGTGTCTGTCATTTCCTTATTATCATACTGATAGTGAACAGAAAAATGTTAATTTCTCTTTAATAGTCACCAGAATATTATTTCATACTGTATCATTTAATATATAATTTAATAAATAGTTACCAGTATACTATTAAATATAATATTCATCAACAGATCTTCTGCCCATTTTAAAGTTTCCTCACAGAAGTAAACTAGCATTCATGAGAGACAGTTGCTTTTCCTGTGCAAGTCAGCATGCAAAGCCAACTGCTTCATGATGCATATAAAGTCATTGTACACAAATGGAGAGAAGACTGTTGTTAGAAAGGAACTCACAAAAATCAGCTGAACGTAAAACAATGTTTATTACATTATTTGTTTTGAAAGATTAAAATGATTTAACCATGTGGGAGTTGTGTCGATTAAGGTTGCAGTGAATGATTCAGTAGGTAATATGCAGCAATAGGAGACATAAAGCACACGGTGAGATCTGAATGCTTAGTAACTCAAAACCCCTGTTGCTAAATAAAAGCTACATTGTCAAGGGCAATTAGGGATGGGCACTGGTCAGTGATGCCCACATGACATGAGAGAATTTAAAAAATGTTATGGCAACATAGCAGAAGAAAGTCTGTGGAAATTCAGAGCAAATACTTTTTCTAAGAATGGTCCCACCTGAACCTTGTTCTTTTCATGTGAAATAACAACACATATATTTTAACAGCACAGCTAAAGTGCAATACAGGCCTGCAGTAAGCATGGTCTTTCCATTATAGTGCATAATTTTCTGTCCAATTCTGCTCTGTGAGTTTTCTTTCCTCTTTTTTGTATCCTTCTGATCAAGGTACTCTAAAATTGTAGCGGTGAACATAATATATCTAAGATTGGAGGACAAAGACTGAGAGTTCGATTTTGAGGTGAGAGTACCAGTCCTTTAAAAAAACACACTTTATGGGGCTAAACATCTGTTTGAGGCCTCCAGGATTACTGTGCCAGCATCTTATTCTAATGAAAAATAATGGATACCAAAAGAAGTAATTTCATCAAGTCACTCAAATGGGGAAAAGGGGATTTGCACATGGAGGCAGAGAGCATAGCTGAGGTATTAAATGAATACTTTGCATTGGTCTTTACCAAGGAAGAAAGTGCAACCCAGGCAATGGTGAAAGAGGAGGTAATTTAGACACTAGAAGTGTTTAAAATTGATAAGGAAGAGATGTTGGATAGGCTGTCTGTACTTAAAGTGGATAAGACATCAGGACCAGATGAAATGCATCCAGGGATACTGAGGGAAGTGAGAGTGGAAATTGCAGAGGCACTAGCCGTAATTTTTCAGCCTTTCTTAGACTTGGGGGTGATGCCAGAAGACTGGAGAATTGCGAACGTTACACCCTTGTTCAAAAAAGGGTGTAAAGATAAGCCTAGCAACTACAGGCCAGTCAGTTTAACTTCAGTGGCAGGGAAACCTCTAGAAAGATTAATTGGGGGAAAAATTAATTGTCACATGGACAAATGCAAGTTAATTAAAGAAAGCTTGCATGGATTCCTTAAGGGAAAATCATGTTTAACGAACTTGCTGGAGTTTTTTGAAGAGGTAACAGAGAGGGTTGATGAGGGTAATGCAGTTGATGTGGTATACATGGACTACTAAAAGGTGTTTGATACAGTGTCACACAACAGACTTGTGAGCAAACTTATAGTTCATAGAATAACTGGGACAGTAGCAACATGGATACTGAATTGGCTGAGTGACAGATAACAAAGAGTAGTGGTTAATGGATGTTTTTCAGGCTGGAGGAAAGTTTGTAGTGGAATTCCCCAGGGGTCAGTGTTGGGACCCTTGTTTTTCCTGATATATATTAATAAGAACATAAGAACTAGGAGCAGAAGTAGGCAATTCAGCCCCTTGAGCCTGCTCTGCCATTCAATATGATCATGGCTGATCTCATCTCGACCTCAATTCCACTTTCCTTCCCATTCTCCATAACCCTTCAACCCTTTACTAATTAAAAATCTGTCTATCTCCTCCTTAAATTTACTCAATGTCCCGGCATCCACCACACTCTGGGGTAGTGAATGACCTAGACCTTGGTGTACAGGGCACAATTTCAAAGTTTGCGGATGATACGACAATTAGAAGCATTGTGAGCTATGAGGAAGATAGTGTAGAACTGCAAAAGGAAATAGAATCATGTCTGTGCCAGCTGAAAAACGATCCACACATTCTAATCCCACCTTCCAGCATTTGGTCCGTAGCCCTGCAGATTACAGCACTTGAGGTGCATATCCAGACTCCTTTTGAATGAATTGAGGGTTTTTGCCTCAACTACCCTTTCAGGCAGTGAGGTCCAGACCCCTAGCACCCTCTGGGTGAAAATATTTTTCCTCATCTCCCCTCTAATCTTTCCACCAATCACTGCAAATCTATGCCCCCTAGCCACTGACCTCTCTGCTATGGTAAATAGGCCCTTCACCTCCACTCTATCCAGGCCCCCCAAAATTTTGTACATTTCAATCAGATCTCCCCTCAGCCTTCTCTGTTCCAAGGAGAACAACCCCAGCCTATCCAATCTTTCCTCAAAGCAGCATTTTGGTGGAATGGGCGGACAGGTGGCAGATGAAGTTCAATGTGAAGTGATGCATTTTGGTAGGAAGGACATGGAGAGACAATATAAAATAAAGGTTACAATTCTAAACGGGGTGCAGGAACAGAGGGACTTGGGTGTATATGTGGATAAGTCATTGAAGGTGGCAGGACAGGTTGAGAAAGTGGTTAATAAAGCATACAGTATCCTGGGCTTTATTAATAGGGGCAAGAGCAAGGAGGTTATGTTGAACTTGTACAAAACATTAGCTCGGCCTCAGCTGGAGTATTGCATCCAGTTCTGGGTGCCACACTTTAGGAAAACTATGAAGGCATTACAGAGGGTGCAGAAAAGATTCATGAGAATGATTCCAGGGATTAGGAACTTCAGTTATGAAGATAGATTGGAGAAGTTGGGACTGTTTTCCTTCCAGTCAGAAACAGGGGAATTTATTATGGGGGATAAAGAAATGGCTGACCAACTAACTGCATACTTTGGTTCTGTCTTCACAAAGGAGGACACAAATATTATACCAGAAATGCTGGGGAACACAGGGCTTAGTGAGAGAGAGGCACTGAAAGAAATCAGTATTAGTGGAGAAATGGTGTTGGGGAAATTGATGGGATTGAAGGCCGATAAATCCCCAGGGCCTGATGGTATGCATCCCAGAGTACTTAAGGAAGTGACCCTAGAAATAGTGGATGCATTGGTGGTCATCTTCCAAGATTCTATAGACTCTGGAACAATTCCTACAGATTGGAGGGTAGCTAATGTAACCCCACTATTCAAAAAGGGAGGTAGAGAGAAAGCAGGGAATTATAGACCAGTCAGCCTGACGTCGGTAGTGGGGAAAATTCTAGGGTCCATTATCAAAGATTTTATAGCAGAGCACTTAGAGAATAGTGGTAGAATCGGGCAGAGTCAGCATTGATTTACGAAAGGGAAATCATGCTTGACAAATCTACTAGCATTCTTCGAAGTTGTAACTAGTAGAGTTGATGAGGGGGAGCCAATGGATGTGGTTTATTTGGAGTTTCAGAAGGCTTTCGACAAAGTCCCACATAAGAGATTAGCATGTAAAATTAAAGCGCATGGGATTGGGGTTAGTGTATTTCGATGGATAGAAAATTGGTTGGCGGACAGGAAACAAAGAGTAGGGATAAATGGGTCTTTTTCCGAATGGCAGGCAGTGACTAGTGGGGTACAGCAGGGATCAGTGCTAGGACCCCAGCTATTCACAATATAACTTAATGATTTAGATGAGGGAACTAAATGTAATATCTCCAAATTTGCAGATGACACAAAACTGGGTGGGAGGATGAGTTGTGAGGAGGATGCAGAGAGGCTTCAGGATGATTTGGACTAGTTGAGTGAGTGGGGAAATGCATGGCAGATACAGTATAATGTGGATAAATGTGAGGTTATCCACTTTGGTAACAAAAACAGGAAGGCAGATTATTATCTGAATGGCTATAAACTGAGAGAGAGGAATAGGCAGCGAGCCCTGGGTGTTCTTGTACACCAGTCGCTGAAGGTAAGCATGCAGGTGCAACAGGCGGTAAAAAAGGCAAATGGTATGTTGGCCTTCATAGCGAGAGGATTCGAGTACAGAAGCAGGGATGTCTTGCTGCAATTATACAGGGCCTTGGTGAGGCCACACCTGGAATATTGTGTACAGTTTTGGTCTCCTTATCTGAGGAAGGCTGTTCTTACTATAGAGGGAGTGCAGCGAAGGTTTACCAGACTGATTCCTGGAATGGTGGGACTGATGTATGAGCAGAGATTGAGTCGGTTAGGATTATATTCGCTGGAGTTCAGAAGAGTGAGGGGGGATCTCAAAGAAACCTATAAAATTCAAACAGGACTTGACAGGGTAGATGCAGGAAGGATGTTCCCGATGGTGGGGGAGTCCGGAGCCAGGGGTCATAGACTAAGGATAGGGGATAAACCTTTCAGGATTGAGATGAGGAGAAATTTCTAGACCCAGAGAGTGGTGAGCCTGTGGAATTCGCTACCACAGAAAGCAGTTGAGGCCAAAACATTGTATGTTTTCAAGAAGGAGTTAGATATAGCATTTGTGTCTAAACGGATCAAAGAGTATGTGGCGAAACCAGGAACAGGTTACTGAGTTGGATGATCAGCCATGATCATAATGAATGGCGGAGCAGCCTCGAAGGGCCAAATGGCCTACTCCTGCTCCTATTTTCTATGTTTCTATGGAGAAGAGAAGCCTGAGAGGAGATTTGATAGAGGTATTCAAAATCACAAGGGGTCTGGACAGAGTAGATAGGGAGAAACTGTTACCCCTCGTAAAAGGATCGAGAACGAGAGGGCACAGATTTAAAGGAATTGTTAGAAGAAGCGAAAGCAACATGAGGAAAAGTTTTTTCACACAGAGAGTGGTTAAGGTCTGGAATGCACTGTCTGAGATTATGGCTCAACTGAAGCATTCAAAAGGGAATTCGACTGTTGTACGAAAAGGAAGAATGTGCAAGGTTACAGGGAGAAGGCAGGAGAGTGGCACTAGGTGAATTGCTCATTCGCAGAGCCGGTGTAGACACGATGGGCCGAATGGCCTCCTTCTGCGCTGAAACAATTCTGTGATTCTGTGACATCATAAACCACAGAAGCAGTTTCAAAATGTAACCTGATCTTTGGGCAGAGATTGCAGTTTTGAAGTCATTCCTGGTTATTCATTATTTTTACAGTACATTCTGTACTGATAGGAGTAATTTTAATCAATTTTGGGTCTGTTTTCTACTTGCAGCTATCCCGGTAGATCCTGACAGTCAACACATCATTGTATGAGAACTTTCACACAATGAGACATAATCACTGTGATGAAGTGATGCTCAGCAGCTGATTATAGGGGAATCATTATTTTTTAAGAAACCTGAGTGAAGGACTCGAGGTTCAGGGCTCCATCAAGCTTGAAAAGCATAGGTGAAGAAGATCAACAATGGAGTAAAACAAGAAGTTTGACTGAGAAACAACAAGCTTGGACTTTAGAGGTCAACAGGTTATAGGAGGAAAGGCAGATAATGAAAATTGTTTAACATCTCAGTGAAAGTGATCATAGGACATAAGGAAAAGCAGAAAAATAAGCAGAGATGATTGAATAACGGCAATAATTTGATATGAAAGAAACAAAATCAAAATATTTTAGTTTTACCTGCTCGTTGGAAGTTGGGTTTTTAAGAAAGTGTATTTGTACGAATTTAGGAAAAACAAGGGGTGGGATTTTCCTTCTGGGGATGGGAAATGGAAGTCGGGACCATTTCTGAGTCAGTCACCCCGCACGGATTTTGTGGCCAATTAACGACTGCAGGGGTGGGAATGGAAGCAGGATTGTTCAAGTGCAGGCCCAATTTAATCAGATCATGGCAGCCCTTATTGCGGCTGCCATTTCACTGTTTTATCTTACGTTTGGAAGATCATAGAACCAGAGAATGCCTCAGGAGAGGCAGAGGCCTGGAATCCAGGGCAGGGAAGCCCCTCAATTCATGGATGTGGACCTGAGGTCCTCCTCGAGGTCATAAGGGAGAGGATGGAGGTCCTCTTCCCGAGAGTGACAGAAGAGGGTCACCCACCCAGACTAAGCAAGCCTGGATGGAGATAGCTGACACAGTCAGCAGAAGGTGCACAGAAAGTGGATCCAGTGCATGAAGGAATTTAATGACCTGATACGCTCTGGCAAGGTGAGTGCAACCCACAACCCTCAGAACAGACCTCTTGAGTATTCACCTTCCAACAGACCAGCGGAGGAGCCTGAGCTTGCATACCGCTCCTGAACATTGTGTGCCCAGGGCACTTACTGAGCTCTCAGAATGGCTCAGAGCCATAGTGCTGCTGAGAACCTGCCAGCACTGAAACATGCCATTCGTCATAGAGGCCAGCTGTGCCTTACCTCCCTTTCTTTTGGCTTTGCAGGAGAAACGGGCTCATAATACCCATGAGAGGACCCAGACGGGAGAAGTAGTTCCCTACCTTCACATTATCACTGCTCTGGAGGAGGGAGCCATGGACATCGCCAGGGTTTGTGAACAATGAGGAAGTGCGGCAAGGTGAAATGGTCATCCGCAGTGGAGATGGTGATTAGAGTCCAATGTGTTCATTAAGGGGGTGCCTTGCACTCCACCCATCTGACAACATACTGAAGACTGAGCACTGCAGAGGCTTCTGGTCTCCAATGCTATTTCTCCTGATCTCTTCTTGTGTCTCCCACAGGTGCAGGCATCGAGGCAGTGAGACCAACTCCCTCACATCACTGGGCCAAGCACAGCAACAGCAGAGCTTAGAAGAGGCATTGTCGCACCTTACAAGCTCATCCTCCACCAGCACAGATACAGTTACCTTTGTGGGTCCTCGTATGTGGTTAAATAGGGTGGCACTTGGTGATGAGTACAGCACTAGTATGCAGGAGGAGGTGCCAGAGGCAGAGGCAGTTGTAGGCAGTCCCCTCGGAGGATGGAGGACAGACACAGTCCTGCTCAGCTGGGCACAGATGCAGGGCCTCAAGAATCACCGGAAAGGAGGCTCTACCTAGACCAGCAGCAACAGATGTGCTCCCACATGTCGGAGTTCCCTGAAGCAGTGCAAGGTCATGGGCTGAGAATGGAGGAGTCCATTCAGCTCATGCGCACCATCATGGCTTAGGGTTTTGAGTACATGAGCTCCTCCACTAAGAGAGTGGCCAACCTCAAGGAGAGCCATATACAGCAGCACTAGGAGTACATGCAGGAACTGCGCATGATGTTTACAGGATGCATTCCACAATATGCAGCCTTGACAGTTCAGTGGCACTGGTGGTGCAGGGATGTCTGGAGGGGTGCCAGTTGTGCCCCAGCTGGTGCACCCCTCCAGCTATCCCAAGTGCCAGCCAAGGGCTGTGGCAGTCACTGAGCAGGCTGAGTGCGCCACCCCTGACAGGACGCCATCATCATCATCGACCTTCATCTCCCTTCTGATGGAGGGAGCATCTGTGCAGCAGGGCCCAGTGATGGAGGTTGCCCCTGCAAAATGCAAGTTTAGCAGCTTCCGGAGGTGACCCCAAGGGCATCTCCACATCGAGGACTATTGCCACATGCATCTCAGGTGCTGGCAGAGACAGGTGAGAAGGCTACCACCACCTCCTCCGAGGCCACAAGGGGAGCAGTGTGTGGAAGTGGCTGAGCACGGAGGTCACTGTGTCAGGCAGAGCATTGAGTGGGTCACTAGGGTGTCTTCGACCTGTAACTGTGCACTGTTTTCCTTGATGAGCACATGTAAATATTGACTCATGAAGCCTGATTCGTGAGCCTCTTTTTATTAATGGCGGAACAAGAGGTATGAAGTGGTGAAGGTGAGCAAGGGCCCATCTAAGGGGACGGTGAAACCAACCCCCTCCGCCCCGGGCAGACGTGCATCCTTCATTGGAAGTAGGAATTTGCACATTCCAGGCTAAATCCTCAATGGAAGTGTTAGCAGAAGCAGCTCAGAGTGAGTTCCATCCCATGCCATTCCTCCTGGGACAGAGGGGCTAGGTTGAAATGTGCCTGGATAAGATGATCCCTGACATTGGTGGCATCCTGACTAGACCCACTGTGCAGGGCCGGGCCACCTCCCTTTGCAGTCGAGACATCTTGGTGTTCTACATCTTCCCCCTTTGCCTCCTCCACCTCTTCTTTCATGTCTTCCTCCTCCTCCTCCTCCTCCTCCGATGAACTGTCCTTCCAGGGCCTCATCCTCTTCAAGGTCCACACCTCTCTGGAGGGCCATGCTATGGCAATCACAGCAGATCACCACAATGCGTGCAGGAGTGCATATTGCAGGGTGCCACCCGACTGGTCAAGGCACCAAAACTGCATCATCAGCAGCCTGATGGCCTGCTCAATGATTGTCCTAGTGAGGAAATGGTTTTGGTTGTATCACTTCTATGCCTCTGTTGCAGGCTCTCATAGAGGAATATCCCTTATTCCCTAGAATGCATCTGCAGAGTTTGGGGTGTGGAGTAAAGAGCTGCGTTAGCCTGGACTGACGAAGAATGAAGGGGTCATGGCAGCTGCCAGGAAAGCAAGCACATATATGAAGGAAGCTCTTGTGGTCACAGATCAGCTGAAAGTTGAGGGAGTGGACGCCCTTCCAGTTGATGAATCTGAGTGGGCAGTCACGCAGTGTCTTGATAGCTACATGGGTGCAATCGATGATGTCCTGCATCTGGGAGAATCCAGGGATGGTGGTGAAATGCACTGCCCTCTGTGCCTGTGAACTTGCATCTGTCTGTAATTGAATGTACTGTCCAGCTCTCGCAAATAGAGCATCAGTGACCTGCAAGATGTAGTGGTGTGCAGCTGTTTGCGAGATGTCACCAAGGTTGGCAGCGGAACCTTGGAAGGAGCCAGAAGCAAAATAATTCAAGGCCACAGTGATTTTGATGGCTACTGGCAGGGCATGCTGAGCATTGCTGCAAGGTGCAAGGTCTTCGGCGATGAGGATACAGACTTCTGTGACCATCTGCCTGAAGAGTCGCAGTCTCCTGCGGCACATTCTCGGTCATCACAAGGTAGCTCCATCTTCCCCGATAAATCCTACGCTGAGGATATGGCCCTCTTCTCTGCCCACCTGATGCCCAGGCTGTGCCCTTTCTGCAGAGGGTGTTGCTCCTCATCGCCACTGGATCCAAAATTTGAAAGACTTGCCCCCATTGCCAGCTTGTGCTCCTTGTGCTCAGGTCCCTCCAATTGCATTTGGCAGCCTTACACCTCCTCTTATGACCCCGCAATGCCAGGAGGGTGACGGCCACTGCACTGCTCGACCGCTTATTGCCCACTTTCCCCACAACCTGCACTGACCCAGTGGCACTTGTGTGCCAGTGTCCGAGTCCCCTTCTGCACCGTTCACCCTTTCATGGGGCCACCTAATTCCCTGGGGTGGCCATGACGGTTTCCTGGATTTGTGTCCGCCTCCATTCACCCGGTCTGTCCCAGACAGTGCGTGCAGCCCGTGCGCCCCTGTCAAAATCAGAATATACCTGTTAATGAGCTCCCAATGAGCTCTTTAACAATGTTAATTGGCGCTATTAATGGGTTAGGAGTGTATCTCAGGGTCGCCTTCCCCTCACCCTGGTGAAACTTGCCAGGGTTGGGAACAGCATTGGTAAATTGGTATTTTCAGACCCTGCCCCTGCTCCCGACCCCGGCAGGACTTGAAAATTCAGCCCAAGGTGCATGAAATGTGATTGATTGGCTGATGGATTTTTTTCCTCACAAAGGCTCTGAACAATAAGCAATTTGTTAGCTTGTCTCAGCAATCAGTTCCTATGAGCTGAACAGGAAGTTCAGCTGCCTTTCCCTTCAAGCTGCAAACAAAGGTAGATTAAAAAAATTGAGTCAGAAATGCCAGCAGGCAGTCAGGTCCAGCTAAAGCTTTGAAGTAGGTATTTAGAAGCGAAAGCTGTGAGAAGAAACTTGCACTGGGCTGAGGAGGAAAATGTGCGCATGTAATTAGGAACTATTTTGTTAAAGTCTTTCAAGGCAACCTATTGATATGGGAAAGAAAAGCATGTCCATTGTTTTGCACTGTTAATTGTAGGCAAACTGTACTGGTTGAACAAAGTGAATCCAATCATAAAGTCTTGTTCTATATGTTCACATGCTATGAAATAAAAGTTAAAAAATTTGTATCTGACTTCGTTTCAACAGCTGTTTGCTCAGGTTTTCTTCAGAGAGGTTTAAGAAGCACAAATGCAACCAACATAAATATCCAGTTCAGATAAAATGTGGGTGCTATTATTACACCACTGGCTTACACTGTCATGCGGTTAGATATTGGGTAGTATAGACATACCCTTAAATATAAGATATTCAGACCACTTAATATTTAAGGGAAGGTCCTAAACTTAAAACAGGGCCAGTTCATTGATTTCCTGGGTCACTTCCTCCCAGGCATGAAGTGCGAGATCTTTGGTGGTTGTATAACAAAGGCTGAAGGCAAAGTTCTGGAACACCATATATCTATAAACTGCATTTTCTCGTAGCTTCCATGCCACCCCAAAATCTTTGGTCTTCACAGCTGCTTTAGCTGCCATAGCCACTTTCATATCCATTAATAAGCCTGTTGGGACACTTAGTAGACCCCAACTGCTTGTCTATTCATTGGCTATTTTTTGTCACTATCAGGAGTGCACAGATTGCATTAATTTCCATTAATTTCTTTTGTTAGCAGTGCCATGGATAGTCATGTCACCAAAAGGGAACTTGGTCCCAGTAGGAGGCTGTGGAAATCTCCTCATTTCACCCCCAACCAAAGTGTTGCCCTATTTTATTTCAGCAGTCATACTCGTGTCATAAGAGTTTATTTTCTTTTTAAAACTAGGAGTTCTGTGCGCCTTTAAGACTGGGAATAAATGACTGTGAACAGTGACTGAATGTTGACATTTGGTATTTGAAGTGCAAGCTATAAACTTGTATCCAAGCAATCAGAAACTTTTACAACTATCGTGTGACTTCAGTTCTGCAGTGAAACAGAACAGAGAAAGAGCTATGAGCTGGCTGGGAGTTGTGATTTGCTGATAGACCAGAGAAAAAGACCTATTCTCTCTGAAAATATGCTTTGCATTTCAAGAGAAACAATGCTACATTTAAGGCAAGGTTTTGACCTGCCTGAAGAGAAAGGAAAAGACCCAGAAAAAACAGGAGTTGCTACATTCTGTGGAGAAACACTCCTTTGCTGAGAGGAAGCCTGCATTGTTGAAGATAGCAACATTTCCTGTTGTCTCCAGTTTCTGGAAAATCTTGGCCTCAATAATCAGTCCTGTGGCCTTTTGTATTATTGGAAGTTCCTGAAATCTCAAAGAAAGTTTCTACTGTTAGACTGCTACTTTAAAATTTAAATAGACCGGTTGCTTCAACCTGTTGTTGAAATATCTGTGTGATGCCTGCTGCAGATGAACTACCTTGAATGCCTACCCATCATAGATTGTTTACTAATTTCACCTGGAGAGACATCGAGTGGCATTTGACTATTCGAGTCTGGGACATCTCAGCAATCCATGGAAAATAACCCACCAGAAGTTGCAACCCAGTTATTTTGTTATCCCTAAAAAACTGTTATAAAGTCAAATCACCTTTTTTTAACCAATGGTTAACCATTGATAATTGAATGTGTGCGTGTGCATGACGGTTAGGAAGATTAAGGAGTTATAAAATCTTTTCATACATATAGATTCATTTCATTATAGTTTAAAACTTTGTTTATTAATAAATAGTTAATTTTGTTGTTTAAAGAATCCTGGTTTGGCGTGCTTTATTCTGGGGATAAATAAAGCGATTAATTTGGCTATTTTTCTGGTAGGTGGGAAACTTTTCTAAAATGCTGTGACCTGTGGAGTAGTGGGACTGAATTAATAATGCATTATTCCCATAAAGACAGGGCTAAATTGTGGCGAGTCGAAGAGACTTAGTAGTTGGCAGGAAAAAAGACAGAGGCGCAAGGGGAGAGCCAACTGTGCAACAGCCCCAACAAACAAATTTCTCTGCAGCACCTGTGGAAGAGCCTGTCACTCCAGAATTGGCCTTTATAGCCACTCCAGGCGCTGCTTCACAAACCACTGACCACCTCCAGGCGCGTATCCATTGTCTCTCGAGATAAGGAGGCCCAAAAGAAAAAGAAAAAGAAAGAAAGAAAGAATTCCCGCCTTGGTCGTAACACTGGAGAGAAGTCTTTAGCATAATATCAGCTTGTGTTCAATATGGAGTTAGAAAAACCCGAAGCTCTTAATCTGTGAACATTCCAGAATCCACCAGGATACACAGTGGGAACTTCTCAGGATTATTTTGCTTCTATTTAGTTTAGTATTCTCAATTACTTTTCCTACAATTTTATCATTTACAATTCGCACAGACCACTGCATATCCGCCATAAATATGTCTTGGAAAGTGAGTTACACAAGAGAAATGTGCTGTGCCAATATATTACTAAAGAGCCTGGGTTGTTTATTGTTATTAATCCATGATGGTACTCATTTCTCAGTTTGCTTACCTAGGAACAGGAATAGGTCATTGAGCCCCTTGAGCCTGTTCCTTACTCTGGAAAGGTCGTATTGGTTTAATAACTTTCGTCTTTAATAAGTTCACTTTTAATTTAATGTCAAAGTTTAAACCAAGTAAATACAATATTGATGTTTGTATACATCTTAACAAGAGCTAGAAGTGGTTAAGGAGCAGAGAAGCAATGGAAATGTTGGGAAGCAACCATTTTTTAAAAACCTTTTAAAATGTTAACAAGAATCTTGTTACAGTTTTTTGGCATCAATTTTCACTTAAAGGTGTTGATGCCAGTTCTACAGGTCAGAGAATAAATTCCCTCACCATCCTGTAATACCATTTACACCTTAAAAACATTTCCTTCTACTCCTTGCAAATATAGTTTTAATGATGAGATCACCACTGATGCTGTGTTTTCTGAGAGAGGAATTGGAATGTCATTGAAACTATAGCTTTACCTAGTAATATTCACTCTGTCACCTATTTCATTCTGCTCTAATGTGTCTCTAATGCCTGTGAAATTGCTTTGTCCTTATCTGTTATATGGACAAGTAAACCATGTATAGATTACTTCAGTACTGCAGTTGAAAGTGTACCAGAAATGTAATTGCAGGTCACATATACTAATAGTTTGCTGTGAACAATATGATATGACAAAACTAAAGCATTCTTATTCATTGGATTCTTTTTTGCTCTTCACATTATGCACAGGATTAAATTTAAACACTATTAACTGGTATGTATAACGCAAATATGCATCTGTGGCTTCTTTCTGTGGGCCAAAGGGTAGTCAAATATGCTAATATTTACCAATTGCAGAACCTTAGCCCTATTCTGTGCAAAGCAAAGGGCACAAGTGCTGGATACCCATGAGGGGCTGCCGGAATGTTACTGTGCACACAAGATTCCCAGCAGGCTTTCAATTGCCGGTCACTTGTTTTATGGGTGAGAAATAGATGGCCAGCAGTTGAGAATCTCCCATTTTCATTTGGTTTCCCAGCTCACCGGTCAGTCTAAAACCATCAGAGGGCTTCACAGTAGTGAGTAGCCATGTAACGACTGTGTTTCGAAGGTCAGTCTTGTGTTGAGGGTTCAGACAAGAGATGCATCGGTTGTTTTGACATTTCAAGGAGATTAATAAAAGTTTCTACTTATTGTAAGTATATTGTAATGGCTACTGTACATTGACCAGTTTTCTGTTTTGCTGTCTATAGCTGGAGCCATGGGCTGATAAATGTATGGCCATGATATTCTTTTCCTTTGTGCACTGAGAATGCCCAGTTGCTGGGCGTAAAGCAGTGAACAAAGATACAGAGACCTGTTATGTCAGACCTCTTCCCTCTTTACATTGCCGTGGTGTGAGGGTCGGAGCAGTTACCCACTAAGTAGGCATAACAGGATTTCCAGTCTCATTTTCTTCCTGTGTACACATTTAGAAGCTGCACAGAAGAGGTTGACAGTAGCAAGGCCATGGAGGCCAAAAAAAAGCAAGTGGCAATTTTTTTTGTAGATTCCCCAGGGATCTTTGGACTTGGATGTCTTCTGGCTGCCTGTTTGGACAGCAGATAGATGACCCGAACACTGGTTGTCACTACTGCTGGTGCTACAGACTTCTGTAGCTGAATTTCTGTCCCCAATTCTGACAGCAGGCCCCTGACAAAAGGTGGGCCTGTGCCCAGGTTGTACTGGACCTATGCAAATGAATTAAACCAACCAATACATGTCAGGACTGGTGAACCACACTTCAGGTGCACTAAAACTGGCTTGCCTTGTTGGAAACACAAGATAGGAAGAAAATTGGGGCCAATATTCTTCCAGCTATCTAGGTCAAGGAGATAATGTAGCAGGTCAAAATATAGTGCAATAAGCCAGAGCACAGAAATAAGGGTTCTTTTTCAATCTTTGGCTCTTAATATATTTATCTTCTTCTTCTTTGGCCTCCTTGCCTCGGGAGACAATGGGTAAGGGCCTGCAGGTGGTCAGTGGTTTGTGGAGCAGCGCCTGGAGTGGCTATAAAGGCCAATACTAGAGTGACAGACTCTTCCACAGGTGCTTCAGATAAAAACATTTACCTATTGTGCAGGAAAAGACATGCATTGATTTGTAGGGAGGTGTGAAGTCAGGCAGTGGCCAGAGATGCCAAACCCAGAGAGAATATCTAGCGTAAAAACCCTAAAATGGAACAGCCTTACCTAGTAATATCCACCTAGCTGCCAATGTTGTTCTGCTCTAATGCTTCCCTAATGCTTGTGAAACTGCTTAAGTCGTCTCTGTTCTTTGACAAGTAAGTGTTCTATGCATCACTTCCAAGCTGTAGGCTACGACATTTTATGAAACATTTCAATCCAGTTCTGAATGTAACAGAAATCTCAGTAGTATATTGATGTAAGCAAAGCTTTCAACATTATGAAAAATACTGGGCTAAAAATTCATTATGGCCCATTTTTGGGCGTGGAGCTCGCAGTTTGTGACTTGCTCGCACCGTTGACATTGAGGCAGGCAGCATGCAAGCTTGACACACATTCCAATGATGCCAGCCTCACACCCACCGCCCACTGTTTCCAAACACTTCCAGCTATTCAGTTGGGGCAGGCACATCATCCAATCTCAGTGCTACATAATATGTAACTTTTTTCCCTCTCTCTAGCAGGACAAGGTTGCCAATAACCACCAGGAGGAGAGCAGAACCAGTGGGGGACAAGGATGCCTGCATCTCCTGAGCCCTACAGAGGAGCTGGATCTCTGCATCATGGAGTCCACTGCAACAGAGCCTGTGGCATCTAACGTCACTGACAGCATTGAGGATAGCAGTAGATTGGCCAGATAACAGGAAACAGAGAGTAGGCATAAATGAGTCATTTTCTGGTTGGCAAGATGTAACGAGTGGTGTGCCACAGGGTTCACTGCTGGGGCCTCAACTTTTTACAATTCATATAAATGACTTGGATGAAGGGACTGAAGGTATGGTTGCTAAATTTGCTGATGATACAAAGATAGGTAGGAAAGTAATTTGTGAAGAGGACATAAGGAGGCTACAAAGGGATATAGATAGGTTAAGTGAGTGGGCAAAGATCTGGCAAATGGAGTATAATGTGGGAAAATGTGAAGGTGTCCATTTTGACAGGAAGAATAAAAAAGAAGCATATTATCTAAATGGTGAGAGATTGCAGAGCTCTGAGATGCAGAGGGATCTGGCTGTATTGCCTGATGGTGCCAAGGTTTCGGACATCTGCTAGAGGCTGAAGAGGAACTTGCAGTCGGAAGGGGTGGATCCAGTGGTTGTGGTCCATGTAGGTACCAATGACATTGGTAGAACTAGGAAAGAGTTTCTGCTAAGGGAGTATGAGCAGCTAAGATCTAAATTAAAAAGCAGAACCTCAAAGGTAATAATCTCTGAACCACGTGCAAATTGGCATAGGGCAAACAAGATTAGAGAAATGAATGCGTGACTCAAAGACTGGTGTGGTAGAAGTGGATTCTGGTTTGTGGGGTACTGGTACCAGTACTGGATAAAATGGGGGCTGTACCATTGGGCGGTCTACACCTGAACCATGCTGGGACCAGTGTTTTAGCAAGATGCATAACTAGGGAAGTAGAGAGAGTTTTAAACTAAATAGTGGGGGCAAGGGATCAAATTTGGGAAGAGGTGGCAAATCAAAGAGTAGAGGCAAGGCAAGAGAGAAAGGTATTAAAATGGGAAATGATAAACTGACCATGACAGGAAGGGTCAGAGAGTACAAATCTAAGAGCAAATCAGCAGATAAGGCTAAAGGTTACAAAAATAATAAAAGGACAAAACTAAAGGCTCTGTATCTGAATGCATGTAGCATTCAAAACAAAATAGACGAACTGACAGCACAAATAGAAATAAATAAGTACAATCTGATAGCCATTACAGAGACATGGCTGCAGGGTAACATAGATTGGGACCTGAATATTGAAGGATACATGACAGTTAGGAAGGACAGGAAGATAGGAAAAGGTGGCAGGGTGGCTCAGATAATGAAGGATGGTATTAGCACAATAGAGAGGAATGACTTAATTTCAAGATACCAGGATGTAGAAGCAGTTTGAGTAGAGATGAGAAATGATAAAGGCAAGAAGTCACGTGTGGGAATGGTGTACAGGCCGTCTAACAGTAATCACATGGTAGGACGGGGTAAAAAGGAAAAAAATAATGGGAACTTGTCAGCAAGGTATGGCGAAAATCATGAGGGATTTTAATTTACATATAGACTGAAAAAATCAGATGGGCAAAGGTAGCTTAGATGGATAGTTCATAGAATGTTTTGAGGATAGTTTCTTAGTACAGCACGTTCTGGAGCCAACCAGAGAGCAGGCTACACTAGACCTGGTATTGTGCAGTGAGATAGAATTAATTAATGGCCTCATAGTTAAGGCACCCCGAGGTAGCAGTGATCATAATATAATTGAATTTTACATTCAGTTTGAGGGAGAGAAGATTGGGTCTAAGCCTAGTATTTGAAACTTAAATATGGGCAATCATAAGGGCATGAAAGCAGAGCTAGTTAAGTGAACTGTAAAATTAGGTTAAGGGATAGGTCAATAGAGATGCAGTGGCAGACATTTAAGGGGATATTTCAGAATACACAGAACACATACATTCCAATGGGAAGGAAACATTCCAAAGGGGAGGACCCACCAACCATGGTTAATTAAAAAAGTTAAAGATAGTATTAAACTTAAAGAAAAAGAGAAATATGAAAAAACAGATAATAAGAGTTTCTATAGATATTTAAAAAAGAAAAAAGTTAAAAAAGTAAGTATTGGTCCGATGGAAAATGAGTCTGGGGAATTAATAATGGAAAATAAGGAGAAGGCAGTTGAATTGAACACATATTTTGCATTGGTCTTCAATATAGAGGATACAAGTAACATCCCAGAAATAGCTATAAATTAGGAAATGGAAGGGAGGGAAGAAATCAAGAAAATTACAATCACCAGGGAAGTCGTACTGAGCAAATAGTTGGAGCTGTGGGCTGACAAGTCCCCGGGTTCTGATGGACTTCATCCTAGGGTCTTAAAAGAAGTGGCTAGTGAGATAGTTGATGCATTGGTTTTAATTTTCCAAACTTCCCTAGATTCAGGGAAGGTTCCATTAGATTGGAAAATAGCATATGTAACTCCTTTATTCAAAAAGGGAGGGAGATAGAAAGCAGGAAACTACAAGCCAGTTAGCTTAACATCTGTCATAGGGAAAATATTGGAAGCTATTATTAAAGACGTTATAGCAGGGTACTTTGACAAATTCAAAGTAATCAGGCAATGTCAATATGGTTTTGTGAAAGGGAAATCATGCTTAACCAATTTATTGGAGTTCTTTAAAGAAGTAACATGTACTGTGGATAAAGGGAAACCGGTGGATGTACTGTACTTAGATTTCCAGAAGGCATTTGTTAAGGTGCCACATCAAAGGTTATTGCAGAAAATAAAAGCTCATGATGTAGGGAGTAACATACTGGCATGGTTAGAAGATTGGTTAGCTAATGGGAAACAGAGTAGGCATAAATGGGTCATTTTCTGGTTGGCAAGATGTGACGAGTGGTGTGCCACAGGGATCAGTGCTGGGGCCTCAACTTTTTGTAATTTATATAAATAACTTGGATGAAGGGACCGAAGGTATGGTTGCTAACTTAGCTGATGATACAACGATAGGTAGAAAAGTAAGTTGTGAAGAGGACATAAGGAGGCTACAAAAGGATATAGATAGGCTAAGAGAGTGGGAAAATTCCTGGCAAATGGAATACAATGTGGGAAAATGTGAAATTGTCCATTTTGGCAGGAAGAATAAAAAAACATATTATCTAAATGGTGAGAGACTGCAAAGCTCTGAGATGCAGAAGGATCTGGGTGTCCTAGTGCATAGAATCATAGAACGTTTAAGGCACAGAAAGAGGCCACTTGGCCCATCGCATCTGTGCCGGCATGAATCACAAAAGGTTAGTATGCAGGTACAGCAAGTAATTCGGAAAGCTAATAGAACGTTATCATTTATTGCGAGGGGAATTGAATACAAAAGTAGGGAGGTTATGCTTCAGTTATGCAGGGCATGGGTGAGACTACATCTGGAGTACTGTGTACAGTATTGGTCTCCTTATTTAAGAAAGGATATAAATGCATTGGAATCAGTTCAAAGAAGATTTACTAGACTAATACCTGGAATGAGCGGGTTGCCTTATGAGGAAAGGTTGGACTGGCTAGGCATGTATCCACTGGAGTTTAGAAGAGCAAGAGGCGACTTGATTGAAAGATACAAGACCCTTAGGGGTCTTGACAGGGTGGATGTGGAAAGGATGTTTCCTCTTCTGGGAGAATCTAGAACAAGGGGTCACTGTTTAAAAATAAAGGGTCGCCCATTTAAGACAGAGATGAGGAGAAATTATTTCTCTCTGAGGGTCGTGAGTCTTTGGAACTCTTCTCAAAAGGCGGTGGAAGCAGAGTCTTTGAATATTTTTAAGGTCGTGGTGGATAGATTCTTGATAAGCAAGGGGTGAAAGGTTATCGGGGGCTGCCGGGAATGTGGAGTTGTGGTTACAATCAGATCAGCCATGATCTTGCTGAATGGCGGAGCAGGCCGAGTGGCCTATTCCTCTCCTAATTCGTATGTTCGTGTAAGGTAGGGAGAGACAGCAGGGATGTAGAGGAAGCAGAAATGGGCTCAAGAGAAAAGGAGAGCAGGGAAGGAAAACCTGACCAGTCTCCAACTTTTAAAAGGAACCCAGGAGATAAGCCAGTAGGGGTCCACCTGACATGTTTCCAGTGTGGCAAATCTGGGATTGTCGAAGTCAATTGTTGGTATGCCAAAAAAAACAGCAGGAGATACTGTAGTCAAGCGTGTTTCTGTGCCTTTGAAAGTTATAAGTCTGTGTTCTAATATAACACAAGAGCAGAGTACATATCAGAACTTTTGGCGCAAAGGAAAAATGACTCCTTTTGTGTTCCAGGCACCAGACAAGGAGATAATCATCCTCAGGGATACCGGTTGCATTCAGATCCTACTAGCAGCCAAACTGACAGAAGTACCACTGGAAAAGGGTTTGCTGACAAATGCTTGAAGGTTCTCTTGGTTAAAATTTACCTACAAAGTAAGTTTGTCATTGGGGTAGTGACAGTCAGAATCATTCCAAGCTTACCCATGCAGGGGTAAACCTATTGCCGAGCAATGACTTGGCAGGAAGCACAGTATTGTACCCAGAGGGTCCAGAGCAGTCCATGGAAACTGGAGAAACTGAGGGGAGAAAACAAAACTCTGTACAACTGCAGAGGCCTAGGGAAGTCCCAAAAATCCAACAGGGGCAATAGAGCCAGAAGAATTTAAAACAGCCCAGATAGAGCCAAAAAAGATTTAAAGAAGCTACGATAAAAGCCAAAAATACAAAGAAGAAAAGCAACTGAGATATGGTTAGCTGAAACTTTTAAAAAAATATTTAAATAGAAACGGAGAAAGTTCTCAAACAGTAAAGCTCAGAGAGAGGGAGATGCCTTACCTAGTTGAAGTGCCACAGGGAAGTGCAGTGGAAGCTGGACAACCACCTGCGAGCAGTCGGGCCCCAGAGGACAAGAGGCAGAGTAGGGAAACACCTTTATCAGAAGTAAAAGGAAGAGGGAAGGTAACATATCCTAAAGTGAACCACACTTGTGAAAATCACAAGAGAACTAAAAGTGAGCTCAGCATGGATCTACCCATTGAAGAATTACACAATCAGGTTCCAAATCCATAACTAATAAAATCTTACAATAGAACCCAGCCAGAACAAGGGGTTGGAAGAAATCCCAGATGCCTTGCAGGGGCTAAACAAACAATGTATCACCTACTATCACCCTAGAATAAGAACTATCAATGTGCCAGAACCTGAATGGATAACACCATGAATTGTGGAAGCAGTAGTCAAGGGGTGAAAGCTTGTCCAAACAGAGAATCTTGCCACAAGCAGTAACAGAAATGTGCAAACTACAAACCTCTCCAACAATCACATGGTCCTGGAGATCAACATTCCTAAAGTAGAACAAACTGGTGTGAGAGAAACTACAACCCCATTTGACAACAAATAACCAAAGGAAATGCAATTTTTTTAATGGTACCTCATCCAAAGGAAGGATGATGAAAAAATGTAGGCTGGAAGCCTGAGGAGTGAATGAAATGAATCTATAAACTGATGTGACCCTAAACTGTCTTAGTGTTTCTTTTTTCCCCTCTTTCTAAACCCCAAAAAACAACAAACAACATAAAAATGAAATGCAAGGAATTTCATTTTTTCCATTTTGGGGGAGGTGTCATGCACATTGGAAGTGCGATGATACGACATTCATGGACTAACTCTGAAGAGTTATGAAACAACGAACCTTGTCTTTAAAAAATGAACCTTTATTTTAAAAAGTGAACAATGGGCCAAAATGGCTGCTGAAGAAAAAGGAGATTAGTCTTTTGTGTATCCAAACAGTTTCACAAAGACAAAGGACAAATCTTCAAAGCAAAAAGGCGCTAATGAAACCCATCTTACACCTATCCTAAAAACATTCCAGAATTGAATGTCTTCTTCTAAAACAAAGGAGGTGTGATGTAGCTGGGTCATTGTGCAATCACCATGGGAAAGACACCAATATGTCTCCTAACAGGAAGTGGGAAGTGACACAGTTTTACCTTAAAAAAGAAGCCAGAGAGAGAGACTGACCCAGAAGTGAAGCTACTTGTAACAGCTGGCATTCCAGCAATCCAGAAAGAACATGCCCTGCTGAAACAAATCCAACATCCACATAGTATAGCAGAGAGAGCTAGAAGTAACCCACCATCTTCAACAGAAGCTTCAATCAAGAGAGAAATCTACAATCATTTCAGGTCTGCAACTATCTAGAACTTGAGTCTCAAGAGAATTCAACAGGTTTATCATAACCTTTATCCCCCAGTAAAACCCACCTACCTCTTTCTCTTTATCTGTTTCTTGTGTGTGTGTGTGTGTGTGTGTGTGCGCGCCCGTGCACGCGCAAGCGAATGTGTGAATGGATGCAGTTGCAACAATTTTGGGATAAGGCGTATTTATCAATAAACAATTGACTTTCTGTTTTTAAAACCTATAAGAAAACCTGTCGCTGTCTGGTTATTTGAAAAATATAACACCAAGGGGTTAAACTCTAATACAAATATACTTGCTGTGGTCAGGTGGGGAGTTGAACAGTGGGAGCCACCCATGTCACACCATGTGGCCGTAACACAGTTTTTGTCACTCTGCCTTTACTAACCATCCATCTATCTACCTATCTATTTATCTCTCCATCCACCAGTTACCTGGCAGGAACCATCTGGTGCTTTAATTGTAAACAATAAGGAAATCTTGATCTCTTATGTAGATGACATTTTCATTTGCAAATTCGATAATGCATATTTGTCAAGTGTATACCCCAACACCAGAAACATTTAAATAAATGTTTTTCTTACATCTGCAGTTATAATAACTTGGCTCCAAAATTCCATGGGGTTTCTACTAACGTACTGCCATAACTTTAGCTGACCAGTGGAATCATCAAAGAAATGGTGGAGAAGTAGTTAAGGCAGGATTGGCTGCTCCTGGCCCTGGATGGGGACCTAGCGTATCACTGGCGGCCAAAGAAGAGGCCTACCAACTTCCATTAGAGCACCTATGGACCAAACTCTATTTTGATATACATCCTGGACTCATGACAAGGACAATTTTCTTGTTAAAATAATTACTTCCTCCACCTGCACCCTTGAGTGGGACCCATCAGAGCATAGCCAGGATTGGGGGATGGGGATGTGGTGGGGGTCTGCAATCTGTCCCCTCAAGCAGATGTTTGCCACACTTTTCCTGGCACATGGGACAGTTGGGCACTAAAGAAGTGTGACAAGGAACTTGCCGCTGCCATGTAAATGAGGCTCCCTCCCACTGATCTTGCGAACTCCAGCAGAGGTCTGTGTTAGAGGATACCAATGGGCAGAATTGCTATCTGGGGAATTTTGGGATCATTGCATATTGGCTGTCTTAAAGCATTAATAAGCAACAGCAGTGGTCTCATCTTGGCAAGATTTGGGTACTTCTGGATGGTCAATTCCAAAATAAAGACATGATATATTGCATGTAATTTTGTATCATATTCTTTTTAATTAATACCTCAAATGTACATTGCATGAAGCAATGCTAATAACAAACAGTTGATAATGGATTCCTGCATCACTTTCAATATGCTACTGGTTGAATTTACTAATCAGCGAGATGTATCCTAAGAAATGTCACACGAATTAAGCCCACTGTGACGATCTCCATCAAAGAAAAATAAGAACAACACATCTTGCATCTTTAAAGTAGAAAAACATGCTCACAAAGGAATAATCAGGCAGAAATGGACGATTGGCCATGAGCCAACAGAGGTGAATCCAGGGTCAGGCAGAGGTACATAGGGCCTCAGGTGTTAGCAGTGAACACCAGTGGATCCATTACGGTTGGACCTGCAAAGAAGAGAAGCTCAGTAGGGAGCTGCCAACCTGGGAAACCATCTCACTTACACTTGAACTAAGTTAAAAGATAATAAGAGGAAGAGGATGGGAAAGTCAAATCAGAATATTCCACTGTTTCACTCTAAAGGATGAAATCAAACAAAATACACAAGCAGAGGAGTGAGGACCAGTGGGAGTGAAATCCAAGAATCAAGAGCAGTGAGATCCAAGGAGCCAGGGGATGGTGGAAACTAAATCGCCATTATTAGTGTAGATGAGGGAACAGGTACAAGGAATAGCTGTCGGGAGAGGAGGAGCACACAAAATCAGAAGCAGCAGTAGGATATGAAGAGCCAGTCCAACATCGTCCAGCACAGGGTGATAGAAGAGTTCTGAGGAATGGGTGGAGTTATCAGCCACAGGAAGCACATAAGAAGCAGCAAAGCAGCAAGATCCAGGGCAAGCTGGAAACTAGCAGAAAAATTCCCAACAGAGGAGCAGAAAAGGCCCTGGAATAGAGGTAGTGCAGCAGAATATACAGTGTCAGTAGAAAGTGCTGCAAAGGTGAAGGTCATAGTAAAGCCCAGAAGCCAGCAGAGGAATGGACTTTGAATCAGAAGGTGGATTTCTGATCAAGATGCACCACAGCATCAGAGTAAAGCTGAGAAGCCAGCAATATATTGAAGTATAGACCTGATGCTCAGCAGGCAGCAGCAGTCAGGGCGAAGGGGAAGGCGGGGGGAGGGCGTTGTGGTATGGTGGGGGCATGTGTTGTATGTTTGGTTAGTCTAGCTAGGAGAGACTACTGAGTCTTTGGTAAGTTTTAACAATAACTCATTTATTTAATATTAAGGAACTATATACAGCAGGGTTGTCCAACATACAGCCCATGGGCCAGGATCCAGCCCGCCAAAGGTTTCCATCCGGCCCGTGGATGTAAACTGTACCCGGGGCCGTTCCTCGTCCTCCTCAGGGGTCTGTGACTGGAGAGGAGAAACTCCGCATTGTCAGGTTGGCTTTTTAAAAAGATCGCAAGTCAGTTTCACAGCTGACAGATCCTCTCATCGGGAAAGCAGTTTCTGAACTTCAGACAGATTCGGGGGTTTTCGGCCTTTTAAAATCTCCGAATCTGTCCAAAGTTCAGGAACTGCTGTTCCTGATGTCAGGATCTGTCAGCTGTGAAACTGACTTGACATTTTTTTTTTAAACTGATCAAATATCTGCTGAGTGCTCCCACTGTCTGCAACTGTCAGAGAGAGAGAAAGGGGGACAGAGAGAGAGAGAGAGAGAGAGAGAGAAAGGGGGACAGAGAGAGGGGGGGGAAAGCGGGACAGAGAGAGAGAGGGGGAATGCGGGACAGAGAGAGAGGGGGAAAGGGGGCCAGAGAGAGAAAGAGGGAGAGGGCAGGGAGAGAGAGAGAGGGAAAAGGGATACAGAGAGAGAGAGGGGGGACAGAGAGAGAGAGAGGGGGACAGCGAGAGAGAGAGAGGGGGAGCAGAGAGAGAGGGAGAGAGAGAGAGAGTGATCAAGATCACTCCTGACAGAATGACATCTACCAGAATACTCCGCATCACTACAAGTGTGTAGGCAAACATTGACCACTTGTGCAAGCAAAAAGATGCCAGGTATCTCAATAAATCAGTGTCCAACATAGTGACCAAAAAGTAAGTCAATAAATTAGCCTTCTTATTTAAAGCTTCTTCACAAAATTGCAGCTTTGTTGTTATTTTAATTAATAGCAAGATAAATTTTAATGCCTTTGTCTTTCCGAAATTGTCTCATCAGCCCCCCCAAGTAAGACAAGAATTGTAATGTGGCCCCCAACATGAAAAGGTTGGACAACCCTGATATACAGCTTTATAGAAGTATGTCAAATTAAACTGAAACCATGCTATTTCTCTTCTCTTCAAGTCTCTCTCTCATGTGATATCTTACATCATCACAGTGGGAAGTGTTACTCACACTGTCCCAGGCATTAACCCTTTCAAACCTTTGTACTACATCTCCCCCCAAGTCTTTGTCCATATATATTTTGTTTTGCGCATTCATTTTTACTTTTACATACTACCCAACTTCCACCAAGTCTCTGATATCACAGATTCAATCTGTCAGGAGGCTTTACAACTCTCCCTGATCATGTTGTTGTCAGACTCAGAAGATCAGTAGTCTTTCTCTGAACTCTTGTTTCTTGACTTGGACGGCCTTCATTGAGGTTTGTAGTATCCGGTGCTTTCTGAATTTCAGGTTCAACATCTGGTTCATCCAAATGTATGACTGACTGACGTCTGATGAATAGAAATAAGATTTCTCCTGTTTCTTCTTATAGAACCTTCTGAAGTATGAATTAAATACAATCTCTGTTGACTACATTTCTCTTGACGATTACTCCTCTGTCTTGATCTCATACCCATACCTTTTCTCCTTCTATCAACTTGGGAAGTTCCTGGTACAATAGCTCCCATTATAGTTATGAGCTCTTCATGTTCAATAGACTTTTCTCTGTCTTGAACTCTCTGATAATCCTGGACTTCTGGCCCTGGAATTAATTTTTTGGGTAGGATAGGAAGTTGTGCTCTGAGCTTCCTTCCCATTAACAGTTCTGATGGTGCTAATCCACATTGGACTTGCTTCATTAGTGGGTGTGGTATCTTCCTAGACCTGAAAAGACATACTGGTTTAACATCTTTTCGCAAAGTAATACGACATTCAGTCTTAAGTCTTCCTAGACCAGTAAATAATTTCAGAAAGTCTTTTTGAAAATGACTCCTGGATTCTTGTTGCTGAACTTCTTCCACTTTCCTGATAAGATTAACGTCTATAAAAGCTCTTCTACTTAAGAGAAAATTCTTGATTCTGTGGAACATACAGTGTTTCTAATATCTGCTTTCCCTTGTACTGGAGTGTTGCCTGCAATTTTCCCTTGACTTTCAGTTCAATCCCTCCTGGACTGTCGGTTGCAGGCAATGTGTTGATAACCACAGATCGTTGTTTGATAATAGTGTTACACTTGCGCCAGTGTCTACTTTAAAGTTGGTGATATGTCTGTTGACATATATATCTGCAGTCCAGAATGCATGATTGAGGTCATTGACCTCACCAAGGAAGTTTTTTGATTTCTCTTCTGATGGAGATTGTTCAACTTTATTAATAGCTCTATGTGTGAAGACTTTTCCATTAGAACCTGTGAAAGTAGAGGTTATGCTTTAACACATCTTCCCAAAATTGCCAACTTACTTGCAATGAAAGCATTCTGCTTTGTGCCTGTGGGTCTTTTTGGCACCACAGCACTGGCAGGGTTTTATGGCATCTTGCACTTTCCCTCCCAAGTGCACTTCCTTTTCTGCTGCTTCTTTTACAGTCCTGTTCTTAAGGAACTATATGGTCACTGGAGGTTTCCTGAACCAAGGCTTTTCTTCACCTCTCATGATTGCTCTGTTCTGTTTATGGACCTCTGCTTGTCTCACCAACTGTATTGCTTTGAAGTCTTCCTTAGACTGCAATAAATCTGAAAAAGATTCATCGGCAATACCTACCACACTTAATTCTGCTTTTAAATTTCCATATTCACATCCTTCAACTAGCCTGTAAAGGTCATTAATAAAAGCACCTACCAGTTCACCTGGTTTCTGGACCCTTCTGTTAAATTCAGCCCTTTCTAGAATCTTGTTGCTCATCAGGTTGAAATAATTATCAAAGGCTTTTAAGACTTCTTCAAATTTATCTGATGTCTCATTAATGCCTTGTCTTGCAATAACATTGTCTGCTATTGCTCCTATGGAATAAAGTAGTGTGTTGACTTGTTCTGCTTCAGACTTGCTGTCAAACATGAAGCAATTCTGTACCTCAAAAATAGTTTTCGCTGAAGTGACCAGTTTTGAGTTTGATTTGGTCCTTTCATGTGTCCAAACCTCTCTGGTAGAGTAAATTTAAGATCCATGGCTTTTCTAAGCTTTCTAGGTAGTTTACTTGCTGTTCTAAATTTGCCTTCCAGTATTGGAAGGTTTCCCGCGCTGCTCAACCTCACACTGACTCCTGCTGCGGTCACTGTCTTTCCCTGGGGAAATTCTCTGCTAGACTAGGTATTTATTTCTTGAAAATAGCTTTGCAGCTTTATTTAAATAATCTTTTTACTCCCTTCCCCTGGAGTATCGAGCATTTGCAGCTGCTTTTTTTTTTGTGCTGCCTCGCGGTTGTCACATGTAATGGCACTGACCTCGGAGGCACCCTTGCTAGGAATCTGGTTTTCCCAGGGCTGCCCACCTGGTGCACCATTAAAATTAATTTTCTACCCTTTTTAAGGCTTTCTGGCTTTCTCACCAGATCCTTAACTGCTGCTTGGTTCTCCGACTTGAAGCCAGGAGCTGGACCAGGAAATTTTTTTCCACAGACCACCACACCTCTGTGGTATAGCCTGAATGCCTCTGCACCTCTCAACTCTCCGTGTCTCCACATCGTCCATGGAGCATCCCTGGAGCTCCTCACAGCCTCTTCTCGAGTTCTGCAGTTTTGTCACCAGTTTTTTCAGTTCTGACTTTCCAACCTTCTTTAAAGCTGTTTTTCAAAGTTTTCTGGATCCTTCACAGCTGCCACAATATTGTATGGCAAGAACCACTGCTGTTCACCATATTATATGTTTGGTTAGTCTAGCTAGGAGAGATTATTGAGTCTTTGATAAGTTTTAACAATAACTAGTTTATTACATATTAAAGAACTATGAACAGCTTTACAGAAGTATGTCTAACTCCACTGAAGCCATGCTGCTTCTCTTCAAGTCTCTCTCTCTCATGTGATCTCTTACATCATCACAGTAGTAGGTGTTAATCACACTGTCCCAGACATTAACCCTGTCTAACCCTTATACTACAGCATGGACACTGTAGGCTTAAACAAGTTACTTTAAACTTGAAGCAACTGTGTGGCACAACAGTCATGGCAGCCATGAAATACAGTGTCTATCAGAGCAGCATAGACCTTGTTTTTAAAATTCTCATCCTTGTTTTCAAATCCATCCATGTCTTCACCTCTCCCTATCTCTGTAACCTCCTCCAGCCCTACAACCCTCTGAGATTTTTAAAAATTCATTCATGGGATGTGGACGTCGCTGGCTATGCCAGCATTTATTGCCCATCCCTAATTGCCCTTGAGAAGGTGTTGGAGAGCTGTCTTCTTGAACCACTGCAGCCCATGTGAGGTAGGTACACCCACAGTGCTGTTCGGAAGGGAGTTCCAGGATTTTGACCCAGCGACAGTGAAGGAACAGCGATATAGTTCCAAGTCAGGATGGTGTGTAACTTGGACGGGAACTTGCAGGTGGTGGTGTTCCCAAGCATTTGCTGCCCTTGTCCTTCTAGTTGGTAGAGGTCGCGGGTTTGGAAGGTGCTGTCTAAGGAGCCTTAGTGAGTTCTCTCTGCGCTCCTCTAATTCTGGCCTCTTGGTACATCCCTGATTTTAATTGCTCCACCATTGGTGGGTGTGCCTTCAGCTGCCTTGGCCCTAAGTTCTGGAATTACCTCTTTAAACCTCTTCTCCTCTCTGCCTCTCTCTCCTTCAAAGATTAAAGAACAAATAACAAAGCACAGCACAGGAACAGGCCATTCGACCCTCCAAGCCTGCACCAATCTTGATGCCTGTCTAAACTAAAACCTTCTGCATTTCCGGGGACTGTATCCCTCTATTCCCATCCTATTCATGTATTTGTCAAGATGCCTCTTAAACGCCAACTATCATACCTGCTTCCACCACCTCCCCCGGCAGCAAGTTCCAGGCTCTCACCACCCTCTGTGTAAAGAACTTGCCTCGCACATCCCCTCTAAACTTTGCCCCTTGCACCTTAAACCTATGTCCCCTAGTAACTGACTCTTCCACCCTGGGAAAAAGCTTCTGACTATCCACTCTGTCCATGCCACTCATAACTTTCTAAACCTCTATCATGTCACCCCTCCACCTCCGTCGTTCCAGTGAAAACAATTCGAGTTTATCCAACCTCTCCGCATAGCTAATGCCCTCCAGATCAGGCAACAGCCTGGTAAACCTCTTCTGTACCCTCTCCAAATCCTCCACGTCCTTCTGTTAGTGTGGCAACCAGAATTGCACGCAATATTCTAAGTGTGGCCTAACTAAGGTTTTGTACAGCTGCAGCATGACTTGCCAATTTTTATACTCTATGCCCCGACCGATGAAGGCAAGCATGCCGTATGCCTTCTTGACTACCTTATCCACCTGCGTTGCCACTTTCAGTGACCTGTGGACCTGTACGCCCAGATCTCTCTGCCTGTCAATACTCCTAAGGGTTCTGCCATTTACTGTATACTTCCCACCTGTATTAGATCTTCCAAAATGCATTACCTCACATTTGTCCGGGATAAACTCCATCTGCCATTTCTCCGCCCAAGTCTCCAACAGATTTATATCCTGCTGTATCCTCTGACGATCCTCATCACTATCCGCAGCTCCACCAACCTTTGTGTCATCCGCAAACTTACTAATCAGACCAGCTACATTTTCCTCCAAATCATTTATGTATAGTACAAACAGCAAAGGTCCCAGCACTGATCCCTGCGGAACACCACTAGTCACAGCCCTCCATTCAGAAAAGCACCCTTCCTCTGTCTTCTATGACCGAGCCAGTTCTGTATCCAACTTGCCAGCTCACCTCTGATCCCATGTGACTTCACCTTTTGTACCAGTCTGTCATGAGGGACCTTGTCAAAGGCTTTACTGAAGTCCATATAAACAACATCCATTGCCCTTCCTTCATCAATCATCTTTGTCACTTCCTCAAAAAACTCAATCAAATTAGTAAGATACGACCTCCCCTTCACAAAACCATGCTGCCTCTCGCTAATAAGTTCATTTGTTCCCAAATGGGAGTAAATCCTGTGCTGAAGAATTCTGTCTAATAATTTCCCTACCACTGACGTAAGGCTCACCGGCCTATAATTTCCTGGATTATCCTTGCTACCCTTCTTAACCAAAGGAACAACATTGGCTATTCTCCAGTCCTCTGGGACCTCACCTGTAGCCAATGAGGATACAAAGGTTTCTGTCAAGGCCCCAGCAATTTCTTCCCTTGCCTCCCTCAGTATTCTGGGGTAGATCCCATCAGGCCCTGGGAACTTATCTACCTTAATGCTTTGCAAGACGCCCAACACCTCCTCCTTTTTGATAACGACATGACCCAGACTATCTACACTCCCTTCCCTCGACTCATCATCCACCAAGTCCTTCTCTTTGGTGAATACTGATGCAAAGTACTTATTTAGTACCTCGCCCATTTCTTCTGGCTCCACACACAGATTCCCTCCTCTGTCCTTGAGTGGGCCAACCCTTTCCCTGGTTACCCTCTTGCTCTTTATATACGTATAAAAAGCCTTGGGATTCTCCTTAATCCTGTTTGCCAATGACTTTACATGACCCCTTTTAATCCTCCTGACTCCTTGCTTCAGTTCCTTCCTACAGTCTTTATATTCCTCAAGGGCTTCATCTGTTCCCAGCCTTCTAGCCCTTACGAATGCTTCCTTTTTCTTTTTGACTAGGCTCACAATAAACCTCGGTTATCCAAGGTTCCCAAAACTTGCCAAACTTATCCTTCTTCCTCACAGGAACATGCCGGTGCTGGATTCTAATCAACTGACGTTTGAAAGACTCCCACATGTCAGATGTTGATTTACCCTCAAACAGCCGCCCAAATCTAATTCAGTCCCTGCCTAATATTGTTATTATTAGCCTTCCCCCAATTTAGCACCTTCACCCAAGGACTACTCTTATCCTTATCCACAAGTACCTTAAAACTTACGGAATTATGGTCACTGCTCCCGAAATGCTCCCCTACTGAAACTTCGACCACCTGGCCAGGCTCATTCCCCAATACCAGGTCCAGCACGGCCCCATCCCTAGTTGGACTATCTACATATTGTTTCAAGAAGCCCTCCTGGATGCTCCTTACAAATTCTGCCCCATCCAAGCCACTAGCACTAAGTGAGTCCCAGTCAATATTGGGGAAGTTAAAATCACCCACCACTACAACCCTGTTACCTTTTCATCTTTCCAAAATCTGTCTACGTATCTGCTCCTCTACCTCCCGCTGGTTGTTGGGAGGCCTGTAGTAAACCCCCAACCTCGTGACTGCACCCTTCCTATTCCTGAACTCCACCCATATTGCTTCGCTGCATGACCCCTCCGAGGTGTCCTCCCGCAGTACAGCTGTGATATTCTCCTTAACCAGTAATGCAATCTTCCTTAAGACACTCCTTAAAACCTACCTCTTTGACTAAGATTTGGTCACTTGTCCTAATATCTCTTCATGCCGCTTGATGTCAAATTAAGTCTGATAATGCTCCTGTGAAGTGCCTAGGGATGCTTTATTGTGTTAAGAGAACCACACAATTGCAAGTTGTTGTTGATGGCAGAGGAGTCCAGAAAATCAAATGTGAGCAGATTCCCAGCCATTGGAAAAAGCAGGAACAAGGGCGGCACAGTGGTTAGCATTGCAGCCTCACAGCTCCAGCGACCTGGGTTTGATTCTGGGTACTGCCTGTGCGGAGTTTGCAAGTTCTCCCTGTTACCATGTGGGTTTCTGCTGGGTGCTCTGGTTTCCTTCCACAGCCAAAGACTTGCAGGTTAATAGGTAAATTGGCCATTGTAAATTGCCCCTAGTGTAGGTAGGTGGTAGGAGAATGGTGGGGATGTGGTAGGGCAAATGGGATTATTGTAGGATTAGTATAAATGGGTTGTTGGTTGGCACAGACTTGGTGGGCCAAAGGGCCTGTTTCAGTGCTGTATCTCTCTATGACTCTCTAAAACAGAACTGGCTGTACCAGCTCTGCACAGGTGACTTTAAACTTGCAGCTTGAGCTAAAATGTACCCACTATTAGAGGCAGGGGGGCTTTAAGTAGTAGAGAAGAGGACACTAGGCAGAATAGAACAAAGGATGAAAATGGATGACCATAGACAGAGTTACAAAGGAGAGGAACTCAGTAAGGAGCAGCCAGCCCAGGAACCATCTTACTCAGGCTCAAACTAAGTTCAGGTACAATGTAAGGAAGGGAACAGGTGAGCCAGACCAGAATATTCCCAATAAAGTGGTTTCACCAATGTGTCTTCCATTGTTTCACTTTAAAGAATGGAATCAGAGAAGAAATACAAGATACAAAATAAGACCAAAAGCAAGTTAGAAACAGTAGGAGAATAACATTTGAGGAAAAGATAAGCAAAATTAAGAAAGGAAATGTATAAATTAAAAAGTTTGTAGGTGAGCAGAAAAATAAATTTAACAAAACTGAAATAAAATATTATGAACAAACATAAAATTTAAAAATACCACTGAAGGAAGAAATGTAGAGGAAATGATGCATAAGTATATCAAACCTATTTAGAGAGGAAGGATAAGGAGAGCTCATTTGCAGCCCAAGCCAGACTAATCTGAGTAACAAGAACTAGAGTTCTCCATATTGCTGAACTACAGCTGTGTAGACTGAGTTCAGAGGTGTAACAGTCATAGAATCAATACAGGTGGTTAATCTGATCAATTCCATCAAGAAGTGAGATTTGCCTGTTCCGTTACTGTCACACTGGGAAATAAAGGTTTCCAATACACTGGACTCCTGACTGTCCTAACAAAAAAAGGATCATATCTCATCGAATAATTAACATTCCTCAGTTAATATTTTTAAAATAAACCCACAGAGATTATATTCTCCTACCATGGTACCAGGTGCAATGCCTCTTCTGGACAATGCTTTGTGTGTGATGTGGTTTTGTCTGTGCATTCTTCTGGCCTGAAATCCAACCACTCTCCCTGTCCAACTCCTTCTGTGGGGCTATGCTTAATTAAGCAATAACTATGATCAGGTTCATAATTATTATGGGACAACAGCAAAGCATCTGGATTCACTGTAGTGTGAGGTAAAGTCATCAGATTACACTTACACCCCAGCAAGCATGAAGGGGCTCTGAAGTAAAAAATACATTTTCTGTGCAGATTGATTAATTTGTTAATAGAATTTTTATAAAAAGGGATTCAGAAAAAAACATTCTCGACAGACAGTTGAGGGTCGGCAATATCCCAATTATTTGACATTTTTACTGAGGTAGCATCATATGGAAAACAGGGGCCAGATTTTCAGATGCTGGCGGAGTCGGGACCAGGTGTGGAAGCAATTGAAAAATCACGGTCCCAGAGAGAGTCTCTGGATCATGACGCCTCCAGGACAGACTACAATTTTTAAAGTGACTGCAGTGGGGTAGGGAACGAGGAACCCACTTGCCTCTAATTAATGGCCCATTAAGCTCCGAGAGGAGCTTGTTAAGGGGCCGGGGAGGTCGGTACTGCCATTTTCAATGCAATTCCGGCGAACCCGAACAGTCTGGTGCACGTTAATGCACAGTTGTTGAATTCACAACGGAGTGAAGGGAAACCTTTTTGAGCATGAAAATTATGGGGCCCTCAGGAATCTTGCACTGGACCATCTGCATTACCTCATTTATGGATGGTTGAACTGCGTCTTATTGTTTTATGCTGCTGATCCTCCGAGGTGTTGCCTGCTCTCTTCGGCAAGGCAGCGACACGCCCCATCATGGCTGTTGTCTGCCTTTGCCGTTCACCGTCTGCAGGCAGCCCCCGCCTCCCAGAGACACTTGGCACCACTAATTGAGCACTGAACTCGCCTCCTGTCCAATTAGGGCATTTGCATTTCAAAGTAGCATCGTGGGAGCAACACAGTCGAGGAGCGGGGTCAGGACCTGGAAATTATCCAGGCATCAGGATTCCAACTCCATTTTGAAAATCTGGCCCCTAAAATCTAGGAACTTAGTGTACTTTGGACGTATTAATGTCAGTTTTCAAATTCTGACATGGGAATGATATGGACAATATTTCTGGTTTGGGATGGACCTTGATGCCAGTGATGTCAACAAAATGTGGTCATATTTAGCTGTGTGTTCTCACAAGCTTAGTGCATAAAATGAGCATGCTGGCATTTTTGGAGGGGATTCTGGGGTGCAACCTGTTTCTGCTGGGTTTCTGCCCCATAGTGGCAGCACTATAGTTTCTGGCATCTTCATAAAGTGCGGGTGCTGATACTGTTGTGGGATCATTCAAATAAATGTGAATAAGGAGAATGAAAACCCAACACTTATGCCCCCATTGCACCAAGAGTAGCTAATGACAGAGTTAAAAGAAGTATGTCTAATGTCAGCACTATCTGAGACTAGCCAAAATGTATTAATTTGTAGCCTACAGCCTGAAGGTACTTTCATAATTCCAGCAATCATTCCTCAAAGACTTTTTTTTTGCCTTGAACCTGGATGGAGCTGCTCTTGCCATTGGCAGCCTAAGAACCTGTAAGACCACCAGAATATTTTTACCAGCATCCAGGCTGCCCTGCAGAGGGATTCCAACCCCCACTCCCCCCAGCACCCCCACCAACCCCTGCTTACTGGGTGCAAGAAGGATATTTTAATTTAAAAAATTAAAAAAGTTGGAGAGAAGCTGCCTCCATGTTGAAGCACCCTCTCTGTTACTTACCATCCATTACAGCTTGCTGCTCCTCCGAAGCTGAAAGGCCTCTGATTGGCCCTCAAGAGCTTCAAGAGCCCACCCACTGCCCTTAATTGGATGGAGAACATGCCTCCATGCCAATTAATGGGTGGGGGCACTGCTGAGAAAATGCCAATGAGTGGCTGTTTCCCCACCCTGGGGGAACGGTTTGGGGCCCAGCAACAGTCACGACTTCCGTTTCCCATCCTAGAGGGAAAATCCAGCCCTAAATGGCAGGCCTGATAGAAACTGAAGCTGAATGTGGGATTGTTGCTAAACAGTGACTGGATTTAAAAGCTCAATAAAAGTAGGAATACTTTCAGTGAAAGCAGTTAGCTCTAAAATTAAATTTGGTTTCTAATAAAGCTTGTAGAGTGAAATTTATTATAAAAGCATCCGGAACTCATTGGCTCCAATGTTAATTTCATGGCATGTTGGTAGTTGATTGGGGTGACAGGGTCCAATTGCATGCAGGAAACCCAGAATTAAGTACAGCGCATCTGTCAGTTTTATTTTACTCAAACACCTCATTATAATTTTACTTCTGTGTTTCCCATCCAATCAGTGACAACCAGTGTGATGTGGACCTGCATGATGCGATTTCAACTCCAGTGTTTAAAGGATCACCCCAAACACGCACTTTGAAGGAGTTTGGAGCTGGGAAGAAAACAGAAGCAAATGTCAGAATGGAGTCCAGACAGGCATAGACTACATCTCATTTCATTGATTCTCCCTGGATGTGCTGCTGGCGGCTGTCAGGAGTCAGAGGGAGATACTCTACCTTACCAACAGGTTGAGGAAGAATGCAGCAGAGACCAAGAATCTGTGGTTGGAGGTAGCGGAGGAGGTCAGCAGCAAGAGCATGGTGCTATACACCTGGATTCAGTGCAGAAAGTGCTTTAATGACCTAAGTAGGTCAGGAAAGATGTGTACATTGGCAAAAACTGATGGTAATGGGACAAGATAAGAAACAAAAGATTTGTCTACAGGAGGTGTAAACAGGAAGGCAGAATAACCACCAATAACTGCCATTCAAAAAAAGGGGGCAGAGGTTATGATCTGGAATTATTGAACTCAATGTTGATTCTGGAAGGCTATAAAGTGTAAAGCTATAAAGTTTGCTCCTTCCTCTCCTCCCCACTTTCCCTGCCTGGCTTAAAAACCGTTATAGCTGTAAGCACTCCTAGTTCTAAGGAAGGCCTATTGACCTGAAATATCAATTCTGTTTCTCTCTCCACAGATGCTGCCAGATCTGTTGAGTATTTACAGCATTTTCTGTCTTTATTTTAGTACTTACCATTGCTTACTGTGCAGGCCTCCGAGTATTACCTGGTGCTGGTGTGGGTCCAAACTTGTAACTCCTGGAATATAAGGACATAAGAAATAGGAGCAAGAGTAGACCACACGGCCCTTCAAGCCTGCTCTGCTATTCAATATCATTGTGGCTAATCTTGGGCTTCAATTCCATTCCTGACTGCACCCCATATCCCTTGAATCCCTGAGAGACCAAAAGTCTGTCTAACCTTTGCTGTACCACCTCCAATGCAAGTATATCCTTTCTTAAAAGTGGAGACCAAAACTGCACACAGTAACCAGATGTGGTCTCACCAAAACCCAGTACAATTCTAGCAAGACTTTCTTTATTCCTGTACTCCAATCTCCTTGCAATGAATGCCAACATGCCATTTGCCTTCCTAATTGCTTGCTGCACCTGCATGCTAACTTTCTCAGTTCCTTGTACGAGCACACCCAAGTCTCTCTGAACATCAACACTTACAAGTTTCACACCTTTTTAAAAATATTCTGCTTTTCTATTCTTATGAGCAAAGTGAATAACTTTACACTTCCCTGCATTATACTCCATCTGCCATCTTGTTGTCCACTCACTTAACCTGTCTATATCTCTTTGCAGCCTCTTGGTGTCCTCCCCATAGTTTAACTCTCCACCTAGATTTGTATCATGAGCAAACTTAGATATAATAGTCTCTGTGTCTTAAGTCATTAATATAGATTGTAAATAACTGAGGCCCCAGCACTGATCCTTACAGCACTCCACTATTCACTGCCTGCCAACTTGAAAATGCCCTGTTTATGCACACTTTTTGCTTCCTCTATCCATGCTAATATATTACCCCCAAGTCCATGAGCCCTTAACTTGCCTATTACCTTTTGTGTGATACTTTATCGAATGCCTTTTGGAAATCAAGGTATCCTACATTTAGTGGTTACCCTTTATCTACCCTACTAGTTACATCCTCAAAAAACCCTAATAAATTTGTCAAACAGGATTTTCCCTTAGTAAAACCATGGTGACTTGTTCTAATCATACTCTATTTTTCTAAGTCCATTGTGAAGACATCTTTAATATTCGATTCCAGCATTTTCCTAATGACTGATGTTAGGCTAACTGGCCTGTTCACTGTTTTCTCTCTCTCTCCTTTCTTGAAAAGCAGTGTAACATTTGACAACTTCCAATCTGATGGGACCATTCCAGAATCTAAGGAATTTTGGAAAACTATAGCTAGCACATCCACTGTTTCTGCAGCTATCTCTTTTAGAACCCTAGTCCATCAGGTCCTGGGGATTTGTCAGATTTTAGTCCCTTACATTTCTCCAATATTTTTTCTCTGCTAATATTAATTTCCTTAATTTCCTCACTCTTTTTGGACCCTAGGTTACTGTCTTTTTCTGATATGAAACTTGTGTCTTCTACTGTGAAGACAGACACAAAATATTTGTTCAATGCCTCTGCCATTTCCTCATTCCCCATGATAATTTCTCCTGTCTCCACTTCTAAGGAACCAACATTTACTTTAGCGACTCTCTTCCTTTTTATACACGTATAAAAGCTCTTACAATCTGTTTTTATACTACTGGCAAGTTTACTCTAATTTTATTTTTTTTCCTTTTTTTATCAACTTTTTGGTGGCCCTTTGCTGGTTTCCAAAGCACCCCAACCCTCAGATTTGCTACTCTTTTTTGCAACATTGTTACGACCAGGTGAGAAAGGGGTCTAGGGTTCCCTCTCAGCCTTCACCTGGTCTTACTGTAACAGGGTTTAATTTGAAACACACCTTTTTTTTTAGCTCCCCCTTAGTGAAGTCTTGTTCACTAACTTCCAATTATAAGGCAAAGAAAATAGCCAAACAGGTCTTCTAAGGTTTAAGGAAAAAAGGTTGAACTTTATTAAACTTAAACTCTAATTCGGTTAACGCCTACGGATACGCGACATGCTGACGCTAACATGCATATGCGATACACACATGCAGATAGAGACAAAAAAGAGCAGAAGGAATAAAGTGGAAAAGTGTGAGGCAATATCTGAAGATGGTTTTGTTTACTGTTCTTTGAGCTTGCTGTAAAGTCATTAATTGTAGGCAGGTCTTGCTTTTCGTTGGGGCCCAGTATTCTTCTTAAACCTTGTTCGATGTAGGAGACATTTCTCTTTTGAAGTTCATGTGTCCTCAGTGGGCCCAGAGGCTTGTGAGAAAGAGATGGGAGCAGACAGGAGAGATCTTCTCACTCCAGGATCAAACAGTCTTTTCTCAGTTCAAACTTTTTGTACAATTCAGAAAAACCCAGGTTTCCAAGCAGGTTAGTCATGTGACTAGCTGGTCTGACCATATCTCTTTGTGGATTCTCTTGTCTTAGCCGACCCAGGAATGTCTCTTCTTATACACAATACCTGGTGCTCAAAGTCCATTGTGGGTTAAATTGGAGCAGGAAATAGCCCCTTTGTCCCCCACAAGCACTGTCTATTAGTATGCAAATGTTTTTTTCCAGCCATGGCTGATCTGTTTAACAAGTCATTTCCTTGCTCCAGCAACAGTTTAAAATCAATGTTCATATGACAAAATTAATATGCCTCATTCTTGTCAGGTGGGGGGTCTGCATGACACCTCCACACCCAGCAGAATGAAGTGTGATTTGAGAAAAGTGCATTTCATTAAAAAGGGTCGAGAGAGAAAATATAAGATACAGGGAAAATCCTCAAACTTACTACAGCCTGTCTTTTCTTGGCGCCAGTGCTGTTTTAACTACCCACTTTTGGCATCCCAATAAACATGTCATTCTTTGGGGAAGTTTTTCTTCAGTTTGCCCATTTCCATGACTGCTTAGGGTCTTTGTTCCTGTTGAGGTCTGCAAAGGGGGTGGGGGTGGGGGGTACGGGGCGGGTTAGATTTAATTAGCCCTGAGTGGAATCTTTTTTTCCTCAGGAGAGTCAATAGTGGGCGGGTCGATCCTGAACTCTCTTTCAATGCTTTGCTGAGTCCTGCAAAGGCTTTTGACTTCAGGGGATGGGTGGTTCTCTTTTTTACTGACTGTGGGGGCGAATTCTTTGCTAATCCCCCTTTGTCCTCTGGGACACTCCTGCCTGCAAGTATTTGTGCAGACTCTATTGCACTCCCCTGTGGCACTTTGTCTATGTGAGGCATCACCTGCACGGTTTCTATGCCCCCTAGAAGTGTTTTGTTGTCTCTGCAAGTTCCTGTAAATGCTGTTCGCAACTCTAGTGAGGTGTGTCTGGTGTCTGCATTTACATAGGAGGATGTGAGATCAAATTTTTCAGGGATGGCTGACCGGACAGTAGGGGTTTTCAGCCGGATTCCTCCCGGACTTCCTTTAACCTACCCTCTTGGTTGCTTTTTCCCCTTCCCTTTCTAACCTTTTGCCATCCTTGTGCCTGCCTGTCCCCTTTTGTTCTCGACGGGGGTCCCTTACAGTTTACCAGCCCTTTGCTGGAGGGTCCTCCTAACACCAGTACAGGACTTAGGGGTACAGGTTTCACCGTAGGCTGGAGTTTCCCCTCAACCTGGCACATGTGGCAACTCCTGCAGTACTCCACCACATCCTTGTGGAGTTTTGGCCAGTCAAACTGCTGTCTTATGCGGGCTTTTGTCTTTCATATACCAGCAGGAACAGCCACTGTAGTCTCATGGGCCCCTCTTAATATTTCTCTCCGGTACCTCTGTGACACCACTAACAGGTGAACCACTGTCCACTCCTTGCTCTCAGGTCTGTGAGGAGAACTCCACTTCCTCATCAGTAGCTCATTCTTTAAAAAATAGCAATCAGGGACTCCCTCTGCTTCACTTTCAGATTGAGCAGCTTGTGCTAACTCTTGCAATACTGGGTCGGCTCGCTGAGCCTCAGCTGGGGAAAATCCATTTAATTCATTCCCTGGTTCTCCTAACTTTCCAAAGAAAGTCTTAGACAAACAAACCTGGTCATCTGCCTGCAGTGCCAATGCAGTCTCCTCTGGGGCAGCAGGTTTGATCATGGCCTGATCCACCACACATTCAGGGAAACTGCAGGGGTCTGATCCCTGCCACTGCCCTGTCTCTCTGACCTCTTGCGGTCTTTCTTTCACTACTTGGGGGGGCTCCCATCTTCACCCCCGCCACATCATTACCTAGGAGCAGGTCAATCCTGTCCACAGGCAAATTAGGCGCAATCCCTATGGTCACCGATCCTGAAACTAGGTCATAGGAAGATGGGAACAGGAGTAGGCCATTCAGCCCCTCGAGCCTGTCCCGCCATTCTATGAGATCATGGCTGATCCGCGGCCTAACTCCATATACCTGCCTTTGGCCCATATCCCTTAATATCTTTGCTTAACAAAAATCTATCTAGCTCAGATTTAAAATTAACAACTGTTCTAGCGACTGCTGTTTGTGGAAGAGAGTTCCAAACCTCTACCACCCTTTGCATGAAGAATTGCTTCCTAACATCTCTCCTGAATGGTCTGGCCCTAATTTTTAGACTATGCCCCCTAGTTTTAGAATCTCCAACCAGTGGAAATAGTTTATCTTTATCTAGCCTGTCTTTTCCTGTTAATATCTTGAAGACTTCGATCAGATCACCCCTTAACCTTCTAAATTCTAGTGAAAATAGGCCTAATTTGTGTAATCTTTCCTCATAACTTAACCCCTGTAATCCAGGTATCATTCTTGTAAACCTACGTTGCACTCCCTCCAAGGCCAATATATCCTTCCCAAGGTGTGGTGCCCAGAATTGCTCACAGTACTCCAAGTGGGGTCTAACCAAGGTTTTGTACAACTGCAGCATAACCTCTGTGTCTTAATACTCCAATCCTGTAGATATAAAGGCTAGCATTCCCTTAACCTTTTGGATTATTTTCTGCACTTGCTCGTGGCATTTTATTTATTTATTTAGAGATACAGCACTGAAACAGGCCCTTTGGCCCACCAAGTCTGTGCCCACCATCAACCACCCCTTTATACTAATCCTACATTAATTCCATATTACTACCACATCCCCACCATTCCCCTACCACCTACCTATACTAGGGGCAATTTATAATGGCCAATTTACCTATCAACCTGCAAGTCTTTGGCTGTGGGAGGAAACCGGAGCACCCGGTGAAAACCCACACGGTCACAGGGAGAACTTGCAAACTCCGCACAGGCAGTAACCAGAATTGAACCTGGGTCGCTGGAGCTGTGAGGCTGCGGTGTTAAACACTGCACCATTTTAAAGATCTATGCACCTGAACCCCCAAGTCTCTTTGGACATCCACTGTAGTTAACCTCTTCCCATTTAGAAAGTACCCTGCCCTATCCTTTTTTGGTCCAAAATGGATAATCTGACACTTGCCCACATTGAAATCCATCTGCCACAGTTTTGCCCATTCACCTAGTCTGTCAATATTTCCTTGCAATTTTATGCTATCATCTAGACTGTCTACAATGCGGCCTAACTTTGTATCATTAGCAAATTTGGAAAGATGACTTACTATGCCATCATCCAAGTCGTTAATGAATAATGTGAATAATTGAGGCCCCAACACTGATCCCTGTGGGACACCACTAGTCACATCCTGCCAATCAGAGTACTTAGCCATTATCCTCACTCTCTGTCACCTACCACTCAACCAACTTTCTAACCATGTCAATAATTTGCTCTCAATTCCATGGGCTTCTACCTTAGTTAACAGTCTCTTATGTGGGACTTTATCAAATGCCTTCTGGAAATCCATATAAATAACATCCATAGACATTCCCCTGACCACTACCTTAGTCACCTCTTCAAAAAATTCAATGAGATTTGTCAGGCATGACCTTCCCGTCATGAATCCATGCTGGCAGTCCCTGATTAACTGAAATTTTTCTAGGTGTTCAGTCACCATATCCTTGATTATAGACTCCAGCAACTTGCCCACCACAGATGTCAGGCTAACTGGTCTTTAATTTCCTTGGTTCCCCCTTCTTAAAAAGTGGAGTGACATGTGCAACTTTCCAATACAGAGGTACCCCACCTGAATCTAGGGAACTCTGAAAGACTATAGTTAGGGCATCTACAATGTGCTCCCCTACTTCCTTTAACACCCTCAGATGGAAACCGTCAGGTCCTGGGGATTTCTCACTCTCTAGTTCCATTAATTTCCTTGTTACTGATGTTTTACTTACGTTAATTGTATTAAGTCCCTGTCCCCTATCGGCTATTAATTTTTTCGGGACTTCTGGCAAGTTATCCTCCTTGTGTTCACTGCACTCTCTGAGGGAAAGGTCAGGCCTTTTCCCAGTAAAAGGGACCTAGTGGCCCCTGTGTTGCTGAGAATTACTATGGGCTTGCTTGCCCCACTCGAGAGGCATTGGGTTATTTTCCCTTCAAACACAAAACCCCGATAGCCTTTAGGAATCTTATTAAATTTTCTGGCACTTGCAGCCGTAAGCTTTCTGGGTCTCACTTTTACTGCAGTTAAAGCCACAGCATGTTCTGCTGTGTTTTCCATCAGGTTCCGGTCTTCACTGAGCAGATGTACCCTGATTAACCCTACAGGTTTTCCCTTTAGTTTCCAGCAGTCAGCCTTTAGATGACCTGCCTTATTATTACAACGGAAGAACAAAGGTCTCCGGGTCTCACTTCTGCTCCCAGCACCTTGATTTTTGGCTGGAGGAGGACCCCCTGTGCCTCCTGCTTTTCTTTCTCTCCCAGGACTGCTTGGGCTCCTATCACTTTCCCACCCTTTGTCCTTTTCAGATTTGTGGGGGTGACTAGGAAAGGCTCTCCCCTGGGTAATCGACTCATAAATGAGAGCAAAATCATCAGCCATAACGGCTGCTTGCTGGGCTCTCTGAACACACTGCTCCTCTACATGGGTCTTTATGGAGAGTGGGAGACAGTGTTTAAATTCCTCTAACAGAATTAATTCTCTGAGATTCTCACAGCTGAGCAGTACTTTAAGAGCCCTCTGCCACTGGTCAAAAGCCAGCTGCTTACTTCTTTCAAACTCCAGATACGTTTGATTACCTTGCTTCTTGAGGGTTCTAAACTTTTAGTAATAGGCTTTGGGTAATAATACATATGCCCCAATGATAGCATTTTTGTCATTTCATAATTTGAAGAACTCTCATCTGGAAACAGAGAATACACCTCATGGGCTTTTTCCGGTTAGCTTGCTTTGTACTAAAAGAGACCAGGTCTCAGCTGGCCATTTTAGCTGCCTTGCCAGTTTCTCAAAAGACACAAAAAACACTTCCACATCTTCCTCATTGAATTTTGGGATTAGTTAAGATAGTTTTAACAATTTTGTACCCAGCCCTGAATTGCGCTCCTCCATATTGGCCATGCTTTCACAGGGGTTACTCTGTCGCCCCCTAGTTAACTCAAGCCACTTCAGCTCTCTCTCTTTCCATTCTTTCTAGAAGGTTCTTTCTCTCTCTCTCTCTCCTCCCTCCCTTTGTCTGCACGTTCCTTCTGGAAGGCTCTTTCTTTCTCTCTCTCTCTCTTTCCTCAAATTCAAGTTTCCTCTGTACTAATTGTTAACAATATCCTGTTAGAGTCTATTTCTAACCCTGTTTCTGCTTCTTCAGATTCAAGGGAAAAATGGTTGGCCACTAGCCTTAGCAGTTCAGACTTCCTAGCCTTGCCATGTACAGTGATCCCACACTGCTCAGCCATTTTCCTCAACTCCTGCATAGACAGTGCTTTTAATCTATCCCAAGTTACTTCACCCTGGCTTGGGAAGCTACTAGCTTCAGTTGCAGACATGTTAGTATTCAAGCACACGCAACCACAAGAAAACCTGCAATGAAATCTTACTCTTTTTGATTGGGAACAATTTGGCTTCCCCCTTCCAATTTCTCTCGTTTGTCTGTGGGTAACATCCAGGATGGTAGCCCCCAAATTTCTGTTACGACTAGGCGAGAAAGGGGTCTAGGGTACCCCCTCAGCCTTCACCTAGTCTTACCATAACAGGGTTTAATTTGAAACACACCATTTTGTTTAGCTCCCCCTTAGTGAATCCTTGTTCACTAACTTCCAATTATAAGTCAAAGAAACTGGCCAAACAGATTTTCTTAGGTTTAAAGAAAAAATATTGAACTTTATTAAACTCAAACTCTAATTCAGTTAATGCCTACGGATACACAACGCGCCCAAACTAGTCTGCATACGCAATACACACATGCAGATAGAAAAGAGCAGAAAAAATAAAGTGGAAAAGTTTGAGGCAATATCTGAAGATGGTTTTGGTTACTGTTCTTCGAGTTCACTGTAAAGTCCTTGATTGTAGGTAGGTCTTGCTTTTCGTTGGGGCCCAGTATTCTTCTTAAACCTTGTTCGATGTAGGAGACTTTTCTCTCTTGAAGTTCATGTGTCCTCAGTGGTTCCAAAGGCTTGTGAGAAATAGATGGGAGTAGACAGGAGTGGTCTTCTTACTCCAGGAGCAAACAGTCTTTTCTCAGTTCAAACTCTTTGTACGATTCAGAAAAGCCCAGGTTACCAAGCAGGTTAGTCATGTGACTAGCTGGTCTCTTTGTGGATTCTCTCGTTTTAGCCGACCCAGGAATGTCTCTTTTTATACACAATACCTGGTGCTCAAAGTTCATTGTGGGTTAAATTGGAGAAGGGAATCGCCCCTTTGTCCCCCACAAGCACTGTCTGTTATTATGCAAATGTTTTTTTCCAGCCATGGCTGATCTGTTTAACAAGTCATTTCCTCGCTCCAGCAACAGTTTAAAATCAATGTTCATATGACAAAATTAATATGCCTCATTCTTGGCAGGTGGGGGGTCTGCATGACATAATCTAATACTATCCTTAACTTCCTGAGTGAACCACAGATGGGTCTTTCTTGCTGAGTTTTTGTTTTCAATGGAATTAATTGTATTTTTGTTCAACTTTGAATTGTTTCTTTCACAGTTTCCTCTGAAGGTTTCCTTTAAAGGACTTATTTAACACATTAACAAAAACTTTTTACCTTTCTTTCAAGTGTGAAGGATCATAAGCACCAACAACTCATGTGTACCAACGCTTTTCCAGATTTTTCTTCCCCTTCCCTTCCACCCCATCCCTTCTTCCTAATCTCATTCCTTGCCATGATACCCTCCAACCTTCTCCTCTCTGACCCTAAACAATCTGTCCTTAGCAAAGGCCTCAGCTTCATTCCCTTATGATCCCACCTCAATGAATTTTGAGCTTGGCCTGACGCTGTGCTCTTCTTCCATCACCTTCACCTCCATGCCTACTTCTTTGGCCAGGAATCATTGTCCCGCACAGTGGACCCTTTTACCCGCCTCCAGTATTCTCCCTCCACCTGGACCACTCCCACTAGCCTCAGTTCTGATGAAAGGTCATCGACAGATGCTGCCTGACCTGCTCAATATTTCTAGCATTTTCTGTTTTTATTTCTGGATCAGCTTAAGCCTGCCCTACTTATGGTCCTACAAGCACTTAAAAAGCAAATTCACATCTCATAGTCTGTCAGCCCTATTCTGAAATTGGGAATTTCATTCTCATGACTTATCATAAGTAAATCTATATCCTTCACTATGTATGCTTCCGAAACTGCTCTCACTTTAAATTTTAATTACTGTCACATTAGAACTCAGCACAAAATACACAAACCACGGCAGATGAAATCCAAGGCTTTCTTTTCTATTGAAAAGACAGAACATTCTTTAGTGCAAATACATTTTGTTTGCAAATCTCATTAACAAATACGTGTTCAGTTCAGAACCATTTGGCACAATTGCTTACTTTGTTCTGCAATTGGTCCATTAAGACCAAAGGAAGGAGCTGTAAAACTGACTGCGGATTTACTATCACCTGTTTTTGCCAGGCAATTAAAGTTAAAATGAACGCCCATCCATTGTGCCTTTTAAGTATATGTTTGTTTGGCTTCTTTTCTGATTGTGAGGGATATATTTTTGATTTCCTTGTCTCCTAGTTGAACTGCAAAGGGTACGACAAAGGGTACATTCAGTTCACCAGTTCTTTGGAAGCTATTGAAATAAGAGGTTGTACATTCTTCTTCTTTGGCCTCCTTATCTCAAGAGACAATGGGTAAGCGCCTGGAGGTGGTCAGTGGTGTGTGGTGCAGCGCCTGGAGTGGCTATAAAGGCCAATTCTAGAGTGACAGGCTCTTCCACAGGTGCTGCAGAAAAATTTGTTTGTCGGGGCTGTTACACAGTTGGCTCCCCTTGCGCCTCTGTCTTTTTTCCTGCCAACTGCTAAGTCTCTTCGACTCGCCACACTTTAGCCCCGCCTTTATGGCTGCCCGCCAGCTCTGACGAACGCTGGCAACTGACTCCCACAACTTGTGATCAATGTCACAGGACTTCATGTCGCGTTTGCAGACGTCTTTAAAGCGGAGACATGGACGGCCGGTGGGTCTGATACCAGTGGCGAGCTCGTTGTACATTCTGGATCTTATAACCCCTTATAACTGTTATGTTATGGACGCAAATACAATTTAATAACATTTTATTTAGTTAGTATTCCATCCCTTATTATTTTGTATGCTAGAAGTGTGTATAAATGCTGTAAAAATGATGCAGACAGCAATACTGATTTTGTCCATGCTTATCCTTTATTTTTAATAGATCTGTTCCATTATTTACTGACTAAGCCATGGTCTGTTAGAGCTCAAACTCTTAGAAATTATGAAAGGTGTTGTAACATATCTGTAAACTAAGTTAAATGATAAAGGCTTTTGTTTGGAAAAAAACAGATGTTGCATATGCAAGGTCATAGATCAATTCAGAGATAGTGAGGGTTCACCGGAGTGATTCTCAATGCTGAACATGAGTAAAATATCTGAATTAAATAGAAAATGTAACAGCTTCAGGTGTTCATTTTGTTTGTGCAAATCTAGAAAGTGGGTGTTAGCAGGCAAAAGTCACTACAAGAAGATTGATCCTGAGCTTCCTGTTGCTTGCCATTTCAACACCCCCCCCGCTCTCATGCCCACATCTCTGTCCGGGGCTTGCTGCAGTGTTCCAGTGAATATCAATGCAAGCTTGAGGAACAGCACCTTATTTACCGAATAGGCACGTTACAGCCTACTGGACTGAATATTGAGTTCAATAATTTCAGAGCAGAACTGGCCCTTTTTTATTTTTAATTTTTATTTTATTTTGTTTCATCATTTTTTTTTACGATGCATCTGTCCACTGATTTTTTCATGTTTTGCTTTTGGCTAGGGCTGTTCATTATTCTGTCATTTAATACCCTCTCTGCACTAATGCCTTGTCTTTCAGCACACCATTAGCACACTCTCTTTGCCTTTGCTTTTGCCCCTTGACCTTCTTGTCAGTTAATCTCTCTGGCTCTCTGTCCTATCAACACCTTCCCTTTTGTTCTCTTTCCCCCCACTTCCACTTTATTTGCTTAAAACCTATTACATTTCTAACCTTTGCCAGTTCTGATGAAAGGTCACTGACCTGAAATGTTAACTCTGCTTCTCTCTCCACAGATGCTGCCAGACCTGCTGAGTATTACCAGCGCTTTCTGTTTTTATTACATGAATAGTGATCCTGGATAGCTTTTCTCTTCCATTGTCTGAGAATACTGAGACTAACTCCAGCACTTCCATTGGTTCCCTGACTCTGATCATCTAATTTAGCATAGATCTAACATATAATCCTTCATAATCTCTACGGCTCAGTACTACTTAAGAGTCCATCTACTCTTTAATTTAAATTTAAAAATGCAGGATTAATGTATTATGATCTGAACATAACTATGCAGCACTTGAACATGGAATGTAAAGCCTAAAACTCCTAGCTCTGCTAATTTTAGTGAAAAAGTAGATGACAATTATACAGTGGAATTTCTTCATATTAACATCAACATTCTCATTAAAATTAGTTAACACAGCAACTTTAATTCTATAATTTTAATATGTTATACACCTTTGAAGCATCTGGCTGACATGGTAGTTTGTAAATAGTTATATGGATGAACAATTTCTCTTGGTGGGATTTTCGGGCAATGAGCTGGTGGAGAGTGGCAACTGGCTACTTGACAGTGTCCATGAGAGGCCCTATCCATTCTGAGGGCCAGGCCTCATTTGTATAGCACTGTAGTTTTGCAGGAAGGAAACAAACGCCTCAGGGCCGACCCTGGCTCCAAGCCACCACAATATTGAGCTGATCATCCAAGAACTGGGCTCAGAAAAAGCGAGGTCCTGGGGTGAGGTGGGTTCAGTGTGGCTGCGTCTTAGTTTGCTTTTGTGGAGCATGGAATAGCACTCCTGTTTCACCTGGCTGCACAAGAATAAATTAACCTTCTGGATTTTGACCAACTGAGTTCTAAAGTGGTAATTAGGGTCTGATATACACCATGGGACCCTGATTTGCATAATAAAAGTGCCTAGCTGCTGACTCATGCATGCACTCTGGGCATCCTAGTAGGCCCAGGGGAAGCATACTGTCAGACGAAATGGGGCACTAAGTCATAATCCACCAAAATGTAATCTGTATTGCTGCAAAAAATGGTAAACAAATCATTGGATCTTTCTCTCATAGTTCCAGGATTAATGTTTTTGTGTATAGTGATGGAGCAGACTTCAATCTACAATACAGATTGCTTGTTCCTGAATAATAGTCTCAGGGGTGAAAGGGAAACAAATGTTAAAAAATGTTAAGATATTAAGCACATTCTGTTGTGTCTAAAAAGGAAATTAATAGTTCCATTAGAATTGAACATCACTGGGTGAACAATCCAATTGTCCTTAAAAACAACATTGCTATGTAAATTTTGACAGATATATTCACATCACCAAACCTGTCCTCATGCATATTGCATAGTGTCATAATGAATTAGAACCTGTGTGTGTGTGTGTGCGCGCACTATTTTATTATTCTCTTTCTTTCAATGGACTTTCATTCATGTCTTCCCGTCATTTCTTCTGATGCTGCTTCTGGTGCAGCTCTATAGGCGGTAGTTGATATGTACGGTACTTGCACATTCGTAGCACTTGATGGCCTGTATCAGAGTAAGCATATTGTAGCAATTACACTTCTCTTGTATTGCTTTGTTATTCTCTGATGGAATGTCCTGGAGTGTTTGTCCTGCGATAACACCAATCATTCTCAGGTGGGCTTTTTCATGTATGAGTTTAAACATTGAGCGTTTGAGGGGCAGCATCACAAGCAAGTTTAAACCTGTCATCATGCAATAGATGCACACTTCCAACAGCAATTATTGGATAATATTTATGAGCAAGAAACTATGCAGTTTTCCCTTAACTAACATCCTCAGGACAAGGTCAAATTACCTTCAAATGATAGAGAGGCAATGCCAGAGACACCTAAGGATGTCACATGAAAGGGTCACAGAAATCTGTAGGATCCTGCGGCATGACCTGCAACAACTCACCAAGGCTCCTTCGACAGCACCTTCCAAACTCGTGACTTCTACCACCTAGAAGGACAAGGACAGTGGATGCATGGGAACACCACCACCTGCAAGTTCCCCTCCAAGCCATGCACCATCCTGACTTGGAACTAGAGCACTGTCCCTTCACTGTCACTGGGTCAAAATCCTGAAACTCCCTACCTAACAGCACTGTTGATGTACCTACACCCCAAGGACTGCAGCGGTTCAAGAAGGCAGCTTATCGCCACATTCTCAGGGGCAATTGGGGATGGACAATAAATGCTAACCTAGCCAGTGACATCCACATTCCATGAACAAATTAAAAAAAACACTGGGACCAATTGTGTTGCCGCTATTGCTGCTCTAGCTGAACTAAGTTAAGTCAGCACTAACTGGTAATCAAACTTGGGGATGAAAGGGAATAAGAAGGGCCTTACTCCAGAGACTAGAGCACATAATTGAGGCCGACATTTCAGTGCAGAACTGAGGGAGTTCTACACTGGTGGAGGCGCGATTTTTGGGATGAGACATTAAACTGTCTACACTTCTGAAGAAAGGTCTCTGACCTGAAATGTTAACTCTGCTTCTCTCTGCACAGATGCTGCCAAACCTGTTGAGTATTTCCAGCATTTCTTGTTTTTATTTCAGATTTCCAGCATCTGCAGTATTTTGCTTTTATTTTACACTTTAGAAGTACTTCCTTGGTTGTAAAAGCATTCAGGATGTCTGATGACATGAAAGGTGCTATATAAATGTAAATTCTTTCTTTACAGCATCAACCATTGTTTCTACATGGTAGTAACATATACTTTCAATTCATTATAGCTGTAAAACCCTGCTATTTTAACTTACTTTGGATGTCCACCAAAGCTCCTAAGTATCATCACCTCATTCCATGACAATATGAAAGGCACAATTCAGCATAGCGGTGCCTCATCAGACCCCTTTCCTATCCTGAGTGGTGTGAAACAGGGCTGTGCTCTCGCACCTACACTGTTTGGGATCTTCTTCTCACTGCTGCTCTCACATGCGTTCAAGTCCTCTGAAGAAGGAATTTTCCTCCACACAAGATCAGGGGGCAGGTTGTTCAACCTTGCTCGTCTAAGAGCGAAGACCAAAGTACGGAAAATCCTCATCAGGGAACTCCTCTTTGCTGACGATGCTGCATTAACATCCCACACAGAAGAGTGTCTGCAGAGACTCATCGACAGGATTGTGGCTGCCTGCAACGAATTTGGCCTAACCATCAGCCTCAAGAAAACGAACATCATGGGAGAGGACGTCAGAAATGCTCCATCCATCAATATCGGTGACCACGCTCTGGAAGTGGTTCAAGAGTTCACCTACGTAGGCTCAACTATCACCAGTAACCTGTCTCTCGATGCAGAAATCAACAAGCGCATGGGAAAGGCATCCGCTGCTATGTCCAGACTGGCCAAGAGAGTGTGGGAAAATGGCGCACTGACACGGAACACAAAAGTGTATCAAGCCTGTGTCCTCAGTACCTTGCTGTACGGCAGCGAAGCCTGGACAACGTATGTCAGCCAAGAGCGACGTTTCAATTCATTCCATCTTCGCTGCCTCCGGAGAATCCTTGGCATCAGGTGGCAGGACCGTATCACCAATGCAGAAGTCCTCGAGGTGGCCAACATCCCCAGCTTATACACCCTACTGAGCCAGCAGCGCTTGAGATGGCTTGGCCATGTGAGCAGCATGGAAGATGGCAGGATCCCCAAGGACACATTGTACAGCGAGCTCGTCACTGGTATCAGACCCACCTGCCGTCCATGTCTCCGCTTTAAAGACGTCTGCAAACGCGACGTGAAATCCTGTGACATTGATCACAAGTCGTGGGAGTCAGTTGCCAGTGATCGCCAGAGCTGGCGGACAGCCATAAAAGCGGGACTAAAGAGTGGCGAGTCGAAGAGACTTAGCAGTTGGCAGGAAAAAAGACAGAAGCGCAAGGGGAGAGTCAACTGTGTAACAGCCCCTACAACCAATTTTATCTGCAACACCTGTGGAAGAGTCTGTCACTCTAGAATTGGCCTTTATAGCCACTCCAGGCGCTGCTTCACAAACCACTGACCATCTCCAGGCGCTTACCCATTGTCTCTCGAGACAAGGAGGCCAAAGAAGAAAAAGAAGAATCACAATCTACACAAGTAAAGGTTTGTTGCCTGTAAGAATATATGATTGTACTAAGTGCATGATTCTAGTAATGTATGACTATAACGTTTATGTGATTGTTGAATTTCTCCAGCAGAGGCTGATTGGCCAATGATGACCACTCAATGTAATACGTAATTTGGTTAGCATGAAACAATCACATCCAGAAAAACACATTATGTTGCTGTACTCTCCTGCCCCACCTATACTCCCCTGCCAACGACTCTACTTCCACGCTTGACTCCATTCAATTTCGTACTCCATTCATTCTCTATATGACTAGTGCTCCCAGGGACCATGACTCATTGGTAATTGCTTCAAGTGCTTCTTGCTGTCTGCGGGGCATTGGCCCTTACCTATTATTTACTCCTGGTCCATGCTAAACCTGACCTCCCTCTTGCTTCCAGGCCTCCACTTGTTGCTCTGTGGACAATGTCATGAGAGATGGATAGTAAAATGACAATGGTTTTTACACATGGTCCTTGCTAGTGAAATGACTGTATTATCTTATATAATGATTTCTACTGTGCTGGGAACAATGTATTTCATTAAATTGCACCTACTGGTTAAGCTTTGTTGCAATTTTTTTGTTAAAGCTTATTCTGGTACAACATCATTTTGGATGTTGCCTACAAGTAATAGGCAGCATTGCAACTATCAATACCATTACTTTCCCAACACGTGTGTTAAGTGTACCATCCAGCTGTAGTACTCAGCATCATTGAGAGGACAATTGTTCTTCACATTGATTGATCATAAAGTTCTACTCTGTGCACACAGGTAAATATTTATTTCAAATTTTATCAACAGCCAGTAAGTAATGATGATTCCGGTATCTAATCTAAACCCGTTTCTTGTATATCTAGCATTAGTTAAAGATGAAAGCAAAATACTGCGGATGCTGGAAAAGGGTTCCCCTTGTCCTCACTTTTCACCCCACCAGCCTCCATATCCAAAGGATCATCCTCCGCCATTTCCGCCACCTCCAGCGTGATGCCACTACCAGTCGCATCTTCCCCTCCCTTTCCCTGTCAGCATTCCGAAGGGATCGTTCCCTCCGCGACACCCTGGTCCACTCCTCCATTACCCCCACCACCTCGTCCCCGTCCCAGGGCACCTTCCCCTGCAATCGCAGGAGGTATAATACCTGCCCATTTACCTCCTCTCTCCTCACTATCCCAGGCCCCAAACACTCCTTTCAGGTGAAGCAGCGATTTACTTGTACTCCTTTCAACGTAGTATACTGTATTCGCTGCTCACAGTGTGGTCTCCTCTACATTGGGGAGACTAAGCGCAGACTGGGTGACCGCTTTGCGGAACATCTCCGCTCAGTCCGCAAGCAGGACCCTGAGCTTCCGGTTGCTTGCCATTTCAACACTCCCCCCTGCTCTCATGCTCACATCTCTGTCCTGGGATTGCTGCAGTGTTCCAGTGAACATCAACGCAAGCTCGAGGAACAGCATCTCATTTACCGATTAGGCACACTACAACCTGCCAGACTGAACATTGAGTTCAATAATTTCAGAGCATGACAGCCCCCCATTTTACTTTCATTTTTAGTTATTTTTTCTCCCTTTTTTTTTAAACATTCTTTTTTACAATTTTTTTTTGCATTTATTTCATTTCATCTTTGTTTGTTCAGTTTGCTTACCCTGTTTTTTTTCAGGTTTGCACTTGCTGCTGTTCAATATTCAGTGTATTTACACCTAATCTGTACTAATGCTTTGTCTTTCAACACACCATTAACATATTGTTTGCCTTTGCTCCGTGACCTTTTGGTCAGCTATGTGGCCTGGTCCAATCTAGATCTCCTTTGTTATCTCTTGCCCCACCCCCACCTCACTTGCTTATAACCTGTGACTTTTCTAATATTTGTCAGTTCCGATGAAGGGTCTCTGACCCGAAACATTAACTCTGCTTCTCTTTCCACAGATGCTGCCAGACCTGCTGAGTGATTCCAGCATTTCTTTTTTTTTTTAGAGATACAGCACTGAAACAGGCCCTTCGGCCCACCGAGTCTGTGCCGACCATCAACCACCCATTTATATATACTAATCCTACACTAATTCCATATTCCTACCACATCCCCACACATCCCCCACCTGTCCTTATATTTCCCTACCACCTACCTATACTAGGGACAATTTATAATGGCCAATTTACCTATCAACCCGCAGGTCTTTGGCATGTGGGAGGAAACCGGAGCACCCGGAGGAAACCCACGCAGACACAGGGAGAACTTGCAAACTCCACACAGGCAGTACCCAGAATTGAACCCGGGTCACTGGAGCTGTGAGGCTGCGGTGCTAACCACTGCGCCACTGTGCCGCCCCGTCTTGTTTTTATATTAGTTAAAGATGTTTGGAGCGTTATTTCAAGAGGTTGAACATTGCACATCTATAATTAATTTCCATATTGTCAGTGCAATATATATAAAATAGCATGGGTTGAATGCTGTCAAGGCACCTTTCATTGATGTACAGGGTATAATTCATCATACTGTTATCCAATACATTGGATTATTGATATTCCATACTACACTATATTTATTTTAAATGAAAAGGTTTTTGGTCCTGACCAAAGATTAGTTTTTTTCTGCTGAGGAGTGAGTCATTATTCCTATTTTAAGCAGCCAGTCTCAGCAACAAGCATTCTCAGGTCAAATATAACACAGACTAGATAGAAAGAAAAGCTCTCTGTATTCTGCCCAAATAATATGTCTTAACTCCAAACTTAGACCAACACCGCCAACTGCACCAGTGTGATCTTTTACAGCTTCTATGCCAACCATCCTTGTAACTTGGTCTCGCGAAGAGAAATTGCTAATTGCCAATTTGTGTCAAATATTGGCAAATCTCAGACATCGGCTCATACTGAGCAGGGACTAGATCTGCCCTAATCCATTTCACTTATGTCCCTTACAGCTTGCAGTGCAACAAGACTTTAGTCCCATGAGCTTTCAAGTCCAGGTCCCAGAGGTGAAAAGATAGTGCACTAGCCCACTGTACCATTTGGCCGAATAACTTAATTTTCTGTGAGGTTTTCATCTGAGATTTTCCATTTCATATAACACATACAAAGATAAAAAAGTATGTTTGAAATTGCCAATTGGCCCATTAAGATGGTCATTTCCATGTCCAATTTACATTATCATAGCCATCACTCAACTAATCATTGAAGAAATGTGAATAACTACAGGTAAAGTTTTTAACCTAAATTGGTGTGAAATTAGACCCTGACCCCTGAAGATAATCAAATAAAGAAATATTACGATCTGCATTATACAGTCCTAACTCATATATATCAGACAGCAGCTCCAGTATGAGATTTCTCACTTCCGTTTAAAGGAATTGTCGTGAAAACGTGTAACATAGGTAAGTCAATGAGAGCTATAAAACCTGTTCAGAAAATCAATCTTATATACAAAGGCTGGCAGAAGTATCACTATCGATAACTAAGTAAGGAACAAATTAGACTACGGTTATATCAGATTTGTATACAAGTGGATTTGGCAATTTTCTGGTTTTTAAAACATGTATTACTTCAACGTGCTTTGTTGAATGATAATTTTCTTTAATCCACTGACTGGAGATCTGAATTTGTATTTTTTTAAAGACATTTTAAAAAGACCAGCTAAAAGGATGACTTTGCTGGCAGCTTAAGCTGGCTACCAAATTTGCAACACTGAATCCTAAGCTGCAATGCTTGTGAGGAGAGAGACAAGTGTCTGCTCATATCCCAGCAAGAACCAAGACCCAGGAAGTTTAAAGGAACTGCTTGTTCTTTTTCTTTTAGCCAGAAGAAATACTGCATCTATGTTTGAATAACTGAATGACTGTCATGTGACAAGCCCTTCCCCATCTGTGGTTTTAAGCTTGTGTCTTCCTGCAACAGAGAGAGGAGAAGCAACTGGACTCTGACACGTGCAGACCCAAGTTGGGGTCTCCCTCTCTTTCCATTCCAGCTTGAAAGCTTTCAAATCCTGCCTGTTGACTGACCACCTTTGCATACTACAGCGACAATCAGAAACCCTGTTGGAGGAAATCATCTGCATTGCTGTATCTAAGAGACCTGCCGAAGGAGTCATCTACCTTATTAAATTAAAAGCCTCAGGACCACCGAATTCAGCTAGAAGCCAGCCGAATCACCAAACCCCAAAGACTGTATACCCCATTTTTCTAAGGACTCTAACTCAACCAATATACCTTTCCCCACTCTGTAACCTATTTGTGTGTGTATAAACTTCCAGAGTGTGTGTGTGAGTGAAAATTGGTGCGTTGTTTATTATTTTTATTAGTTCGGTTTAGGTACAATAAAGTTAACTTCTTTCTTTGTTAACTCAAGAAAACCTGTCCGATGATCATAGCAAGTAAGTAATCAAACAACTACTGAACTGGCCAGTACATCCACTTTATGAAATAATTAAACCTGTTGTGGTCAAACAAGGAGAGGAAAAAAGGGAAGCCCTTCAACCCCTCCTCCCTTGACTGTAACATATGTTAAAACAGCTTTTTTAAAAATGCACAGCTCCATTTTTGGCTCAATTTTTCCAACAACAGAAATGCTCAGAACAGAAATATTAGTTCAATCTTTGTATAATTCACTCTGAATTAATGAGGAATGGAATGAATTCTTTGAGCACTGTTCCATCAAGATATGTAATTGAGATAGCTTTTTAAACTTTACTGATAATGGAGTTGTCAGTCTCTCCTGATGAATATTAATAGTCATTAACTGCTAATCTAATGACCATGGCTGACAGAAACAAACTTCTGGGTTTTTTTCCCCCAAGACTGACTTTGCAGTTTTTAAACACTGGATTTCTCTATTAATATTAAGGGGTCTCAGCTGTAATATACATATGACTCAAGCAGATAAACTTTACACAATTCAATAAAAAGAAAATGAAGCTTGTTTATTTTTTGAAACTTCAGTTATATTAACATCTAATGCACATTAGATATAAATAGAAATCATTTGTGAAAATTGTGCACTTTAGCAGAGAAAAGTTCAGTACACAAAGGACTGAGGAGAATTGGACATAAAGAAGAGAAAATGAAAAAAAAGCAACAAAAAAGGAAATTAGTATGTCATTCAATCTCTTTGAATGGGCCTTTACAAAGGTGGGATGTTGACTAGTACCGCTCAGAACACTCCCACTCACCCTCATTTGGAATAGGTCCTACTGCTCCAAACTTGAAATAACGTTCCAGTGGAAGGAGGCCAACATTGCCTGCTAGTGCTGCAGAATTTATTTGCTAAGACTGGTTAATTCCTCAGATCTGCATTAACAACGGGAAGATTCAGATGTACAGTATTTAACAGTGCTTAGCACAATCAAGTGCAATACAATCCTCACCCAACATTCACAAAGAGGCACAGTCGGCAGATGTGGCTGAATTGTTATCAGCTGTGTACCTGTCTCCCTTTCAATCCCTGTTGACAGCCTCCCCCTTTCCCAATCCCTGCCGGCAGTCTTCCCCGCTCCCAATCCGTGTTGACAGCTTGCCTCCTGCACAATCCCTGCCGATCGCTTTCCCCCTCCCAATCCCTGCTGACAGCCTCCCCAACCTCTGATCATTCCACAGGCCTACCCTACACTGACTGCCAGATACTGGTCACATATGGCTTTGGCTCCAGCCACCTGACAGTAGATGATCACGTTTGACTACCAGGTAGTCAAACCAGCCAATTGTCGGGTGAGACTCGGGAGAATTTTATTTAAATGAGGATCTGCTATTAATATTGACTCTATGTTCCCAGCCTTGTCCGGTTCTTTGCACACTACCAAGTTCCCCTGTCCAGCCCTCCATGAAAATCGAGTCCAATATCTTTATAAATCTTGGCTACACCTGTAAGACTTTAATGCTTGAGTCTTAAATGAAATGTAGCATACTGTTTATTTATTAATAGTGACACCATACAAAATGATCTTTCTATAACATATCTTTAACTAAAGTACACTTTCTGTTTGATTTTTCAGACTGCATTCTGTAGCAGATTTACGATATTGTCACTTGCATACTACCTTGAAATAAAATTATACCAGGTTACTTTTTATGTGTAATAAGCATTTAAATTGAATTTCTAGGGGCTGGAATTAGTCTTCATTAGTATGTGAAACAAGCTCATAGTGAATTGGCAGCTTGTTTTACATTGCGCTCAATTTTCTTTTCCATTGAAATCAATGATGAAAATAAATTTCACCCACATTCTGCAATAAATGTGTAAGATATATATTTAAATGTAATTAATTTTATAAACTGCTGAAAAGTAATTTTTATGATGCATTACAGTACACAATTGTTTAAAATCTTACAGGCCCTCTCCAAGTTTAATAAAGGTGGGGTATATATAACCTGCCTCCCACAAAGGCTGAGCAGATTTATACGGTGAGAAGGGCTGAGTTTCGACAAGCCAGTCAATTGCAGGCAGGTTGGCAGTCACAGGCTCTTAGCCACTTCAGCACCCTTGAGCTGAGAACAAAATGAACCAGTGTTCCTGTTTCTGATCGTTTTCCATGACCCCTGTGGAGATTGTGTGCGTGTGTCGATGTCGGGCAAGGACAGAATCATAGAAACCACTGTTAAATAGCTTGCCAATAACATTCTGTTCAGGTTCATGTACAAATAATGGCCCATCTACTATCCAGTACCTTCAAAAAATCCAAAGAAAGGATACAAATTTGTGAGAAAAAAAAGGGATTGGATATACAGTTTTAAAGCATATTTTGCAATTAACCGTTTTTGTAAAATCACATTAAAGAAATTAAGCAAATCATCATCTCTGCTTGTGATAAATCATTTCAGGCAGGTGGAACCTGCAGTCACTCTGTCCAACACCATGGCTATAAATCACTCGTCTATCCATGCCTCAAGGGTCAGCACCCTTCATGGTATGTGCCTTCAGATTTACCGCAATTAAATTGTTTACTTAATTTTAACTGCTTTTCCTTCGTTAATTTTTCAAACCCTGCACCAACTCCCCATCTTTGTTTTGACAACAGGAGCTATAAATATGTCAACCAGCAGGCAGTGCCCCCCCACCCCTCCCCCCACGGTTCAGTGATACCTCCAGGTTCTCTTCCAGGCCATCAAGGAAAGACAGGAGGACCTCTTCCCTGCAGATGGATTCAGAAAACCATCCCACCTGAACAAGTTGGCCTGGATGGAGGTAGCAGAGGAAGTATTGAACTACTGGGTTGTGCAACGAACAATGTCGGAAGCATATCAATGACAACGCGCCAAGGCTCCTTAGCTAGCACCTTCCAAACGCGTGACCTCTACCAACTAGAAGGACAAGCAGCAGATGCATGGAAACACCACCACCTGCAAATTCCCCTCCAAGCCACACACCATCCTGACTTGGAACTATATCGCCATTCCTTCACTGTCACTGGGTCAAAATCCTGGAACTCCCTTCCTGACAATGCTGTTGGAGTACCTACCCCACATGGACTGTAGTGGTTCAAGAAGGCAGCTCACCACCACTTTCTCAAGGGCAATTAGGGATGAGCAATAAAGCTGGCCTAGCCAGCGAGGCCTACATCCTAAAGAAACTTGCTCAGATCGGTGAGGGTAAGTGGTCTTGCCAAAGCTGTTCCATTGTATTTCTTCCTGGCTCCGTGTGTTTAAGGCAGAGGGCAGACAAGTCATGCAGTGAACAGCCGTGATGCCTTACACCAAATGATTGTGTGGAAAGTTGATATTTGACATTTTTCATGTCCTTGGATGTGTCGTGCGAAAGCCAGTCCAGAATGACTGATGTCGATGCATGTATACAATGGGTGTGATGCACTTTTGCCATGTCACTAAATCTGCACTGTCTCCTGCAGGATAAACACACTCACAACCAGCGGGAGTGGGGAAAGACAGGTGGAGGTGGCCCAGACATCAGAGTCCTGACACCAGCTGAGGAGGAGGCTGCAGAAATAGCGAGAGAGGAGGGAGGCAGAGCCATCGCAGATGGCGAGGCAGGATCCTCAAGGCATAAGGATGAAGTACCATTGTTACAAGTGTTTCCTTTTTTTGTTAAATTTTGAGATGCTGGAACTGTAAACAGTTACTGGAAGGTATGGACTGAGAGTGAACTGTATAAACAGTTACTGGAAGGCACCTGTTTTCAAATAAAAACCCAGCAGGGGTTACTTTGATGTGGAGAGATGTTTACAAAGAAGTGACAAGCTAAGATTTATAGATGCTATGAGACTGGGCTGCTGGAAAGTTGTGGTTTCATTTTTGCTTATTGATCTGCCAGGAGAAGACAGCTCACCTCTTTCTCTTGAAAAGAAATCCTGCATCAAGGGTGTTTGCTTTTGACTTCTGTATTTGAAGAAACCTTTACTGCTACATTTCTGCTCTAAGACCTAATTGAAAACTCCTGTTGCTGCGTCTCTGGGAAAACCTACCTAAACTGATCTTCAGCATTGCCTGGAAAGTATTGTTCTGAGAAGATCCCATTGATAGCTGTCGCATCTTTGGGACACTTCACTGAAACAAAGGACATCTTTCCATACCTTCTTTTCAGCCTAAGTGTTTTTTTTATTCCTTCTATTTCTTTGTAACAGCTGTAAAAAAAAAATCCCTTTTTTTCCCTGGTTAACCAGTTCTCTACGTACGTGTGTGTGTGTGTGTTTGTGAGGGCTAGGATAAATAAGGGGCTTTAATATTTCAATTTGTGTGTATGCTTTACCTCAGTATTGGTAAAAGCTTGTGTTACGACCAGGTGCGAAAGGTGTCTAGGGGTTTTATTGTAACAGGGTTTAATTTTAAACACACCGTTTGAGCTCCTCCTTTGTGAATCCTTGTTCACAACTTTCCAAGTATAAGGCAAAAAAATGAGCACAAACAGGCTTTCTTTCGTTTAAAGAAGAAAGATGAAATTTATTAAACCTTAAACTTAAACTCTAACATGGTTAATGCCTACGGATATACAATGTGCCCGCGCTACCATGCACATGCGATACACACATGCAAATAGGGACAGAAAAGAGCAGAAGAAAAGATAAGTAGAACAGTTTGAGGCAATATCTTGTTACTGTTTCTCAAGCTCACTGTAGTCCTTGATTGAAGATATGGTCTTGCGTTTCGTTGTGGCCCAGTAGTCTTCTTAAAACCTTGTTCTTGTAGGAAACCTTTCTCTCTTTGAGTTTAACATGTTTTCACAAGATTCAGTTCCGTGGGAAAATCATGCGTGCCTCAATCTTGGCAGGTGGGGGGTTTGCCTGATACCTGGTTTATAATAAACTGATAATTTTGTTGTTTATTAAAGAAACCTGGTTGGTGTGCTTTATTCTGGGGAAAAATAGAGTATCTGATTGACTGTTTTGGTAAGTGGCAACATTTAAATATATGTTGTGACCTGTGGAGAAGTGAGACTGAATTAGAAGTGCACTCCTCCCACCTTGGTTGTAACATCATCTTCAGTCTTGCAGCCATATGTGCACACCAAAGGAAAGTGTGTGAACTCATGTTCAGTTGATGCTTAATGTGCCTCTATTTGTGCCTCCACTGCAAATGCCTGCACTCGAGTCACAGAACGCTGCAAGGCCCAAGACTCGGCCTCTGGGGAGCTTGCTGCCTATGACCCAGAGGGTGCACCATCACCTTCCTCCTCTTCCACCTCCACCAGCACAGATATGTCCACGGGGAGTTTAAGATTAGAATCTGGGTCAAAATCTGGTGTGCACGTCATAGATAGATCTCAGCATGTGCCGGCCAGGTCCCCTGACAATTGGAGGACTGCTGGGAACCAGACCCCTGTTCAGCCCCAAGCATATGATGATCCTCTCTTTGTTGCTAAGAGAAGTCTGCTAGATGTGCAACAAAACCTTATGGAAAATATGTCAGAGATGCCTGAGTTCATGCGTGGCTTTGCGTATGCCATGGAGGAGTCCATGCAAGCCATGACGTCTGCCATGTCCCAGGTGTATGAGCGTATGGCTTCCTCAGTTGAGAGTTTGGCAAACTCCATGGCAAGTCTGGTTGAGCACTTGAGCCATATATGCTCTGACCTGCACTCCATCACTGTAGCCATGGGCTCCATGCAGCAGAGTCTAAGTGAGAGGGGAAGTTGGACTTCCCTACAGGCGCTCCTTCCCCTCAGGAGACCGGCAGGTGCCATCATGCACCCAGATAGAGGACGAGCGCGTGCCAGCTGCCCTAGGGCCTTCCTCTTAGGACACCCGCAGGGTAAGCAGCATTTTGACCTCCCCCACCCCCCTCCCCTCCCTACAATACTTGACCCCCTTATCTCCAGTAGGCGAGTACACGTGGGATACTCAAACACCAGTGCTGTAGATCCCACCGGAAGGATGGCCCCATCAAGGCCCCGTACTTCCACAGGATACCCACTACGGTCACCCACGGTAATGGGGCAGTGCACTGAGCAGACTGCCTCCAGCTCAGCTGCTAATGTCGGGGTCGCACCTAGAAGTAATGGTAGGAAACGGAAAAAGAAACAATTTTGATCCCGAAGGTGGCACGGGTGTTATAAATATTGCAGACATACTAAGGATGTTTCAATACATATTTATTTGCTTTAATATTTGATACACTAACATAAATCATTTGTTTTGTTTCAGTTGAAAAGGAAATGATTACTGGAGGCCTGTGGTAGGAGCACATTGATGCTTGCAATGCATTTCTGAAAGTGTCCAGTGTCCTTTTATCATTGGCATTTGAGCCTTCAGTCTTCAATGATGGCTGTTTGTCATTTGAAGATGGTGCACTGTTTTCCTTACCAACTTGCCTTACAATTGCAGTTCTATAGTCACCCCCTTAAATTCCTTGCACAGGTGTTTTTGCGGTTCCATGGTAACCCAGAAAAGATTTGATCAGCCAATCATATCAAAGTGCTACAATGTTGTAGCATCCTATGTGTGAGGGTTAATGCCTTGATGCAGGACAATATTTCCATGGAGACGCAGGTCGCTTTCAATGAAGTTGATAGCAGACAGGCCATTAGGAACATCTCCACTGCACGTTCATGTGCTGTTGTCAGAAGAGACCTTCTTTTCGATTACAGCAATGAATCAGAACACAGGTGTATGTGAACATATTTGGAGAATGAATTTTTTCTCCTCCCAATGTTCCTTTATGAAGTGCCTCAATACTGGCTGAAATGTGCAAATATGAGGTTCTCCCTGATGTCCCTTGCATGTCTCTCCATAGCCCTTATATCCATAACAGCATCATGTGCATTGTTGTCCTCCTCCTCACCCTCTTCTTATTCGTCCTCATCTGAGGAGAACTGGTGTTTCTCCTGTTCCTCTGCATGCAAACCATGACTGTGTCTAATTGCCAAGTTGTGGGCAACGATTATTCGTGAGACCCTCTGTGGCACGTACTGGAGCCCCTCCAGATCGGTCAAGGCACAGGAAGAGCATTTTCAACATGTCAGTGGTGTGTTTGATGATGGCTCTAGTGGATGCCTGAGCAGCATTGTACTTCTCTTCAGCTCCACTTTGGGGATGCTGCACAGGTGTCATCAACCATGTACAAAGTGGTAACCCTAGTCACCCAGGATCCAGCCGTCCACTTCCGCTGGTTCCTCAAAATTTCCTGGCAGCTGTGAGTTCCTTAAAAAGTAAGAGTCGTGACAGCTCCCTGGGTAACGAGCACAAACCTGTATTATTCATCTCCTGTGGTCGCAAACCAGCTGTACATTCAAAGAGTGGAAGCCTTTGCAATTCACAAATGCAGCAGATTGCTCCCAGGGAGCTCTAATGGTCACAGTCGATCACCCCTCGCACTCCAGGGAACCCAGTGATGGCGCCACAGACCTTGCCCGGTTCTGCTTGTCTGCAGGTAAGTTGGTGAAATCATTGGCACGTCGAAACAGGGCATTGGTCACCTCTTTGATGCAGCCACGGATCACAGACTGTAAAATGCCACATATGTCGCCCGTTGACCCCTGGAAGTCACCGCTAGCAAACAAATTGAGTGCAGCCATAACCTTGAGGGAAACTGGCATGTGATTCCCACCAAACCCAAGCTGTTGCAGGACATGCTGCAGGATCCTACAAATTTCTGTGACCATTTCATGTGACACTCTTAGGCGTCTCTGGCATTGCCTCTCTGACATTTGAAGGTAATTTGTCCTTGTCCTGAGGATGCGATGGCATGCCAGTGCCCGTCTTCGATAATGTCGTTCCTGGATGTTATCATTCTGAGCATCCTCACCTTCTTGTTCTCCCTGCTGCTGCCGTTCTGGCATCATCCGCTCTCAGGGGATGGCTCTTCTTCCCATGGTAGGAGACAAACTGGGTAAATGTCTTTGCAGCTTTGCAAATAATGTTCCAACTCAGCTTTCTGTTGCCAGTCAGCTGAACCATCGAGACAATGAGCAGATCGCTTTTATGTGTCTTAAGCTTGCACCCAGCAGGAAATCCCACCCACCATCATTGGTCTGCTTCCACTCGACTTGCAATCCTTGAGTGGCCATGTACTTTGCTTTATCATTTGAGAAAATGGTGCATGTACAATTTAAGGCAAGTTTGCCCACCTTTCAACCACCTCCCGTCACCTTCCAGCCTGCACCCATCATCCTTGACCCACCCGATGTAACCTTACACCTTCCCTCTGTTACCATTGAACCTCCCCACATTACCTTGGACCGGGTCATAATCAATTTATTCATGTCATCCCTCCCCTGTTCCTACTCCCATTACCATCCAAATGCCGACTCTGACCCTTGATTCTCCTCAAATCCACCTTAATATTATTGCCTAGTCTCGTTCCCCTCCCTATGATGCCAAAGAATACCCAGCCCTAAGTCTTGAGCATCCCCTCATGGAATACAATGGCCCCCTGTGACTGTGACCATTCCCGCTGCCAGCCAGTACCCTGAATTCGCCCCACAATTCCCGACGTTGACAGCACTCATCCCTCCCTTTAGGGCCCTCATGACCATCCGTTGACCGTAATGCTCAAATCAACCCACCACACCCACAACTGCCCACAACCAGCTTCAGCAGCAATAACAACCACTACACACCCTGGACTCTCCCCTCCTCCCTCCTCTGCTCCGCCATGCACCACCCCCACCCACCACCTTCTATGCCATCCCCTGAGAAAATTCGCCCTTGCTGGTGCCGAGCCTGGAGCCAAACATCCATTCCAATGTTGGCGTTCCCGGTGTCGGTGTGTGCAAAACATGAAACCACCGACCTCAGAGACAGCTGCACAAAGCTGACTGGTGTATGCCACGTTTAAGCAAATGTGAACTAGGTGGCACAGGAATACTGTTTGCCGCTAAGTTAATCAGGCAGGTAGGACTTAATTTGAACTAAGTGTAGGGTAATGAGCATTCATGGGATGGAAATGCATGCAAAGCTGCAATCCACCACTGTGTGGGGGGAGGTCTGGACCGCCGCAAACTCACCACTGACTTAATTGAGCAAAAATAACCCGCCGCCGGAAATCCGAAAAAACAACTCATGCCTAATTATATCACCTCGCAGGCCACCAAATAGGCTTTTGCAGGGCCCATAAAATTTCTCCCAATGTAATTACCCACATTTAATATGCATTGTGCAATTAAATGCATTTTTTAAAAGGCTTTAAGGAGATGGTTTATCATGGAGAAAAGGAATCATGGGCTGTCCTTCCCCTAGGAAGAGGTAAAGGAGGATTTAGCTGAGGAGGGAGAGATACACAGTAATGCTTGATACTGTCAACATAGATCTGGGGATGAATTAGTACACCAGTTGTGTGTCCGATGCACTCATGGACCTTGCACGTAAAGAAGCGAAATTGTGAGTTCTGGCAGCAGAACAACAGGAGGGGTTGGGGCCGTGAGGCGACAGGATTTGTTGGGAAAGAGGCCATCAAAGGCAGAGGTGAGAGAGCAGCTGAATGGATGAACAAGCTCAAAGGTGTTGGGACAGCAAGACGACAGGGAGTTTGAATGTGTATTTATGAGGAAGCTGAGGGAGAGTATTTTCCAGGGTTGGGGGAGAGGAAGGCAGATTGTCAGAGATGATAATGGTGACAAGGAAGTGTCAGTGCTAGCTTTAATGGTGGTGAAGATCTCAGAAATGGAGAGAGGGTGATGTCGAGGTGGTGATTATTGTTATGGTTCAGATAGTTCATATGAAGGATAAGATTGAATGAGGACAAGAGGACAGAGGAGTTGGTAGGGAGGGGACTAACAGATTTTAGGTATAGGTTTGAAATCACTGAGAATGAGGGGTTACTTGTAACAGTGTGTGAGGAAGGAAAGCTTGGTGCGTGTAACTTGGGGGAGAGCATGAATGACAAGGCTTTGAAGTGAGAGGCAGGAGGGGTGAACAAAAGTGAGCTGCTTAAAGAAGAAAAAGAAAGTGCCAGAGGAGTAGTGGGTCAGGCCATGGTGGGTCTTGGAGGTAATGGACACGTCATTGCGTGCTGGTTTTGGTGGGTGAAATGATGGAATCTGTAATGAGATGGAATGCTTTGATGAGGGGCAGAAGTCACCACCCATAAATCATTGAAAGGTCTCAGTTGAAGAGTGAGTTAACATCATGGAGCGAGGTAGTGGTTGGTGATCATTGTGGGCCACCAGAAACAGTGGAAGAAGTAAGAGGTAAAGGGAGGAGGTTAGAGAAATTAACCCTCAAGGAGCAACTTTGGAGGATGTTCACCAGAAATGGAGGAGACATTTGGGTTTGTGGTTGCTGTCCTGGATAAGCTGATGATAGATGTTGCAATGGGCATGGTGGAAAATACTGAGAGATGCGATGTATATTTTGAACCTATTTCAGCTGCATTAGAGAAGCTAGTCTGGGTAATGTGTCAAGTAGAGAAAGGGATTAGAAGTGCTGTAGAAGAGGGAGGTGAAAGGTTGTGTGGCTGGGGAAGATGAGGAGAAGGAAACAGCAGAGCAGAGCTAAGAATCAGCTGAAAAGGAGGGGATTGTGCATGGGCTAGGATTCAAGCAGAAGCCAAAATGATTATGGAGGCAGACATAGATAGTCTGAAATTATGTGGACCTTTGACAAAAGCCTTGGCACGGCAAGGAAGATTTTTGGGGTGGGGCTGACACAAAGGTTACCAATCCAATAAGGGCCAGTCTTAAAGCTTGCCTCAAGACCGGAGGCAATGGAGGAGCAAAATTCAGTTCAGGAGCTAATGACAGAACAAAAATTCAGCAAAGGTCAGGTCAGGAGTCAGCAGTGCAGAAGTGTTTGATCCAGGAGTTTTTGGAGGAGCAGAATATTGTCTAGAAGACATCGAAGTGTAGTTGGCCTAGGAACCAGTTGAAAATAAGAGTTTGACCACAAAATCTGTGGAGAAGCAGAATGAAGTCTATGAAACCAGAAGCAGCTGAAACTCAGAAGCTGAAGACCTGTGCAGGGAGGCCAGCTTAACTGTGATTGGCCCAAGGAACAGCTTGGATGGAGTTTAACAACAACATTTACAAATCCCATAATTTCTGTGAGGCTTGATGACAGAAAGGCACCATTCCCCTCAAAGAGATGGCAGCCAACAGGTGGGACTAGAGTGGTAAATCAGAGTCAGTGGCTGGTTGATGTACAGCACAAATGGACCAATGTCCTGAAGTATAAGCAGATCCAGGATAGGAACTGAAGGACAGAAATTTGAACAAAGCAGTAGCAAACAAAGACTTGAGCAGAGTAGGAATTCAGGTGTAGAAGCTGGGAGAGCAGCAGCAAAAATGAGAGGAGTCAGTGGAGCAGCAGTTCTGATGCAGAAGCCAATGGAGCGGCTGGTTTTTAGGTCAGTCACTCCAGAGTTACAGCTTACTCCTGGTTTTCCTGGAGTCTGTTCTGCTTCTGGTTTGTTGATGCAAACTTCAACCATCTTCTGGTTCCCTGGATGAAATTCTAATTTTCCTGGACCAAACTCCACTTACCTTATTGCTGCCGTATTGAAATCTGCTCCTCCATTGGCTCCTGGACCATACCATGTTATAGCACCTTGATCATCCCTTGCTCCCCCCGTAGTTTCTGGATAAAATATGGCTCCTCTGGTAGCACCTAACTTGATCTTTGTCCATCGCTGGCTCAAAGGTAAACTTGCAATCCACTGATATTCTGCTAAATTGTATGTCACTCCTCGATTGTCCTGACAGTCTCTCAAGATACTGTACTTGTTACATCCTTGGATAAGGCCTTGCTAACCCAGTCACAGGTCAACGTAATCTCTGGTTCCCCCTCTGTATAATTTTGCATGTGTATATTGACTGTCAGTCTGGATCTGAGCCTCCACAATCCCTTTGTTTCCAGTTTTCTAGGCTCTGGTCAGCGAAGGAAAGATGATTGGAGGAGAAAGGAATGAAGATGGCCATTGGAAGGATATAGATAGACTTCAATGGAGTACAACTATCATAGGCCCCAAAATGGGTGGCGTACCCATACAATGATTGAAATTGGCATTAATCATAATGTTGGGTGTCATGGCATTGTCTCAGGTACTTCCTGGCACATACTAGGAAGTTGTTCCATGCTATGAAGTAGTCCTATACTATGTGTGACCATGATGTGATAACCCTCCACATCATTGATCTCTTTGTAGTCTTTAACATGATTAACAATGCAATTCGGCTTCAACATTTCTCCTCCATGACCAGTTGGATTTTTTTTTTATTAATTCATGGGATGTGGGCGTCACTGGCTATGCCAGCATTTATTGCCCATCCCTAATTGCCCTTGAGAAGGTGATGGTGAGCTGCCTTCTTGAACTGCTGCAGTTCATGTGAGGTAGGTACACCCATAGTGCTGTTAGGAAGGGAGTTCCAGGATTTTGACCCAGCGACAGTGAAGGAACGCCAATATAGTTCCAAGTCAGGATGGTGTTTGACATGGACGGGAACTTGCAAGTGGTGATGTTCCCATGCATCTGCTGCCCTTGTTCTTCGAGGTGGTAGAGGTCGCGGGTTTGGAAGGTGCTGTCTAAGGAGCCTTGGTGCATTGCTGCAGTGCATCTTGTAGATGGTACACATTGCTGCCACTATGTGTCAGTGATGGAGGGAGTGAATGTTTGTGGATGGCATGCAAATCAAGCGGGCTGCTTTGTTCTGGATGGTGTCGAGCTTCTTGAGTGTTGTTGGAGCTGCACCCATCCAGGCAAGTGGAGAGTATTCCATCACACTCCTAACTTGTGCCTTGTAGATGGTGGACAGGCTTTAGGGAGTCAAGAGGTGAGTTACTCGCCACAGGATTCCTAGCCTCTGACCTGCTCTTGTAGCCACAGTATTTATATGACTACTCCAGTTCAGTTTCTGGTCAATGGTAGCCCCTAGGATGTTGATAGTGGGGGATTCAGCAATGGTAATGCCATTGAATGTCAAGGGGAGATGGTTAGATTCTCTCTTGTTGGAGATGGTCATTGCCTGGTACTTGTGTGGCGCAAATGTTACTTGCCACTTATCAGCCCAAGCCTGGATATTGTCCAGGTCTTGCTGCATTTCTACATGGACTGCTTCAGTATTTGAGGAGTTGCGAATGGTGCGGAACATTGTGCAATTATCAGCGAACATCCCCACTTCTGACCTTATGATTGAAGGAAGGTCATTGATGAAGCAGCTGAAGATGGTTGGGCCGAGGACACTACTCTGAGGAACTCCTGCAGTGATGTCCTGGAGCTCAGATGATTGACCTCCAACAACCACAGCCATCTTCCTTAGCGCTAGGTTTGACTCCAACCAGCAGAGAGTTTTTCCCCTGATTCCCATTTACTCCAGTTTTGCTAGGGCTCCTTGATGCCATACTCGGTCAAATGCTGCCTTGATGTCAAGGGCAGTCATTCTCACCTCACCTCTTGAGTTCAGCTCTTTTGTCCATGTTTGAACCAAGGCTGTAATGAGGTCAGGAGCTGAGTGGCCCTGGCGGAACCCAAACTGAGCGTCACTGAGCAGGTTATTGCTAAGCAAGTGCCACTTGATGACACTGTTGATGACACCTTCCATCACTTTACTGATGATTGAGAGTAGGCTGATGGGGCAGTAATTGGCTGGGTTGGACTTGTCCTGCTTTTTGTGTACAGGACATACATGGCAAATTTTCCCCATTGCCGGGTTGATGCCGGTGTTGTAGCTGTACTGGAACAGCTTGGCGAGGGGTGCGCAAGGTCTGGAGCACAGGACTTCAGTAGTATTGCCGGAATATTGTCAGGAACCATAGCCTTTGCAGTATCCAGTGCCTTCAGTCGTTTCTTGATATCACGCGGAGTGAATCGAATTGGCTGAAGTCTGGTATCTGCAATGCTGGGGACTTTGGAGGGGGGGGTGGCGAGATGGATCATCAACTCGGCACTTCTGGTTGAAGATTGTTGCAAATGCTTCAGCCTTATCTTTCGCACTGATGTGCTGGGCTCCCCCATCATTGAGGATGGGGATATTTGTGGAGCCACCTCCTCCAGTTAGTTGTTTAATTGTCCACCACCATTCACGACTGGATGTGGCAGGACTGCAGAGCTTAGATCTGATCCGTTGGTGATGGGATCGCTTAGCTCTGTCTATTGCATGCTGCTTACGCAGTTTGGCATGCAGATAGTCCTGGGTTGTAGCTTCACCAGGTTGACACCTCATTTTGAGGTATGCCTGGTGGTGCTCCTGGCATGCCCTCCTGCACTCTTCATTGAACCAGAGTTGGTCTCCTGGCTTGATGGTAATGGTAGAGTGGGGAATATGCCGGGCCTTGAGGTTACAGATTGTGGTTGAGTACAATTCTGCTGCTGCTGATGGCCCACAGCGCCTCATGGATGCCCAGTTTTGCATTGCTAGATCTGTTCGAAATCTATCCCATTTAGCACGGTGATAGTGCCACACAACACGATGGATGGTATCCTCAATGTGAAGGTGGGACTTCATCTCTACAAGGACTGTGCGGTGGTCACTCCTACCAATACAGTCATGGACAGATGCATCAGCGGCAGGCAGATTGGTGAGGACAAGGTCAAGTATGTTTTTCCCTCGTGTTGGTTCCCCCACCACCTGCCGCAGACCTAGTCTAGCAGATATGTCCTTTCGTAGTCGGCCAGCAGTGGTGCTACCGAGCCACTCTTGGTGATGGACATTGAAGTCCCCCACCCAGAGTACATTTTCTGCCCTCGCCACCCTCAGTGCTTCCTCCAAATGGTGTTCAACATGGAGGAGTACTGACTCATCAGCTGAGGGAGGGTGGTAGGTGGTAATCAGTAGGTGGTTAGCTTGCCTATGTTTGACCTGATGCCATGAGACTTCATGGGGTCCGGAGTCAATGTTGAGGACTCCCAGGGCAACTCCCTCCCTACTGTAGACCACTGTCCCGCCACCTCTGCTGGGTTTGTCCTGCCAGTGGGACAGGACATACCCAGGGATAGTGATTGCAGTGTCTGGGACATTGTCTGTAAGGTATGATTCTGTGTGTGTGACTATGTCAGGCTGTTGCTTGACTAGTCTGTGGGACAGCTCTCCCAACTTTGGCACAAGCCCCCAGATGTTAGTAAGGAGGACTTTGCAGGGTCGGGTTTGCCGTTGTCATTTCCGGTGCCCAGGTCGATGCCGGATGGTCCGTCCAGTTTCATTCCTTTTCATTGACTTTGTAACGGTTAGGTACAACTGAGTGGCTTGCTAGGCCATTTCAGAGGGCATGTAAGAGTCAACCACATTACTGTGGGTCTGGAGTCACATGTAGGCCAGACCAGGTAAGGACAGCAGATTTCCTTCCCTGAAGGACATTAGTGAACCAGATGGGTTTTTACAACAATCAACAATGGTTTCATGGCCATCATTAGACTAGCTTTTAATTCCAGATTTATTAATTAAATTCAAATTCCACCTTCTTTTTAATTTTTTTATTTAGAGATACAGCACTGAAACAGGCCCTTCGGCCAGAGTCTGTGCTGACCAACAACCACCCATTTATACTAATCCTACATTAATCCCATATTCCCGACCACATCCCCACCATTCCCCTACCACCTACCTACACTAGGGGCAATTTACAATGGCCAATTTACCCATCAACCTGCAAGTCTTTGGCTGTGGGAGGAAACCGGAGCACCCAGCGGAAACCCACGCGGTCACAGGGAGAACTTGCAAACTCCGCACAGGCAGTACCCAGAACTGAACCTGGGTCGCTGGAGCTGTGAGGCTGCGGTGTTAACCACTGCGCCGCCCAGTGGTGTGGTGGGATTCGAACCCATGTCTCCAGATCAATACCCTGGGTCTCTGGGTTACTAGTCCAGTGATAATACCACTGCGCCACTGCCTCCCTTGCTTGGTTCTACTTTTATTTTACAAATTGTAGCTAGAGCTTCTCTACCAATGACGTCTCTTCTTACCCCCACACAATTACCTCAGGAGTCCCTGAGGATCCATCCTTGGACCCCTCCTCTTCCTCACTACATGTTGCACACTCGTAGCATCATCTGTAGACATGTATGCAGAAAACACCTAGCTCCATCACTCCACCACCTCTCTCAACCCCATAGTTGCCTCTTTGCTACCTAATTACTTGATGGACATCCAGCCTGAGGTACAACTTCTCCAGCTAAATCTTGGGAAGATTGAAGTTATTGCCTTCAGACCCCCACCACAAACTCCATACCTTCGCAACTGACTCCATCCTCCAACCCTGGCTGCTGTCTCAGGCTGAATCAGACTGTTCACAACCTTGGTGTCCTATTCAAGCCTGAGCAGAGGTTCCACTCCCATATCCTCTCCATCATGATGACCATTTAATTCCAACATTATAATATTGCCTGGCTGCTTCTTACCTCAGCCCATCTGCTGCTGAAGTGCCTTTGTCACCTCCATCTCTCTAACCAAAACTTTCGTAATTCTTCCTTTGGCTCAATTTCCACTTTTTCCTTACACCTTTGAGAAGCCCCTTGGCATATTTTCGGTATGTTAAAGATACTAAAGGTGCAGTTCTGCAGGTGTTCACTTCATCATCTGCTCTAACTTTGACATAAGAGCCATGGAAGCTGCAGCTCTACTGATAAAGCTTTGACAGACAAGCAAGATAATCCCTGAGGAAATTCATCCCTTATAAAAATGCATGTTGTTGTATTTGACTTGCTTCAGCTGTACTAGAAAACCAATTCAGAGCTGTGAACCTCAGTACTGAACCTCAACTGAAATCAGAAGGGTCTGCACATCAGTAGTTAATCGGCCCTGGTTGGTTGTGACTAAGGCTGGGGCTAAGGTCACTGCTGCAATTATAGTAAAATTAATACTTGGAGGTTTTCCAGTGACATCCTTGGAGCTAATTATTTTTGCTGGTGTGAGCAAGAATATGCCACATTTCGAAACAAAATATCCTCATAACATTACTCATATAATTGGTGTCGTTGTTACTGGGGAGACATGGGTTTTATTTGTAATGATTCTTTGAAATGGGATTTTCCCTTTATGATGGAAAAAGATAATTTATAACAAAAAATTAGGATACATATTTTGCAATGTAATAGCTTCCTCTGTTGGAGACTGTAAGAATAACAGTCAAAGAAAATAAATGGTTTACACAGGTTATGCAAAATAAAGGAGGTTTGATTTCCAATAAGATTCTTGGGGTTACACCGATTAGCATGATTAGCAACCTTGTAAGTGGCCCCACTCTGTTGGTAAAAAATAAATGTACAATGCCTTTACTTTGCTCCAGTTTTAATCAGAAAGTGTTGGTTACTGACAGGGATAAGCCACATTCACAAGTGCAGATTTACAGATTCCCAAATGTTGGGCTCCATTTTGCAAGAGGAAAAGACTTTCCCGTTTTTGAGGCCATGCCACAAGCATGGCAGGCCTCATTAGTGCCTGCAGAAATTTGCAAATTCTTTATAATAGACTAAATTTTAGTTTTGGTGGTATGATTGAGGCAAGTAGCTTTTTTGGCAATGATGTGGGGTGAAAGCAGGTTACACTTCAAAATCAATAGGAAAATAGAAGCAGGAGTAGGCCATTCAGCCCCTTGAACCTGTTCCACCACTTAATTAGATCATCGCTGATCTGTATCGTAATGCCATTTACCTGTGTTGGCTGCATATCCCATAATATCCTTGGCTAGCAGATTTAAAATTATTAATTGAGCTAGCATCTACTGTTTTCTGTGGAAGAGAGTTCCACTGTTCTACCACCTTTTGCTTGAAGAAGTGTTTCCAAACTTCTCTCCTGAATTTAAAGTTATATCCAGACTCATCTTCAGAGAGTTAGTTCCTATCAGAGTTATGCTCTTTGCTATGAAAATACAATCATTTCAAATATTGTTCAGTCAATTTTGCCCATTTAATTTATAAAATGAACAGAGAATCTACTGAGTCCACATATTGAATTATCTGGTTATTTTTGATGAAAATCCAGTAACAGATTTTTTGAAGTATTAAAAGTGTTAATATTTGTGATACAGAGTAATATTTGGTATGGGTGTGGCTAGGGGAAAAACTTCTGGAATATTACTAAATGTCCATTTCTCTAAATGACTACTTGCACAAGCATACACAATCCCCTGCACCTTGGATCTATATCGGACATTGGCTGTGATGCTTCTGACTCACCGCTATATTCACTGCGACGTTTGGTGTTTTTCAGCAAATTGTGGCATAAATTCACCACTGGAAGATTGGTAAGGACAACAAAATATATTTCAGTGGTATGGAAGAACTGTAGTCAAAAATGTGGTGAGACAGCCCTGTTAAAATGGAGAGAAGGGGTTTTAGGATTGTGTTTGCAAGTAATTGGGCTGCATTTTACTGGCCCCTCAACGCCTTGGGTCACGGCGCAGGGGCCGGTAAAATTCTGTGGGGAGAGGCCCGCCTTGACCCACGACGTCAAGAAGGGCCCGCCACATATTACCAGCGGCGGGGGGACCTTGGTGCAGCCTCCTAGCCGCCTGACGGCAGGCCCTTTATCAGCATATGCAAAGTAACATCGAACACATGTAAATAAACTTACCTGCAGGCGGTGGCTGTCCCACGCCAATATTACAGCCGTTGTTTGTGCTCCGCGCGCCTTCGGAACTCCGCATGGAATTCCAAGGCGAGAACCTGGTGGGGAGGAGGGAGCAACAGAATTTTCTGGGCGGGAGGAGTGGGAAAGCGGGGAAAACAAATGTTATTGGTTGTGTGAATGGTCAGTAGGGGTTAGAGGCCAAATGTCAGAAGGTTGGGGGGGGATGTTCGAGAAGGGAATAAAGTGTTTTCTGACATTAGGTGCCATGTAAATGACCACTGGGGGGGGGTTGGGGAAGGGCCTAAAAACACAAATTTTTATTTGATAAACTTTCCCAAAGCTACCACTTTAAATATTAAAATTGTACTGAAGGGCTTAAAGCCTTTTAAAAATGGCGGCGGTGCCTGCGCAGTGGCACCGGATGCCATTGCCGGGGACTTGGCGGCCGCCTCCTTATGTCATTGGAGGTGGCTACTCCACTCCCTCTATTTAAATGAGACCTCGCGCGTAATATCGCAGGGGCTCTGTGACAGCGTATCCGCACGGGATGCACACCACTTTTAGAGTGCGCCGCCGCGATCTGCAGCGCACTTATAAAATTCAGCCCATTGTTGTTACAGGACATGGGTACCAAAATTGAGTTAATATAGCCTCTTAACCAAGGTACATTATGAAGAGTTAGCTGTACTTAGAAGGCAAAACTAGTTATCAGGGTGTCCAAGGAAGAAAGGGGAAAGTGGTTGGTCCGTTGCCTTGCCTACCCTGATTAGGTCATTGATCTTTTTGATACACTTGCCTGCAGTCCTTGAGGTGAGAGTGTCACTTCTCTCTATTTGGCATGAGTAAATTTTTTAGTAGCTTTGTTGTCACGACATCCACCATTCCTTCTCTCCTCTCTTTCATCCAGGTGGTTTTGCAGATTAGGCTCTGAAATAATGGCATCTGCTTCTTTGCCTCCGTTATTTGGTTGCCACTGCCAGCTTGCCCTTTGTTGGACATTCTTGAAAAGTGGCACAAAAACAGTCATGAGACATGCAGTCAAGCTAGCTGATTGTCAACTGACTGGGCCAAGCAATATTTTTGTTACTTTATGACTGTGGCCCCAGCCTGCTGCTGCAATCTTCAGGCACAACTGACTTCTAAAGGCTGCATTCTAATTTTCATGACCCCAGTAGATTATTTCTGTTTTACATGAGTTTATACCAATCACTAGTCCAGCAGCATGCAAATGAGCCTTATGTTGAAGTCCCCCATCCCCTGCCACAACCTGTCCCTTCTCATGCCTGGCAGGAGGCAGGCAGAACATGACCTGCTGGCTTCATCCAGCATGGGATAGTCTGTCTGTTTCTACGAAAATCACTGCCACCTTGAACTTTGCTCATTTCAGCTACCACTGGGAACATTTGTCAGATCAGTCAGCTTCATCAAGCAGGCCACTGCAGCCTTGCTTGGAGAATGGAGGGAACCAGTCTCAAGGGTGCAGCACTTCAACCGGTTGGCTGGGTTCCCAAATATGCAGGGCCTAATTGATGGCACTCATGTAGTCATCAGGGTCCAGAACAACAATTCCATGGCATACATAAATTGCAAAGAATTCCATTCCATCAATGTCCAGATCTTCTCCGGCCACTACAAAAAGTGACTGCAAGATATCCTGGCTGCCATAATGTTTTTGTCTTGGGACAGGAAGAATGGATGGGTGAGATGCTGGGACACCAGGATTAAGACTTGCTGCTTTAGCTACTAGCATCAGCCTGGAACCCTCACTCCGAGGAGCACAGAAAGTACAGCGAGGCTCACGCCTCTAACCAAATTCTAGTGGAAGCAGCACTTCTGATGCCTGGACATATCAGATGAGAACCTATGATACAGTCCTGAGAAAGTCTCCAAGATTATCCAAGTTTGCTGCGTGGTGCAGAAAATTGCATTCATATTGAGCAGGACTGAAAGGTGAGCCCGCATCCTTGGTTGCAGAGAAAGACGAAGACAGAAAGAGGAGGATGAAGCACTGCTCTACATTTTCTGCCATTCCATGCAGGGAAGATCCTCCAAGGACCAGTTCTGGTTAGTTAATCTCAGCACAGACCAGGGATTAAAACCAAACTATCAGGGAAGTCCTAAATATACATTTTAAATAAAAGCTTTCCTCTACGGAACCTCTCCTGTCTTGTTCTTAATGAACTCAAGAACACCATCAAACCAAACTTGGACAAAAGAACAGATGCCCTTGTAAGTATGGTCCACAGGATATGCAAATTTATTGATACGGGTCTTACTAACATAAAAAATGAAATATTAACCATTCAAGCAAAAAAAAACTGAAGCACTGTAATTTTTGTAATTCTTTGCATGTATGGAAGCCTCAACAGGGAAAGATTTCAGAATTTTCTGGGGAGTAAAATATGCTGAAATAAAAGCAAAATATTGCAGATGCTAGAAATCCGAAATAAAAAACAGAATGTGCTGGAAATACTCAGCAAAGTCTGCGAGCATCTGTGGAGAGAGAAACAGAGTTAACGTTTCAGGTCTGTGACTTTTCATCAGAATATGCTGAAATATTCAGTCAGCAGAATCTCTGGGCTGAATCTTCTGGACTTTGAAAGTTTTGGGGTGCCGAACCCATTATCGGGTCGTGACCCCGTTCGCAGCAGCGGCGGGACTTCAGACACGATCTTGCGTGAGCCGGCCAATGAAAAACCCACCTCTGGGAGCGTTGTTCAATTAGGGAAAGCAGGCAGGTTCCAGAGGCGGGAGGTGGATACAGTGCGACCCAGCTGCTTTCAGTGTTACCAGTGAGAATGTTGCTGAGGGACAACAGCAGGAGCAGTAGGGAAATAATGGAAACACCGTTGCACTGCATCTGTCCCAGCACTATCAGAAACATTAGTCTCTAGGAGATCCTCATGCTATGGCAAGCCTCTGACATGGGAAATGCATTAGCCTTGCCATTTCTGGCCTGTAAATATAAAAAAGCTTTGAAATCTAACCTTTGAGTTCCAACCTCCCATTGTGCAATCGCCTCCTCTTGAGTTGCCAAGGTGCTGAAACGGGGGGGGGGGAGGGGTTGTGGGTAGGAGGCATGCGACACTGGCAAAATTGGGGGAAAATCGCTGAATATTGATCCGTTAGCTACCTTAATTGGCTTCCTGCCGTGAACACACGGGTTGCCGGCATCAGACCCAGCCCACCCCTCGGAAAAGCGGCTGCAGGCGGGAAATTGTCGCCGAACCATCCCAATGCATTTTTTCCCTCCACTTGCTTCCATGCCCCTCCCTCCAAACCCATCTCCAAGGGCCTGGGAAAATTCCCCCCTCTTGACTCCCCGTAATACTGTGACACTGACTGCAAATGTAGTTTAATTAAGTAATAGCGACGTTGACAACTTATCTTAGAAAAATTAAATAAAGGGCAGGGAAAGAAAAGATGTGAATGTAATTAAAATTAAAAACCTATTTAACAGTTGATACAAGCTAAAAGCTGCTGAAACCATGCACACATTTCATTAACAAACCATGCACTGATACTTAATGTCAGGCATCAAAGGTTTTTCACTGTCTTTAGGCAAATCTAATTTAGATAATTTTATGACACCACAGTGCCGGGATGGGGGAGGGGAGCCTTGTAAACTTACAGTGTATCTCAGAAAATTGTGCTGCCCACAAATTTAGACCGTTACTGGCACATCTACATTTCCAAAATAAACTGTGGACTTGCAAGTTTCCTCACCAGCAGTGCAGCCTCATAAAAGGACCTCACTCTCTACTCTCTTATTACATTATAATCTTGATTACATCCATTCCTTGTGAAATGAGTTTGCTTAATCTGCAATTAAATTTGTTCATCTCTAAATAACATTCTAAACTCCCCTGTGGTTCAGTGGTTAAACGTGTCTAACATATCCTCATAATCCTACATAAGAAACTTCCACAACCTTATTGTGACATTGCACAAATGTTAACCTTTCTCCCTTTCAGATGTTCATCAGTGTTTTGTTTATAAAGCATGTTCTGTTTTATTTCAGACTTTGTGCTTTTCGGTTGTATTCCAATTTATTTACGGATCAATCACACAGTGCCAAATAAACCTACTGTGTTGTTTTTTTGGAGAGGAGGGAGGAAGCTAAAGTTTACAAAAGTCAAAGGTACAAGCCCACTTCTACCTATCCCCTTGCAAGTCAAATATCAGAATGAAACAATCCCAGGTTATGTAAAGCACAAGCTAGGAAAAAAGAATGGGGCCCGAAAATCAGCAACTGGCCGTCCCAGCTTGGGTTCTAGCATGGAGCTGCCAGTGACCTCTGACACTGACCCCACCATTGTATGTGGGCTCAGGGGGCAAGCCACCTTATTTACATTTCTGACCACACTCCCAGCTCAATTGGAGTATTACTTGGGCATACAAGCGACCAAGGAGGCTGCAAAATGCAGTATAGTGTCAATTTTATAAATGCTGTTTATATGAAAGATGCTATTAAAAACTTTTCAATCTCCAGGGTCCAGGCCTGGACCTCTGGCGTGCCCAGCATGTGCAGGCTGGCATATCTCTTCACATTTAGTATACCAGCTGACGCCTGTTCCACCAGGCTAGGGTTGAAGAAACTCCCAGCCTGAGAATCCCGTCTTTTGGCTCTGCCCCTCTTTGAGTCCTTTTGCCCACCCCAGGGAGCTTCTGACCACCCCAGACAAGGCCCGGTAGAGACTGACAGGGAAGATAGTCCTTCTGCTGTCTCCCACCGGATTTACTTTAGGTGAGAGACAGTAGAGCCATGGATTTTTGGCCTTCAAATTCCAAGTTTGCTGTCCCAATAATATGATTTAACCCCAGTCTCAGAAGAACATCCCCAACTGTCCAATTGCAATACATCTTTTTCAGACATTAGTTATCACTATTATTGCCTCAAGTGAGATTACCACTTTAACTCCAGTTCATTCTGCATTATTTGCAGTTTAGTGCTGGAGTCTCTTGCCCACTAATTTGGTTCATCTCCTCAAACCTACTTCACATATGACTCTTAAAGCTTGAATTTTCCATTTGGCATTAATTTACCATTGGCAATTATCACGGGCATTAAATATTGCGAATAAAAAAAAATCCATATTTTATCAATAAATGGGTCCTTTTATCTAATTTGCTAGGATTGCTTTGAAACAAAGAATTCTAGAGGTAAAATGCCAGTATTCAAATCCACTCATCACCCAGTGTCCACTAACAAACCACTGGAGAATGATTGCACTTTAAGAATTCCAAACGTTCCAACCATTGTGGTAGCTCTTTTTGTTATGATCTCATTTGTCAATATTAATATTGAATGATATCTCAGATTTAAAAATATTTCACCCATGAACATGTATTATGTAAAAGGAATTAGAGATGTGTTTCAATTATTCATGGTACATGAAATTTTGTTTTATAAAAGGAAGAGGAAGGATAGATATGTATTAAGCACCAGGAAAACAGCATATGGCATTTGTTTTTATACCAAAGATTACAAAATTGTATGGTCTGTAGACACATATTTATCATCTATAACACAAAATATCATGTACAGAATATTTGTGAGATTATAGTTCGAAATGGAGGTTTACTCTTGTACATGGTACATAACACATTGAAAGGGAATCAGTTCTATCCGAGTTGGCACAGATCAATACTTTAATCAAAACATATGACCCTCTGCCAATTGTTCTGAACGACATGACACTGTACGGTGGAGAAATCCACTTTGAAACATTGCACCTTGGGGTAACCACAACCATCACATTTTCAAGACATCTTAAAGGACTTCACAGTGAATGAATTGCTCTTGAAGTGTAGTCACCACAAAGAAAAGGATTAAATGCAATTAATGTTCAGGTCGCCTCTGATCTTCTTGTAGTGCATGGTCTTCTTCTCAAGTAGGAGAGAAAAGAATATGAAATTACCAGAGCACAATGATACTTATATCTATGTGCAGCACATAGTGGATTTGAGTACAGGAAATACTTCATGCAGGGACAATAGCTGAAAGGATTTGTCCAGGGACCAGCAGTCAAGGATGTGTAAGAAAGCTGCTGTAATGAGTATACACTTCATAGTTAGCAGTTATGGGAAGCACTCAAACTATAAGGCCAAGTAGGGGGCAATAATTGTACATGCCATGCATTCTCAATATTTACATTATAAAACACTGCTGGGATCTTCTACCTCAGCAGACATGGTGAAATAATTAAAAATATTATAGCATGGAACTGGTGACATTGGCAGTCATATTTGTTCCAACAGCCTGTTAAGCAGTCTAAGTCGCAAAAGTGGATCTTCCTCCTCTGGTGCACTTGCAAGATCTCCATTGTCCCATCGATAAGTCATGGCACCCTCAATAATGAATGAGCTTAGCACATCAGTGCAAAGGTCATACCTAGCACAAAGGAAGATGGTTGTGGTTGTTGGAGGTCAATCATCTCAGTCCCAGAGCATTGCTGCAGGAGTTCCTCAGGGTAATGTCCTAGGCCCAACTATCTTCAGCTGCTTGATCAATGACCTTTTCTCCATCATAAAGTCAGAAGTGTGGATGTTCACTGATGTTTGTACAATGTTCAGTACCATTCACAACTCCTCAGACACTGAAGCAGTCCATGTCCATATGCAGCAAGACCTGACAACATTCAGGCTTGGGCTGATAAGTGGCAAGTATCATTCACGCCACACAAGTGCCAGGCAATGCTGATCTCCAACAAGTGAGAATCTAACCATATCCCTTCGACTTTCAGTGGAAATACCAGCGCTGAATCCCCCTCTATCAACATCCTGGGGGTTACCATTGACTAGAAACTGAACTGGAGCAGCCACATAACTACGGTGGCTACAAGAGCAGTTCAGAGGTTGGGAATTCTGTGGCAAGTAACCAACATCCCGACCTCCCAAAGCTTCTCCACAATCTAAAAGGCACAAGTCAGGAGTGTGATGGAATAATCTCCACTTGCCTGGATGAGTACGGCTTCAACAACACTCATGAAACTTGACACCATTCAGGACAAAGCAGCATCCTTGATTGGCATCCCATCTACCACCTTAAACATACACTCCCTCCACTACTGACGCACAGTGACAGGAGTGTGTACCATATGCATGCACTATGTGCACTGCAGCAACTCACCACACCTGCTTCGACAGCACCTTCCAAACCCACAACCTCTACCAACTAGAAGGACAAGGGCAGCAGACGCATGGGAACATCACTGTAATATTATTTGTCCCTTTGATATGTTAACTATTGTAAGATTCACAGAACTACAAGTAATATCCAAAGAAAATGTGGGTTACAAGCAGGTTTGTGAAAACTGTTGAAATCTTTTTTGTATTCGTTCATGGGATAGGGTGTTGCTGGCTAAGCCAGCATTTATTTCCCTAATTGCCCTTGAGAAGTTGATGGTGAGCTGCCTTCTTGAACCAGTTACTGCATGAGCACATCTAAACACATCTCACTCCACCCACAACTAACTGGTCATGTGTGACGTGACATCATTTCCTCTGGCGATTTTCACTTACAGCTCTTAAGATGGTCTGCTCTTATGGTGGTCCCTTCTTAAGATTGTCTCACAACAATCACCATCTGCAAGTTCCCCTCCAAGCTGACTTGGAAATATATTGCCGTTCTTTCACTGTCGCTAGATCTAAATCCTGGAACTCCCTCCGTAACAACACTGTGATGGACTGCAGCAGTTCAAGAAGGCAGCTTACCACCACCTTCTTAATGGCAATTAGGGATGGGCAACAAATGCTGACCTTGCTAATGAGGTCCACATCCCATGAAATGAATAATAAAAAATTACTTAACACTGTTGAAAATATTTTTTTTAATCTTTACATCCAGGAATAGCTGTGGCCCTCTAAACTCCAGCACACGGTTTCCTAGCCTGAAATGGGCGGAATTCAAATAGCAGTGTTATGGTCAAGTGAGGAGGGATCGAATGGCTTCCTTCTTTTCCCTCTGCTTGGTTGACCACAACAGGTTTAATTCTTTCTTAAAGTGGACGTACTAGCCAATTCAGGTGGTGTTTGATAACGTACTTGCTATGATCATAACAAAGAACCAATTGGACAGGTTTTCTTGAGTTAACAAAGAGGTTAACTTTATTGTACCTAAAATAATAAACAATGCACCAACTTGCACTCTTACTCACACTCTGGAGGTTTACACACACATAAATAGGTTACAGAGTGGGAAAGGTAGATTGGTTGAGTTAGAGTCCATAAAAAAGTATACAGTCTGTGAAGTTTGGTAATTTGGCTGGTTTCTAGCTGAATTCAGTGATCCTGAGGCTAATAGTGTGAAGAGGTAGATCAATGGTTCAGTGAGTCTCTTGGAGATAGTGATGCAGATGATTTCCTCCAATTGGGTTTCTGATTGTAGCCGGAGTATGCAAAGGTGGTCAATCAACAGGCAGGATTTGAAAGCTTTCAACCTGGAATGGAGAGAGAGAGAGATAGAGGGACCCTCACTTAGGTCTGCATGTTTCAGTGTCCAGTTGCTTCCCCTCTGCTGCAGAAAAAACACCAGCTTAAAACCACAGATGGGGAGGTGCTTGTCACATGACAGGCACACTGTCATCCAAACATAGCAGTCAGCACTATTTCTCTGCTTGCTGAGAGAACAGGTAGTTCCTTTAAACCTCCTGGGTCTTGGTTTTTGCTGGGATATTAGCAGACATTTTGTCTCTCTCATCACAGTCCTTTGCAATGTAGAATATAGTGTTGCAAACTAGGTGATCGACTTTGCTGGCAGCTTGTCTTTTTAAAAATGTTCTTTTAAAATTTCTTCAAAAAAATGTAAAGTCAGATCTCTAGTCAGTGGGCCAAAGAAAATTATCCTTCAACAAAACACATTGGCGTAGCAACAGGTATTACTCATGCCTGGGGCTTCCTCACACTATTTTAAATCACTCTGATTCTGGAAGTTGAGAAAGGGTAAGTACTCCAATCACCATGCTAAATTTTCACCACCCACTATGCACTTGAATAAAGGCCCAGACTGAAATCTAGGCTAATGTTTCACTCAAAAGGCCACAGAAGAGTTGGGAAGCAGTCCACCACCATGTGGTTCAGACTAGACATGGATCTTAATATGATGAAAACCATGGATAATATGGATGTAAAGATGTCATTTAACTTGGACAATCATTACAGGGCAAGAGGACAACAATAAAAAAATCACAGGCTAGCACAGGCATGAGGGGTGAAAGGCCTTCTTCTGGGCTGTAATATCTATAACTCACCTGACCATCAGAATGCCATATATATGGAGAAAATTCCTAGAAAAAGCAATTCTATTTCCGTTAACCCTTTAAAAAGGATAGATACAAACTTTTGGAATAGGAATAAAGATTACAAAGATAGATGCAGATGATCAAACTTACATTCCTGAATTTATGGATAAATTAGCTTTGGAATAGTCAAAAGATATTAGTGTGAAATGTCAGGGTAGAGTAATATTCTGGAATTTTGTTTAATTAGTCATTAATGCAGTTAATTGGTCTATTCACAAAATGAGTGGTCTTCTAGTCAAATAAGAGCATATTTTTGATGTTACTACCTGTGAAAGTATCCCTATCATTATTGTGAAATGAAGTTGTATTCAAAATATAATTAGATGCCATGATGGGGAATTAATATACTAAAGAAGGGTCACTGACCTGAAGCGTTAACTCTGCTTCTCTCTCCACAGATGCTACCAGACCTGCTGAGTACTTCCAGCGTTTCTTGTTTTTATTTCAGATTTCCAGCACCCACAGTATTTTGCTTTTATTTATAATATATTAAAGGGATGCGTTTGTTGACCAAATGCCCTTTTCCTAGCCCTTATGAAGTAAATGCCTCTCCATTCTCTGCTTAGTATCCAGAATACTCACCTTACAAGGTAGTGAAGTGTTGAGGTGCATTTCTTCCCATGACTCAGACTATTTTTATGTTCTTAGATATATATGGGCTCCTGTGAGACTTAAAGTGAATATAATCCTTCTGAAAGGAGAAAGTTAAGAATCTATGCTGATGACTTTTGCAAACATTGACATATAAAGCCTGATAATAACTCGGAGTCGAGAACAAAGTGGGATTGAGGGAGTGAAGGATTTGTGGCTGGGAAACCAGAGATAAGGAAGTAATTAAAGGACCTGTTTTAAATTATCTCAACAGGTTTCCCAAACGATAACCAGGTAGATTCACAGGCTGGCTGTCTGTCAGGCTGGAAAATAGCTGTGGAGCAGAGCACAGATCAGTCTGACATTGCAGGAATGGGGCAGGGGGAGTAAAAAATGAACATCACAGGGCGACGCGGTTGGTAGGGTGGTCAGCTGATCACAGGGTTTTTAAAAAGTAAGCTTGTTGCACTGGGGCAGGGGAAGTATTCTACTCCTCCTGGTCCACAAGCATGCAATAAAGGCACTTACCTGATGGATCCAGCCCTTCCTGATTCATTTCATCTGAGGAGTTTTTCAAGTCTCAAGAAATCAACCTGCAGCAGTTAACAACATTAGTTAAAATGGAGATACGCAGCCTCCTTGAAATATTTCACTAACCATAACCATAACATCTCTTAATAGTAGATTGGTTGCCAGCCCCCTGACCCACCTCTATTAAAACCACAGGCAAGCAGGCTGGAGACAGATTGGGGGTTGGGTTTACTGATTTCTTTTTCGTTTTAAACCCTTACCCACCCTGGGGGGTTAGAATTACCTCCAGAGACTCAGAGGCATGGTTACCTTTTTGTCAAAATTACTGCAGAGTTGTAACAGTAACTTTAAAATTTTGTTTCCTCAAACTCCTAACAGCTCATGGATAGAATCTCATAACACATGAGCTCTCCGCGCCATATGTCACAGTGCTATGAGCAAGCAAAACAATCATAGAACTCACTCTCATCACCCCAGAAACACTGTTAGCATTCCAGTACTAACTGTACAGTAAAGACAGCATTACAGGCAGTAATCATGCAGGCCATGATTATGACACATACATTACTAAGAACATTGTGGTGAAGTGATTTATGACTTCAACCCCTTATAGGGACAAAACCAGATCAGGAGTACATCCCTATGAATCTCCTTTAATTAAGTTCAAACCAGACAAATTCTTATAGATACTTATTTGGGTCCAAAGCATTTAACTAGTTTTCCCTCAAAGCAAGAAAACTAACAGAGAATATTACCAACTTTCAGAAAGCCGATTTTTAATAATTATGGCTATGTAATTAATATCCCAGATATTATAAGTGTCTGGGAAACTCTCTTCAATACGTATCTCTCCACTTAAAGAGACACAGAGAGGGGGTTCTCGTAGTTGTATACAGAGTACTACATGAGACGATTTATTAACATTTATATATTTATTAAAGAATTTAACATGCAGTACACTTTTAAGTGGATAAGTATATCACAATATCAAATATTACTGAGAGATGTAACACATAATCTTATTTCTAACATAGAATCCGAAAGTTTAACCTTGCTAATGTTACAGCAAAATATCTTAGCATATCCATCAAAATTTAAAGTAAACTTTTCCCTTAAATTCCCCAAGTAAGCCATAGGGTGAGAAGTATTGATGAGGATTCAACACTTCTAACTTTTGCTTCAGAAATTCTCATGTTTATCCTGTTTCTGAGGTATCATCTGATCTTTTAGCATATAGGTGGTACCTTTCTGTGTGTGTTTTTCCTGTTTTTAAGATCCATATTTGGTAGTATCATTAACGAACATCTCCACATAATGTTTTGCTGAAAGTCCCCTGCTTTTGAAGTTGTGAGCATTTATCTGGTTAAGATGTTTATAATTGTGTTTACTTGACCTTTTGTTCCTATAAGTACTATTCCATTTATTGTTTTATTATCTATAATTGTGTGTTTTATGATATCTTGTAACAAACCCCCAGATCCTGATGGACTTCATCCTAGGGTGTGAAAAGAAATAGCTAGTGAGATAGTTGATGCGTTAGTTTTAATTTTCCAAAATTCCCTAGATTCGGGGAAGGTTCCTTTAGATTGGAAATTAGTGAATGTAACTCCTTTATTCAAAAAGGGAGGGAGACAGAAAGTAGGAAACTACAGGCCAGTTAGCTTAACATCTGCCTTAGGGAAATGTTAGAAGCTATTATTAAAGATGTTATCGCAGGGCATTTGGAAAAATTCAAGGTAATCAGGCAGGGTCAACATTGTTTTGTGAAAGGGAAATCATGTTTAACCAATTTATTGGAGTTCTTTGAGGGAGTTACATGTGCTGTGGATAAAGGGGATCTGGTGGATATATTGTACTTAGATTTCCAGAAGGCATTTGATAAGATGCCACATCAAAGGTTATTGCAGAAAATAAAAACTCATGGTGTAGGGGGTAACATATTGGCATGGTTAGAAGATTGGTTAGCTAACAGGAAACAGATAGTAGGCATAAATGGGTCATTTTCTGGTTGTCAAGATGTAACGAGTGGTGTGCCACAGGGATCTGTGCTGGGGCCTCAACCTTTTACAATTTATATAAATGACTTTGATGAAGGGACCGAAGGTATAGTTGCTAAATTTGCTGATGACACAAAGATAGGTAGGAAAGTAGGTTGTGAAGAGGACATAAGGAGGCTACAAATGGATATAGATAGATTAAGTGAGTGGGCAAAGACCTGGCAAATGGAGTATAATGTGGGAACGTGTGAAATTGTCTACTTTGGCAAGAAGAATAAAAAAGAAGCATATTATCTAAATGGTGAGATGTTGCAGAGCTCTGAGATGCAGAGGGATTTGGGTGTTCTAGTGCATGAATCACAAAAGGTTAGTATGCAGGTAGAGCACGTAATTAGGAAAGCTAATAGAATGTTATTATTTATCGCAAGGGGAATTGAATACAAAAGTAGGGAGGTTATGCTTCAGCTATACAGGGCATTGGCGAGACCACATCTGGAGTACTGTGTACAGTACTTATTTACTCCTTATTTAAGGAAGGATGTAAATGGATTGGAGGCAGTACAGAGAAGGTTTACTAGACTAATACCTGGAATGGACAGGCTGTCTTATGAGGAAAGATTGGACAGGCTAGGCTTGTATCCGCTGGAATTTAGAAGTGTAAGAGGCGACTTGATTGAAACATATAAGATCCTGAGGGGTCTTGACAGGGTGGATGTGGAAAGGATGTTTCCCCTCTGGGAGAATCTCGAACTGGGGGTCACTGTTTAAAAATAAGGGGTCGCCCATTTAAGACAGAGATGAGGAGAAATTTTTCCTCTCAGAGGGTCGTGAGTCTTTATTCTCTTCCTCAAATGGCGGTGGAAGCAGAGTCCTTGAATATTTTTAAGGCAGAGGTAGATAGATTCTTGATAAGCAAGGGGGTGGAAGGTTATCAGGGGTAGGTGGAAATGTGGAGTAATCAGTTCAGTCATGAACTTATTGAATGGCGGAGCAGGCTTGAAGGACCGAGTGGCCTGCTCCTGCTCCTAATTCATATGTTTGTCTGTTCGTATGTTCAACCTGCTCAATCTTTCCTCATGAGATGACCCCTTCATGCCAGGAATCAGCCTAGTGAACCTTCTTTGAACTGCTTCCAATGCAAGTATATCCCTCCTTAAGTAAGGAGACCAAAACTGTGAGCAGTACTCTAGGTGAGATCTCACCAATGCCTTGTACAGTTGTAACAAGACTTCCCTATTTTTACACTTCATCTTGCGATAAATTCCAACATTCCATTTGCCTTCCTAATTACTTGCTGTAACTGCGTGCTAACCTTTTGTGATCCATGTAGAAAGACACCCAGATCCCTCTGTGCCACTGCATTCTGCAGTCTCTCTCCATGTAAATAACATTTAGCTTTTCTATTCTTCCTGCCAAAGTTGCCAACCTCACATTTTCCCATGTTATACATCATCTACAAAATTTTTGGCCACTCACTTAATCTATCTATATCTTTTTGCAGACACTGGCTGGAATTTTACGCACCCCCCAACGAGCGGGATGGTGCCAGTGGGGGAGTGGGGGAGGGGGAAGAGAAAAATGTAGTGGGAGGCTTGGGGGGCCCTTTCCGACCTGCTCCCGCCTCTATTTTACGCTGGGCAGTGGCGGCGGAAAAGGGCTTGCCCGCCCCAGGCCAATCAAGGCCCTTAAGTGGCCAATTGACAGCCACTTAAAGAGCCTTCACCCGCTGCCATGGGGATTTGATAGTTGGTCAGTTGGGCGGCCCAGGCCCGAGAAAAGCCGCCTGATAAAAGTAGACAGCTCTCTGATGGCCTGGGGGGGGGCCCTTCTGGTCAGGCACCCTGTGCCCGACGGAGGGCCGCCCTCGATTCCCCAACCACCCCCAACATCCAGCATGCCCCTTGCCCCCTGATCAACCACCCTTGCCTTGCTGGGCCCGACCGATCACCCCCAGTGAGGCCCCTAAAACTTACCTTTTCCCAGTGCCGTCCTTCCTCTTCTTCGCGAAGCTGCAGTCCCAGCAGTGGCCATGACTCCCGGTGGCGTCACTGGGACTAAGAGCTGCCAGCCCACTGATTGGCCGGCAGCTCCATTAGGCGGAACTTCCTGCCTCAATGAGGTGGAAGTCCCACCTCAGACCTAGAAAAGGCCTAGGACCTTAAAATCCAGACTGGATCCCCAGGTCAGGTGGAGGTGGGATTGCCACCGACCTTTCGATCGGTGGATGGCTCCTGTCCAATGAGGGTAAAAGTCAGCCCACTGAGTTGCTTACCTACCTATCCTTGTATCGTCTGCAAATTTGGCCACATTATGTTCAGTCCCTTCATCCAAGTCATTTATATCGATTGTAAATATTTGAGGCCCCAGCACTCATCCCTGTGGCATTCCACAAGTTACAGTCTGCCAACCTAAAAATGGCCCATTTATCCTGACTCTCTGTTTCTTGTCAGTTAGCCAATCCTCCAGCCATGCTAATATATTACCCCAACACCATGAGCTTTACAAAGGTTCAGCAGAACTTCCTTGAGATAGTATTAAACAATAATTAAGTTTAGTTACCCCTTTCACCAGGCTGATCTAAATACACTGCTGCAGTGGTTTTACAGCCCAATTACACCACACATCCAGCATCAGTGAGCTGTGCCTTTTCGTGCAACAACTCAAATAGCCCACATCTGTTGCTGCTGTGCAGTCTGGCATAAGTTGGGGCACTTTTATGGAAAAGGTAGTCCCATATCATTTGTACATGTTCTCCAGCAGTTGCAAGCTTCAAAACTCAAGTGACCCATTTTTCTGCTATTCAATTCAAATGGGATAATGCACAGAGTCTGAAGAACCTGGGGCTTGCCTACCTCTTATAGTGACTCAGTGTCTTCCTTCATCACCCCAATAGTGAAATCTTGCAGAAGGGAATGCAACCTCACTTTAAACAGGCCTCTGGCTGGCTCACCAGAAACTGTGCTCAAGAAATGGGTGGGCTTCCTGAAGGATAAGTGAATTGGGTGGGAAATCCACTAGTGAGATTATGATGAGGCCCAGGTGTCACAATATCTCAGACCCATTTTTTTGTTGCAGTGGGTGAATTTAGAAGTGATACTAAAACTCACTTGCCAAAAACTGGCCCAGAGTTAAAACTGTTCTCCAGTTCATTGTGTCATGTGATTAATTGTGCTATTAAATAGGATGCACAATATTCTGTGAATATACTTCATTTTCAACTTTATACTGCATTATTATGCAATCCGCAAAGAGCTCCTGTAACGACATGTAATCTTTATTTCAATACTTTTATCACTATGTAGTCAAACACACAACGATTCAATACATGCATCAGACAGCATAACAAGTCATAAATGTAAAGTAAATTATTCGTCATTAAGCTCTTTTAAATTAATTCATAATACAATTCATTGAATGTCAATCTTATGCTAATATGTGATTTATATTTTAAGACATTGCAACTCTTATAGTTAGTTCTCTTTGTAAATGGATTTCAGGGATCCCTTGTTTTTCTCTTTAAGGATAGTAACAAGGTGACCGGATTACCTATTCTTATTCTAAGTCGATAAAGAAAAGTCCAGCTTTGTTATCTCTATAATGCAACTCAATAGAAGCAAGACAAAAAAATTAAAGACTACATTATCTATAACAGCTTACGCTGACAAGATATATCTAAGGGTAAGAATGGAAGTTTGGATGGTCCTGTACCTACAGTGATCATGCGTATTATTGCAGTGGCTACCTGGGCACTTTTGAAGTCGTGTAAGTCAGAAACTGGGTAATACAGGTGCAACATCATCCTGAGAAAGAGCTCCATCCTTTGTGCCAGTTCCTGCCATCTCAAAATCAGCATGGGAACAGACTACTGGGTGGCAATGAGGTTGTTGAAGTCCTACACTATGGCCGGGATTTTATTCTGGCAATGGGGGTCTCAACGTCCGGAAAAAACAATGCCGGGATCCCTGCGTTGTCTCTTCCCCAGAAGGCCCGCTGAATTTAGTGCCAATCAGGCATTTAAGTGGACAGTGGCAGGCCTTCCACAGGATCAAGGACCACAGCATCAGAAGACTCACCCTTGGAGAGCTGCTGGCCAATCAGAAGCCGTCAGCTGCAGCGCCACCACGGAGGCGGTGGCTGTTAGAGAAGCACCTACAGGAGGCTGAAGAACGCCGCTGGACCCAGGCCTCAGGTAAGTCAGGGTGGGAGCAGTCACGTGGGGTGGGGATCATGAGGGAGAGGGTGCAGAGGGGTCAGTAGCAAGGGCAGCTGTTGCCTCTCAGCGGGCCCCCCCACCTTCCCATTTCCAGGTCCCTCGTTCAGGCACTAATGCCCTATAATGAGGGGCCCAGCCCCTGGAGCCGGGAAGCAGCCTGCACGGTTTTTCGCGCCGATCTTCCTGTGCGGTGACAGGGCTGCCTGCTGTACAGATAATTGTGGCTGCAGCAGGAAGAGGCCCTTAATTGGGATTAATTGCCCACATAAGGGCCTCAATTGGTGACGGGGAGGGAAGGCCATTCATAGGCCTTCCTGCCACGGACTAATTTTTGGCAGAGGCAGGATGATGGTGGGAACTACTCCCGCCACGATCCCACCTCCAAACCTGCTGTTCCCCCATATGGTTGTTTCAATCTGAACCCTTAAAATGATGAGCACTTACAGGGTAAACTGCTGTACATTGAAGCACAAGGACTTGAGAGCCTTAGTCAATGCCATGTCTGATCTTAATAACTTAAGCAAGAGACTACTCTCAGGTTCAGTATAGAGGCATGGCAGAATTTACACTTTCTGAAACTCCAATCAAAACGTTTTGTTAGTGGCCTTTCCTGGAGGGTGGCCCTCAGTTCCAACAATTATTACCCTTCTTTCAAGGATCTTCAGTCTGATGCATGCCCTTGTTCCAGCTCCTTCTTCACTACAGTAATTGAAAAGCTTTAAAGCCAAGTAAACATCAAAATTATCCCATGCATTGACTTTATTGTCTCAGTGCAAAAGAAAGGGATCACTAACTGCGTCAGGATATTTAAAATGCATTTCATTTAAATTCTCACAACTACCAGTGAATACATTTTATAGGGTTTTCACATTATGAACATTTTGACAAAACAATTTGCCCACGTGTATATTGGATTCAGAACTGCAGTTGCCATCACGTTCCTATAGATGCTGCTACTGAGACAGCGCTGTTTGAAAGCACTTTAGAACCCCCAGCAGGATGGCAGTGGTATTGCAGCTATTTGTCAAGTTTATATTAGACTACATACTGTATTTGAATAAAAAGAATTCTGAGGTATAATGGCTAACCAGTTTAAGTAGACTAAGTAAAAACTCTATGTACTCCTCTTAAACTCCAAGTATTTTGCCAATACACTCTTCTTTATCTGCATTCTCAATGTTTTGAAATCACAGAATCACTACTACTTGACAATCTCACCTTCCATCCAACCCATCCTTAGTACTGTTATGCACTATAAGTCACTTACACAGGTGCAATTACCATTGCACTGGTGTTCCAATAAGACAATAACTAAAGTTACAGTAACATCATGCAAAAATGTTTCAACATCAACTTATAGTTGCCAAAGTCACCAGTACTCTCTTCAAGGATTGTGACTATACAAGGACACCTGCAGCTTCCACTTCATTCACATTTTTCTCTTGCAGATTGTTTTCATTTGCTAGTTATTTTCAATTAGACATTTATAAAATTATCCAACAATTGCCAATTTCTAAAAAAAAATTGCTTGCAAACTGGGAGGCAATTCTCCACAGTTTTTGGGATGGCTCCTCCATATGTTGGTTATAGAAGGTAATTGTTCTGCAATTCACCTATTTTGTTGAAATGCCCACATCTGTTTTTATTTCTAATTACTTCACCAGTGTATTACGAAGACTGACAAATAACAGAACTGCATTTTTCTTCGGTGCAAAAGTAATTATATTTAAGTGATTGCACGAAAGGAGGAAAGGCAGAAAGAAAGTATTGGCTTAGGTTCACAAATCTAGAGCAGGGAGAATCACAGGACTTGTACAATGCCTGAGAAGCAGTTAATAGCTGACATAAAAAACACAACTGCAGAGAGCTCCAAAGCTAGAAGCAAATGTAATATTTGTGCAATGAAGGAAACTGCTTCCAAAACCTTTTCTGCCACTGGCACCACATGAAGTGGTCTTAATGCACACAATGTTAAGAATTGGAGTAATTTTAATCTAACCTGTGTGGCGAGAAACAGATGGGATTAGATCAACCACCCATTTTATACCCCGCCCAATTTTACTTTCCATTGAAGTCAATGAAATGGGACATAAAATGGATGCCCAGCCTGATCCCATTAGTTTCCCGCCAGGCAGTTAGGTTAATATTAGTCCCTCAGAAACAGTTATGAGCTTTTCCTAATGTAGCTCTCTTCCCCAATATGTGCAGATTATACAATTCAGACATTGTGCACAGCTTGGCAAACTTCAGTGTAGTAACCATTTTGTATCGGACCTGAACAGTGTAGAACTGGAATGCAAAAGCCTGAACAGCAGCCATGCTAAGGCCTGTAAATACAGACAGCAGAGGTGGTTAACATGTGCAGATGCAAATACTTTTCTACTGTGTTGTAGGCAGCATTACCCTAGAGAGTAACCTCAAATTCTGGAAGATTTCCAGACAATTAGGGAGGGTTGTCAACCTTATTTATTGTAAGTGATGTAGGAAAGATATCATAACAACTCCTGCATTGTTTGTTGGGCTTTCCATTTGCTGACATTTATAAAAGAGACATTCAGAAGTAATGAGTGTTAGAGATTGCTACAAGCCCTAACAGGTACTTTGTTCTGACCAGATTAAAAACTAATTTTTCCTTGCTACATTGGTTGGAAAATTTTCTACTCATGTTGATCTTTCACACACTATAACAGGCACCCTCCTGATGAACTCTTACTAAAGCATAAGCTAAGGACTTATTTTCAGCTTACTGAAGCCTCACTTAGCTCATATGGTGGAGCAATACAAATGGAAGCAAAACAAGAGTGACATTTCAATTTGCATGCAACAAGGTAAGGGATATTGCCTCAGATGGCTTGAAATCTGGGAGGCAGCAGCCAGGGCAGGTACTTTTACAATTTTCTTTTGCTGAAATAATAAAAACTTTGTTGTCGCTGTTGTCTGATTTGAAATACCCCTCAGAATTATCACTGTGATATAACACTTCCAATAACTAAAAAAAAGAATTTCACCCTATAAATATGCAGGTATTAATGAGAAGGTAACAAATGTGATAAACAAGTTCTTGGATGGGATCATATATTTAGTCTCATTGTATTCTGTCTAACTTCTTTCCTCATACCAAATTCATAGGAAACAAGTAACAGGCGAGTTTTTTTTTGTGAAGATATGAATGTCTATTTGTTCCCTTGTCTTCTTAGGTCACATGCAATTTGAAGGATATACACATTATTGGCACAAAGATAACGCTCCTTGATTTTATTTCCCCCAGCGTAACCAAACAATATGGAAGATCAAACTTGCATTCCCCATTGCAGTAGGGCTGCATGCTGGTTCTTCAATGTATCACACCGCCACTCTGTCTAGATAAGTCTTAACTTGCTTTAAATGGAGAATGGGAATTAACACTGAAGACTTATCTGATGACTCCAATTCAAGGTCCAAGTAGTGCAGCACAAGTTTGCTACAGTATAACACCACCAAATATGTCATGAGGAGGATTTCGCACTTATTTCAGGCATAGAAACTTCTCACATTGCACTTCAGTGAAGTCCAAAGAAGATTCACATTGTTTCTCTCATACATATTTTCATTCACTGCTGTTACACACTAAATTGTTTCAGTTTTTGAGCTCAAATAATAAAATTAATGATAATTAAAGATTGTTATGGATACCCAGTAATTGCCGATTGTATGGATGTGTGGACAACTAACTGGAATATTACTTGTTTGTAGGAATTTATGTTGCAATGAATCATGAAATCAAATTTTTAAGGTTTCAAAATGAAAAATATCGATAGTTTCTTTTTCTTTGCTCAAACAGGATGTTTACAGCATGCACCCAACAAATAAACAATTGTAACATAAGAAAACACAACACAAAATAATAAAGTAAGGACATTTGCCACAAGTTTCTAATCTATCAGGTTTTACAAGTTAACTTTCATACACTTGGAGCATTATCAACAGCACTGTCTCGATTCATCAGTCTATCATTAGAAACTCCACCCAGGTCACTATCTAGGGAGCTATGATCATGGGTAGTAAAATGACACCAAGGGAATGTATTGAGGTGAAAATGTTATGGAGATATATACTGCTCACCGGTAGGGAAATAAAATGATTGCACTTTATTTCAGTTTTGTTCATGGAATACATTTCTTACATGGCAGAATATAGTAGCAACAGATGTGCAAGCATTGCAGTTGAAGGAGGGTGGATATATAATGGTGAACATGCTGTTTACTGAGCCACTGCATTGAGCACAAATGGACAAGATGGATTACACATTGAGCAGCTTAAGCACTTATGCAAATCGATTATCATGAGGCACTGATACATTAATCTTGTTTGGCTTTATCATATATTTCTTCACCTTGTCTTCATTATCTTCTGTCAGTAATGGTGGCTGGACCACCTTGACCCACCTAGCACCCTCTGTAAACGTACGTTCATCCAAAACTCTGCTGCCTGTATCCTAGCTTGCAACAAGTCCCTTTCACTCATCACCCCTCCCGGCCTGGCAGCACCTTGATTTTAAAATTCTCACCCTTGCTTTCAAATCCTTCCATGGATTTTCCTCCTCCCTATCTCTATAATTTCCTCCAGTCCTTCAACCATACAAGATCCCAGCACTCCTCTAATTTTGGTCTCTTGCATAACCCGATTTTAATCACTCCACATTTGGTGCCTTCAGTTGCCGGGATCCTAAGCTTTGGAATTCCCTTCCTAAACCTCACCACCTCTCTACCTCTCTATCCTCCTTTTAGACACACCTCAAAGTCTACCTCTTTGACCAAGCTTTTGGTTACATCTCCGAATATCTCCTTACGTGGCTCAGTGAAAAATTTTATTTGATAATCGCTCCTGTAAAGCACCTTGAGATGTTTTCCTATGTTGAAGGCACTATATAAATGCAAGTTGTTGTGTTCTGTGGTAACTCCTCCCTGTAAAATGGAGTTGTGCAAGATGGAATATATCGCTGTGAACTGGAAACCTTGCTCAGCTCTACTGTAGGACATCCCCTGATCTGCTCAAGATTCCAAATCTGTTTTAATATGCTGATCGCATGACTCATAAAAATTCTGTGCAGGCAATATCTCAATTATAGTATCTTTCTATTCTTATATGTGGCTGTTTCAGGGGAGTTGGCAGCCAGCATTCAGGAGGGCATCCGTAAGTCCAGAAAGAGTTATCCATCAGACTCCCTTCTCCTTCAAATAAAGGTGGAATAAAATGAAAGTATTGTGACTGCTATAGGGTTAACAATGCTGCATTCTTTGATGCCTATGGTTCTAAACCTCTTGCATATTAATTGATCAAAATCCTCTATTTTTAATGATGCTACATAGTTGGTAGCAGGGGTGAAAAAGTAAGCAAATACTGGAAATCTAACAAAAAACTGCTGTGCACATGATTTTTGAAGCTTACTCTTTTTTATAGTCACCTAAATCATTTTTATAGATTCAGGCGATAGCTTTTTGAATTGTTCTAACTGAAAATAGATCATGAAATACTCTCTAGTCTATAATCAATGATACCACGCACTTCAAGCAAGCCTGCCACTAAATCTTAGTGCTGCTGTCTTTCCTTAAAGAAAGAGCTCCCCTGGTAAATAATGTTTCTGCCACCAGCTTCATGTATTGGTGCACAGAGGACTGATTGTTGGGGATATACTGCCAGGGGTAGCTTGGAATTTTCCAGTAATGTATAAATTCAAGTCTGTCATCACTTTCCATGGCCACTCTCATGCTCAATCCCGTTTGAAAGTCTGACTCAAAGAAATGATGTAATTCTGATATTGCATCACTCGCGAAGTGTAAGTGGAAAAAGTAGATCTGTTATGTACCGAGGTGACTTTGCTTTGGTTCGAGCCCGAGTCCCTTGAATTAAAATTGGATATGGCAGAACACCTCTGATATAATCACACTTGTCTCTGATTCCTACTGGGAAACTCCTCTTCCTCCTCCAAATTGAAAATGGCTACTACACTTAAGAGGTCTGTGACATTAGCATCAACATATTCAATTTAGTGCCCTGTTAACCCTACGATAGTCACAATGCTTTCATTTTACTCCACCTTTATTTGAAGGTGAAGGGTGGACATTTCCCTAGTTCCATTTAATTTTTACTCCCATGAGGACCATCTTGAAATCAGGAAGCAGCTGGTTTCCTGCTGGTAGTGTTGGCACTACCACATGCTACCATCAGCCAAAACAAACTTAGACTGTTTAAAAGTGAAAATATGCTGCAGTGTGTCAAGAAATACTAAAAATTGAAAGTGAATTAATCATCACAATTACAGAGGCTGGTCTAAAAAGACCATTCAGCTCATTAAGCCTCAAACCAAGAAAATTCTTTCACATGGTCTTCATCCTACACATTCAATTTTCTGAGAGAAAGCTTACATGAATAATGCTGAAGCAAAACTCCAAAATATCCACCCAACCTAAGCACTTAAATATTTTTGATATTCCTACATAGAAACATAGAAAATAGGAGCAGGAGTAAACCATTTGGCCCTTCAGGCCTGCTCCGCCATTCAAAAAAGACCATGGCTGATTGTCTAATTCAGTACCCTGTTCCCGCTTTCTCCCCATATCCCTTGATCCCTTTGGCATTAAGAAATATATCTATCTGCATTAAGAAATATATCTATCTCCTTCTTGAATATATTTAATGACTAGGCCTCCACTGCCTTCTGCAGTAGAGAATTCCACAGGTTCACCACCCTCTGAGTGAAGAAATTTCTCCTCATCTCGGTTCTAAATGGCATACCCCATATCCTAAGACTGTGACCCCTGGTTCTGGACACCCCCAGCCATCAGTAACATCCTCCCTGCATCTAGCCTGTGCAGTCCTGTTAGAATTTTATAGGTTTCCATGAGATCCCCTCTCATTCTTCTAAACTCTAGTGAATATAGGCCTAATCAACCCCATCTCTCATCATACGTCAATCCTGCCATTCCAGGAATCAGCCTATAAATCATCTTTGCACTTCCTCCATGTCAAGAACATCCTTCCTCAGATAAGGAGAACAAAACTGCACACATTACCCCAGATGTGGTTTCACCAAGGCCCTGTATAACTGCAGTAAGACATCCTTGCCCGTGTACTCAAATCCTCTTGCAATGAAGGCCAACATACCATTCGCCTTCTTAACTGCTTGCTGCACCTGAATGCTTGCTTTCAGCGACTGGTGTACAAGGACACCCAGGTCTCGTTGTACCTTCCCCTTTCCTAATCTATCACCATTCAGATAATAATCCGCCTTTCTGTTTTTACAACCAAAGTGGATAACCTCACATTTATCCACGTTATGCTGCATCTGCCATGCATTTGCCCACTCACCCAACTTGTCCAAATCACATTGGAGCCTCTTTGCATCCTCCTCACAGCTCACCTTCCCCCCACCCCAGCTTTGTGTCATCTGTAAACTTGGAAGTGTTACATTTAGTTCCCTCACCCAAGTCATTAATATATATTGTGAATAGCTGGGGCCCAAGCACTGATCCCTGCGGTACCCCACTAGTCACTGCCTGCCACTCGGAAAAAGACCCGTTTATTCCTACTCTCTGTTTCCTGTCTGTCAACCAATTCTCAATCCCCATGCCAGTATATTACCCCCAATCCCATGTGCTTTAATTTTGCACACTAACCTCTTATGTGGGATGTTATCAAAAGCCTTCTGAAAATCCAAATACACCACATCCACTGGTTCTCCCTTATCTATTCTACTAGTTACATCCTCCAAAAACTCCAGTAGATTTGTTAAGCATGATTTCCCTTTCATAAACCCATGCTGACTTTGTCCAGTCCCTGACAATTCCTGTCACTGCATGTTGTATCTTGTGTCTATTTAATGGTTTTAGCTGCAAACAAAGTGAATTATTTAATACAGTGTTTTATGGCGTTCATTGCATCAAATTTAAATTTGCTTAACAATATCCCCAAATCTACAGATCCATATGCTGTTTTATGTTCTCCATAATATATGCTCAGTACATCTGTTCATGGGCTTATGTAACAGTATCAGTTTGCTTTCAAATGTTAGAAGTACCAGCAGATGCACAATCATATTTCTAGTGCTTGTACAGAATTCATCTGCATTATTATTTCTGTTGTACTCTAATCCTAAGGGAAATCCAGCTCACCCATCTTTCAACTATAAAGTCTTTGACCTCATCAGGCAATTCCGTTTCTTAATTAAATCTATTGTTTTCTACAGCTGCTGTTTAGCAGGTAATGACAAAGGATGGGGCAGCAGAAACATGTCATTTATACAGATATTTTAAGCACAATTCCTACAAATTGTGCCAAAGAATCTAATCAGACTGCAGTAGAAATGTAAATGAGTTGCAGGATTTAATATTTCCATTAGGAAACTCTTCTCAGTGGTTTGATCTATGATCTCTTAATCCTGGCTTTGTGTTGTCAACATAATTATTTCTCAGATTAATCATGACTTCTGGTCCTGTTATCCACTGATTCTTAAAATGCAATCTCTCTTGGGATCTCCACTTAATAACAATGTCACACTTTTTATTGTCAGAGGTCAATAGCCCATGTTGATGCAGTTGCCTTGAACTCAGTTGAATTTACTTTAATTAGAATCATTAATTGCTGTGTGCTTGATTTATTGGAAACCCACTTTTCAGATGTCACTCTCTTTGACATAGTATTAGTCTCTGTAATGCTTAGATTTTGCAACTTACATGGGGCCTGATTTATGTACCCTGTAACCTGCTACCAAAGTTTTAATTTAACTGACCTCAACCTCATCATCATTAGGTTTGCAATCTGCTAGCCCTTAAAGCACAAATTAATTGCTGAAACCATCTTTGCCCAGGTCCAACCTGAAAGGTATAACTGGGGAATAGATGATCCTTATCTTTTCAAAACATACTATTTTGATGCATTTATAGTCATACCATTAATAATGTTCAAAAAATGATCTGCAACCTTGTAAAAGTACATGGCAATTTGAAAACTTGGATGAAATTTAGTTAACTGATGTCCATCTTTATATTAAAAAATCTTAATGGACAGGGATATATACTGAAACAGGACCACAAACAACTCTAAACTATTTTGCCAATCAGGCCAAATAATGTTACAATATCAAAAGTTAATCATATTAATATTAATCTGTAACATATGATCTCACCTTTATAATTTTTTTGGACAAAATTCCCCAATTCAGAAAAGATGCCAATATGTAAAAAAAAACTGCTGGCTTTCATAAGCACCCTTGAACTGACTGCTGCTATACCTTCTGAGACTATTCCTCGTAAACAAATTCTAATCAAGCTCAGATAAAAGCTACCAACAGATCAAGAGAAAGTCAACCCTCATTAATGCTGTGCCACTTCTGCATATGTTACCCAAGTCTCTCACACAGCTACATAAACAACTTGTGTTTCTAAATCCCACTAGCACATAGGGCTGAATTTTCATTACGCTGAGGTGAGACCGGAGGTTGGCTCGCCGGCAATTTTGCAACCTCAAGCAGCATGCCGGCTTCCCGACGTGGTCCCACCTCCCCGCAATTTTCATGGAGGCGTCGGGTTGTGCAACGAAACCAGCCCGTAAGTAGCTGGTCATCAATGTAGCATGCAAACAAGCCAGTTAAGACCTCATTGAAACACAGAAAGTGATTTTGGAGGGGAGTCAGGGGGAACACACAGGGTCACAAGTATGTCCATGAAGAGGATGCAGCATTGCAATGGGGAGCCAGTCCTGCAGGCAGGTGCATTTAATAGCAGAGTATAAAAAGGGGAAGGATCAGAGAACTTTTCCTGCAGTAGCACACAATGGCCATTGAGTGTGCTGAGACTACAGAGAGTTTGATCTATAGGCACTGGACCAATTGGGGGGAGTGAACCTCCAGGGGTTAGGGGAGCATAGCAGGGGGGGGTTCAGGCAGCCGTAATACTGCACCTGGTGGCAAGAAAGACCATCCCTGGATATGGGCTGAGCTACTCCAAGTTAGAGATGAGCAACAATGAGGAGCAACTGCACCAACAGCAAATGCAGCCCCTTGGTCCTGAGGCCTTCAAGGGTGATGCACAAGAGGCAGGGAGGCCACGATGGCAATACCTTTGCCATAGGATATACCACCAAAGAATGAGCTTCCAGTACATGACAGAGTATCAGTGCCACCGGAGGACATGCCTATCATGGCAAATGATGGCAGAATTGTGTGCCCTAATGGAGGAGCACATCAATCCTGTCTGGTCGCATGGGCACGCCTCGCCAGTAGCCATTAAAGTGACTGTGGTGCTAAACTGCTATGCCACTGAGTCCTGTCAACGGGCAGCAGTGGACTTCACCGGCATCTCGCAAATGGCTACCCATCACAGTATTAGGCAGGTAATGGATGCCCTGTTTGAGAGGGCATCAGATTACATTGAGTTCACCACTGATCAAGCCACACAGGCACAGTGGGCAGTGGGATTTTCCTCCATCGTTGGACTCCCTCAAGAGCAGGGTTATCGACTGCACCCATGTGGCCATCAAGGCATCGGCTGAGCAGCCAGGGGCATTTATAAATAGGAAAGGATTCCACTCCTTCAACAGTCAACTGGTGTGGGACCACCATAAGCATTTCCTACAGGTGTGTACATGGTATCCTGGCAGCTACCATGACGCCGTCATTCTTAGGCAATTGCAGATGTTGTAGCTGTTCACGGCACCAGAGCGAATATGTGAATGGCTGCTAGGGGACAAGAGCTATCCAATAAAGAGATGGTTGCTGAGAACTATACGCAATCCTTCCACAGAGGCACAGAGACCTTAATAGTCAGCACATGGACCACCATAGAGCAGGCCATTGGACTCCTGAGGATGAGGTTCCTGTGCCTTGACTGGTCAGTGGGCGATGCACTCCAGTATATTCACTCAAGGGTCTCTCAGATTGTGGATATCTGCTGCGCTGTTCCTAACATGACCCTTCAGAGAGGTGTAGACCTTGAAGAGGGAGATGTGGAGGAGTGGCACACATCCTATGAGGAGGAAGAAGTAGTGGACCAGGGTCAACTAGCCTTTCAAGGTTTTCCACAGGTCTGGCTGAGTCCTCAAAGCATTAACCAGGATGGAAGGGAGGCTCGGTTGCACTAATACAGGTACGTTTCTCCTGAGCCTGGAAGACACTCGGCCCAGGAACTCACCTTTCCCAGAAGGAGGGGCACATCCAAGATGCACACGATACATAGCCTTTCCGCTGTTCTCCACATTGGCTGGAAGACAAGTCTCCACCTGCCACATGACTTCCACGAACACATTCAGGTGCGTCCCTTCCCCACTTCATCATTCTTGTGCTATAATGTAAACATTGGAATCACATTGAAGTCTGGGTCCAATCAGCAATCTTTTTATTACATTGAGTTCTTATAACAATACAATCATGACAAAAGTCACCCAAGTGAACCTCCAAGTGATACTACTGATGCAGCTGTTTCCGCATGCATCCACTCCTACAGGGTATTCCAATGTGGCTAACGATGAGGTGGATGCAGGCTGCGCATGTGTGTGTGTGTGTGTGTGTGTGTGCCTGAGATGCCCATGGCGCTCATCCTCATCCTCATCAATACAGTGCCAGTGGGGGCTCCGCTACAGGCTGCCCCACCTGCGGCGATGCAGCGGCAGCCTCGGTCACAGGGCCTTCCTGTATAGATGTTGCCTCAGTCAGAGGGGCCAAGGGTGCAGCTGATGATGATGACGGTGCCCTGTGATGGGTGGACCCCTCAACATCATCTCTGACTGCTCCAGCCCTTTCATGACGGCATGACCACAGAGGGATCCACCAGCTGGGGCGCACCTGGCATCCACTCCATACAGCTTTGTGTCATCAGTGCCACTGACCAGTCAATGCTACAGAATGTGGCATACATTCTATACATGTCAGCATATTGTTCCTGCATCCACTCAGCGTGATGCTGCATATGGCTCACCATGAGGATGGCCACTCTCTTAATGGATGAGCTCATGCTCTTTTATGCCCGAGATATGTCAGAGCACATGTCATGGATGGACTCTTCCATTCTCTGCCCATGACTCTAACAGCTTCAGGGGACTCTGACATTTGGGCACACATCTCCCACTGCTCTTCCAGGAAGACCTGCCTTGTGCGTGACTCCCGAGGCTCTGCATCTCCGCCCAGCTGAGCATGGCTGTGTCTGTCCTCCATCCTCTGAGGGGATTTCCCACAGCTGCCTCAGCCTCCCTCACTCCTCAGTGACATGTTGGTCACCCTGTGCAACCCATTCTAAACTCGTGTGAGGCCCCACTGGTGGAGGCTGCGCTTGACTGTTGTAACAGTGCTGCATTGGTTGCTTCTTCCTGCACTGAAGACAATGACAACATCACACTGTCATGCCCTGGCTCCACCTCCACAACTGGCCCTGTGGCAGACATAAGAAGCTGGTTAGGAAATCTCTACTGTCAGCTGCTGCTTCTGCAGAGTTGCAACAGGTCATTAGTATTGGCACGAAGGAAATCAAAGAGGAGGGAGCTCCACCCCTGCCACCTAGAGATGGTAAGATCATTTCACCCTGTCTTGCTTGACTCCCATCTCGCCATCAGCAACTTCCTGATGCGCTGCCACCCTGGCAATGTCAAGGGCCTCCTCCTCCATGGATGTTAGAATAACTAGATTGGGCACTCCACCAGCCAAACAAGCCCTTTCTCTGGAGTTGTGTGCTCTTTAATTCAGCAAGGTCAACAGCGAGGGAGTTAAAACCACGGAGCCTTCCTTCACTGCATCCAGTGTGTCAAACACATGTGATTTCACTGCCTTCACTGTTGCCTCCCCACAAGTGCTTGGGGTGTGAGCTTTGCCAATGGATCCGGAGTGCTCCGAGAAATCATATTTTCCATATTCTGGAGCAATATGCACCCTCAGGCTGCTGAGTTCAAGGTGTGCTGGTCACAGCAGAATTGGAGACTTTTCAACTGGGTGTCATGTTACATTCACATTGCCAGCCCTCAGAAGGTCATTGAAGTGCTTCCAGTACTTTACCCACATCCTGCTGACAACACCACGGTTGCTTCACTGCCTGAGTTCAAGCCTCCACCCATGCCTGCTTCATCTAGATGGCTGGCCTTCTCCTGCCACTCTCTGGAAACATGCAGCCACCGCTTCTAGAAGTAGCTCAAGGGAGGCATTTGTAAACTATGGGGCTGCTCTTGCACAGGAGCCTGGCCTGCTGTTGGCCTGCTGCTGTCCATTCCAAAATAAATCGCGAACCACAATAATGGCTGCCATTTGCCCTTCGAAACAGGCCTGCCTCAACCAACTCCCACCTCTTCACCTTCTCCATGCCACTAATTGGACGGCACTGTGCTATCAGGCCACTAATTTGCCATCTCCTTGAAAGATGTATTGGCCGACAGGTGCCGACGCAGATTGGGGTGGGGATCGGAAATGAAAATTCAGCCCATAATGTTCGTGAGAGGTTTTTATGACTTAAAATATAATACTTTACTATTTCCTCAGAAAAAAACATTTCAATTAAGAGGCAGTGCCATTGTCAGAAACACATTGGGTTGGATTTTATAGAGGCCTCGACGTCGGGATCTGTGGCGGGGGGGGCGCATGAAGATTGCCCCAGATGAGGCCCGTCACGGACCTCAATGCCGGCAGGACCTGGCCCGATCCTCCCTGCCGCTGAGCAACGGGACCCGGATTTGAATATTCAGATGGGCATTTACCATTGATTAATATGCAGGCCGCTGCGAATCAGGCAGCAGGTTGCAATCTTCATTCGGGCGTGTGGCACTCACGTGCCTTCACTTTCACAGCTGTGAAAAGCCAGCAGCACCGAAGTGTCAGTCCCCAGAGCACGTGAAGGTAGATGCAGGACTGCAATGTGTGAGTTTAAACACTGCATGTAAGAAGGGAGGTGGGTGGGGGGGCTGCAATGTGTGGGTTTAAACTGTGCATGAAAGAAGGGAGGTATCCCACGCCCTTCTTCCATAAAGGGGGCTATTCTGCACCCACTAATGTTTGGAACGGGTGTGAAGGGGGCTGACCCTGCAATCGGCAATGCTGTTTGGGGGAGCACTCCATGACCCTTTTGTGTGGGGTGAGAGCCAAAAATGGGAGGGGGTTGAAGGTCATGTTGCCGATGGTCCCATCCAGGCAATGTCAATAACATGACTGTGCTCATGCTGCCCCGCTCTTATTAAAAGCTAAGACTGCCATGCCATATAGGTGATGAGAGAATGCAGCTGAAGCTCCAATTTACATCACTCTCTGCCCTGATAGGTGCCATTTACCCTACTAAAGGAATTATTTCACCTGCAGCATACAGATGGGGCTGGTCCACCCTGCTTTTCTTGATCCAAGTGCCGTGAGGAACCATATCTACCGGAGATGGAACCAAGAGGCAGGCACAGCCCACGTGGAAGCTCATGGAAGCGAGCAGCGGCAGCCACCAAGGTGCATTTGACGTATGAGAAGACAGCGGATCTACAGGCCCTGCACAACATACCTGCAGATGTCGGAGCCCGAGTGTCAGAGGCGACTGCGGATGTCCAGAGGGGCGGTGACACATCTCTGTGCACTGCTGAAGGATGAGTTGCAGCCGATGGGATTTGCTGGCCACCCTATGTCTGTGGACCTCAAAGTCACTGTGGCTCTTAACTTCTATGTGCCTCCGCATCATTCCAGGACCCATCGGCGGCCTGTGTGGGGTATGACAGTCAACAGTGTATTGCTGTAGGAGGGAGGTCACTGGTGCCTTGTACAGGAGGGCCGGTGACTACATGCACGTCGGGACAGACCCTAAGAGTCAGCACCGGAGGGCCCTCGGATTTGGGGCCATCGCAGGATTCCCACAGGTGCAAGAGGTCATCGACTGCACACATGTGGCCCCCTTCACGTCATTGGGGGTGGGGGGTGTGGGGGCGGCCTGACCTGAGCATGGTAATGTGCGTGGCAGCTCTGCAATGTGTGGCCCGCATGGGCAGGTACATAAAACCCAGCCCAGTATCACAGATCTATCACTCTAAGAACACCTATAATACAATAAATATCTTACACCTGCACACACTTCTTGCCTAAAACATTTACTCCTTGTTTTGTGGTGTTAACAGATTTTAAAAGGAATGTTTTTGTCATAAAACCATGTCATTTCTGCAGGTGAGCAAACAATTGTAAACATGTATGTATGAAATAGAACTATCTGTTACTATCGCAAACTATAGCACATTTCAAGTTATAAATCAACTTGTTTGCATTGAAGCAACTAGACACGAGTATTACAATCTGTCTTGAAACAGGGTTGAAACATGCACATGATCTGATAAATGCGACAAGTTAATTTTGAACAGGATAGCTACATAACAACAAGGGTTCATGATTCCATCATCTTAATCCAACAACCAATTTAGTTCAATGACACTTTGCATCCATAAGATTAATTTTAGATGAAAAAATTGCAAAAACTTTGAGGCTGGTGATGCTGTGAGCATTAATGTCCTTTAGGGAAAGAAATCTGCTGTCCTTACCTGGTCTGGTCTACATGTGACTCCAGACCCACAGTAATGTGGTTGATTCTTACATGCCCTCTGAAATAGCCTAGCAAGCCACTCAGCTGTATCTAACTGCTACAAAGTCAATAAAAAGGAATGAAACCGGATGGACCACCCGGCATCGACCGAGGCACCGGAAACGACAACGACAGACCCAGCCCTGTCGACCCTGCAAAGTCCTCCTTACTAGCATCTGGGGGCTTGTGCCAAAGTTGGGAGAGCTGTCCCACAGACTAGTCAAGCAACAGCCTGACATAGTCATACTCACGGAATCATACCTTACAGACAATGTCCCAGACACTGCCATCACCATCCCTGGGTATGTCCTACTGGCAGGACAAACCCAGCAGAGGTGGCGGCACAGTGGTATATAGTAGGGGAGGAGTTTAGATTTAGTTTAGTTTAGAGATACAGCACTGAAACAGGCCCTTCGGCCCACCGAGTCTGTGCCGACCATCAACCACCCATTTATACTAATTCCACACTAACTCCATATTCCTACCACATCCCCACCTGTCCCTATATTTCCCTAGGGGCAATTTATAATGGTCAATTTACCTATCACCCTGCAAGTCTTTTGGCATGTGGGAGGAAACCCCTGGGAGTCCTCAACATCGACTCTGGACCCCATGAAGTCTCATGGCATCAGGTCAAACATGGACAAGGAAACCTCCTGCTGATTACCACCTACTGCCCTCCCTCAGCTGATGAATCAGTACTCCTCCATGTTGAACAGCACTTGGAGGAGGCACTGAGGGTGGCAAAAGCACAGAATGTACTCTGGGTGGGGGACTTCAATGTCCATCACCAACAGTGGCTTAGTAGCACCACTACCGACCGAGCTGGCCGAGTCCTAAAGGACATATATGCTAGACTGGGTATGAGGCAGTTGGTGAGGGAACCAACAAGAGGGGAAAACATACTTGACCTCGTCCTCACCAATCTGCCTGCCGCAGACGCATCTGTCCATGACAGTTTTGGCAGGAGTGACCACCGCACAGTCGTTGTGGAGACGAAGTCTCGCCTTCACATTGAGGATACCCTCCATCGTGTTGTGTGGCACTACCACCGTGCTAAATGGGATAGATTTCAAACAGATCTAGCAATGCAATACTGGGCATCCATGAGGCGCTGTGGGCCATCAGCAGCAGCAGAATTGTACTCAATCACAATCTGTAACCTCATGGCCCAGCATATCCCCCACTCTACCATTATCATCAAGCCAGGAGACCAACTCTGGTTCAATGAAGAGTGCAGGAGGGCATGCCAGGAGCAGCACCAGGCATACCTCAAAATGAGGTGTCAACCTGGTGAAGCTACAACCCAGGACTATCTGCATGCCAAACTGCATAAGCAGCATGCAATAGACAGAGCTAAGCGATCCCATCACCAATGGATCAGATCTAAGCTCTGCAGTCCTGTCACATCCAGCCGTGAATGGTGGTGGACAATTAAACAACTAACTGGAGGACGTGGCTCCACAAATATCCCCATCCTCAATGATGGGGGAGCCCAGCACATCAGTGCGAAAGATAAGGCTGAAGCATTTGCAATAATCTTCAGCCAGAAGTGCCGAGTTGATGAACCATCTTGGCCTCCTCCTGAAGTCCCCAGCATCACAGATGCCAGACTTCAGCCAATTCGATTCACTCCGCGTGACATCAAGAAACTACTGAAGTCACTGGATACTGCAAAGGCTATGGGCCCTGACAATATTCCGGCAATAGTACTGAAGACCTGTGCTCCAGAACTTGCGCACCCCTAGCCAAGCTGTTCCAGTACAGCTACAACACTGGCATCTACACTGGAATGTGGAAAATTGCCCAGGTATGTCCTGTACACAAAAAGCAGGACAAGTCCAACCCTGCCAATTACCGCCCCATCAGCCTACTCTCATCAGTAAAGTGATGGAAGGTGTCATCAACAGTGTCATCAAGTGGCACTTGCTTAGCAATAACCTGCTCAGTGACGCTCAGTTTGGGTTCCGCCAGTGCCACGCAGCTCCTGACCTCATTACAGCCTTGGTTCAAACATGGACAAAAGAGCTGAACTCAAGAGGTGAGGTGAGAGTGACTGCCTTTGACATCAAGGCAGCATTTGACCGAGTATGGCATCAAGGAGCCCTAGCAAAACTGAGGTCAATGGGAATCAGGGGGAAAACCCTCCGCTGGCTGGAGTCATACCTAGCACAAAGGAAGGTGGTTGTGGTTGTTGGAGGTCAATCATCTGAGTTCCAGGATATCACTGTAGGAGTTCCTCAGGGTAGTGTCCTAGGCCCAACCATCTTCAGCTGCTTCATCAATGACCTTCCTTCAATCATAAGGTCAGAAGTGGGGATGTTCGCTGATGATTGCATAATGTTCAGCACCATTCGTGACTCCTCAGATACTGAAGCAGTCCGTGTAGAAAAGCAAGACTTGGACAATATCCAGGCTTGGGCTGATAAGTGGCAGGTAACATTTGCGCCACAGAAGTGCCAGGCAATGACCATCTCCAGCAAGAGAGAACCTAACCATCTCCCCATGACATTCAATGGCATTACCATCGCTGAATCCCCCCACTATCCTTGGCGCTACCATTGACCAGAAACTGAACTGGAGTAGCCATATAAATACCATGGCTACAAGAGCAGGTCAGAGGCTAGGATTCCTGTGGCAAGTAACTCACCTCCTGACTCCCCAAAGCCTGTCCACCATCTACAAGGCACAAGTCAGGAGTGTGATGGAATACTCTCCACCTGCCTGGATGGGTGCAGCTCCAACAACACTCAAGAAGCTCGACGCCATCCAGGACAAAGCAGCCCGCTTTATTGGCATCCCATCTACAAACATTCACTCCCTCCACCACCGACGCACAGGGGCAGCAGTGTGTACCATCTAAAAGATGTACTGCAGCAACGCACCAAGGCTCCTTAGACAGCACCTTCCAAACCCATGATCTCTAACAACTAGAAGGACAAGGGCAGCAAATGCATGGGAACATCACCATCTGCAAGTTCCCCTCCAAGTCACACACCATCCTGACTTGGAACTATATCGCCGTTCCTTCACTGTCGCTGGGTCAAAATCCTGGAACTCCCTTCCTAACAGCACTGTAGGCGCACCTACCCCACATGAACTGCAGCGGTTCAAGAAGGCAGCTTACCACCACCTTCTCAAGGGCATTTAGGGATGGGCAATAAATGCTGGCCTGGTCTGGCCAGCGACACCCACATCCCATGAATGAATTTAAAAAAATTATCCTTTGTTATTGGCACATGGGACCATATCTCTGCGACACCAGTGACACAAAAGCTACCTCTTTTTGATGGCTATATGAGTCTCAAGTGAAATGAGTTTGAGACAGTTCTTGTGAGTATGAGTGCACAGCAAAACACTGCCTGTACACTAGTATTAATCTGCTGTCTCATTCACAGAAGCCATGAAATGGCTAGTATTGGAAATAGAAATGGCAACTTAGTGTAGTGAGTGGTGCAGTTCTGCAGAAAGCCTAATCTTACAATTAATCGAACCTCTATATGACTTGGGAGCATTGAATACATGAAAAAAGGGAAACATTTTATTTACCAGCAATTAAACTTACCTAATTACAACAAATGTTTTCCCACTCGCTCCCCAATAAAAATTAAAATCCCAATTACAATCAAAATGTTAACAGTTTATAGAGCCAATTTTAACTAGAGCCCTGACATTTATTCTAGCGATGGGCTGCTGGTCCTGGGAGGGCAGGAAATCAGCCAGCTCCTACACTGAGCTGCCAACAGCCAGAACAAAGGGGTTGTGGGGAGCCAATGCTGGAGGTGGTGGTGGGGGGAGGGTGCGGGGTGGTGGTGGGAGTCTCGGACAGGACAGCAGCAGCCTGAATATTTTATGTGCAGTCCTAGTTCTGGTCCCCCCAAAAGAGAAAATAGACATTTCCTGGTGCATTTTGTGAGCAGCCAGCAATCCCTTTAAGGATTCTGTTTAGGCTGCTCACCATCCAGTGCAAATGGATGGAGCATGTGCAGCTAGTAAGTCGTCAATTCATACCTCCATTTCACTCTATGTCTGTTATTACGATTTGCATAATTTATTGAGGTTCATTTTGCATTAAATATGAATTCTAGAAGCTATTAATATATAATTGGGCACATTGTCCCTTTAAGTGTAGCCCATGAAATTTAAGATTTAAGGTTTTGGGCAAGAGATGCGGGGAGGATGTGAGGAAGAACTTTGATTATGCAGTGAGTGGTAATGACCTGGAACTCGCTGCCTTTGAGGGTGCTGGAAGCAGAGACAATCAATGATTCCAAAAGGAAATTGGATGGGCATTTGAAGGAAATAAACTGGGTGGACTACAGAAATAGAGGGGAGGAATGGGACTGACTGGATTGCTCTACAGAGAGTCGGCATTGACTCAATGGGCTGACTGGCCTGATTCTATGCCATTAATGATTCCATGACTCTCTGACTCCATCTAAATTAGGTGCGTGTCTATGGCTCTATGGCCCTATGGCTCTTTATATGAATGCCTGAAGCATTCATAACAAGATTGATGAATTTATGGTACAAAATGTATTGCTGTTCCTTCACTATCACTGGATCAAAATCCTGGAGCTCCCTCCCGAATAGCACCGTGGGTGTACCCACACCAGATAGACTGCAACGGTTCAAGAAGGCAGCTCACTACCATCTTCTCAAGGGCAATTAGGGATGGGCAACAAATGCTGCCTTGCCAGATGATGCCCACAGTCCATGAAATGAATATAAAAAGAGAGAAATAAATGGGTATGATTTGATAGTCATTAAAAGAGCTGTGCTTGCATGGTGAAAAAGCTTGGAACTGAATATTCAGGAGTAGTTGTCATTTCAGCAGAAAGGGAAAGGAGGTGGAGTAGCTCTGTTAATAAAGGATGAGATCAGTACATAGTGAGAAATGATCTTGGCTCAGAATATCAAGATGTAGAATCAGTTTGGGTGGAGATAAGAAATAACAAGGGAAAGAAGTCACTGGTGGGAGTAATCTATAGGCTCCCTAACACTAGCTACACTGTAGGACAGTGTATAAATCAAGAAATAATGGGTGCCTATTGTAAGAAGGATATTGCAATAGTTGTGGGCGAATTTAATCTTCGTATAGATTGGACAAATCAAATTGCCAAATGTACCTTGAGGATGAGTTCATAAAGTGTACTCGGCACAGTTTCTTAGAACGATATGTTGCAGAACCAATCAGGGAACAGACTACTTTAGATTTGGTAATGTGTAATGAAGACAGGATTAATTAATGAACTTCTAGTCAAGGATCCTCGAGGGAAGAATGATCATAACATGACAGAATTTCATATTCAGTTTGAGGGTGAGAAATTTGGGTCTAAAACTAAAGACTCAAACTTAAATAAAAGCAATTACAAAGGTATGAAGACAGAGTTGCATAAAGTGGACAGGGAAAATAGGTTAAAAGGTAAGATTGTAGATCAGTACTGGCAGACATTTAAGGAGATAGTTCATAATTTTCAACAAAGATATATTACAGTGAGAAAGAAAGACTCTACGAGAAGTATGAATCATCTGTGGTGAACTAAGAAAGTTAAGGATGGTATCAAATTGAAAGAAAAGGCATACAGTGTTGTGACGATTAGTTGTAGGCCCGAAGACTGGGAAAATTTTAGAAATCAGCAAAGGATGACTAAAAGAAAATAAAGAGGGAGAAAGTAGATTATGAGAGTAAACTAGCAAGAAACATAAAAACAGAGCTTCTACAAATATATAAAAAGGAACAGAGTAGCTAAAGGAAATGTTGGTCCTTTAGTGGATGAGGGGGTTCATATCTCATATTTTAATGTTAACAGTCTCACTGAGGCCATAATAGAAGGCAAATGGAATGTTGCCCTTTATTGCAAGAGGGGATAGAGTACAATAGTAGGGAAGTCATGTTACAACTATAAAGAGCATTGGTGAGACACCCTCGAGTACAGCATACAGATTTGGTCTCCTTATTTAAGGAGAGATATACTTGCATTGGAGGCAGCTCAGAGGAGGTTCACCAGGCTGATTCTTGAGTTGAAGGATTAGCCTTAAGAAGAAAGGTTGAGCAGGTTGGCCCTATACTTATTGAAGTTTAGAAGAATGAGAGGTAATCTTGTTGAATAATATAAGATTCTGAGGGGGTTTGACAGGATAGATGCTGAGAGGATGTTTCCCCTTATGGGGGAAATCTAGAACTATGGGGCATATTTTCAGAATAAGAGGTCTCCCTTTTAGTGTCATAGAATCATTTACAGCACAGAAGGAAGCCATTGATGGAGTCCCCTCCATTGAGTCCATGCTGGCACTCCACAGAGCTATGCTTTCCGTCCAACTCCCCTGCTCGATCCCCGTAGCCCTGCAAGTCTATTTCTCTAAAGTGACCATCCAATTTCCTCTTGAAGTCAGTGACTGTCTCCGCTTCTACCACTCTTTTGGGCAGCGAGTTCCAGGTCATTACCACCCCCTGCATAAAAAAGTGCTTCCTCATATTCCCCCTCCATCTTTTGCCCAAAACTTTCAATCTGTGTCCCCTAGTCCTTGTATCATTTGTTAATGGGAACAGTTTTACCTTGTCTAGCTTATCTAAGCATGTCATAATCTTGTAGACTTATATTAAATCTCCCCTCAATCTCCTTTGTTCTAAGGAGAACAAACCCAGCTTTTCCAAACTAAGCTTATAACTAAAATCCTCCATCCCTGGAACCATTCTGGTAAATCTCCTCTGCACCCTCTCAAGGCCCCTCACATCCTTCCTGAAGTGTAGTGACCAGAACTGGACACAATAGGGCCTAACTAGAGTTTTATAAAGTTTCAGAATAACTTCCCTGCTTTTGTATTCAATGCCTTTATTTATGAATCCCAAGATCTCATAGGCTTTACTAACCACTCTCTCAATATGTCCTGCCACCTTCAACGATTGCTGCACATGCACCCTCAGGTCCCTCTGTTCCTGCACACTCTTTAGAACTGTGCCATTAAGTATATATTGCCTCTCCCTATTCCTTCTGTCAAAATGCATCACCTCACATTTGTCAGTATTAAATTTCATATGCTACTTCTCTGCCCATTCTGCTAGCCTATCTATGTCCTGTAGCAGGCAGCTCATAGCATCCTCATTGTTTGCCCCACCTCCAAGTTTGGTGTCGTCAGCAGATTTTGAGATTCCAAGATCCATGTCATTTATATATAGCAAAAAAAGCAGTGGTCCCAGCACTGACCCTTGGGGAACACCACTGTCTACCATCCCCGAATCCAAAAAGGAACCACTTATTTTCTTTCCATAAACCAATTTTATATCCAATTGGACACCGATCCTCCTATTCCATGAGCTTCAATTTTGTTAACCAGCCTTTTATGTGATACTTTATCAAATGCTTTCTTAAAATCCATATAAACAACATCCACTGCATTCCCTTCATCAACCTTCTCTGTAACTTCATCAAAAAATTCAATTATATTTGTCAAGTATGATTTGCCTTTTACAAATCCATGCTGGCAATCCTTAATTAACTCAAACCTCTCCAAGTGCCTGTTGATTTTTCCCCCTGATTATTGTTTCTGAAACCTTACCCACCACTGATGTTCAATTAACTGGCCTGTAGATACTAGAACTGTCCTTACACCCTTTCTTGAATAAGGGTGTCATATTTGCCACTCTCCAATCCTCCAGCACTTCCCCAGTTTCCGGGAAGATTGGAAGATTATGACAAGCCCTTCTGCTATCTCTATCCCCAATTCCTTTAGCAATCTGGGATACAAGCCATCTAGACAAGGTGATTTATTTACCTTAAACATTGTCAGCCTTTTTAGTACCTCTCCCTCTCAATTTTGATCCTATCCATTGCCTCTACTTTCTCATCTTCTACTGATATTTTGTCAGCCTCCATTTCCTTAGTGAACACTGATACAAAGTACTCATTAAGGATATTAGTCTTGCCCTGCGCCTCTAAGCATATAATACCCTCTCTGTCCCTAATAGGCCCCACTCCTCGTCTTATTACTCACTTACTATTTACACGCTGGTAGAAGATCTCTGGGTTCCCTTTTATGTTGACTGCCATTCCATTTTCATATTTTCTCTTTGCCAGTCTTATTTTCCTCTTCACCTCCCCTCTTAACTTATTGTATATGGCCTGGTTCACACTTGATGAATTCACCTGACATGCATCATACACCCTCTTATTAGTTACATCATCATCTATATCTTCCTCGTCAACCAAGGAGCCCTGTTCTTGGTTCCCTTACTTTTCACTATTGTTAGAATGTTCCTAGCCTGTACCTGACGCATCTCTTCTTTAAAGATAGCCCATTGTTTCAATACAGCTCTTCCTGCCAGTCTTTGGTTCCATTCTACCCTGGCTAGATCCCTTTTCATCGCGTTGAAATTAGCCCATTCCAATCTAGACATTCTACCTTATTTCATTTCTTCCTTTTCTGCATTACTACTCTAAACCTTATGATATAATGATCACTCTTACCCAAGTGCACCCCATGGACACTTGGTCCAACTCATTTCCCAGCACCAGATCCAGCAATGCCTCTTTTCTAGTTGTGCTGAAAACATACTGATCAAGGAAGTTCTCCTAAACACATTTTAGAAATTCCTCTCCCTCCTTACCCTTTACTCTAAAATTATCCCAACTGATGTTTGGGTAATTAAAATCCCCTCTCCCAATATCACCAGTTCTTGCACATCCCTGTGATTTGATCCTCTATCTCTCTCTCACTATTTGGAGGCCTATAGAATACCTCTAATAGTGTGATCATATTCTTTTTGCTCCTCAACTCTAACCAAATGGATCCTGTCCCAGCCCTTTCAAGGACATCCTCCCTTTCCAGCACTGCAATGCCTTCCCTAATCAAGTCTGCCACCCCACCTCCTTTTATTTCTTCTCTATCTTTTCTGAACACTTTATATCCTTGTAAAGCGTCCAGTCCTCGCTATTTTTAAGCCACCTTTCTGTTATCGCCACTACATCATATTCCTATACTGCTATTTGTGCTTGTAGCTCACCAACCTTTTAAGGCAGGGACGTGGAAGGATTTCTTCTCTCAGAGGATCGTGAATCTTTGGAATTCTCTACCCCAAAGAGTTGTGGAGACTGAGTCATTGAATATATTCAAGGCTCAGATAGACAGATTTTTGAGCTACAAGGAAGTCAAAGGTTATGGGGAATGGGCAGGAAAGTGGAGTTGTGGCCAAGATCAGATCAGCCATGATTTTACTGAATGGCAGATCAGGCTCGAGGAGCTGTATGTTCTATTCCTGCTCCTATTTCTTCTGTTCTTCTGTTCTGAGCCACCCTTGTCGAGGCCCTGGACAAAATGGCGAAGACTGGGATTGGAAAAGGAATGGAACGGTAAGTGTAGCACTACCCTTTTCTTCTATCACCTTCTTTCAGCCTCACGAACTGAATTAAAACCTGCCTTCATAATTTCACTCCAGAGGTATTTATGGTTGAATTACTAACTTCGTCCCTGAATAATAAAATGGTCATTGCATTTTTAATGTCTGATTCCTGGAATATTGTTTTAGGGCAAGAAGATAGCCTCATGTTAGATGTATGTTTGAGCAGTTCCCTTTGGTTCAGCAGTATGCAGCCTCACAGTGAATTTATATGTATCAGTTCCTGGTGGTTTGGTGGTAAAGGGCATACAGCTTATGATGGATATGTTTCAAATGCTGGTGTAGTTGGTGGGGGTGGGGGGAACATTGGAGGAAGGTGCCTTGCATGGACATCCATCTGCCCCCTCTCCATACATCCCTTTGTGCTAATATATGGAAGTTTAGTTTAGTTATACAGCACTGAAACAGGCCCTTCGGCTCACCGAGTCTGTGCCGACCATCAACCACACATTTATACTAATCCTACACTAATTCCATATTCCTTCCACATCCCCACCTGTCCCTATATTTTCCCTACCACCTACCTATACTAGGGGCAATTGCTAATAGCCAATTTACCTATCAACCTGCAAGTCTTTGGCATGTGGGAGGAAACCGGAGCACTCGGAGGAAACCCACGCAGACACAGGGAGAACTTGCAAACTCCACACAGGCAGTACCTGGAATTGAACCCGGGTCGCTGGAGCTGTGAGGCTGTGATGCTAACCACTGCGCCACTGTGCCACAATGGTCCAACTCTTTACCCAACGTCATTTGTACAGGTGAGACTTGACTTTGTTAGCTGTAATGACGTCAAACAAGTTAGCAACCCACACGGCTGTACTCAAAAATGTCAAACTTGCTGGAAAACAAATTATTGTCACAGCTGAGTGAAAGGACACAGATTGAATACTTCCTCACTGCTGAAATTAAGAGATAACTGAAATTCACCTGATTCATAAAAGCTTAGCAGACTCAATGATCCCAGCTGAGCTTATACAAACATTTTCTTTGACAAGTATCTGTACATTAATTTGAGACTATTTATGTATCACCTACACACTGCCATTAGATACCTTTTTGTTAACACTGTACCTTTCGTGTTAGTACTGAATTAAATATCAGTGCATCACAGAATCACAACAAAATCCTTAGAAGGTGTTGTATTAGTGCATTTCCTTTCCATGTATCCTGTTTATATAATGGTGGCTTGTTGCCTTGAGTCCCCCAAGTTTCTCAAGGGGAATTCACTAATAGTATTTATCCAGATGTTTTGGAATTTTACTTAAATGAAAATGAGCAGACAGCCACTGATGACGACACCTAGGTCCCTTTGTACTTATACACTTTCTAATCTCTTAGCATTTAAGAAATAGTTTTCACATCTGTTCCTCCTACCAAAGTAGATAACCTCACATTTTTGCACATTATATTCCATCTGCCATGTTCCTGCACATTTGCTAAGTCTGTACAAAGCTCCTTGAAGCCGCTTTGCAACTTCCTCACAACACACATTCCCATCTAGTTTGTGTCATCCACGAACTTGGAAATATGTATTGGATTTTATAGAGGCCTTGACATCGGGATCCGTGAGGGGAGGGGGTGCAGAGGGGCATGAAGCTTGCCTCAGATGAGGCCCGCCACAGACCTCGACACCAGCAGGGCCCATCCCAATCTTGCCGGAGGTTGCGAGGCCTCGTGGGGGCTCCCCCGCCGCTCGGCAATGGGACCGTAATTTAAATATTCAAATTCATTAACTTACCTGAGTTAATGAAGTTTCCATCACCTCCTAAAGTGCCGCCACGATCTTCACCCCATCCAGGGAAATGAGGCGCAACCCCTGTGGGGAGGGGGGAGGAGGTACGTTTCTCAGTGTGGTGGGGGGGGTGGGGTTAGTGGGGTCAATCTGTTCTGATTGGTGGAGGAGATGGTGGGAAGAGGTAAAGTTAAATGTTTGTGAACTTTGGGTAGGAAAGGTCAGATACATAAGGTAAGTATTTTGGTGGGGGGGGGGCGGAGAAGGCAAAATATGAGTGTATTGTTAATTGGGGGCGGTGGAAGAGAGGCTGGAAACATGTATGTTACTTTTTAAATTCAGTTTTATTACACTTTCCCTTTAAACATTTTAATTAAATGTAAGTGCTGGAAGCCATTTAAAAATAGTGCCGACACCTGTGCAGTGGCACCAGACGCCGTTGCCGGGGACAGCTCACCCAGCCCCTCCACATCATCAGGGGGGCATGGCACATTGTGGTCATGTAAATGAGCCACCACCTATGATATCGCGGCGGCTTCAATTAAGTTGGTTGGCACTACCTTTCTCCTTCATCATAGTTGCTTTGAGGATGATGTTTTGAATTGTGCTGTCTTGTTGAAAGAAGGAATATGTTGCGACTGTATAAGATTAAAAGAAAAGGTCTATAAAGTTGCCAGAAATAGTAGTAAACCTGAGGATTGGGAGGATTTTAGACAACAAAGGAGGACCAAGAAACTGCGCGTGTGGGCTGCCATCTTTTACAGTTGCTGCTGTAATCGGCAGTGGCAACATAACATTCAGCCCATTACATTTGATCCTCACATCCAAATCATTGATATATATTGTGAACAGCTGGGGCCCAAGTCCTGATCTTTTTGGTACCCCAATAGTCACAGCCTGCCAACACGAGGATGACCCATTTATTCCTACTCTCTGTTCTCTGCCTGTTAACCAATCCTTAATCCATGCCAGTATATTACCATCTATCCCATGTGCTTCAATTTTGCTAACCAACCTCCTGTGAGGGACTTTATCAAAAGCCTTCTGAAAATCCAAGTATACTATGTCCACCGACTCCCCTTTATAACATCCTCAAAAATCTCCAACAGATTCGTAAAACATGACTTCCCATTCATAAATCCATGTTGACTATGCCCCATCAGATCATTATTATCCAACTGTCATTTATCACATCCTTTAGAATAGATTCTAGAATTTTCCCTCCTACTGATGTAAGGCTAACAGGTCAATAGTTCCCTGTTTTCCCTCTCCCTCCCTTCTTAAATAGTGAGGTGACATCTGCTACCTTCCAATCTGCAAGAACTGTTCCAGAATCTATAGAATTTTGGAAGATGATTACCAATGCATCTATTATCTCCATAGCTACCTCATACAACACTCTGGGATGTAGAATATCAGGTCCCGGGGACTTAACAACCTTCAGTCCCATTAATTTCTCCAATACAATCTTACTCATACTAATTTCCTTCAGTTCCTCATTTTCCCTAGTCTCTTGGATCTCTAATTCTGGGAGATTTCTTGCATCTTCCTCAATGAAGACAGACACAAAGTAATCATTTAGCTTCTCTGCCATTTCTCTATTCCCCATTATAAATTCTCCTGACTCTGCCTGTAATGGATCCACATTTGTCTTAGCTAAATGTTTCCTTTTTACGTACCTATCGATGCTTTTACAGTCTGTTTTTATGTTTTTTGCTAGTTTACATTCATATTCTAATCTCCCTTTCTTTATCAGTTTCTTGGTCCTCCTTTGTTGTCTAAAATCCTCCCAATCCTCAGGTTTACTACTATTTCTGGCAACTTTATAGGCCTTTTCTTTTAATCTTATACAGTCTCAACGCATTCCTTCTTTCAACAAGACAGCATAATTCAAAACATAATTCTCAAAGCAACTATGATGAAGGAGAAAGGTAGTGCCCACCAACTTAATTGAGTTTACCTTCAGTTTCTGATAATTATTTGTTAGATGATGAAAAGTTGTCTGCTGTTCTGAAATAGCATTCTTTTGCCAAGAATTAATAATTTTGTATGTACAACAATAGTATTAAGCTCTCTATAACCTAATCTAGTCTGGTATTTTTATTCCAGGTAGCATAACACCAAATGGCACATCCAAAAGGGACACATGGATGTTTCCAATCCCAGTTAAAGTGTCAGTGAAAAGCTTAATTTAAACATGCCTAGAACTGATATTAATCATCAACATCAGTACAAAAGGAAAAGTCAGAGGCATAGAGTCAGATTTGGTTGATGTGAGACAGATAAGAAAAATCGGCCCTTACTGAGATGTGCTCCCTTGTCTCTTCCCTCAGCCTCTGCCCTGAGCAACTCCTGATGCCGCATAATATCCATTTACACCTAACCCCCTCTCTTCTGACTTGATTTCTCTCTTGTTTTCCCTCAAACACACCTCATATAAACTCTTCCACCTATATCGTCAGTCACCCCTTCAACCACATCATCTTTTTTTGTACCCAAAGTTTTGTTTAGTGACAAGGTTAGTGCTGAACACTTCGTTGTCTCCATATTTTGCTATCCTCCTCCATTACCACTATTCTCACCATCCACCAATAAATCATACTCTCCCTGATTCCATCACAAATTCTCAATTGTATCACCTTCATCACTTCCCACCCATTTGACACCTGCCACTGTTTCACCTGCTTACTGTTCACGCGCCTTTGCCTTCAATGCCCTTATTCCGAGAAAATTATCAGTGTCTCCCACCCTGTCACTTAACCAGTTTAGCTCAAGTCAGAGGATACAAACTTGAGGGTAACTGGTGCACAACTTGTCTAGTTGTCAATAGCTAGGTTTGGCCTGACCATATAAACCATTATCATGCTTCACTCTTCTCAGTGAAAATGCTGTTACTTTAGGATCATCCTGGAGCTACTTTATCCAACAACAACTGCATCCTTAAGCCCTTCTTCCCCAACTCAGAACAATACAACTATCGAGGCCTGCAGCTCAAAGGAGCTCATCCAGTCCTTTGTGTCTTTGCCAGTACTTTGTTAGAGCAATCCAAAAGTAACACCATTACCTGACTTTCTCCCCAGAGTGCTATATCTTCATCTGCTTCAAAGATACATCTATTTTTCCCTAAAAAGGTTCACAGGATTCTGCCTCAACTACTTCCTGCAACAAAACATTCCATGCTTCAAAAACTCAATGGGAAGAAATTTCTCCGAACCTATCTTCTCAGTCTCGTTTTTTCCTTCAATCCCTCCCCACTCAAGTCCTGCCCATGCAACTTCCCGATTCTTTCACATTTGCGATAAGAGCCACCTCTGTCACTAGCTCAGCAATGTATCAGTTTTAGAAATCTTTTTCTTTAACATTACTAAAAAAGTTATCATAATTCTGTATTTTATGGAGTTTCTGAAATTGGTGGACAACCACAGTGGAGGAAAAATCTCAAATACGTAGCTAACTCATAAATGTGTCTTTTGCCAGGCTTTTTCTATCCGTGTGTAAATCAGAAGTGAAAAACAGGGGTAGATTTTCATCTTTATCACCTGGTCATTAAGCATCACCTAGGTTAAAGCACTGAGAGGAAAATCAGGCAGAGAGGATTCCATACCTGTTACAGAAATCAGCTTATTCCTTTCATTAATTTAAATGCAAGTAGGAATAGGTAGGCTCTGTTACTGAGGTGCAAAACTCACTGTCACATTTCCCTCCTTGTGCTCTACCAAAGGGATGTCAAATGCTCACTTGGTAAAAATGAAAATCTACCCCATTGCTTTCTTAGCAACTTTGAAAATGTGATGATGAGTTGGCAACCTGCACTGCTGTTCTCAAAATCACAGACTGGGTGGAGCATTAATAGAGAGTAACACATTGAATTGCTTTGCAAAATTACTGACCTCAGCTCTACTGCTGTGGGGAGGCATCAACCAGAAGCTAAGCACCAAGAGAGTCTTTGTCAGGCAATTGCTGTGCACCTTCTCATGGCTAAATGAAGAACAACAGTGCTGGACACCTGTCAGTAGGTCATATAGAGTCATTTACAGCACAGAAGGAGGCCATTCGGCCCATCAAGTCCATGCATGTATATGTGCAATTATGGGGTTAGGAAATGTGCAGACCAGTCAAGCTGTACAGAGAGGATAGAGAGCAAGTATAAGAATTTTACATCATTAGAAAAAGGCAGATTTGGTGAGTTAAAATGAGGGATTTTGTTTAGTCCTGTTAAAAATGCAATACTTCCTATTGTATCATTGTTGGTTGACATTTAGGTAAATGATTTCGTCTGTGTGCTGCCACTTTGTGTAATAAAAAGGTTAAGTGTATGAGAAAATCTCACTTTCTTTCTAATGATTGAAGTAGCAGTTGTAATTTCTGAAAATCCATTTATGAATACTTGTTGAAAGTGTGTTTTATGACAAATTGAATGTAACTTCTTACAAGTTATCACATTGTCACCAGTTAGGTTAGCATATGAATAAAAAATAGATGTAATGAAAACATTCATCAGGCAAGGAGCAGTAGACTGCAGCATTCATGCTCCAGATCACGAGAGGTTAATTCACATGCTGAAGAGGAGCTTTATTGTGCAACATCTTTCTGGGTCACATTTTGACGTCTGGAACATGCATTTATTGCAGAAGTTTTCAGACATTAATTAAGGTCAAAAATGATTTCAGGGAAAGGTCGAAAGGATTAAAATGATAATGAATTCATTTATGAGATGCTATTCCTTAACATTCCTATTTATATGCAAATCATGCTTCAGTATTTGACAGCAGAAACCCAATAATGACTTGAGCCCTAATATAAACATCATCTGTACTTCATAATCACCATTAAATTTATGATTGACATTTATGCACTCCTAGATTTAACGGTATGGGGCAATTATATAGCTGCATAAATAAATCATAGACTTAATGGTTTATTAAATTGCCCCGTATCATTTGGTGCGTTCAATGCTCAATCAATATATTTTTTTCAGAAGACATAGTTTACACCATTAGAGCACCATGTTCATTAACTAACCAGTCCCATGTGATAATGTATTATGCAAACAAATTATTTGATATTTTAATGGAAAATAAACTGACTTTGATTTTTCAGGATTGGATTCTTTGCTTCTCAAAAGGTGGTAAATTAAGGGTGCCAAATCCCAAGTTCCTTCTTTGCCAGTCAGGACACAAATTTTCTTTTAATGACCACTTCTCAACCAATACAGCAGTAGCGAAAACAGATCATTACTTTTGTTTAAGCTGCTAAGAATACCTAACCTTCTCTTGCAGTGATTAGCTATGGTCATCAATGAGAATGGCTGCATTGTTCAACATAAATCAAATAAAAATAACAACTCTATCCCTTCTTGGAAGATCAAAGAAAATTTAAAAACTAACAGAAATTCACCTCATTTTTGGAAAGTTGAAATAGCATGGGACAAATTTCTGCCAATTTTTTTATTTTAGGAATAACAATTTTGGATTGAGGGAGACGAGTACTGATATTTTAGGACTTGAATCTATTGAATGGACATAGCGAAAGTAACACAAGTAACAAGAGGTAATATGACTAACTAATTCAATCACGCTGCCTCTTGTAAGTTGCATCTGTTATAGAGGAACCTTATCAACACTGATTACAGAAAGCCAACAAAGTTTGTTAGTTTTCTGTTTTGTGGAGACTAACTTCAGTTTTGAAGCGTGTAAAATTTGTTGTCACCTTCCCCCTACAATATGAGGGAAACAAAATACATTCTCGACACCTGCAGAAATCACCTGGAACATCAATACTATGAGATATTGAATATTCCATACCTGCTCCCACAGTCCAATATTACTGGGCGATACAGATGCATTCTCAACTTGTGGAATAGGACACTCTCTAATGATAAAAATGAATAAGGATATCTACTTCTTAACGGCAACTATATTTTTGCAGTAGTGGTTTCATCCACTGGCAATATCCAAAGTGTTGCCCAAGCCACGCATACACGGCTGAATTTTGTTCTATTGTCGGAGGTGGGTTCATTGGCATGGGGGGAAGGTGGAGAATCGCTGCGGAGCCGTCTGCCACAGAACCCGGTGCTGTAAAGCTGTTTGCCGATTTTGTCAGAGGCAGGGAAGTACCGTGGCAGCACTGACGTCCCAACGTGATGGCATCATCATTTAAATGTTAGAAATACTGCTTTAAATCTCATTCCCTGCGATCCAACGAAGGGTTTGCAATTTTGTGCATGACGTGCGGGACTCACGTGCCTTCAGTTTTTCGACTTTCAAAAGGTGGCGCCACCGAGGCGAGAGCCCTCAGTGCTATGAAAGTGAAGGTAACCTCACCAGACTTCTTTTAGGGGAAGTGGACTTTGTAACAGCCATTGCCACGATGCTGAGTCTGCAAGGGGCCTGTGTGTGAATGGCGGGGTGGGGAGGGGCAGCAGGTAAGTCTGCAAGGGGCTTGTGTTTGAATTAGTGAAATCTCTGCAAGGGACCTGTGTGTGAATGGGGTGGGGGGCAGGATCTCTGCAAGGGGCTTGTATTTTAATGGGGGGGAAATCTGCAAGGGGCTTTCTTGGGAATAGGGGGAGGGGTCACCCGTGCTCTAACATCTGACATGGTCTGAATGATGCCCAGGGGCTGCTTGCTGTGTGACAAATTTATTGCAGACCACAGAGGTGTTCATTTAAATAAGCTGCTGCTCAATGCTCGGAGAGACTAAATGCAGGGCTGGCAGCCTTTTAAACATGGCGCCAGCACCTGCTCCAAAAGCAGGTTATGCCGTGAATGGCGTCTCCATTGCTGACCCCACTATGTGATTGGGCAGGACGCTGCATCCATTATGCAAAATGGCCGCCCGCAGTGTAACCGCAGTGGCGCGGCCATTGGCATCACAGGCGGGACAACTGCCATTTTGCTCACCTGCCGCTGCTCCTAGTGGCAGGATCATAAAATCCCACAATGCTGCTAGGAGGTTAGTGATAAGATATGGAAAAACATTATTTGCATATAAACAGAGCAATACAGTGCATATGATCATTTTAAAACAGGCACATATTTTGATATCCCTCTGAAGATATGCAGTATCAGCTTTTCCTTTTCCTGTTGGAAGTTATTCTGCACCCTAAGAGCCCTAAACGGACTCAAAGGACTGCATTTTATGAGTCCGCCGCCAAAGTAGGCGGTGGACATGAGAAAATGCGGCCCGCCCGCACAGGCACCGCATAACAGATCCACCGCGATTTCAAATGCGGCAGCTCATTTGCATGGCCATGGAACCTGCCCCCTGCAATGACATGAAGGGGGCGGGTGAGCCATCGCCGGCAATGGTGTCCAGTGCCAATGCACAGGCACGGAAGCCATTTTTAAAGGTCATACAGCCTTCAATGGAAATTTAAAAATTAAAGGGCCAGTCAAGATAGATTTAGAGATACAGCACTGAAACAGGCCCTTCGGCTCACCGAGTCTGTGCCGACCATTAACCACCCATTTATACTAATCCTACACTAATCCCATATTCCTACCACATCCTCACCTGTCCCTATATTCCCCTACCACCTACCTATATTAGGGGCAATTTATAATGGCCAATTTACCTATCAACCTGCAAGTCTTTTGGCTGTGGGAGGAAACCGGAGCACCCGGAGGAAACCCACGCAGACACAGGGAGAACTTGCAAACTTGACACAGGCAGTACCCAGAATTGAACCCGGGTCTCTGGAGCTGTGAGGCTGCGGTGCTAACCACTGCGCCACTGTGCCGCCCATCATAGATTTCCACAAAAAACAATTAAATGACCTTTAAATGCATTTTCCCACCCCCTCAATGGCATTTCCAGACATTCGTGCCCTTTCTTCCCCAACCCCGAAAATCAAATATTGTGAATTTGACCCTTACCTCCTCAAAGTTTGGCAACTTTGCCCTTTACCCCTTCCCATCACCCCCCCCCCCCACCCCCGACCAATCCACATCACTGTTACCCCGCTCCCCACCCCCACCACGGAGAAATAATACTCCTCCCCCCTCCCCACAAGAGTCACGCCACGTTTCCCCGAATGGGGATTCGGAGGCGCGGCATTGTTGGCCACCTGAATGTAGATCGGTGTGGCGATTAAGGGGGCGACGGGACACTCATTAAATCAGGTATATATATTAGTTTACATATTGAAATGGGGGTTCATTTGCCGAGCGGCGGGGCAGCCGTCACAAGGCCTTGCTGTCGCCGACAAGATCGGCACTGGACCTGCTGCCGCACCGATCATCATTGACCCCCGACAATGTTCCCGACAGCGGAGGGACTTTAAAATCCAGCACCAACTCAACCTTGCTTAATGGGCTTGAAATGGTTCAAATTTGAATTTGCTTTCCAACCATATGAGTTAAATATGTGCATAAATGGATCAGCTGCAGCAAATGGCTTAAAATTCTACCATAATGTAGAAACTACAGACTACACTTTTCTTTGTAGACCAGTCATTTCTTTCCATCAGACAGTAATGGGAATGAATCAGAGACAGAGCATTTTTCCTTCATATGAGGGCTCTGAATAATAGAATGATCATTAACTTGGGTGGGAGAAATGATCAGATTCAACCTCTTGGAAATTACCATTTCTGTCAAACAGATGATAATGAACTTCAAAATTAATTCAATCAGACTTCTAATTTAAATTTTTTTTTTTAATAAGTGGTTTTTATTCCTAAACTTGGACAATAGTTCTACCAATCATTTTCAGGGTTATAATTTAAAGGATGTGAAGTTAAGCCTGCATTATGCAGCAAAGTTAACATTCCACAGTGGCTCAGGAAGGTGTTACGAGCTCACAGGACAACAGTCTTGCTTGTACTTTGTACTGTGTCTTTAATGAACTCCCTGCTGATGGAACCTTGCAGTGAGTGCCTTATGGTAGAGGTCACATGACTATGGCAAGCCAGCAGACACATTAGTACAGTATTGCATTTCTATCCCAAACATCCCCCTTTTCATACAAAAAAATGCATATATTGTCATTTACACTCTAAGTTGCCCAAATTACCCATTATGCACATAACTGTTCTCATGCATAAACAGTTTCTTATTCTCATCAGTCTGTGTACATGCATTGCACACAGTCTTTAAATCATGCCGGTCCCTTAATGGTGCACGTGTGCGTTGTCGTTGACCGTTCATCTGGGTGATTTTCCTTCTCCGGGGAATGTCGTTCCCTTGTCACTTGTTGCCATGGTAACTGTTGTTGTTCCATTTCTGTGTTGGAGTGTTGTGGACCTCTGAGACTGATGGTTGATCTGTGGTCTGTGCAGATGGTAAGTTCACATCTTCCTGATAGGCTTCCTGCAGTGACGGAACAGCTTCTCCAGTTGTGCGTATGTGCCTGCAGTTGCGACGCAATATCTGGTTGTTCACTTCCACTGTGCACGATCAAGGTGACAACTGCTTTACGCAGGTCCCAAGTTGCCACTCAGGTTGACTCTTGTTGAGAGCGTTGAAATTTTGTACACCGACTGGCTCTCTAGTGTTCAATTCTGGCAATGGTTTGGCGGTTTTGTCAAAATGAAATTTGGCTTTCTGCCATTTAACCTTGATTTTTCATTCACACCTGTTGCTACTTCTGGCTTCAGTAGTTTTTTGCTAATGCAAGAGTAGTTTGGGTGCAGCCTGACATTAGTCTTTGCAATGGACTATTTTCCATGCCTTCAGTAGGTGTGTTCCTCCACTCAAGTATTGCCTTGTATACATCTGTGCTGAATTTGCTCGATTTCTTTGATTCCTTTGGTGATTTTCGCTGCTGCCTCAGCCTTTCCATTTAACTAGGGCTAGTGTGGAGATGAAGTATGCTGTTGAATTTTCCAATCCTTTATGAAGCAGCTGAGTTCTTCACTCATGAACTGAGGGGCCATTGTCGCTCATCACAATGTCTGGAATACCATAATGACCGAAGTGTGTTTTCAGGCATTCTACAATCTCACCGGTAGTTGGTGAGGTCAGCTGGTCTACCTCCCAGTAGTCAGAATAGTAGTCTATGGTGAGAAGATAATCAGTTCCTGTGAGAGTGAAGAGGTCTACTCTCAGCTTCATCCATGGTGTATCTGGGATGTCATGTGTCATCAGCGGCTCTTTATCTTGTTTAGCTTGATACTCTTACTTGCACTGCACTGGCTGATGTGGTCCTTGATTTCAATGCTCATGTTTGTCCAGTAGAGCACTTCTCTTGCCTTCGTCAGACTCAACTCAATTCCTTGGTGGTTTGCATGGATGCGCTTCAGCATCTCACCTCTCAACTCCTTAGCGATAATGATTCTATTTCCTTTGTACACAATGCCATCTTGGGCTGTCAATTCATCTCTGTATGCCCAATATGCTCTTGTGACAACAGGAGTGTCCTTGATGCTTTCAAGCCATCCTTTCATCATTACTTCTTGCAACACTTGGAGAGTTGCATCTTGTTGGGTAGTTCGCTTGATTTGAGTAAGGCACATGTCTGTCAGATTCAATGTCTCTGGTCGATGACTTCCAGAGCATGTAGAGCCGCAGCTTCACGTTGGATCTGGAAGATTTCACAGTCTGTCATAGCATCTTCTATTTTCTTCATAGGGAGTGCTGCTCTTGACAGCATGTCAGCGATGTACGTCTGTTTCCTTTGCTTGTATGTCATGTCCAGATGATAACTTAACCAGAGTAACATTCTTTGCAGACGCTTTGTAGCAAATAGTAGCAGCTTGAGGAAAATGCTTTGAAGTGGCTTGTGGTCGGATTCAACTGTCACTTTGTCTCTTCCATTGTATCTCTGCATCCATAAACTAGCAGATCATCTCTATAGCTTCCATTCCTGGAAGATCACTAACTATCTCATGCTGTCTGCGTTGATACTCCTCTGGAGCCAATCAGCATGTGCAACCATCTGTATCTCCTGAATGGCATCCAGAATGTAGTTAGAAAGCTACTGCTTTTGTCCAACTTCACTTGTCAGTAACCATCCTTCGCACCTAGGGTACTGAAGACTTTTGTCTTTGCAAGTTGTGGCAAAATTCCTTTGATGGTTAGCATGGTGTAGTGAGATCTCTTCAGAGCTTTATTTAGATCCTTTGGGTCGATGCATACTCTCAGCTTTCCAGGTTGTTTCACTGCTACCATGCTGCTAATCCATTCTGTGGGGTTGTCACTTTCTTGATCATGCCCTTCTTTTCCAGCTCTTCTATCTTGTCTTTCAGGCTGGCCTTGAGGGCAGCTGGAATGTTCCTCAGCAGATGCTGAATTGGTCTTACCCTGGTCTACTTCGAGATGATATTCTCCAGGAAGACATCCTAAACTTGTAAATACATCGTTGTACTCCTCTAGGATCTGTTCTGCAGTCAATGGTTTAGTGTGCTGCGACACGTTGCAAATCTCTTTTTGCACGTTGAGGGGTTACCAATCCAAGCTTTAGCCTTGCTCTGGCTGAGTTGAGTGTTTTTTGTTTGCCGTCTATGATCTGGAACCCAGATCTTTGTTCTTGTCATTGCATTGGGCTCTCAGAGTAATTTGTCCTATCAGCACTAGTATGGTGCCATCATATAGCCTCAATCTTACTTTTAAGGTCTTCTTTTTTGGATTGCTATGTTCAGCCACTTCACACAGGTCTATGAAGGTCATGATGTTTCATGACACACCGGTATCTATCTGACACGTTATGTTGACTTGATATTCTTCTTCTGCAGTCATCATTTCGACTGTCACAAACCATTTAGCACCAATCGACCTGACTGAATCAACCTGTTGTATGGTGTATAGTGATTCATCAGAATCTTTGGCTGAGATCTCTCCAGTGGCCATCTGTACCTGCTTGTTGTGCTTCCTTCTAACCAAACACTAGTGTGCAAAATGATTCGGCTTCTTGCAGTGAGAACACTGCTTTCCCTACAATGGACATGCCTTCTTCTGCTTTGTGTGACGTCCTCTGCAGTATTTGCATCCTACCCTTAGTTTGTGATCTTTCTGCCCTTTCGGCCTGGTATTTCTATCAGCATAATGCAAGGCCTGGTCTGCTCTGCCATGAATATGCTCTAGCTGCTGATTTACAACCTCAGAACTTCTGCACATGTCAATTGCTTTCCTGAGAGTAATTTTGCCCTCTCTCAGTAGACGTGTTCTTACTGAGGGATCTCTTATGCCTAATACAATACTGTCTTTAATTAGATCATCTTTTAGTTGCGCAAATTCATAGGATCCTGCGAGCTGTGATAATGTAGTCACATATTGATCAATGGACTCTTTTTCACCTTGGGCCCTGATATTGAATACATACTGTTCATAAGTTACGTTCACTTCGGGTTCAAAGTGTACCTTCAAGGCTTTCAAAATTTCTGCTGTCCTTTTTTTTGTTCTTCAGAGAGATTTAGGGTGGAATACAGTTTGTAACAGTCTCTCCCCAATAGCGGTAAAAGTGTAGCTAAATGGAACTGCTCTGGTTTATTCCTTAAATCTGTCACAATTTTGTAATTTTGCCATTGCTAGTGGCAAAACTGTCAGTTCTGCTTCACATTACCTTTCATTTTGACCAGTGCCAGGAGAGGAAGATTTGCAGCCATTGCGCCTTACCCAGTGCTTTCAGCATTTCTTTGTTCCTTTTCTGTGGCTTCCTTTGGCTTTTAGCAGCTTTCAGCAGCTCTAAACATTCCTGTGTTCCTCTTTTAGTAACTGTGCTTCTATTACAGTTCTTCAACACTCAATCTCAGCTCCACTCTGACACCATGTTACAAGCTCACAGGGCAACAGTCTTGCTTGTACTGTCTTTATTGAACTGCCTGCTGAAGGATCCCTGCAGTGAGTGCCTCATGATAGAGGTCACATGACTACAGCAAGCCAGGAGTCACATTAGTACAACATTGCATTTCTAACCCAAACAGAGTGGTTGAACTTGAAGTAAAGGGAAAGCTACGGACAACACTCCAGTACAAGGGAAAGCAAATATTGTTCTAAGGAATCAGGAATTCTCTCTCTTAAGTAGAAGAGCTTGTGTAGACCTTCATCTTGTAAAGAAAGTGGAAGAAGTTAAGCGACAAGAATCCAGGGGTCACTTCCAAAAAGAATTCCCATAATTGTTTACTGGTCTAGGGAGAATGAAGACCGAATACAGTATTATGTTGTGAAAAGATGTTAAACCAGTACGCAAGTCCAACATCAACCAGAAGATATGACCAGGATGGGAGTCATTTCCCCTGTTACTGAACCTACAGAGTGTGTTTGGGAATGGTTCCAGTTCCTAAACCTAACAGTGATCTTCTCATTTGCATAGAATTTACACAACTTAATAAGGCTGTGGTATGAGAAGTTCATTTGATGTCATCAATGGATGAAAGCTTGGCAAAGTTACCAACAATACTGCATTCATGAAGCTTGATGCGAATAGTGGCTTTTGGCAAGTTCCATTGGATAAAAAGATTTTGTTTTAAACGTTTACCATATGGTATCACATCAGCACTGGAAATATTCCAAAGAACTATGTTGAATATTCTACAGGGCCTTGAAGTGTGTACCATCTATAAGATGCACTGCAGCAACTCACCAAGGCTCCTTAAACAGCACCTTCCAAACCTGCGACCTCGACAACCTAGAAGGACAAGGGCAGCAAATGCATGGGAACACCACCACCTGCAAGTTCTCCTCCAAGCCACACACCATCCTGACTTGGAACTATATCTCTGTTCCTTCACTGTTGCTGGGTCAAAAACCTGGAACTCCCTTCCTAATGGCACTGTTGGTGTACCTGTACCCCAAGGACTGCAGCGGTTCAAGAAGGCAGCTCACCTCCACCTTCTCAAGGGCAATTAGGGATGAGCAATAAATGCTGGCCTGGCCAGCGATGTCCACATCCCATGAACGACATCTTAGTTCATGGTGAGTCCATTGAAGAACATAACCTGAGGGTTAGAGCGGTTTTGAATCACCTGCAGGATGAAGGTCTAACACTCAATGAGAAGTGCAAGTTTTCAAAAACATTCTATTTTTTAGGACACATTGTCAGCAGCAGTGGTATAATGGCAGACCTGCAGAAGACAAAAACCATTAACGAATTCCCACTTTCTACTTCTGTCCACGAGCTTCAACAGTTCCTTGGCATGGTCAATCAGTTGGCAAAATTCTGCCTATTCTAGCACAAGTTACTGAGCCTTTGCAACAACTATTAAGGGAAACTCAAGCTAGGATGCACATCAGGAACAAGTATTTCAAAGGATCAAAGAGATGCTGATTTCGTCGGATGTCTTAGTGTATTATAACCCTTCACTTCCGACCACAATTGCAGCAGATGCCTCATCTACAGGGCGAGGGCCAGTCCTTTTCCAAGAAGAGCCAGATGGAAGTCGAAGACCTGTTTATTATGCATCAGGAGCATTGTCTGACACTGAGACGAGGTATGCCGTAATAGAGAAAGAAGCTCTCGCAGTCACCTGGGTTTGTGTTGAAGTTTACTGATTATATTAGTGGCTTAAAGGTTGTCATAGAGACAGACCACAAGCCCCTAGTTTCCTTACTTGATGAAAAGGAACTTGCTAGGCTGCCTCCACAAATCGGGAGATCCCGGTTGAGACTAATGAGGATCATGTACGAAACGGTATATGTACAGGGCAAGCAACAAACGACAGCAGATGCATTGGCTCAAGCAAAAGTTGACAATCCTACTCAACAGGATGTTAATTCTATTCACAAAATTGAGTCATATTCGCAGATCACTGCATCACAGTGGCCAGCAAGTTCAAATAAGCTCCAAGAAATTCGTCATGCTCAGATACAAGGTGAAGAATGCATCTATATCCACCAATATTGCAAGCAAGGCTGGCCACAGCAGAGTCCCAGTGGTAAGAGGGTGAAAATCTTTTTGGAGCACTATAGTGGATGATTTGCTGGTATATTACGAGAGACTGGTGATTCCAAAGTCACTCAGGGTAGATATCTGGGAGAAAATACACCAGGGTCATATGGGCACAACTAAATGTGGAGCAAGGGTCCAGGCATCCATATAGTGGCCACGAGTATCGAAGGATATGGAAGAAATGATTACAAATTGCCAGGTATTTGCAGTGCACAGAGAAGATCAGAGGGAACCCTTTATTTCAACCCAATTCCCAACCAGACCGTGGAAATGTCTGGCAATGGACCTATTCATATTTAATGAAAAATCCTACCTGATTGTCATCGACTACTTTTCAAGGTAGATCGAGGTCAAACGTTTGTACACAATGACAACTGAAGCAGTCATTCGAGTGTTACAAGAGATCTTTGCAACATATGGTATACCTGACTAGGTAGTGTCCGATAATGGACCACAATTTCCTAACGATTAATTCACACACTTTACGGAAAACTGTGGATTTGTACATCTAACAAGTTCCCCTAGATATCCACAATCTAACAGAGAAGCTGAGCGAGGAGTCAGAACTATTACAGCATTGTTAAAGAAAAATCAAAATTTTCAAATGGCACTTTTGAACTACAAAACTACTCTATCGCTATGTGGATTAGGACCATCAGAACTGTTAATGGGAAAGAAGCTGAGAACACAACTTCCAATTCTACCTAAAAAGTTATTTCCAGGGCTAGAAGTCCAAGATTATCAGAGAGTTCAAGACAGAGAAAAGTCTTTGAGAAGACAACAAGCCTATAATTATAATAGGAAATACCGCACCAGGAACCTACAGAAGTTGACAGAAGGACACAAGGTATGGGTATGAGACCAAACAGGAGAAGGAGTAATCATCCAGTGAGACGAGAATCGACAGCAATCTTATTTACTATAAACTTCAGAAGGTACTATAAGAAGAAACAGGAGGAATCTTGTTTCTATTCATCAAAGACATCAGTCATACATTTGATTGATAATGAAACTCAGAAAGCACCGGATACTACAAGCCTAAATGAAGGCCATCCAAGTCAAGAAACAAGAGATCAGAGAAAGACTACTAATCTTCTGAGTCTAACAACAACACGATCAGGGAGAGTTGTGAAGCCTCCTGACAGATTGAATCTAAGATGTCAGAGACTTGGGGGGAGGTGAGGTAGTATAGAGAATAAATATAAGTGAATGTAAATATTTATATTTGGATACAGACTTGCGGAGAGATGTAGTATAAGGGACTGAAAGGGTTAATGTTGAGTAAGTGTAAAGAATGTCTCCTCCCATGATGATGTAAGGGATCACATGTGAGAGAGACTTGAAGAGAGATGCAGCATAGCTTCAGAGGAGTCACACAAACTGGTGTGAAGCTGTACGTAGTTACAATGTAATAAAGGTTAATGTTCTAATTACTGAAGACTAAGGAATCTCTCTACGCTAGACTAACTAAGCATATTAAGGTGGCAGCATACCAAACAAACATACAACAAAAAGTACCTCCACTACTGAAGTAGTTCTGCAATGGCAGATAATGATGAGGTGGCAACAACAGTTATATAGAGTCTTTAAAATGGATAAATGTCCCAAGGGGTTTCACAAAGGCATAATCAAAGAAATGGCTACAGAGCCAATGGAGCAGATTAGGATCAAGTGACCAAAAACGGAAAGAGCTTAGTTTTAAGAAGGGTCTTAAAGGAGGAAGTAGGTGGAGGGGTTTTGAGCAGGGGAAGGGTAGCATTCCAGCCCAGAGGCTTAAATCTGCTGAAGGCACAGTCTGCCAATGGTGAGCCAAGGTGTGGGAGTGGGGATTGCCAAGAGGCCAAAGTGAGATGAACAGATAATACAGAGATAAGGAGGTGTGATGTCAGGCACAAGAAGAAAATTCAAGCCTTTTTGCAACTCCTTTCCAACATTCAAGAGCTTTGCAGGTAACGGTAATTACCTTCCAGGCTTGTTATTTGGTGCGTGGGGAGGGTTAATGGAGTGCCTGTGATAAATAGTGTTCCCCATCTACCACTTCCGCTTCTTTCATACTGATCAACATTTCAGTGATGTTGAAATGGACTTTTCTGGATAATACCTACATCTCGATTGGGAAACAGCTTGTTTCTTCCCGAGATCTAGAGGCTGATTTTCTGTTAACAAGGTGGTAAACCATAGTAATCGTAACTACTCTAATAACTTCACTAAATTTTACAAATAGAAAATGCTTACAGGAAACTACTGCTGCAATATTAATTATTTGCCATACTTGAACAAGTCCAACATTAAAAGCCCAACACCCAACATTACAAAACACTTACGCAAAAGCAAATAATTATATCTAAGTTTTAGTAAATATCTATACAGCTGACAAACTACATTAGACAGTGATGAGGATAATAAACTAATGTTATTGTATATAATGAGAATAATTTTCTATTATTAAGTGTAAAAAATGTTTTTCTTCTCATTTATGTCCTCTGTATCTTCTTTTCCTCTCACATGTCTCAATTTAAATCAATCTCATGTGCAAGTTGGGTCCTCCTAGTCTATAACTGTTTCTGTAATGCTCAGTCTAATTTGATATTTTGTTCTTCTAGGGATCCTGAGAACATTAATCATGCTACCAGTTGTGAAATTGCAATTAGGGTCTCCCTGTATAGATTGCACATTTGATGATTCTGCAAGTGTATTCAGAATAATGTCCAACTAAAATACGATGAGTTCATATCAGTGATAAAGCACCTCCTGAATCCAATTCAATATTTGTATATGTTGATCAATGATGGCTCCATTAGTGGTTTCAGTTTTCATCACTGTGACTGAACAATAAAAATAGATTTCCATCATATTTGCTGACATTAAACTAAAGCCTGATCTAAGTCTCACTATAATCCAGGTTATGCCTCAGGAATTGCTGGCATTAATGAATCCACCCCACCCTCATAATTGACTTAATTGCTGTTGTATGGTTGTACAGTAACTAACATTAACATTTTAACATCCTGTTAAACCCATGTGGGGAAATGCGAGCAATCTTTTATGCCAAAACAGAATTCATTTGGGTGAGAAATTCAAATTACTACCATCTCATATATTTTTTACATCCTGTAACATCCTACATGGCCTTGTAAATATCTACACATAAAATTATTTTAATAAGTATAATTATTTTAAGTAAGGTTGGATAAATTCAAGATAGTCATCCATTAATTTTATTTAAGGTATTATACTGGTTGACTAAAATGACTGAAGATTTTAATGCATCATTGATGTGTCCAAATATTCAATGCAGCAAGATTGTAAACAAGTGACAAGAATACTGACTTATTCTCCTTGATCAGAGATACAAGCTCTTGAAGCACAACTCATTTTTGGCTCTGTTCACAGTTCTTGTAACAAATTCAGTAAATATTTTGATGTTTTCTACTTATTATGATGCTTGGAAGACTTTTGAGGTGAACAGCTAGAATTAATAGTTGCACTGGTACCAATTATAGTTCAGAACCACATGTCTCATGAGACAAGGATTCACACTAGTTTTATGATCACCCATTTACATCTCACATGGTAAATCAGAGAATGGTCTCTCTCTTACTAGTCTGTTTTCTTCATTTTGCTCTTTTCTCTGCCTCTCCTCTCTGCTTTTGATTCTCTCTTCCTCATTCTTTTTGTCAATGTCATGCGGGACAAAATATTCAATCAACCACAGGATTGTCCCATTCTCTGCAAACCAGGAAATACAAAAATGTTCCCTTACAACAGTAACAAACCGCTAAAAATCTTCTGAACCTTTGAAATGCCAGTCTCATTCAAAGGCACTAGAACACATGCTGTATTCTATGTCATATCTGGAGAATGTGACATGCTTATCAGTTTCCACACAGCAACAGATCTGCACATGATTGAAGTCACATACGCGATTCCTACACATAACAAAAGCGTTCTCGAACTGTAGGCTGATGGCTTCACTGGTATTGGCAAGCTGAAAGGTGTTACATGCAAGCTACATGGAGACCCTAAATGTGCCCTCAGTTGTGCATCAACGGCAACAAATACCATTTCATGTCAAGAAACAGACAGAGAAGGAAATTCAATGCCTACTTGACCTTGGCATTAGTGAGAAAGTTGTGGATGAGCCTACCGCTTGGCTCTCACCCATACAAGTCGCCAAGAAACTCAAGATTGAGAACCAGATTAGAATCTGTGTTGATATGCGATCACCAAACCAAGCCATATAATGAGAAAAACACTTGACATTGACAATCGATGACATCATAGAGAAAGTAAATAGTGCTAAACACTTCACTAAATTTGTCCTCAATGCAGGCTACCATCAGATCAGGGTTGCAGAAGAATCGAGATATCTTACTGTATTCTCTACTCACATTGGACTTTTCCGATACAAGAGGCTCAGCTTTGGAGTCAATTCAGCAGCTGAGGTATTTCAGAGCTTGATTCAATCTGCACTTCAAGGACTTGAAGGCACGCTGAAGATCAGTGATGACATTCTCATCTACGGCTGCACCGAAAAGGAACTCGAGACACACCTACGTACATGCCTACAACGTCTCAGAGAATGTAACCTCACCTTGAACAAGTGCTTGTTCAATTAAAGTAAAATTGAATTCTTCAGTCATGTGTTTGGTGGTGAAGGAGCATCAACAGATCCACAGAAAGGTGAAGCCATTGCAAACATTGCGGATTCTACAAACGTGCAAGAAGTCCGGAGTCTGCTAAGACCTGTCACGTACTGTAGTCATTTCATTCCTGACCTCGCTACGTTATCTGACCCCCTACATGATCTAACACCAAGTGGGAATGGACTAACTCACCCTAACAGCCGGACACTAGATCAAACGACATTTGTCAGCAAGTTGCACAAATGCCTATTTTGACCCTGAGAAAACCACCCAGCTAGTTGTGGATATAAGCCCAGTTGGCTTAGTTGCAGTTCTCATACAGAAGGACAAGACAGGTAACCCATCAATCGTTGCGATGGCAAGCAGATCGTTAATGCCTGTGGAACAATGTTATTCGCAAACAGAGAGAGAAGCACTCTCAATCACATGGGATATCTTAAACTTTCATCTCTACTTATATGGAAGCATGTTTAAAGAAATAACTGATCAGAGACCACTCGTGAGCTTGTTAAACAACTACCTTTCACGACATCGCTGCCAACAGTCGATCCTACTGGTCATGAGGAAAGGTTTGCTGAACCACAATTTAATTACATAAGTATAAATGTGGTGCCAAAGTCACTAAAACTAGCCAACATCAAAGCAACAACAAAACAAGATGAGGGTTTCCAATTATTTATGGAGGCTATGGAATCACAAAACTGGAAGGACATGATCGAGAAAGTATCTGCAAACGAAATCGCTCACACACTACAAGGTCTTCACTGTTCAAAATGAGCTAACTGTTACAACTACATTTGACCTCATATTATGCAACAACTGTGTTGTCATTGAGGGAATGCGTTGTCAAGAGAAGCACACAAAGGATTCCAGGGAATAGTCAAGACTAAACAACTCCTTAGGGAAAAGGTATGGTTCCCAGGAATTGACCGTATGGTAGAGCACAAAATCAATCAGTGTTTGCCATGTCCAGCAACCAAAGTGTCAAATCTTTATGATCCTCTCAAGATGTCCAAATATCTCGAGGACCGTGGATTGAAGTCAGCGTTGATTTCCCAGATTCGCCCAGACGTGAACACTTATTTGTCACTGACGCCTACAGCAGATTCCCAATCATGGAATTAGTTATGTCAACTTCAGTGAAAGCAGTCATCCCAAAGCATGGACAGACCCTCGCTTTGTTTGGAATCCCTCAAATAGTAAGAAATGACAATGGACCCCCGTTCAACAGCATTGAGTTCAGCAAATTTATGAATTACCTAGGGTTCTATCTATCTATATAAATTATTTGGATGTGGGAACCAAATATAATGGGCTGGATTTTACCGACCCCTCCCCCGATGTCGGGTTTCATGGCGGGTGTGGGGGGGATGAAAAATGCCTCTGGGAGAGGGCCACCACTCATGCCGACGCCAGGAAAGCCCGTCCCGATATTACTGGTGGTGGCGAGGCCGCATGGCGCCCCCTCCCCACCCCCCCTACCCCCACCCATGGTGATGAGACCCCAATTTGAATATTTTAATAAATTAAATGATTGATTTAATTAAGCTCACATCGCTGACTGATGTCCCGCTGCGATTTTCGGCCTGGCAACCGGCACTCCTGCGCATATGGATCCCCATCCGGGGAAATGAAGCGCAACACTGGTGGGGAGGGGGCTGAGGTAAGTTTATCAGTGCGGGTGGGGGGAACGGGGTTAAATTAACATCATGGGTGTAGGGTACGGTGGGAAGGGTTGTCATTGAAAGTTTGTACAGCTTGTGGAGGGGGGGGGAGGTCAGATGGTACATGTGAGTGTTTTGTGGGGAAAGGGTAAATAATTAATTCAATTGTTATTGGGGGTGGGAGAGGGGCGAAAGAGGTGTAGTTATTTATTTTAATTCAATTTACCTTTAAATATTTAAATTAGCCATTGGGCTGGCAACCCTTTAAAAATGCCATCAGCGCCTGAGCGCAGGCAGCTGATGCCATTGCTGGCGATGGACAGCCTGCCCCCTCCATGTGATCGGGTGGTGGCCCACCTGGGGATGCAAATGAGCCACCGCACAGAAGACTGCAGCGGCTCTATGGCGCGGGCCACTGTTTTTTTCAAAATCCAGCCCAACATTTCCAATTTACTGAAGACGCAAAATTTAGGTGGGAATGTAAGTTGTGAGGAGGATGCAAGGAGGCTTCAAGGGGACTTGGACAGGCTAAGTGAATGAGCAAGAACATGGCAAATGGAATAAGTATGAAATTATCCACTTTGGTAGAAAAAAACAGAAAGACAGAGTATTTCTTAAATGGTGAGAGGTTGGGAAGTAATGATGTCTAAAGGGACCTGGGTGTCCTTGTTCATGAGTCACTAAAAGCTAGCATGCAAGTGCAACAAGCAATTAGGAAGGCAAATGGTATGTCGGCCTTCATTGCAAGGGGTTGTGAGTACAGGAGTAAAGAAATCTTGCTGCAATTGTACACAGCCTTGGTGAGACAGCACCTGGAGTATTGTGTACAGTTTTGGTTTCCGCATCTAAGGAGAGGATATACTTGCCATAGTGGGAGTGCAACAGATGTTCACCAGCCAAATCCCTAGGATGGTGGAATTGTCTTATGAGGAGAGATTGAGGAAACTAGGCCTGTAATCTCTAGCGTTTCGAAGAACGAGAGATGATCTCATTTAAACTTAGAAAATTCTTACAGGGCGTGACAGGGTAGATGTGGATAGGATGTTTCCTCTGGCTGGTAAGTCTAGAACCAGGGGACATAGTCTCAGAATAAAGGGTAGGCCATTTAAGACTGAGATGAGGAGGAATTTCTTTACTCAGAGGGGGGTTAATCTCTGGAATTCTCTACCCCAGAGGGCTGAGGAAGCTCAATCATTGAGCATTTTCAAGACAGAAATTGATAGATATCTAGATACTAATGACATCAAGAGATATGGGGATAATGCAGGAAAGTGGCATTGAGGTAGATGATCAGCCATGATCTAATTGAATGGCAGAGCAGGCTCGATGGGCTGAATGGCCTACTCCTGCTCCTATGTTCAATCATAGGAAAATCATACCCCATTGGCCAAGAGCTAATGGTGAAGTTGAGAGATTAATTTAAACTTTGCAAAAAGTGATATGTACAGCTACAGCTGAGAGCACGTCATAGAAACATAAGCTGTATCACTTTCTTCTTAACTACAGAGCGACACCTCACTCGACTACTGAAAAACCTCCAGCTACACTCATCCCTACACATTCTATGCGCTCATGTCTACCTGAGCTACCCAGCGGAGCTCATGATCAACGTATACGTGAACACGATCAAGAACAGAAAGACCGAATGAACATGCAGAGCGAAACATGAAACTTAGAGCTACACCGCTTAAGCCAGGAGACAAAGTACTTGTGAAATGTGATGGTCATAGTGGAAAGCAAACAACCCTCATGATATCCAACCATTTGTTGTGACCAACACAAAAATATCAATGATCACTGGTAGGCGTGGTTCACAAATCATCACAAGAAACTCGTCATTCTTCAAAGCACTGAAGACACAAGCATTGAATCTGATTCTGACATCAACACCTCAAATGAAGAATGAGTCAAATGACTACATCTGATGTCAGACAATATCCTACTCATGAGAGAAAACGCCCACCATACTTAAGTGATTGTGTTACGAAGTGAACTATTTATGTTTGAGTTTATAGGTTCCATTTTTAGAAATAAACCATTGAAACATGCTATGCCTCTCAATTACTAAGAAGGGGAGGGATGTAATGTTATAGTGTTTTGAAATTGCATTGTGTATTCTAGAGGCTGCTGTAGAATAGACCTGCTGGCAAAGAGAAAATGAAACTAAAATAGCAAAATAAAAAGAGAAGCCTTTATGTTCAGCTGCTACGGTCCTTTTCTCTCAGTTTTCGCCTCATATCCTATGCTAAACTTGGCTAAACCTCACTCAAGTCCCGAGGACATCACAGTCTATATGATCACTGGTACGTGATGCGTACGTGAGTGTAGTGTCATGCGGGGGACCCATCTGCCAAGAATGAAACACATTAATTTTGTCATGAACAGTGATTTTAAACTGTTACTGGAGTGATGAAAGGACTTGTTAAGCAGATCAGCTATGGCTGGAAAAACATTTGCATATTAACTGACAGTGATTGGAAGGACAAAGGGCCATTCCCTGACACATTCAACCCACAATGGACCTTGATCACCAGGTATTGTGTGTAAGAGGAGCATTCCAGAGATTGCTAAGGTGATAAAATCCAGGACATGGTCAGACCAATTAGCCACGTGAATAACCTACTTGGTAACCTGGGTTTTTTCTGAATTGTACAAACAGTTTGAACTCAGAGAATGTCTGTTTGCTCCTGGACTGAGAAGCTCTCTCCTGTCTGCTCCCATCTCTTTTCCACAAGCCTCTGAATCCACTGAAGACACATGAACCCCAAGAGAGAATAGTTTCCTACAGCAAAAAAGATTTAAGATGAATACTGGGCCCCAACGAAAAGCAAGATCTACCTACAATCAAGGATTCTACAGTGAGCTCGAAGAACCGTAACAAAAACTCTTCAGATATTGCCTCAAACTTTGGCACTTTATTTTTCTTCTGTTCTTTTCTGTCTCTATTTGCATGTGTGTATCGCGTATGCATGTTAGCATGGAGGCAACGTGTATCTGTAGGCATCAATCGAATTAGAGTTTAAGTTCAAGTTTAATAAAGTTCAACTTTTCTTCTTTAAACCTAAGAAAACCTGCTGGTTTCTTTGACTTATAATTGGAAAGCGGTGAACAAGGATTCACCAAGGGGGAGCTAAAAGCACAGTGTGTTTACAAATAAAACCCTGTTACGGTAAGACCAGGTGAAGGCTGAAAGGGAACCCTAGACCTCTTTCTCACCTGGTCGTAACAGTAGGAACACTAAGTTCATACTTCCACCTCCTCTGAGTTCTTGACCTCAGCTGTGTAATTTTGGGGAGGTGGCAAATGAAGATCAGGTGCCTCTATCAGGGAGAAAAAATCAGAGCAAAGCTTCTGACTGATCCACTGTTACAATTCTCCTAACAACCAGTGCAAGAGCAGCATAGACGAAGGCTGAGCAACATGATTTCCCCTGAGCCTTCCTCTCAGTCACTGGCAAGATCAGAAAGGTGAAATATAACTTTGAAAAGGTACTCTTAAAAGTAAAATAACCTTATTTAAAACTTTTAACATATTCTATAAATGATTGAGTTGAAAAGTCAACATTGGTGCAATACTTAAGGAGATTTGAAAACTTTAACATACTATGAGCCATTTAATCAAAAATGCATTCCAGATTGATTACTCAGTCAATCTTGCTTAGAGATTAGCCGATAACCGTGTGTCTGGCAGCTAGCTTTTCAATTTACTTCAAAAGCATTGGAGACTTCAACTGTAAAACTTGATATCGCCTTGTCGGGGTATAAATGTAATACACAAATGACAAAATAAAGGACAACAGATACAAAAACAAGAAATGCTGGATTCACTCAGCAGGTCTGGCAGCATCTGTGGAAAGAGAAGCAGAGTTAACGTTTCGGGTCAGTGACCCTTCTTCGGAACTGACAAATATTAGAAAAGTCACAGATTATAAACAAGTGAGGTGGGGGTTGGGCAAGAGATAACAAAGGAGAAGGTGCAGATTGGACCAGGCCACATAGCTGACCAAAAGGTCACGGAGCAAAGGCAAACAATATGTTAATGGTGTTTTGAAAGACAAAGCATTAGTACAGATTAGGTGTGAATATACTGAATATAGAACATCAGCAAGTGCAAACCTGAAGAAAAACAACCTGAAAAAAACAGTGGGTAAGCAAACTGAACAAACTAAGATGAAATGAAATAAATGCAAAAAATGTAAAAAGGAATGCAAAAAAAAGGAAGAAAAAATAACTAAAAATGACTAAAAATGAAAGTAAAGTGGGGGGCTGTCATGCTCTGAAATTATTGAACTCAATGTTCAGTCCGGCAGGCTGTAGTGTGCCTAATCGGTAGATGAGATGCTGTTCCTCGAGCTTGCGTTGATGTTCACTGGAACACTGCAGCAATCCCAGGACAGAGATGTGAGCATGAGAGCAGGGGGGAGTGTTGAAATGGCAAGCAACCGGAAGCTCAGGGTCCTGCTTGCGGACTGAGCGGAGATGTTCCGCAAAGCGGTCACCCAGTCTGCGCTTGGTCTCCCCAATGTAGAGGAGACCACACTGTGAGCAGCGAATACAGTATACTACATTGAAAGAAGTACAAGTAAATCGCTGCTTCACCTGAAAGGAGTGTTTGGGGCCTGGGATAGTGAGGAGAGAGGAGGTAAATGGGCAGGTATTACCATGATTTTTCTGCAGCTACTTATCTGCTGAATCGCATCCTTATGTCCATCTTTAATACCATTATTCCCCTTAAAACTATTACTCTGTTTCACTCTGGTCATTCCCTCTGGAATAGTCCTCCTTTTCACTCTAAGTTGAAGAACACAGGCTTGAAAGTTTATAGCAGACAATTGGTTTAGCCATTCATCACCAGATCTGGCTGGACCACATAAACACTGTTGGGTCTTGCTCCCTTCTGCCAAAACTGCTCACTGTGCCAGGGAGATAGAACGGGTAGACATGACATTGAATAATGAGGCGATTAATGAAATAAGTGCATTTAAAATAAAAAAAAGTGGATGTATTGAATAAATTAATCAGACTCAAAGAGCATGAAGCTCCTGGTCTGGATGGATTGCATCCATGCATTTTGAAAGAATCTAGGGTTGGAATTTTATCCCGGCGATGGGTGTGCCAGCAAGGGGCCAGACGTCTGTGGGGGACACCCTGCCTCGACCCTCTGTCGGACCCCCCAGCCTCGACCCTCTGTCGGACCCCCAGTGGGCAGCCAATTAACGACCCAACATCGGGAACACCATCCCTTTAAGGGATAAGATCCCGCCTCCAAAGCTGCCAGCCAATCGGAGGGCCAGCAGCTCTGCAATGTGAACAATGTCATTGGGTGCTGTGGCCACTGCGGTATTGCAGGAGGTCTGCAGTCCCGAAGGTGCTGGAGACCCTGGGATGCAGGTAAATGGGGTCAGGGTCACCGGAGACAGTCAGGCAGGCCCCGGCGAGGGGCTGAGGTTGGGGAGGGGAATTGGTGAGGGTGGGGGTCTTGAAAAATTGAGGCTGCTGGGTGACCTAACAGAGGTCTTTAAAGTTATGAAAAATTTTGATAGAGTGGATACAGAGAGAATGGTTCGACATGTGGGGAACAGCATAACTAGAGGTAATTAATATAAGATAGACACCAATAGGAAATTCAGAAGAAACTTCTTTACCTAAAGAGTGGTGAGAATGTGGAACTCACTATCACAGGGAGTGGTTGAAGCAAATAGTATAGATGCATTTAAGGGGAAGCTAGACAAGCATATGAGGGAGCAGGGAATAGAGGGTTACAATAATAGGTTTAGATGAGAAAAGATGGAAGGAGGCTTAAGTGGAGCATAAATGCCGGCGTGGACTGGTTGGGCCAAATGGCCTGTTTCTGTGACAAATATCCGATGTAATCCGATGTAATTCTATGAAACCACGACAAGCTATCTTCCTAACCCACCTCCCCTTTTTCCTACACACTTACTTCCAACAACAAGCATGAGGAGCTCATGGACTTCTTTATGACTAAGATTGAGACCATTCTATCAGCTGCCTCTGTTACTTCTTTCCCTTCCCCTAACCCACCAGGCCAAACTTCCCCTAATGTTCCCCCCTGCCCCAACCCTAAACTCACATCTTTCTCTAGTTTCTCAGCAGGTCTGGCAGCATCTGTGGAGAGAGAAGCAGAGCTAACGTTAACTCTGCTTCTCTCTCCACAGATGCTGCCAGACCTGCTGAGTATTTCCAGCACTTTCTGTTTTTTATTTCAGATGTTCAGCATTTGCAGTATTTTGTTTTTATTTCTCTAGTTTCTCTTTGTCACAAAAACGCGCTTAATGCCAAATGATGATTTTTAATCCACCAGCTGGAAACATGAATTGAATTTAAAAGAACAGAAACTAAAGAGGACCTGATGTTCGCAGCTAAAGCTTCTACCCCAATTTGCATCACTGTACCTTCCACATTCCAATACATTGAGATGGAGACACCAAGTCTGCAAAGACCCATCAAGGACAATGACCTGGGGAATCTGAATGAACCACATATCCTGTTCCCATTAGCAAGGCATCAAGGCCATGACCTGAATATTCAACTGGTGGAGATGAACCACTCAAACCTAATCACTTGAACAACGGGACCCTAGCTGTGAGAAGAGGACATAGACTAATTAAATTGCAAGAGGGAATACATTTGCAATCATGTTTTAATCACTGGGTAGCGGTCATCTACCAGGCCCACCGTCCGTGTGCTTAAGCTGGTGTTTTCTCTGCAGTAGAGAGACAAGCAGCTAGATGCTGATGAGAGAAGACCTGAGTGGGGTGCCTCCTTCCTCCCTCTCTCTCCAACCCACCTTGCAAGCTTCAAACACTGTTTGCTGACCATGACCACCCAGTGACGCCCCTGCTGCAGACAGAGACTCCTTGAAGGAAATCAATCCTGCACTACTATCTCCAGGAGAGCAGCTAAATCAGCCATTTTCATCTTCAAATCAGAATCATTGGGACAACCAAAGGAAAGGCGCACAACCACCGAATTCAGCCTGAAGCCTGCAGAGTATATAGATAGTACACCCCTTTTATTTCTCTGGACTTTAATTCAACCAATCTATCCCCACCCTCCACCCCCACCCCACCCCCCCTCCCCACTCTGTAATCTATTTGTGTGCATGTGTGAACTTCGAGTACACGCATCTGTGTGTAAGTTAGAGAGTATTTTATTATTTTACTTAGAACAGTTTAAGTATAATAAAGCTAACCTCTTTCTTTGTTACTCTCAAGAATACCTGTTCAATTGATTATTTTATGATCATAGCACGTAAACAGTGAAACACTCACTGAATTGGCAAGTGCACCCTTTTCAAAAAAGAAGTAAACTTGTTGCGGTCAACCATGGAGAGGGACAAAATGGAAGCCATTCGACCCCTGCTCCTCACCTGATTGTAACATTCTCCTATGTATATCTCACACCCTCTCTGAACACATCTTATCCATGACACACACCTCCTGCTTCCTTGACACTATTCCCACCAAACTGCTGACCACCAACTTCCCTGCTTGGCCCCATGTTAACTGATATTGTTAATGATTTCCATCCTCAGGCCATGTCCCCCTCCCATTCCAATGTCCCATTCATCACACCTCTCAAAAATCCACACTGGACCCCTCGGTTCTTGCAAACTGCCATCCATCTTCAACACCCCACCCCCGTCCTCTCCAAAGTCCTTGAACATGCTGCCGCCTCCCAAATCCATGCCCATCTTGCCTGCAACTCCATGTTTGAATCGCTCCAATCAGGTATCCTGGGGCTGAAATGCCCCTTATCAAAGTCAGAAATGGCATCCTATGAGACTGTGACCATGGTAAACTATCCACCTTCATCCTTCTTGAACTATTTTCATCCTTTAACACAGTTATCCACACCAACCTTCTTCAACGCCTCTTCTCTGTCGTCCAGCTTGGTGGGACTGCCCTCGCCTGGTTCCATTCTTATCTATCCAGTCACAGCTACAGAATCATCTGCAATGTCTTCATTTCCCCCTTCTTCACTGTTACTTCTGGGGTCATAGAATTATAGAATGGTTACAGCACAGAAGGAGGCCATTTGGCCCATCGTATCCATGCAGGCTCTCAGCAAGAGCAACTCAGCTATTCGCACTCCCCCACATCTTCCCTGTGGCCCTGCAAATTTTTCTTCTTCTGGTGCTTATCCAATTTCCTTTTGAGAGCCATGATTGAATCTGCCTCCATCACACTGTCAGGTAGTGCATTCCAGACCCGAATTATTCGCTGCGTAAAAAAGTTTTTTCCTCATGTCAAAATTGGTTCTTTTGCCAATCACCTTAAATCGGTCCCCTCTGGTTCTTGACCCTTCTTCCAATCTCTCTCCTCTTTAGAGCTTCTCTCTATCTACTCGGTCTAGACCCCTCAAATTATGAACCTGTCTATCAAATCTCCTCTCAACCTTCTTTTTTCTGAGAACAACCCCAGCTTCTTCAATCTATCCACATAACCGAAGTCCCTCATCCCTGAACCATTCTCGTAATTCTTTTCTGCACCCTCTCAAATGCCTTCACATCCTTCCTAAAGTGCAGTCCCCAGAATTGAACACAATACTCCAGTTGTGGCCGAACCAGTGTTTTCTAAAGGTTCATCATAACTTCCTCATACATAACGTACTCTATGCCTCTAGTTATAAAGCTCAGGATCCCGTTTGCCTCTTTCACCACTTTCTCAACCCGCCCTACCACTTTCAATGATTTGTACAGGTATACCCCGAGGAACCTCTGCTCCTACACCCCTTTTTAGAATTGTATCGACTCCTCCACTGTCTCTCATTTGTCAGGCTGCTGGTCCGACATCCAGTACTAGATGAGCAGAAACTTACCCCAACTAAATATTGGGAAGACCAAAGCCAATTTCTGCAGTCCACACCACTCCATTCCCTAGCTGCTGAATCCATTCCCCTCCCTGGAAACCGTCCGAGACTCAACCAAACTGTTCACAACCTTGGTGTCATATTTGATCCCGAGATGATCTTCCAACCACACATCTGCTGCTACTTCCACCTCCGTAACATTGCCCAACTTGACGCCTGCCTCCATCTGCTTCTGAAACCCTCATCATGCCTCTGTTACCTTTAGACTTGACTATTTCGATGTTTTCCTGGATGGCCTCCCATCTTCCACCCAACACAAACTTCAGTTCATGGAAAACTCTGCTACTCATATCCTAACTCCTAACAACAAAGTCCAGTTCACCCATCACCCTGTGCACACTGACCTACATTGGTTGCTGGACCGGCAAGACCTCACTTTTAAAATTCTCATCCACGTTTTGAAACCCCTCCATGATCTCACCCTCGCTACCTGTGTAACCTCCTCCAGCCCGACAATCCTTGAGATTTCTGTGGTCCACCACTTCTGATCCCTTGAGCATCCCCGATTTTAATTGCTCCACCATTCGTGGCCATGCCTTCAGTTGCCTAGGCCCTAAGCTCTGGAATTAGCTCTCTAAACCTCTCCACCTCTCTACCACTCTTTCCTCCTTTCAGACACTCCTTAAGACCTTCCTCTATGAACAAACATTTGATCATCTATTCTAATATCTCTTTCTGTGGCTCTGTATCAAATTTTGTTTGATAACACTCCTTTGACGCACTGTGGGATAGTTTACTACATTGAAGACGCTACATAAACATAACTTATTGTTGCGGTTGGGTAGTTGAAATACATTTTGCAATCATGTATTTTTGTTGGTGTCCACTGTATTCTTTACCTGTATCTGTATTTGCAGATTACAAATAAAAAGTTACAAAAAGGTAGAGATGTTGAAGAATTGAATTCAGTCAGATATCGAGATGCAAGAAAGGAGATTCTTTTTATTTATAGAAATATATTATGTATAGCATGGATGCACAAACAATGGATCATGTGACAAATCCAGACCTTTAGCCTTTATTTCCTAAAATCTCAACAGGCTTTAATAGAATTTTAGAAACATAAACCTTTATCTGCTCTACTTACGTGTATCTAATTTACATCTGTTTTAAACCAAAACTACATGGATTTCTAATCATTTTATGCTGGTTTTTATGTACCTACATCTGCTAATGCAATTCTCAGGAAATTTGGGCGAAAGCTCCAGTTAGCAAGATCAGGGTTGAAACCAATCTAAATCTCAGCATAATTTCTGCATAAATGCAAACTAGGAAATTTTGAGTGTTGAGGTATTTTGGTGTACAGGAAGTCATTTGTCCTTTTTCATGTGAGGCCATTTTAATTAGTCAACAGCATGAGCAAGGCAAAGAGGGATAAATTTAAGAAAAAAATTTAAGCTTTGCTCAAAATCCACCCTCATTAGCAGAAGACATAAATACTGTGCTACTGTAATCACTACATCAGTAACATTGCTAACTTGTTCAAATGCTTTTTTCAGGATTGATTGACCTGGTTTTTGCTGTGGTGTTTGCCATCATTACTCCACTGAAACTGATAGCAACTTCGGGAGTTCAGACATGTGCAGAATAAAGCAAAAATGCAGAAGTTGCTCTCAGTGAGTCTACGCTCCTCTATAGGATACACTGTAGGGACAAAGACCAATCTCCGTTTCAAACATGATCTGATGAGAACTTCCACTCTAATGCTGTTACTCTCGCTGTAAAAACCTTTGGAAAAGTTACACCTAGTTGAATGAGGTGAAATTGGTTTTTAGTGGCATACTAAGTTTATAATTGGCTGTGTTTGCTAACAACGCAACCACTAGGTGGTGCAGTACTGGGACATGTGCAAATGCAGCCTCCTCCACTGGAACATCACTGTCTTTGACGTTTCTGGCAGAATTAAAGGTGGTGCTGCTCAATTATCACAAAACACAAATACAATGCGAAAACCCCCTCAATGGCTGCCATTGCCGCCTCCATTCCACCCCCAACAATCACCCGCTACCCCCTGCCATTGCGCTTCTCTTTGCCGCTCCCTCCTGCACCTGTTGGCACGCCGTTGGCTCCTCGCTGCCTTCCCTTAGCCACTCGCTTCCCCCACCACCCCAGCCGCTCGCTCCAGACCTCGCTACTGCTCCCCCCCTCCCCTTGGCCAATCGTACCCCACTCCTCGCATCTCCGTTCCCCCCCCCCCCCCCCAGCCCCACTCGCTCTCCGGCCACTCGCTCACTCCCCACTACCCCCCTGCTGCAACTACTAGCTCCAAGTCGTGCCACTTCCCTCCTCTTGGCCGCTCACTCCCAAGATCAATCGTTCTCCGCAGCCCGAAGAAGCAAGGTGGACCGCAAGGGGTTATGGGGCAATGTAGGAGTGAGTGGCTGAGACAAAGGATTCGCGGCTGGAGGGGAAGGGGTTGGAGTGGGGAGCAAGCGAGCAGCTGGAGAGCTGGGGGCGGGTGGTGGAAGTGAGGACCGGGGAACAATTGGCCAAGAGGAGTGGTGGAAGCAGTGGCAAGGTATGGAGTGAGCGGCTGAGGGGGGGGAAATGGCTGATGGTGGGGGGGTGGTGGTGGAGAAAGCGTCGAGGCCTGGAGTGAGTGGGGGGAAGCAGCAATTGAAGCAGGGATGGGGGGAGGGAATAGGGTACAGGAAAATGGAGATAGATGTTGAGGGGTGAGGACGTCATTGTGTGGTGATGTATTGTGCACGCATGCGCACATTCATTCTGGCAAGCTGGCAAATGTTCACACGCACTGATGACATCACTGCTGCTGCATACCAAGATATCCCCTTGATTTGGCACCAGATTTAAACTGCTGCCCAGAAAGGAGAAATTCCTGCCACAGAGATCACTAGATCTTTGTGGGCTGCTTTCTTCGAGGTCACTTGCTTCGCCTTTGACTGCAAAATCCAGGTCATTTATTTTAAATTAGACTTAAAATGATCTGCAACCAATCTAAACCCCTTTATTTGGATACTTAATGGAGTCTCGGCGGAGATTTTGTGAATAAATAGAGAAATTTCAGCAAAATGAGCTTCAAAAATATAGCCCTGGGATAAACATAAAGACATAATACAAGGAAGCTATCAGAAATATAAAAATTACACAAAACAAACAAAAGGAGAGATTATGAAGATTAAGTGGGGATATGGAAGAAGGCTGAAAGAAAACATAAAAGGAAAAAAGGAACTTTATAAGCACATAAACAAAAGTCTAGAGAAAGAAGGTGTGGGGCCACTTAGAGAGTAAGTGAGACAGCTTATACTTGAGGGCAAGAGAATAGCTTTTTACAAAGGAAATGGAACTGTAGGGGGATGTGGAAGGAGATACATTTTTAAAAGGATATTGTACTAAAACAAAGCCGGGAACTAAAACTACTGAAGATATAGCCCAGATGTTGTGCATCGCGGACAATTGACGGAGGTTGTGGAGGAAATTGTGGAGGGACTAACCATCATCGTCCAAAAATTGCACAAAAAGCATTGGCAAGGAAAAGGAGAAAAGGATAAACCTGGAAAGCACAGGCCAATTAGTTTTATCGCAGTTGTGGGTTAACTTCTAAGGCTAAATTTTCTAAGCTCTCACTGTTAACAAAGATGACTTACATGCCACGAATGTTCACCAAGAAATTGTGATCAGCAGACCTGTTATTTTCCAGTATGTACTCATTGTATGTGAGGACTTGAAACAGCTATGCTCTGGAATCCATAAAATTGTACAAAATTAATGATCACTTAGAGAAGTATGGACCAATCAGGGACAGTCAATATGAATTTATACAGGGCAGGACAAGCTTCACTAATTCAATTACATTTTCTGAGGAAATCACAGAGCTTGTAGATAAAGCAAATACAGTGAATGTTATTCATGTGGATTTTCGGAGGCATTTAATAACAGACATGCCACATAAGAGACTTGCTGTGAAAATCAATGTAGCTACATGGTTAATGGACAGAAAGTTTCAGATTTCTGGCTTCAGTTTGATTATATGTGAGTCGTGATGGGTCCCAGTGATCTGTAGCAGGACCTCCATTGGTTCCAATTTAGATAAATGATTTAGATATAGGTACAAGAGGAATGATTTTGAAATTTGTCGATGATACTAAATTAGGAGCCTGGAAACTCTAAGGATGAATGTAGGAAATTGTAGGAAGGAACAGGCAGTAATAAAGTGAACAGTTAGGTGGGAGATGTAGTTAAATGCAGAGAAATGTAAAGGTATATGCTTTGGGATAAATAATAGTGAAATATACCTAAGTAGTTAGAATTGAGGAGAAGAAACAAAGATCCAGAGGTATCGATGCATAGATCCTTAAAGATTGGGGGCACGGGGGTGGTAGGGGCAGGTAGCAAAGACAAATGGAATTCTGGGTTTTATGCATAACTATGGCTATTGAATATAAGAGCAAGGGAGTGAGGTCGAACTTGTGCAAGATATCATTTGGTCCACATGCAGTTCTGGGCACGCCTATAAAGAGTTTGGTTTGACAATCAGCATCAATTGAAAAATATCATGGTCCAGCACATTGCCATACTGCCATCAATCAGCATTGATAATGTGACGCTGGAGGTTGTTGATAGCTTCACATATGAGGGAAGGTGGGGATGTGGTAGGGGATATGGAATTAATGTAGGATTAGTACAAATGGATGGTTGATGGTCAGCACAGACTCGGTGGGCCGAAGGGCCTGTTTCAGTGCTGTATCTCGCTATGACTCTATGACTATATCTAGGCTCCACAATCACCAGCAATCCCTCACATGATGGTGAAATCAACATACGCATTGCAAAAGTTGCAGCTGTCATGTCCAAGCTGTGTAAGAGAATGTGGAACAATAGCAACCTAATGGAGAACACCAAACTGCGAGTCTACCATGCCTGCGTCCTCAGTAAACTCCTCTACAGTAGTGAGACCTGGACAACACATGCCACCTTTGCTGTCTCAGATGTATCCTCAGCATCTCTTGGCGGGACAAGGTCACCAACTCAGAGGTCTTGGAGCCTGCTAATTCCATCTGCATACACTCATTACTAAGCCAGCGATGTCTGCGATGGTTTGGTCACGTTCATTGGATGGATGATGGCCATATATGCAAAGACCTTCTGTACAGTGAACTGGGCACTGGGTCATGACCTTCTGAACATCCATATCTCCGCTACAAGGACACCTGTAAATGAGATATGAAGAGGGTAGACATCGACACAGACGACTGGCAGACAGCCGCTGATGACGACACCTAGGTCCCTTTGTACAAGTACACTTTCTAATCTCTTACCATTTAAGAAATAGTTTGCGCATCTGTTCCTCCTACCAAAGTGGTTAACCTCACATTTTTCCACATTATATTCCATCTGCCATGTTCTTGCCCACTCACTAAGTCAGTACAATCCCCTTGAAGCCGCTTTGCACCTTCCTCACAACACACTTTCCCACCTAGTTTTGTGCCATCCGTGATTACATTTTATTACATTTGGTCCCCACATCCAAATCATTGATATATATTGTGAACAGCTGGGGCCCAAGTACTGATTCTTGTAGTACCCCACTAGTCACAGCCTGCCAACATGGGAATGATCTGTTTATTCCTACTCTCTGTTTTCTGCCTGTTAACCAATCCTTAATCCATGCCAGTATATTAAATACAAAGTAATCATTTAGCTTCTCTGCCATTTCTCTATTCCCCATTATAAATTCTCCTGACTCTGCCTGTAAGGGATGCACTTTTGTCTGAACCAAACATTTCCTTTTCACATACCCATAGAAGATTTTACAGTCTGTTTTTATGTTTTTTTGCTAGTTTACATTCATATTCTGTTCTCCATTTCTTTATCAGTTTCTTGGTCCTCCTTTGCTGTATTCTAAATTCCACCCAATCCTCAGGTTTACTACTATTTCTGGCAAGTTTATAGGCCATTTCTTTTAATCTTATATAATCCTTAACTTCCTTTGTTAGCCATGGTTGACTGACTTTTCTTTTTGGGGGTTTTATGCTTTGAAGGAATCTATAGTTGCTGTAAGCTCTGTAATAATTCTTTAAAGATTCTCCATTGTCTATGTACTGTTATACGTTTTAATGTATTTTCCCAATCCATCTCAGCAAATTTGCCCCTCATACCGTCATAATTTCCTTTGTTCAAATTTAACACCCCAGCTTCAGATTGAACTACCTCACTTTCAAACATAATGTAAAATTCTATCATATTATGGCCACTCATTCCTAAAGGTTCTTTTACAACAAGATTGTTAACTTGTCCTTTCTCATTTCTCATCCTTGTCAATAGGCCATTGAAAGCTAACATGCAGGTGCAGCAAGCAATTAAGAAGGCTAATGGTATGTTAGCCTTTATCACAAGAGAATTTGAGTACAGGCGTAGCGAAGTCTTGCTTCAGTTCTATAGAGCCTTGGTTAAACCGCACCTGGAGTACTGTGTGCAGTTTTGGTTCCCTTACCTTAGGAAGGATATTATTGCCATAGATGGAGTGCAGCAAAGGTTCACCAGACTTGTTCCTGGGATGGCAGGACTGTCTTATGAAGAGAGATTGGGGAAACTGGGCCTGTATTCTCTAGAGTTGCGAAGAATGAGAGGTGATCTCATTGAAACCTACAAAATAAATAAAGGGATAGACAGGGTAGATGTAGGTAAGATGTTTCCCCTGGTTGGGGAGTCTCGAACCATGGACACAATTACAAAATGAGGGGGAGGCCATCAGGACCGAGATGAGGAGACATTTCTGTACTCAAAGGGTTGTGAATCTTTGGAATTCTCTAATCCAGAGGGCTGTGGAAGCTCAGTCATTGAGTATGGTTGAAGCAGAGGTGACAGATTTCTAAATACCGATGACATAAAGGGATGTGGGGATAATGTGGGAAAAAGGCATTGAAGTGGATGATCAGCCATGATCGTACTGAATGACGGAGCAGGCTCGATGGGCTGAATGGCCTACTCCTGCTCCTATGTTCCTATTACATAATACTAGATCTAAAATATCCTGTTCCCTGGTCGGTTTCTCAACATACTGCTGTAGAAAACCATCCCTAACACACCCCAGAAACTTGTCTTCCACATTATTAGCGCTTATTAGGTTTATCCAGTCTATGTGCAGATTGAAGTCACCCATGATTACTGTATTACCCCTGCTACATGCTTCTCTAATCTCCTGATTAATACCATGCCCCACACTACCATCACTGTTTAGTGGCCTATAACTAACTCCTACCAATTTTTGCTGCCCCTTGCTGTTTCTTAGCTCCACCCAAAGAGATTCCACATTTTGTTCTTCCAATCTGAAATCCTCCCTTACTAATGTACTGATCCCACCTCTTATTATCAACACAACACCACCTCCTTTTCCTTTTTGTCTGTCCTTCCTAAATGTCGATTATCCTTGAATATTCAGTTCTCAGTTTTTGTCACGCTGTAGTCACAGCAATGCAATGATTTCACTATCCTTTTTTTAGAAAGTGCCAAAATGCACTTTACATAACACTTGGTTAAAACTGAACTGTCTCCAAAGGAACTCTTCAAATACTTCCAGAGCCACCAGAAATATATTTGCTCATTGTAATCAAATATTGTGAATGTCAATTGTAAAGTTGAAATTTAAAGCTCTACTTAGGAATACTTTCTTAGCAATGAAACTTTCCAAAATATATACATAAAATGCAGATGTACCTTAGTATCAATTAAATTTTTCAAACTTCCCATTATAAGCAAGGAACAATTATTGGTAGCAAGAACACTTCAGTGACTTCAGTAAGTACAATTATAATTGTAGCAAGTGCTGTCACAGTAATTATAACTCCAGTTAAAGCAATGCAGAATTATGGCTATTTAATTAAAACTTCATTAATGATGACTTTACATAATGATAATTTTAAAAAATTGAGTGACGCCGTGGAAAGTAAATATATCACACCATATGCTTTTGGAGATAATGCCCTGAATGCAAAATATTTATACTGAGCTCGCCAACAAAATGAATTATTCGATATAAAAATGTATAAATATGATCGATTCATTTCACGATGGCTGCCTCTTCAGAGTCACTGCCAGCTTGTTATAAATGCGCTGCACTCAATAAGAAATAAAGCCTAACAAAAAGGATGTGCTTTTTGCCAATTTACAGACACCATTGTGATTAAAGTGCCAGTAAATGAAGCTCTGCACCTGCACATGTTCAGAGCTCTGCTTTACCTGACGAAAGAGCAATGTAATAATTGGTGTCAAAATGCAGTATAACTGTATCATTAGTATGACCCAAATCAACAATGAATGAGAGAACAGGCTGCAGGGGCTGAATGGCCTACTCCTGTTTCTATGTACTAACGTATTGAAGTCATAATCCCAATCCATTCAATAAATAGTGAAATCCTCTGCTTAGGCTACAAACAAAAGTCTTAGAAATGCCCAATTATAAAAGCAGGTCCAGAAGACTCTTTGTTTTTTTTTATTCGTTCATGGGATGTGGGCATCACTGGCTAGGCCAGCATTCATTGCCCATCTCTAATTTTAGTTTTTTTTTAGTTTTAGAGATACAGCACTGAAACAGGCCCTTCGGCCCACCGAGTCTGTGCCGACCATCAACCACCCATTTATACTAATCCTACACTAATCCCATATTCCTACCACATCCCCACCTGTCCCTATATTTCCCTACCACCTACCTATACTAGGGTCAATTTATAATGGCCAATTTACCTATCAACCTGCAAGTCTTTGGCATGTGGGAGGAAACTGGTGCACCCGGAGGAAACCCACGCAGACACAGGGAGAACTTGCAAACTCCACACAGGCAGTACCCAGTATTGAACCCGGGTCACTGGAGCTGTGAGGCTGCAGTGCTAACCACTGCGCCACTGTGCCGCCCTTGAGAAGGTGGTGGTGAGCTGCCTTCTTGAAACGCTGCAGTCCATGTGAGGTAGATACACCCACAGTGCTGTTAGGAAGGAAGTTCCAGGATTTTGACCCAGCGACAGTGAACGAACGACGATATAGTTCCAAGTCAGGATGGTGTGTGACTTGGAGGGGAACTTGCAGGTGGTGGTGTTCCCATGCATTTGCTGCCCTTGCCCTTCTAGTTGGTAGAGGTTGCAGGTTTGGAAGGTGCTATCTAAGGAGCCTTGGTGTGTTGCTGCAGAGCATCTTGTAGATGGTACATACTGCTGCCACTGTGCGTCGGAGGTGGAGGGAGTGAATGTTTGTGGATGGGGTGCCAATCAAACAGGATGCTTTGTCCTGGATGGTGTCGAGTTTCTTGAGTGTTGTTGGAGCTGCACCCATCCAGGCAAGTGGAGAGTATTCCATCACACTCCTGACTTGTGCCTTGTAGATGGTGGACAGGCTTTGGGGAGTCAGGAAGTGAGTTACTTGCTGCAGGATACTTAAACTTCAATGATTAGAGTGCCTGCCTGTACATGCATGTGCAGAGTTCTGCTTTACCTGACCAAAGAGCAAGATGATGACTGGTGTTGAAGTAATACCTGAAGTATAACTGCATGATTAGTGTTATGCAGGGAAAGCCAAAACATAAAATATGAAGTGGTTAGTTCTGTAGCCCCTGGAAAATAAACTGAGTGGAGAACTGACTGATTTCTCCAGTGCCTCACTTACTTTCTTGTTTGGTATCATATTAGGAATGGGCTTGAAAGTTAAAATGATGAAATTCTCTGTGAAATATTGGGATCAAGCAGGATGCAGTCCACCAAGTCACAAGGTACGAGTACTACCCACCCAACCTTCAACCCCTGAAGGATACAAAGGTAACATAGGTCATATCTGGACATCTCTGCATTAGAAGAGTATGCTTTACTACAGAGAAAGTAGGGGATCGCTGTAATCTACTGCATGATGACCTGGTTAACTGTGGTTAAGGGAAGGGAAGGCTCCAACTCATAGTGCATCTTGCACTATGGCTACCTAGTGAGGCCTACCTCACAGCAATTACATGTACAATCCTAAAATTCCTTTGTCCACCTTAACAGCCTCATACTCCTGCATGAGCTCTTTCATGCCTCTTAGCTCACATTTCTGAACTGCCAACCTTATCCTCATTCACTCTATCAGCCTGCAGGACAAATTGGTGCATAATGCTTGCCACATGCAGGGTACCTGGGGGTGGGGAACGGGGTGGATGTTCCCAACCATAAGTACCTCATTCTCATCAAATAAAAGGCCATAGTGCTTGTGTGGAGGCATACAGTTCTTCCCATGGGAGATGACATGGTTGGTGTTGTTTTGTTGGTTCCAGGAAGTTAGTAAGTCAGCACCATACTGACACAACCATTCACCACCCTCTCTGTCTCCTTATTCCCAGGGGTGATGATCACCATTCTTAGCTTCTACGCTTCTGTCACAAAAAGGGAAAGTTGATGCTAAGGGAAGGCTTTTACTTTATACTGATCTGTCACTGAGAACCCAGGCTTGAGAGGCAGCCTCACATTAGGAGCATAGCTTTGCCAAAGCTTCTCACTTGAGCACCTGGTTTAAACAGTTGGCCATGAGTAGTCCTGGTATGACTTGGACATCTAGAAAATCTAGGTAGCTGGCTTCAATGCAAACTGCTATTTGTAGGTCCTTTCTCCATGTTGAGGGCAGGTAGCCATCATACAGCTAATAAGGAAAGACTTCAGACAACAACTGCTGGAACTCATAAACTGAAGCTGGGTATCAGAACATGCAAACTTGTATCCAGGGCTCGTTGCCTACTATGATTGGGCAACAGAATAGTGAGTAGCAATTGCGGAAGGCCTGCTTCTTCAATTAGTGGGACCACCATTCAATGAGGTATCATGTATGTTCCTATTGTGGTCAGAAGATGGCAGCAATGCTGACACATATTTTATATTAAGTCCCCAGTTGTCTTTTTTAAAAATTATTTTTATTCATTCATGGGATGTGAGTGTCACTGGTAAGTGACAATTGCACATCCCTAATTGCCCTTGAGAAGGTGGTGGTGAGCTGCTATCTTGAACAGATACAGTCCATATCGTGAAGGTACAGTGCTGTTAGGGAGGCAGTTCCAGGTTTTTCACCCAGCGACAGTGAAGGAACAGTAATATATTTCCAAGTCAGGATAGTATGTAACTTTGAGGGGAATTTGCAGGTGGTGGTGTTCCCATGGCACCTGCTTCCCTTGTCCTTCTGGGTGATAGAGGTCGCAGGTTTAGAATGTGCTGTCCAAGAAGCCTTGGTGAGTTGCTGCAGTGCATCTTATAGATGGTACACACTGCTGCCATTGTGCGTTGCTGGTGGATGGGGTGACGATCAAATGGGCTGCTTTGTCCTGAGTGGTGTTGAGCTCTTTGAGTGTTGTTGGAGCTGCTCTCATCCAAGTAAGTGGGGAGTATTCCATCACACTCCTGACTTGTGCCTTTTGATAGTGGAAAGGCTTAGGGGAATCAGATGGTGAATCACACACCATAAAATACCCAGCCTCTGATCTGTTCTTGTAGCCACAATATTTATATTGCTGGTCCAGTAATGTTTCTAGTCAATGGTGACCCTCAGGATGTTGATGTTGGGGGAATTCATTGATTGTAATGCCGTTGAATATAAAGGGAAGATGGTTACATTTCTCAATGGGTTTTTGTAGGACTGAAACTATGAGCACTATGGAGGCATATTTTGTGGCAGTTGACTATGAAGGACTGAGCAATGATGGCGCTATTGAATGTCAAGGGGAGATGGCTGGGATTTCTCTTGTTCATGATAGTCATTCACTAGTGCTTATGTGGCTACAATATTCCCTGTCACTTGTCTGTTAAATATGGTAATGGATTTCTACCTGTACCAGATGCCCAGCTGACCAAAAAGAAAGTATAAAAATTTCACTTATCATAAAAAATATAGATTACAACAGAAATAAGTGTGCTTCTAATTTCAACAGAAGAATTAGTTCAGCATCCAGCTTTTAATTTTTACCACTGCAAAATAATTCCACAGATTATCATTATTATCAATTATTTTTGAGGTATACCTTGTGGTTGTGCTGTCATAAAATTGTGACAGAGGTAACTGTCAAAGCAGGTACACAGGGCTCTTTGACAGAACTGTTCAATAAAAGATAACAGACAAGCAATGGGTGCCAACCAGTGTGAAAGGATCTTTCATGCTGAAATATAACACTTCATAACTTGTGAATGGTTGTACTCTTCTAGCAGTTCTTTTGCATGTTTTTTTCTTTCTTCATAGATTAACATCTCACAATACTACCTTGACAGGAATAATGTTGGTCAGGTTGAAAATAAAATGACTCTGAGTAATTTTCCTAAAATCTGTTCTCCAACAATAATTGTACCTGTATGCTACATCCCATGGAGTTAACTGACAGCCCTTATAGCCTGCATAAATAGGAATGTTAAATTAATTCAAATTGTATCAATCACTTCTACCAACCCCATCCCAGCACACAAGTATCAAGGCAATGTAAGTTTTCTTGATGCTCTATTACAACAGATAGAGTAGCAGCTGTCTTCCAACCAGATGGTTATGGATTTGAATTCCATAGCTGCCAATCATTGAGACTCCCTTGCCACTCTTCAGTTCTTCATTGAGATGTGAGGTGAAGGTATGTTAACAAGTTTATTCATTGCATTTGATTCAACATCATGTCACTCACACAGTAACATAACTTTAATTATATAAAAGCAAAATACTGCAGATGCTGGAAATCTGAAATAAAAACAGAAAATGCTGGAAATACTCAGCAGGTCAGGCAGCATCTGTGCAGAGAAAAGCAGAGTTAACATTTCAGGTCGATGAACAGAGTTCTGATGAAAGGTCATGAACCTGAAATGTTAATTGTGCTTTTCTCTCCACAGATGCTGCCTGACCTGCTAAGTATTTCAGCATTTTCTGTTTGTGTTTCATAAGTATAATTATATCATGCATGCAAAACTGAGAAGTTACCAGTGAAATTTGAATTCATTTAACTTACATGTTCTTTGTGCTAAAGCTTTCATAAAGATTTTTGATGTAAAAGCCAATTTAATACGAAAGGATGCTTTCAAGAAAGCAATTTGGAGACTTAAGACTTAGTGGCAGTGTGGGTTAAAACTCAATCCTCTCTGGAGCCTTGATTCAAATCCAGCCTGAATAAATGTGATAAACATCTTCTCTCTCTCTCTGGTAACGGTTTTAAAAAAGTAAAAATTGGGTCAGACAGTTTCAATGCATTTTCCAGTGGGCACTCAGTCACAATGCAAAACTACCCTGAAATCAGCACAAATTGGACAAACTCTCATAGCTTGTAAGAAAAAATGGTGAAAGAAATCAAAATGTCATACCCTGTTAATACAAAACAAAGAAGCTTTCAATGAACCTAAACAGTTTACCCATATGAACTAACTATCATAGGCCTTTCTTATACCATTTTCCACACGTTTTGGTTTTATTTTCTTTGCTTATCAAAGTAACAAATACAAGTGCAAAAGAAGAAAACGTAAGTGGGTAATTTTAACCTAACCTGTCCCGCAGGAAACTGACGGGATTGGGTCCCATCAGTTTCCCATTGGCAGGTTGGCTTAAAATTATCCCAACACCTTTTTAAAATATTCTTTTAATTTCTTTTTTGGAACTTATTCCAGATTTTTCACCCAAACTGCTTGAGTGAAATCATTCAACTTATGCTGATTTTAAGGTAGTTTTATGCAGTGCAGGAGTTTGGGTTAACATACATCCCTCTGGTATTAGAGCAGGAGCTCTGGGTTTGGGGGCCGAATCTTGTGCTGATTGAATATTTTCACAAGTTGGGACCATTTCTGGGTCCCAAGACCACACAGAACTGATACGCCACTCCAGCACGATCTTCCAGGAGGTGACCCCCTAATTGGCCACCTCCGCATCCACCATCCAATTAAGGATGACAGGCGGGTTTCTGAGACTGATGCCCAATCAGAGGGTTTGTAATGATGTCCTGCTGGCAGATCCACCAGGAGAAGGTGGGCACTGCTCAAGGTTGCCACATGATGGAAGTGCCTTCTGAAGAATTCTGATCTTTTAAAAAACCCATATGACTACAGCTGCCAGTCCATTAGGATGGCCTGCTGCCACGTCTGTGGACTCTCTGGCATCCGTTGCCGTGGGGTGGAGGGGGTGGGGGGGGGGGGAATAAAATCAGGAATTGCTGGCCCCCGAGGCTGCCGCTGGGAGGCTTCCTTCATCGACCTACTAAGCACCAAATGCAGTGTGAATCTGGACCACCACCAGAAAGATCCCGTCCCCCTGATTAGGCCTTTAATTGATCATTAATGGCTACGAACATATGAACATATGAGTTAGGAGCAGGAGTAGGCCACTCGGCCCTTGAGCCTGCTCCACCATTCAACAAGATCATGGCTGATCTGATTGTAACCTCAACTCCACATTCCCACCTACCCCCGATAACCTTTCACCCCTTTGCTTATCAAGAATCTATCTACCTCTGCCTTAAAAATATTCAAAGACTCTGCTTCCACCACCTTTTGAGGAAGAGAGTTCCGAAGACTCACAACCCTCTGAGAGAAAAAATTTCTCCTCATCTCTGTCTTAAATGGGTGACCCCTTATTTTTAAACAGTGTCCCCTAGTTCTAGATTCTCCCACAAGAGAAAATATCCTTGCCACATGCACCCTGTCAAGACCCCTCAGGATCCTATATGTTTCAATCAAGTCGCCTGTTACTCTTCTAAACTCCAGCGGATACAAGCTGAGCCTGCCCAACCTTTCCTCATAAGACAACCTGTCCATTCCAGCTATTAGTCTAGTAACCCTTCTCTGTACTGCTTCCAATGCATTTACATCCTTCCTTAAACAAGGAGACCAATACTGTACACAGTACTCCAGATGTGATCTCACCAATGCCCTGTATAGCTGAAGCATAGCCTCCCTACTTTTGTATTCAGTTCCCCTAGTAATAAATGATAACATTCTCTTCGCTTTCCTCAATATTTGTGGTACTTGCATACTAACCATTTGTGATTCATGCACAAGGACACCCAGATCCTTCTGCATCTCAGAGCTGTGCAATCTCTCAACATTTAGAATATATGCTTCTTTTTTATACTTCTTGCCAAAATGAACAATTTCACATTTCCCACATTATACTCCATTTGCCAGATCTTTGCCCACTCACTTAACCTATCTATATCCCTTCTTAGCCTCCTTATGTCCTCTTCACAACTTACTTTCTTGCCTACCTTTGTGTCATCAGCAAATTTAGCAACCATACCTTTGGTCCTTTCATCCAAGTCATTTATATAAACTGTAAAAGGTTGAGGCCCCAGCTCAGATCCCTGTGGCACACCAGTCATTATATCTTGCCAACCAGAAAATGACCCATTTATGCCTGCTCTCTGTTTCCTGTTAGCTAGCCAATCTTCTATCCATGCCAAAATGTTACCCCCTACACCAGGAGCTTTTATTTTCTGCAATAACCTTTGCTGTGGTACCTTATCAAATGCCTTCTGGAAATCTAAGTACAGTACATACACCGGTTCCCCTTTATCCACAGCACATGTAACTCCCTCAAAGAACTCCAAAAAATTGATTAAACATGATTTCCCTTTCACAAAACTATGTTGACTCTGCCTGATTACCTTGAATTTTTACCTTGAATAAGTGCCCTGCTATAACGTCTTTAGTAATAGCTACTAACATTTTCCCTATGACAGATGTTAAGCTAACTGGCCTGTAGTTTCCTGCTTTCTGTCTCCCTCCCTTTTTGAATAAAGAAGTTACATGTGCTATTTTCCAATCTAATGGAACCTTCCCCGAATCTAGGAAAATTTGGAAAATTAAAACCAACGCGTCAACTATCTCACTAGCTGCTTCTTTTAAGAGCTTAGGATGAAGTCTATCAGGACCCAGGGACTTGCCAGCCCACAGCTACACCAATTTGCTGAGTACCACTTCCCTGGTGATTGTAATTTTCTTGAATTCCTCCCTCCCTTCCATTTCCTGATTTACACTTATATCTGGGATGTTACTTGTATCCTCTATGGTGAAGAACAATGCAAAATCCCGATCAATTCATCTGCCATCTTCTTATTTTCCATTATTAATTCCCCAGACTCACTTTCTATAGGACCAATACTCACTTAGTTAACTCTTTTCTTTTATAAATATCTATAGAAACTCTTACTATCTGTTTTTATATTTCTAGCCAGCTTTCTCTTGTACTCTAATTTTTCCCTCCTTATTAATCTTTTAGTCATTCTTTGCTGCTTTTTTATATTCTGTCCAGTCTTCTGACCTGCCTCCCATTTTGCGCAATTATATGCTTTTTCTTTAAGTTCGATACTATCTTTAATTTTTTTCGTCAACCATGGACGGTGGGTCCTCCCCTTGGAATTTTTCTTTCTTGTTGGAATGTATCTATGCTGTGTATTCTGAAATATCCCCTTGAATGTCTGCCACTGCATCTCTATTGACATATCCCTTGATCTAATTTGCCAGTTCACTTTTACTAGCTCTGCTTTCATGCCCTTATAATTGCCCTAATTTAAGATTAAAATACTAGTCTTGGACCCTCTCTTCTCTTCCACAAGCTGAATGTAAAATTCAATCATATTATGATCGCTGCTACCTAGGAGGCGCCTTCTCTATGAGGTCATTAATTAATCCTATCTCATTGCACAACACCAGGTCTGGTATAGCCTGTTCTCTGGTTGGCTCCAGAACGTGGTGTTCTAAGAAACCATCCCAAAAACATTCTATGAACTCCTCATCGAGGCTAACTTTGCCCATCTGATTTTTCCAGTCTGTATGTAGGGGGCCTGTACACCACTCCCATAAGTGACTTCTTGCCTTTATCATTGCTCATCTCGAAGAGAAGACTCGGAAGGCGGAGTTCCGGACCTGTAAGTATAAAAAACTTACCTCGGGGATTTGCGGCCTACATCCAGGGAGAAGACTCGGCGGGCAGAGTTCCGGACCTGTAAGTATAAAAAACTTACCTCGGGGATTCGCGGCCTACATCTAGGGAGAAGACTCGGAGGGCGGAGTTCCGGACCTGTAAGTATAAAAAACTTACCTCGGGAATTCGCGGCCTACATCTAGGGAGAAGACTCGGAGGGCGGAGTTCCAGACCGGTAAGTTACCTCTGGTAAAAAAAACTGAAAAAACCTAAAAAAAACCCTGAAAAAATGACGTCACAGGAAAGCTGTGGCTGGTAGGGAATTTGTACTGAATTTGAAAATAAAACATTGATAAAAATTGATTAAAACTCTAATTAACTAATTAATAAGTAGAGTAACTAAACCAGAGGGAGGAGATTACTGTATTTAGTTAGCATTTAATATTTATAGTAGAAATCTAGCATTAGGGACCATATAGTTAATTGTAACATAATTTAGTAAGGATACGTATTTATTTATTTTAAATTAATTTATTAATTAGTGATAGAAATGTCAGTTAGAGGGGTAAAGTGCTTCACCTGTGAGATGTGGGAGGTCTGTGATGCTTCCAGCGTTCCGGACGACTACATCTGCAGGAAGTGTACGCAGTTGCAGCTCCTCACATGGATCGGTTGGAGCAGCAACTGGATGCACTTAGGAGCATGCAGGTGGCAGAAAGCATCATAGACAGGAGTTTTAGAGAAGTGGTTACACCCAAGGTGCAGGCAGATAGATGGGTGACCGCTAGAAGGGGCAGGCAGTCAGTGCAGGAATCCCCTGTGGCTATCCCCCTCTTTAACAAGTATACCGTTTTGGATACTGTTGGGGGGGATGGCCTATCAGGGGAAAACAGCAGCGGCCAGAGCAGTGGCACCACGGCTGGCACTGTTGTTCAGCAGGGAGGGACAAAGCGCAGAAGAGCAATAGTTATAGGGGACTCTATAGTCAGGGGCACAGATAGGCGCTTCTGTGGACGTGAATGAGAATCCAGGATGGTATGTTGCCTCCCTGATGCCAGGGTCAAGGATGTCTCTGAACGGACAGGGGGCATTCTGAAGGGGGAAGGTGAACAGCCAGAGGTTGTGGTACACATCGGTACCAACGACATAGGCAGGAAGATTGACGAGGTCCTGCAGGGGGAGTTTAGGGAGTTAGGTAGAAAGTTAAAAGACAGGACCTCTAGGGTTGTAATCTCGGGATTACTCCCTGTGCCATGTTCCAGTGAGGCTACAAATAGGAAGATAGTGCAGCTAAACACGTGGCTGAGCAGCTGGTGTAGAAGGGAGGGTTTCAGATATCTGGATCATTGGGATCTCTTCAGGGACAGGTGGGACTTGTACAAAAAGGACGGGTTGCATATAAACTGGAGGGGCACAAATATCCTGGCTGCGAGGTTTGCTAGCATCACTTGGGAGGGTTTAAATTAGTATGGGAGGGGGGTGGCAACCAGAGCAGTAGGACAGCAGGTGAAATAAATGAGGGGGAACTAGTAAATAAGGCCAGTAAAACTAAGAGGAAGAGCAGGCAGGGAGATGTTGCTGAGCACAGCGGGACTGGTGGTCTGAAGTGCATTTGTTTCAATGCGAGAAGTATAACAGGTAAGGCAGATGAACTTAGAGCTTGGATTAGTACTTGGAACTATGATGTTGTTGCTATTACAGAGACTTGGTTGAGGGAAGGACAGGATTGGCAGCTAAATGTTCCGGGATTTAGAAGCTTCAGGTGCGATAGAGGGGGATGTAAAAGGGGTGGGGGAGTTGCATTACTGGTTAAGGAGAATATCACAGCTGTACTGCGGGAGGACACCTCGGAGGGGTCATGCAGTGAGGCAATATGGGTGGAGCTCAGGAATAGGAAGGGTGCAGTCACAATGTTGGGGGTTTACTATAGGCCTCCCAACAGCCAGCGGGAGGTAGAGGAGCAGAAATGTAGACAGATTTTGGAAAGATGTAAAGGTAACAGGGTTGTAGTGGTGGGTGATTTTAACTTCCCCTATATTGACTGGGACTCACTTAGTGCTAGGGGCTAGGATGGGGCAGAATTTGTAAGGAGCATCCAGGAGGGCTTCTTGAAACAGTATGTAGATAGTCCAACTAGGGATGGAGCCGTACTGGACCTGGTATTGGGGAATGAGCCCGGCCAGGTGGTCGAAATTTCAGTAGGGGAGCATTTCGGGAACGGTGACCATAATTCCATAAGTTTTAAGGTACTTGTGGATAAGGATAAGAGTAGTCCTCAGGCGAAGGTGCTAAATTGGGGGAAGGCTAATTATAACAAAATTAGGCAGGAACTGAAGAATTTAGATTGGGGGCGGCTATTTGAGGGTAAATCAACATCTGACATGTGGGAGTCTTTCAAACGTCATTTGATTAGAATCCAGGACCAGCATGTTCCTGTGAGGAAGAAGGATAAGTTTGGCAAGTTTCGGGAACCTTGGATAACGCGGGATATTGTGAGCCTAGTCAAAAAGAAAAAGGAAGCATTCATAAGGGCTGGAAGGCTGGGAACAGACGAAGCCCTTGAGGAATATAAAGACAGTAGGAAGGAACTTAAGCAAGGAGTCAGAAGGGCTAAAAGGGGTCATGAAAAGTCATTGGCAAACAGGATTAAGGAAAATCCCAAGGCTTTTTATACGTATATAAAGAGCAAGAGGGTAACCAGGGAATGGGTTGGCCCACTCAAGGACAGAAGAGGGAATCTATGTGTGGAACCAGAGGAAATGGGCAAGGTACTAAATGTGTACTTTGCATCAGTATTCACCAAAGAGAAGGACTTGGTGGATGATGAATCTAGGGAAGGGAGTGTAGATAGTCTCGGTCATGTCGTTATCAAAAAGGAGGTGTTGGGCATCTTGCAAAGCATTAAAGTAGATAAGTCCCTGATGGGATCTACCCCAGAATACTGAGGGAGGCAAGGGAAGAAATTGCTGGGGCCTTGACAGAAATCTTTGTATCCTCATTGGCTACAGGTGAGGTCCCAGAGGACTGGAGAATAGCCAATGTTGTTCCTTTGGTTAAGAAGGGTAGCAAGGATAATCCAGGAAATTATAGGCCAGTGAGCTTTACGTCAGTGATAGGGAAACTATTAGAGAGGATTCTTCGGGACAGGATTTACTCCCTTTTGGAAACAAATGAACTTATTCGCGAGAGGCTGCATGGATTTGTGAAGGAGAGGTCGTGTCTCACTAACTTGATTGAGTTTTTTGAGGAAGTGACGAATATTGTTGATGAAGGAAGGGCAGTGGATGTTGTCTATATGGACTTCAGTAAAGCCTTTGACAAGGTCCCTCATGGCAGACTGGTACAAAAGGTGAAGTCACTCGGGATCAGAGGTGAGCTGGCAAGATGGATACAGAACTGGCTCGGTCATAGAAGACAGAGGGTAGCAGTGGAAGGGTGCTTTTCTGAATGGAGGGATGTGACTAGTGGTGTTCCGCAGGGATCAGTGCTGGAACCTTTGCTGTTTGTAGTATATATAAATGATTTGGAGGAAAATGTAGCTGGTCTGATTAGTAAGTATGCGGACGACACAAAGGTTGGTGGAGTTGCGGACAGTGATGAGGATTGTCAGAGGATACAGCAGGATATAGATCAGTTGGAGACTTGGGCGGAGAAATGGCAGATGGAGTTTAATCCGGAAAAATGTGAGGTAATGCATTTTGGAAGATCTAATGCAGGTAAGAAGTATACAGTAAATGACAGAACCCTTAGGAGTATTGACAGACTGAGAGATCTGGGCGTACAGGTCCACAGGTCACTGAAAGTGGCAACGCAGGTGGATAAGGTAGTCAAGAAGGCCAACGGCATGCTTGCCTTCATCGGTCGGGGCATAGAGTATAAAAATTCTCAAGTCATGTTGCAGCTGTACAGAACTTTAGTTAGGCCACACTTAGAATATTGCGTGCAATTCTGGTCGCCACACTACCAGAAGGACGTGGAGGCTTTGGAAAGGGTACAGAAGAGGTTTACCAGGATGTTGCTTGGTCTGGAGGGCATTAGCTATGAGGAGAGGTTGGATAAACTCGGATTGTTTTCACTGGAACGACGGAGGTGGAGGGGCGACATGATAGAGGTTTACAAAGTTATGGGTGGCATGGACAGAGTGGATAGTCAGAAGCTTTTTCCCAGGGTGGAAGAGTCAGTTACTAGGGGACATAGGTTTAAGATGCGAGGGTCAAAGTTTAGAGGGTATGTGCGAGGCAAGTTCTTTACACAGAGGGTGGTGAGTGCCTGGAACTTGCTGCCGGGGGAGGTGGTGGAAGCAGGTATGATAGCGACGTTTAGAGGCATCTTGACAAATACATGAATAGGATGGGAATAGAGGGATACGGATACCGGAAGTGCAGAAGGTTTTAGTTTAGGCAGGCTTGGAGGGCCAAATGGCCTGTGCCTGTGCTGTACTGTTCTTTGTTCTTTTGTTCAAACCACATCCTGGTTTCCTGAACTTAGGTCATCCCTCTCTATTGTGCTAATACCATCATTAATTAACAGAGCCACCTCTCCACCTTTTCCTCGCTTCCTGTCCTTCCTAAACGTTCCCTTCAATATTTAGGTCCCAATCTATGTCATCCTGCAGCCCTGTCTCTGTAATGGCTATTAAATTGTACTTATTTATTTCTATTTGTGCTATCAGTTCATCTGTTTTCTTTCAAATGCTACATGCATTCAAATACAGAACCTTTAGTTTTGTCCTTTTATTATTTTTGTAACCTCTAGCCTCATCTGCTGATTTACTCTGAGAATTTGTACTCTCTGTCCCTTCTGTCACAGTCTGTTTATCTTTTCCCATATTAATACCTTTATCTCTCGCCTTGTCTCTACTCTTTGATTTACCACATCTTCCCAAATATGATCCCTTGTCCCCACTATTTAGTTAAAAATCCTCTCTACTTCCCTAGTTATGTGGCTCACCAGAACACTGGTGCCAGCATGGTTCAGGTGTAAATTGTCTCAACGGTACAGCCCCCACTTTCCCCAGTACTGGTGCCCCACGAACTGGAACCCACTTCTACCATACCATCCTTTGAGCCTTTGAACCTGCCTATGTCATTGGTACTTACATGGACCACGACAACTGGGTCCTCCCCCTCCCACTGTAAATTCCTCTCGAGCCCTGAGCAGATGCCCCGAACCCTGGCACTGGGCAGGCAACACAACCTTCTGGACTCTCGCTTTTTGCTGCCGAGAGCAATGTGTCAATCCCCCCCACTGCCGGGCAGGTAACAGCTGCTGTTGTTTACCCGCCTCTGGCAAGGTTGCCCTGAGGAGAGAATGTGTCCAACAGACTAATCTGCAAGTATGCTCCCAATTCCGCCTTCAAACCTGCCTCCTCAGGACTGGAGGATTCTGCCCATAGTTTACTCACTGTATATCTGACCAGCAGATGCTAACTGCCCATTTTCTACATTGGATAGAGATTGTACCCTCAAACTGTCTTCCAGCCTCCTGGCCTATTCTTTATAACTTTAAGCTGTTTAAACTCAATTTCTTACAGCCTGCTAATCGAGTACTCTTGAACTGCCTTCCTCTAATCGTACTTTCCTCATGAATTTTGAATGATGGGCCTCCCTTATCTCAATTTAATAAAGTCTGGACATTCTCAGCATCTCTTTCCCAGTGTTACGATCACGAAATTGCTCTGTCATTGTTAACAACATGTGTATAGTAGAAATCAGAGATGTTTTGAGAGTTGAAGGTTATTAGCTTAAATTGCTTTCAGGGACATCCCATATTTACCACATTGCTGTGGAGATAGATGATGGAGGGGCTGCCTGTTGGTGTTTTGATCTGTGTACTTGCTGACAGACAAGCAGTTGGCTTTTGGAAAAGCAGTTGACTTTTGGAAAGTTGTTGGCTTTGAAAGCAGCTGGAGTCAAGAGCAAAGAGGCCATCAGGAAACACATACTTTAAACTTGAAATCTCAACAGAACAGAACACATATACTTTAAACTGTAAATCTCAACAGAACACTCCTGTTTGACCGATACTTCCACTCCAAGAGTTCCCCTATACGTTACAGGACCTTGGCGGTTTGTTCACTTCTCCTGCAACCAATCCAAAGTGTAATACGGCTCTTAGGAATTCACTTCAATTTCCTTAATTTCTCAGCTGTCTTCTGAAGTATCAGATCTCCCGAATCTGGACTTAGCAGCGAGAGCCTGGGCCTTACTCAAAACAGATACGCCCCTGGTTCCCAGGGGTTGGCTTTCCAAAAGCCAACTGCTTTCTCTGTGACCAATAGCCTGTCTGAAGCTAACAGCTTTCCAAAAGCTAACGCCTTGTATGTCAGCAAGCATACGGATCCAAACACCTACAGGCAGCCCCTGTTACATCTATCTCCATAGCAATTTGGTACATGTGGGATGTCCCAGATAGCAATTTCAGCTCACTGCCTCCAACTCCCAAAGCATCTCTTTGATTTCTGATCTCTACATGAATAATTGACATTGCTAACAATGACATAGCAATTTCTTCTAAATTTTCTAGTTCCAACTGCCCAATTAAATGAGCCCCCCTATGGGTTTAGGCCTCTCACCCTCTCTAAACTCTGTCTCTGTAAGCACTGCTGGTGAGGCTTTTGAATTTTAAATCTTGGGTGGTCTGCAACCTCTTGAAATTCTTACAGCTGCACTTTTAATTTCCCAAAACTAAAAGTGACCTCTAAAATATTAATATAAACCCTGAAGCAGGTGATCATAACACCAGGCTTTAAACAAACGGCAGTGTAAGCAATTTGGTTACATCCTTTGTTATCCAGAGCCTTTTGCATTATGGAAAGGTTGTTACTTGACCATTCAATGGTTTTCCTAGCTATTTTGTGTTCCTTAGAAACATGAGCTGCTTATACCTTAATATTAAATGTAATTTTTATAAGCGCAAGCTAATTATATGTAGAATACTTAACCTGCTACAATTGTACTTTAATTACCTAAGCTTACACTGATAATGTCATAGCCCTCTATTCATCCCAGGGCAGGTTCTCCAAGTATTAAGGCTGTAAGAGCCCAGCAAGAGAAGAGGTGGAACCGTATACGATTCATAACCGAAACAAAGGATAAGCACAAAATAGTTAATATTCTGAGTGATTCCAAGTATTCACAAGGCAACAATATTCCGTCCTCAAATAGAGTTAATCAAAGTAAAATTAATGGCTTTGATACAAATACTAGACAGACTCAATTAACTCAAACAAATATATCATAAGAGATAGATGGTATTTATTTCATAGGACTGATTAAGTCTAAGGAGACGATTTGAGAGAGATAGACAACCACCATGAAGGAGTCATTGGATACTGGGGAGATACCAGTAGATTTTTCCTACATTGCAATGTGAGTTAAGGTAGTAAGTTAAAAAACAGGACCTCTAGGGTTGTAATCTCTGGATGAACTCCACAGATCCTTTCATAACTTTAAAGACTTCTACCAAGTGAGCCCTTAGTCGTCCCTTTCCTAGAGAAAAGAGCCCCAACCTGTTCAATCTTTTCTGATAGGTATAATCCCTCAGTTCTGCTATCATCCTAGTAAATCTTAAGGGCAGAGTGGGTGGTGGTTGGGGGGGGGGGGCGGTGCCTCTAATTCATTTTTGTAACATGGATACCAGAACTGTGCACAGTACTCCAAGTGCGATCTAATCATGCTTCTATACAGGCTTGTCATAACATCTTCGTTTTTCAATTCTATCCCTTTAGAAATGAATCCAGTACTTTGCTTTTTTATGGTCTTGTGTTGCTATTTTTAGTGATTTATATATCTGTACCCTCAGATCTCTCTTCTCCTTTATCCCATTTAGACACATTAGAATTTTACCACGGGCTTTTTGACCCTGAAGTCAGGGCGAAAAGCGGGTCCCGAGCCTGCACTTGCGGAAACCGAGAACAGTTTGGCTATTTTCCCACAGATGGCCTCCTAATTGTCCATCTACGGGCATACTGTCCAACTGAGGACAGCAGCAGCTCTGAAGCTTCAGCAGCCCCACTGGGAGGGGTGAGCACTGATAAGGCAGTCAGGAGGTCTCAGGGCACCTCCAGGTAAGTCAATTAAAATACACTTTCAGGGGGCCGAGGGCCGGAGGGGAAATCTCTCTGGTGGCATCGTAGGGGCCGCGGAGACTGCCTTCTCTGCACACAGCCCCTTCTTTGGCCCATGGAGCCTCTGGCTCTGATGGCCCACGGGCAGCTGCAGAGAGACCGCCTCCATGAAGCTAGGGAGGGGTGGTGGGGGCTCCCCACCGTCAGCAAAATGCTGGTGATCCTGTAAAAAATAACCCTGAATAGGGCCTTTGAGTATGGCAATCGGCTAACCACCTCCTTGGAGTGGGCAACCATTCAGCCTCGCAACTCACTGTCATTTTACTGCACACCCATCGCCCCCCCAACCACCACCCACTCTGCCCTTATTTCCCACAAAATCTGCGGCCCCTTATTCTTCCTACCAAATGTACCTGCTCACACTTATCTACAGTGAAGTTAATTTTCCAATTACACGTCCATTCTGCAAGTTTAATAATGTCCTCTTGTATTTTGTCGCAGTCCCCTCCTGCAGTAACTGCACACTGAATTTGTTCCAATTCCCAAGTCCAAATCATTTGTGTAAATGGTGAACATCAGTGATTCCAGCACCAATTCCTGTGGAACACCACTTCCCAACTTTTGCCAGTCTGAGCAATTACTGACAGTGTGTTTTAAAGCTGCGATATACCTCGAGGTTCAAATGATGTTGGTAAAAATGTTCAAGCTGATAAAATTGATTTTGCCGTTTGTCCTGTGCCTCATAAACCATATATTAATAAGAATGCATTAAAGGAGTTTTTCTGACTTTATGTTGCTATTGGGTAGGTTTGGGCCTGTGTCATAGAGTCTTAGAGTTTTACAACACAGAAACAGGCCCTTTGGACCAACGCACCTGTGCTGACCATCAAACACTCATCCTAACTAATCCCATTTCCCCACACTTCGCCCATAGCCTTGTATGTTATGGCGTTTCAAGTATTCATATAAATACTTCTTCAATGTCGTGAGTGTTCCTGCCTCTACCACCTCTTCAGGCAGTGTGTTCCAGATTCCAACCACCCTCTGGGTGAAAATATTTCTCCTAAACTCCCCTCTAAACCTTCTGCCCCTTACCTTAAATTTATGCCCCCCTAGTTATTTACCTCTCCGCTAAGGGAAAAAGTTTCTTCCTATCTATCCTATCAATGCCCCTCATAATTTTATCAGGTCCCCCCTCAGCCTTCTCCGCTCCAAGGAAAACAACTCCAGCCTATCCAGTCTGTCTTCATAACTGAAATGCTCCAGCCCAGGCAACATCCTGGTGAATCCCCTCTGCAACCTCTCCATTGTAATTATGTGCTGTACATTATTTTCCAACTACGTAAAATTAATATTTGATGAACTTATGCACTATGCATTTGATATGCACTCCAAGTAGGCAAGGCTATCTGCCAGGAGCACAAGGTCAGAAAGCTACCTCTTAAGTATTACATGCTAGTATTCCACAGTATAACTTTGAGTCCTCAGTTCTCCATTAAATGAGGGCTGTTGAACACAATGTCTGTACCAATTCATCAAGCTGTGAATTATTTTATAGGATCCCATTAATTTTTACTAGATACCACTGTTACGCAGGCAATGGGCTGGCACTCACTCATTTCTTTCACTTGGTTATACTTGGTAAATTAAATAATTTTATCAAAGAGCATGGGGCTGATGTTCCACCTGGTGTGATTGTGCCCACTGGCATGATTTGGATGTGCAACAACTGAGAGGTAGTACAAATTCCAATTTTGCCAGCTCACTGTTCGACTTGGGCAGCTGGTCTTTTAGATTGCTTTAATATGCTCCCGCACACAATGTTCAAAGCTTCAGTTTTGTAGTCAATTTCATGTTAATGAGCTGTTGCTGTTTAATTTCCTGAATTTTAACGACGGATCATTGTACATGCTTAGCCTGCTCATATAAAGTGGGCATTAAAGGCGAGCCATGTTCTTGACATTCAGCAAGTAATTCCTGAAAACTGTACCGTTGGAATTTTAATTGCTGCAAACAAAGTTGTGAAAAAAAGTGTAGAGTTCCAGTTCCTCTATCCCTGAATGTTTGGAGCTCATCAGTGTCTTTATCAACTCCAGACTTGGCCATTCCAATGTACTCCTGGCTAGCCAGACAGTCTACCCTCCATAAACTTGAGGCCATTCAAAACTCTGAACCCGTGTCCTTACTCGCACCAAGTCCTGTTCACCTATCACTCCTTTGCTCTCTGACCTACATTGGCTCCTGGTTATGTAACACTTTGATTTTAAAATTCGCATTTTTGTTTTCAGGTCTCTCCGTGGCCTCACCCCTCCCTATCTCTGAAATCTTCTGCAGCCCTACTACCCTCCTAGATATCTGCATTCCTCTAATTATGATCTCTTGAGTATCCCTGATTTTAATTGCTCCACCACTGGTGGGCGTGTCTTCAGTTGCCATGGCCTGCTCTGGAATTTCTCCCTAAACCTCTCTGACTCTCTAACTTTCTTTCTTCTTTTAAGGTGCTTCTTAAAATCTACCTCTTTGACCAAGCTTTTGGCCATCTGCCCCAATATTACCTTATGTGGCTTGGTGTCAAACTTTTCTTTATAACGTTTCTGTGAAACACCTTGGGACATTTTATTGTGTTAAAGGCACGATAAAATTACAAGATCTTGTTGGTGGTGGTGGTAGCAGAGTTGGCTACTACTTATGAGGTTATTATGATATACATACTCCTCAAGTTTACTCCATTATTTTACACGAAATAGAGCTGAGACTAATGGATCTGCATTTGCCTGTATTTGTTCTATCCCCCATCTTGAACATGGCCATTATGTTGGCTTATTTCCAATCTAAGAACGCAATAAAGACTTGCATTTACATAGTGCCTTTCACAACCTCAGAATGTTTCAAAGTGCTTTACAGCTAACGAATTAGTTCTGAAGTATAGTCACAAGAACAAAGAACAAAGAATAAAGAACAGTACAGCACAGAAACAGGCCATTCGGCCCTCCAAGCCTGCGCCGATCTTGATGCCTGCCTAAACTAACACCTTCTGCACTTCCGGGGCCCATATCCCTCTATTCCCTTCCTATTCATATATTTGTCAAGATGTCTCTTAAACGTCGCTATCGTATCTGCTTCCACCACCTCCCCTGGCAGCAACTTCCAGGCACTCACCACCCTCTGTGTAAAAAACTTGCCTCGCACATCCCCTCTAAACTTTGCCCCTCGCACCTTAAACCTATGTCCCCTAGTAACTGACTCTTCCACTGTGGGAAAAAGCTTCTGACTATCCACTCTGTCCATGCCACCCATAACTTTGTAAACCTCTATCATGTCGCCCCTCCACCTCCGTCGTTCCAGTGAAAACAATCCAAATTTTTCCAACCTCTCCTGGTAAACCTCCTCTGTACCCTTTCCAAAGCCTCCACGTCCTTCTGGTAGTGTGGCGACCAGAATTGCACGCAATATTTTAAGTGTGGCCTAACTAAAGTTCTGTACAGCTGCAACATGACTTGCCAATTTTTATACTCTATGCCCGGACCGATGAAGGCAAGCATGCCGTTGGCCTTCTGGACTACGTTATCCACCTGCATTGCCACTTTCAGTGACCTGTGGACCTGTACGCCCAGATCTCTCTGCCTGTCAATACTCCTAAGGGTACTGCCATTTACTGTATACCTCCCAACTGCATTAGATCTTCCAAAATGCATTACCTCACATTTTTCCGGATTAAACTCCATCTGCCATTTCTCCGCCCAAGTCTCCAACCGATCTATATCCTGCTGTATCCTCTGACAATCCTCATCATTATCCGCAACTCCACCAACCTTTGTGTCGTCCGCATACTTACTAATCAGACCAGCTACATTTTCCTCCAAATCATTTATATATACTACAAACAGCAAAGGTCCCAGCACTGATCCCTGCGGAACACCACTAGTCACATCCCTCCATTCAGAAAAACACCCATCCACTGTTACCCTCTGTCTTCTGTGACTGAGCCAGTTCTGTATCCATCTTGCCAGCTCACCTCTGATCCCGTGTGACTTCACCTTTTGCACCAGCCTGCCATGCGGGACCTTGTCAAAGGCTTTACTGAAGTCCATATAGACAACATCCACCACCCTTCCCTCATCAATCACCTTCGTCACTTCCTCAAAAAACTCAATCAAATTAGTAAGACACGGCCTCCCCTTCACAAAACCATGCTGTCTCTCTCTAATAAGTTTGTTTGTTTCCAAAAGGGAGTAAATCCTGTCCCGAAGAATCCTCTCTAATAGTTTCCCTACCACTGACGTAAAGCTCACTGGCTTATAATTTCCTGGATTATCCTTACCACCCTTCTTAAACAAAGGAACAACATTGGCTATTCTCCAGTCCTCTGGGACCTCACCTGTAGCTAATGAGGATGCAAAGATTTCTGTCAAGGCCCCAGCAATTTCTTCCCTTGCCTCCCTCAGTATTCTAGGGTAGATCCCATCAGGCCCTGGGGACTTAGCTACCTTAATGCTTTGCAAGACACCCAACACCTCCTCCTTTTTGATAATGAGATGACTGAGACTATCTGCACTCCCTTCCCTATGTTCATCATCCACCAAGTCCTTCTCCTTGGTGAATACTGATGCAAAGTACTCATTTAGCACCTCACCCATCTGTGAAATTCTGCCAGTTCTGAAGAAGGGTCACTGACCTGAAACGTTAACTCTGCTTCTCTCTCCACAGATGCTGCCAGACCTGCTGAGAATTTCCAGCATTTCTTGTTTTTATTTCAGATTTCCAGCATTCACAGTATTTTGTTTTTATTTTAAAGTTATGAAAGGGTTTGATAGAGTAGACATAGAAATGATATTTCCACTTGTGGGGGGAGACCAGAACTAGGGCCCATAAATATATGTCACAAATCCGATAAGGAATTCAGGAGAAACTTCTTTAACCAGAGAGCGGTTAGAATGTGGACATCTTACTGCAAGGGGTATTTGAGGTGAATAGCATAGATGCATTTAAGAGGAAGCTATATAGGAACATAGAAGCAGGAGTAGGCCATTCATCCTAACGAGCCTGCTCGATCATTCAATATGATCATGGCTGATCATTTACTTCAATGCCTTTTTCCCACACTATCCCCATAGGCCTTCATGTCATTAGTATTTAGAAATTTGTCAATCTCTTGTTACAACCAGGTGAGAACGGGTCTAGGGTTCCCTCTCAACCTTCACCTGGTCTTACCATAACAGGGTTTAATTTTAAACACACTGTTTTTAGCTCCCCCTTGGTGAATCCTTGTTCACTGCTTTCCAATTGTAAGGCAAAGAAACCAGCAAAACAGGTTTTCTTAGGTTTAAAGAAGAAAGGTTGAAATTTGTTAAACTTAAACTCTAATTCGGTTAATGCCTATGGATACATGATGCGCCCACGCTAGCATGCATACATGATAAACACACATGCAGATGGAGACAGAAAAGAGCAGCAGAAATAAAGTGGTAAAGTTTGAGGCAATATCTGAAGATGGTTTTGGTTACTGTTCTTCGAGCTCGCTGTAAAGTCCTTGATTGTAGGTAGGTCTTGCTTTTTGTTGAGGCCCAATATACTTCTGAAACCTTGTTCGCTGCAGGAGACTTTTCTCTCTTGAGGTTCACGTGTCGTCAGTGGGTCCAGAAACTTGTGTGAAAGAGATGGGAGCAGACAGGAGAGGTCTTCTCAGTCCTGGAGCAAAACATTCTCTCTCCCCAGTTCAAACTGTCAGTACAATTCAAAAACTCCCAAGTTGGCCAGCAGGTTAGTCATGTGACCAACTGGTGTAACCACTATTGTGTTTGTGGATTCTCTTGTCCTAGCAGACCCTGGAATGTTTCCTCTTCCACACAATACCTGGTGATCAAAGACACACCATTAACATATTGTTTGCCTTTGCTCCATGACCTTTTGGTCAGCTATGTGGCCTGGTCCAATCTGCACCTTCTCCTTTGTTATCTCTTGCCCAACCCCCACCTCACTTGTTTATAATCTGTGACTTTTCTAATATTTGTCAGTTCCGAAGAAGGGTCACTGACCCGAAACGTTAACTCTGCTTCTCTTTCCACAGATGCTGCCAGACCTGCTGAGTGAATCCAGCATTTCTTGTTTTTGTTCCATTTTAGGATATGTGGATGAGGGAAGTAACCTCTCTTGTCCCTATTGGTATGCAAATGTACTCCAGCCAAGTGTCTGGCACCCCTTGTAACAGGCCTTCTCTTCTTCCCAGCAACAATTTGAAATTTAATGTCCATATGGCAAAATTAATATGCCTCATTCTTAGCCCAGCATGACACTCTGCTTTAAACATACTCAATCACTGAGCTTCCACAGCCCTCTGGGGTAGAGAATTCTAAAGATTCACAACCCTCTGAGTAAAGAAATTACTCCTCATCTCTGTACTAAGTGGCTTCACCCTTATTTTGAAATTGTGTTCCCCGGTTCTGGACTCCTCAACCAGGAGAAACATCTTACCTGCATCTACCCTGTCTATCCCTTTAAGTATTTTGTAGGTTTGAATGAGAGCACCTCTCATTCTTCGAAACTCTGGAGAATACAGGCCAGTTTCCCCAATCTCTCTTCATAGGACAGTCCCGCCATCTCAGGAACAAATCTGGTGAACCTTCGTTGCACTCCTTCTTTAGCAATAATATCCTTCCTAAGGTAAGGGGACCAAAACTGCACACAGTACTCCAGGTGCAGTCTAACCAAGGTCTGTACAATTGAAGCAAGACTTCGCTATTCCTGTACTCAAATCCTCTTGCAATAAAGGCTAACATACCATTAACTTTCCTAATTGCTTGCTGCACCTGCATGTTGGTTTTCCGTGACTTATTGATGAGGACATCCAGGTCCCTTTGTACACCTATACTTTCTAATCTCTTACCATTCCAGAAATACTCACAAAGTCTGTCCAAATCCCTTTGAAGCCGCTTTGCATCTTCTTCACAACACACATTCCCACCTAATTTTGTGTCATTCGCAACCTTGGAAATATTACATTTGGTCCCCACATCCAAATCATTGATATATATATTGTGAACACATGAGGAAGGAAAGAATAGAATACATTGATGGGGTTAGATGAGGCAAGGTGGGAGGAGGCATGTGAGGAGTATAAACACTAGCAAGGACCTATAGTACGAATGGCCTGTTCCTATGCTTTACTACAATGTAACTATGAATTTTGACTTTGTGCGATGATGTAAATCGGGTTATAACAAGTTGCAGTTAAATCTCCCAATTTTTATTTCCATTGAAGTTGTCCTGCTAGTATAAATGAGCTGACCCCAGAATTTTTGACAAGGTCCAGCCTATCTGTTTATAATATCACACAACAGCGACAACCAAGCAAACAGCAGAAAGGGAAAAAATGATGGGATGAGAAATTGTTGCTTTTACGAATATTCCAGTAAATGAATTTAGCTAACTTGCTGGAAAACCACATTCATTGTCATTTTCAAACGGCATTCAGGAAAGCTGAGGAGAACGTCAGTTGCAGCTCAAGAGCTCCTCCTAGTGATTACTAACTATTCCTTCTGCATTTAGGTCGAATCTAATTGGAAAAAAAATGCAGTACTTTATCTGTGATTTTTCCTAGCCACACACTGGGTCATTTGAAATTATTAGTAATAATATGTTCAAGTAAACAAGCAGATGTCCCATGCTTTACTCATTTGGTACTCCAATAATATTTGAATACAGAATCAATGATAAACATAGCAGGGAAATTTTACCCTTAAACTGTTGGGATGGGCAGTTAAAGCTGACGGAGTTATTTAGCCACATGGAAGTCACCCGGTTCTCACTAATTGTGATCCTAAACATCAGACAGCTGAGGCACCTAAATCAAGTGGGGGCATCAGGAATCCAGGCAAATGTGGTCCTATTGCATTTTAACATGGGCCTGAGCAGGGAAGTTGCTGCGGTTTTCCCACTGGGTGAAAAAGGTCAGAGGCTACTGGGAAGGAAGAAGAGGTCCAAAAGTGGAAAACCTTTCTTTGTTGGGCAGAAGGTGCAAGAGTGCAAAGTGGATGGGAAGCAGCGGCTGACCTCCAGAAAATCGGACAATCCATAGCTGCCCACCAGCATTAGGGTAAGTGTGAAGTAGGGGTTGCTGCAAAAGTCTCGCAGGAGGGAAGGGGCAGAGGCTGGGACAGGGAGGCCTGAACTTACTTTGTGGAGCTCAGAAGACCACTCCTGTTTCTCCTAGCCCCTCAAAAGAAAGTAAAAACATTACCTGTTTGGGCCACTTCACCTTACCAGCAGGTCCTTCAGCCTGGCAGGAAAGCTACAATGGGTTCTCTGCTCAGACCTGAGTTAAAATTGCAGTTGGAACCAATGTCGTGGTTAGACCTTGATTTCTATATTGAAAAGGCCAAAGGGCAAGAGCAGGGGCATGGAATTAATGGGACATTACTTTCAAAGAGAAGGCACAGGTTCAATGGGCCAAAAGGTTCCCTTCTGTACTGTAAGAAGCTATGGTAAAGAAGGACCCCTCTGGTTTTGGGAAGACATCTTAGCTGCCTAACCAGAAGCCTGTTGGCTTAATTAACACGGGGATTCTGAGGTCAGTTTGTCATCGGGAAGTCTGGGCGAGTACCTGCTTGAGGGTTCCACTGTACAATGGTAACAGACCCTGTTACGTTTGTGAGGTGCATCGGATGGTACAGCACCATCATGGCAGTGGGTTACCAAGTCGAGCACAAAATCAGCATATTTTTTGTACGGGGCGTGCCACGATCCATTGTTGAACAGCGGAACGGGCGACAACCAAGAAACAATGGAGGAACGTTTTTTGTTGTGATTTCAGGAGGAGCAATTGCTATTGCTATTTTTTTCTAAGGAAAATCGCCATTGCAGTTTTGGGCCTTCCATTTTTCTTTGTGCCAAATCCACCCTTCGTGGACAGGGCTAAGCCAAAAGCTCAAAACCAGTTCACCAGTGGAACTGCAACTACTTTTTTTGTTGCAGAAGACAGCACCACACCATCTAAGTCTGTTCAGAAGTGATACTGCAAGTCTTTCTATTATTTGCCTGCATATCTTATCTTTTCTTCTGTAGGTGCAACAACATAGAGTTATTGTAATCATGGAAACATTTTATCCTACTATTAATTGGAAAGCATCTGACCTGCTTTCAGAATTTCTTCTTATCAAGCAGAGAGTCAAGCTTTGTTTTGATGACCTAGCCATTGATGATCCGCAGAAACAAGCAGTAAAGATACACATAGCTATTAGCAATGAAGGGCTACATCGACTCAACACATCTGGTCTCAATGATGAAGAGCAGAAGGATCCCACAAAGATTTGGTCCATTCTAGAAGACCAATTATGCCTCAAGCTCAATTTTCGAGTATGCCGACTCGAATTCATGTCCTTCAGACAACAGCCTAATGAATCCATAGACCAGTTTGTCAGTCATTGTCGTGCCAAAGGCTGAGAATGTGATTTTACTGACTCCGAACTGACAGATCGTATCATTGAACTTGTGATTGCATCCACACCGATAGAACTCTACCAAAAGGATCTTTTGGACAAACCCAAAGAATACATGATTGATGTCTGTAAATCTGAGTCCATTTTCGCAGGTCAACAAAGTTTTCAATTTCAATGTGTAACAAATACTATAGGTACAATTGAAAAGGGATTCCAAATCCAAGACACCATGTACAGGTTGCGGGCTTTTACATTTGCCTAAAGCCTGTCCAGCACTTAACTCCATATGCAAAGCATGCATTACCAGAGTTCACTGGAAATGACAATGTCACAAAGCCAAGACAGACACTGCGGGCAAGAGACCTGGACAGAAACAGTCGAACCGCAAGACATCTCTGCACCCTGACAAGCTTCGCAATTTTCAGTCACGGCACAACAGATTCATCCAAGATGTTTCGGGTGACACTAACACTGTTGATCCTGAAGAGTATATGCATGAGTGAGCGAGCAGAACAGACATTCCATGTTGTCAACAGTACCGAACACATTGAGATGGATTTTGTTCTCCCCCAGGCTTCGGGTTCCATGGCAGGGTAGGGGGGGGGCCTGAAGATGGCTCCGGATGAGGCCCGCTATGGACCCTGACGCTGGGAGAGCCCGGCCCGATCCTCCTGGCGACAGCAAGACTCCGTGGCGGCCTCCCGCTTCTGGGCGACGGGACCTCAATTTAAATATTCAAATGAATAAAATTAATAAATTTACATAGACTTACCTATGATCTTGAGGCCTTGCCGTGATCGTCAGCATGGCTGCCAGCACTCCCGTGCCTTCAGATGCCCATCCAGGGAAACGTGGCACCGCACTGGTGGGGACGGGGGAGGAGGTTAATTTGTCGGTGCGGTGGGGAGTGAGGAACAGGGTCAAATAAATGGGTGTAGGGGATGGTGGGAAGGGTTGAACCTTAAACTTTGTGCAGTTTGGAGGGGGAAGGTCAGATGTTAAAGGTAAGTGTTTTGGGGGGAAGGGAAAATAATTAATGTAAATGTTAGTGGGGGCGGGAAAGGGGCATTATAAATTTATTTATTTAATTTGGGCGGGGTTAATCCTTAAAAAATGTAAATGTGGCGGCAGTGCCGGCCGACCTTTAAGTTAGGCGCCAGCACCTGCGCAGAGGCAGCTGACGTCATTGCCGGGGACAGACAGCCCGCCCCCTCCACATGATTGTGGGGGAGGGTAGCAGGCCGCCCCAGCTATTTAAATGAGCTGCTGTACTTGAGATTGTGGCAGCTTTTTGGCGTGTGGCCTGCACGGGCGGGCTACCATTTTTTGAGCTCGTCGCTGAGATCGATGGCAGCCTTTTAAAACCCAGCCCATTGATTCAATTACTTGGCGAGTAGCATTTGCATCCATTCATATTTCCTGTTCAGGAAAAGAGGGCTCACATTTGTTCTGGGCAAAAGTGGACACAGGTTCCAGCGAAAACATTCTACCCTATGCATCTTAAAACACATGTGTCCGGGTAAATGGCATTCCAAGATAATTCCGACCAACACTCAGCTAACTGCTTACAATGGGTCCCCAATCCCATGTCTCAATCCATCCATACTATTAAGTGTTATTATTTGCATTGGAAACCCCAACTCTTCTACGTTGTTCAAACAACTGGACCTGCTATTGCTGGACTGTGAACATGCAGTGACCTAACCTTAATAATCATCCACAGCATTGGGCAATGCCAAGCACTATCTCCCTCCAGTCCTCCGACAGCAGCTAGAAGGAGCCTTGCATCAAAAGAATGCAATGCAGGCCGAGGTTTCCCAGGTTTTCATATGGTTTTCCAATTTTGCCCATATTGTGGCCAGAAGATAGAAGCTCTTTTCAACTTCTGTGCGTCTTGTAGTTTCAAGACTCCTAAGGGCGAGGAGGATGGGGCACAGCCTGTTACATCCGACATACAGCACCTCCAGTGCAAATTGTACCCAGTGCATGAAGTTAGAAATGTTCTTCTGGAGCAACGCAGGAAAATGAAAGAAACGCATGACAATCAAGCTGGGAGAGAACTTCTCAAATTAGCTATTGGTCAGCAAGTTAGCATTCAAAACCCTGTCACTGGTACATGCAGCTCTGCAACAGTCTCCAAAGTTCAAGCAAAACCATGTTCTTACAAAGTAACTACACCTACTGGCTCTACATTGTGTCGCGACAAAGGTCCAATCAAAGCTGTTCATAATCCTAAATCCATGAAAGACTCCATTGCATCTCATCCAAGATCGAAGACTATAGGCTGAATTTTACAAGCCCCCCAAAGTCGGGGGGGCGTGGCGGGGGGACCCAGAAAATCCAGGAAGGCCCCGTCCCATTTTACCAGCGGTGGTGAGGCCTCGTGGCGGAAAATGAATGACTAATGACATACCTTGTAGCGACGGCCGTCCCACGCCGATATTCCAGCCAGTTGCTGGAAGTCCTGTGCCTTCGTATCTCTGTTCGGAGATCCAAGGTATTAAAATGGTGGGGAGGGGGGAGAAGTGAAATTTTCAGGTTGTGGTGGGGGGGAATGGCAAAAACAAACGCTATTGGTTGAGAGGATGGTGGGAAGGGGTTGAATGTCAAAGTACAGAAAGTTCGGGGGGGATCGGGAATTTACTTTATGCGGGGGGAGAGGAAAAATAATCAACTGTTTATTCATTGGGGGGGTGGGGTTGGGAGAGGGAATTGCAGGTGTGATCAAATTTTTATTTCAATTTTTAATAAAACTTGTGTCTTTAAACTTGGAAATGAAACTGAAGGGCTTGAAGCCCTTTAAAAATGGCGCCTGCACGGTGGCATCAGATGCTGTTGCCGGGGACAAAGCACCCGCCCCTTCTATGTCATCGGGGCAGGTCTTCCACCTCCTCAATGTAAATGAGCCACTGCGTGAGATATCGCAGCGACTCAACGGCGCACAAGTCATGTGTGCGCCGCACGTTTTCTCATGCTTGCCGCCGATCTCAGCGGCAAGCTTTCAAAATTCAGCCCTATACCTCAAAGACAGTCTGCACAATCTTCTTATACAAAGTCCAGTTCACAAACATCTGTTCCAGTATCTAATAGCTGCTACCCTGTTCCGAAATTGGACAGAGTTAGCAAACCACCTTTACGCTTTCCCATTTGATGTTCTTGCATATTCTTATTGTTTCTTTTGTATTATCTCATAATACATTTCTGTACATGTATAGAGTTAACTTTTACTTACCTAAAGAGATGTTCAAATTTGTAAATATGTTTCTTTTCCTTCTGCGAAAAGGGGATTGTTGTGTGTATACACCTTTAAGACGTGTGGCTACAAGATCATGTTAGTATGTAAGAGCTATGATGTAACACATTATGTGATTCTGAGTGTTTAGCAGTCTTGAACTTGTACAGTTAACATCTCAATGTACTAGCTATCTCAGTATTCAATGAAGAACCCACAATATTGCATTACTGATCCCATCTGGAGTGGTCAGTCTTTGTGTACAGTCCGTAGGAGCACAGAGGTTCAAGGAGCGCACAACAATCTTAACTGCCCAAAAACTGGTTTTCATTGTGTGGGCAGGGTTAAAATTGGCCCGATTGTATCAGAACAGACCTGGTTTAAAAACATTAGTTCCAGCTAATTGTTAAATTTCCTACCCGACGACTGAGTTTTGAAGATAGCCACTAAATTAAAATTGTCTGTGATGTTAAAAGGGATGGGAGGAGAACAAAACCTGAAAGTAAGGGCGACAATTACACTTTCAAAATAATGCACTAGTCCTGAAAGAAACAAAAAATGTTGGCAAAACAACAAAATTGGTATTTGCTAAAGATCCGAAAGCGAACTCATTTGAAGCTGTCATGTTCTGAAGAGTGAGACAAACTAAATCTCTTCAAATCATTACCATTATCACAATCAATCAATTTTGATCTCAGCTCCAACAATATCTATTCACCCCACAGTCCTTGTCAATAGCAGGCGTGCTGTAATGTGAAATTACTTTCAATCAAAATATAATTTCCTGGAGAAAAGGTAAATAACTTTTACTCTTGATATATAAATTATGGTGTCTCCAAAATTTGCTGTCAGAAGAAACATTGTTCGGTTTTACTGAGAAATAATTTGACTTCCATATTGAGACTAGAAAGGTTTTATTGTTAGCTTTACAATGGTGTCAAACTAATAGCATCGCACCCACACTCAGCTATAAAATCCATTTTAATATCTTCTAGCAATCAGAGAAAGCCTTAATGAGTAGTAAACCTAATATGCATTTAGAACTGTTTCCATTACCTGTCAATGATTGATTTTGAAAATTGTTCCAGAGTTTCCAAATGGTTATTTAAAAAAAATCTTTGTAAAGTGCATGCGTCCTACTTTCTGCTTCGTAGCTCTTGTCTCTAAAAGGTGATTTTATTTTTTATAACTCATCTTCAGGATGTGGGCATTGTCTTGAGAATATGTTGTACATTCCCTGTGAACATTCTCTTTTCTTGTACCACTAGTAGTAGTTGCTAGGCCGCTTCAGAGGGCAGGTATGAGTCATTAAGAGTGTGAGACTGGTGTTACATATAATAGGCCAGATCAGGTAAGGACAGTAGGTTTCTTTCCCTAAGGGACATTAGTTTTTATGTCAATCCAACAACTTCATGATCACTTTTATGGTACCAGAAACTGAGCTCAAATACTCCTGGTGGGATTTGAACTCATGTTCCCTGGATTTTTAAGCCAAACCTCTGGATTACTGGTCCAGTAACATAACCACTGGATTACCAGCCCCAACCTCGTCCTAGAATATACATGAAAGATACTCTACAATCTGCCTCTATCCTGTGAGGAACTATTTCATTTCCCTATTGTGTCGAGAGACATATTTATTTTTCCTTCCTATAGGCCAGACTGAGTAAGGACATTAGGTTTCCTCCTCTAAAGGACATTCGTGATCCAGATGAGTTTTTATGACTATTCAACAGCTTAACGTTCAAGCCAATATGACATAGCACATATTTCTAATGGGTGCAACAAGGTCCAAATTTACCACCGTGGAGTTCCCCTTAAGTCCATTCAAAATGAGTTTTGAAGACAAATTTGACAATCCTGGTTCAAAAGCTGTGAAATTGCGGAATACATTTGTTCAAATATTTTTTGCCTGTATTCTGGGGTCTTGGCACAAAATGTGGGTGAGCACTTTGGTGGCACAGAATGCAGCCAGTCAAAAACGCCAGGCAGAAAAACAAGCCGAATGTCTGATTGGTCAATTTTCCAAATCCCCAGCACCTGTGTCACTGGCTTCACTGATCAGGAATCCTATCCATACTGGACATGATTAAGTAGCAAGCATATGTTTCAAAGTGTCTCAGGGATGGCTCGAGCACTTTTTCCTTGTACCTGAGTACTTTGTTATGTTTACTTGAATTTTTCTTTCTTTATTCAGTGCAAAGAAAATGCATTAAATGCAAGTTCCCCCCCACCTATTGTTCACTCTGAAATTAGCTAATTTAGCACAGCATTAGGATCAAACCAGACATCTTCTTTGTCTGTGTGACCCACTTGGTCTACACTGAGTCATAAGAACAAAATGAGCACTTGTATGCAATTAAAGTATTTTCATCGGTTCTTACCCACATTGAATGGGTTAGAATGGGTGTAGCCGCCAACACTTCAGTGAGATGCAGCATTAGTCATGAAAACCCAGAAAGGCTTTAAGAGGGACTGCTGCTTTGGCACAAAAAATACACACTGACACACACACACACACACAGACACACTGAGATACTGAGATGCACACAGACACGTACACGCACACACTGAGACATACCCACACACACACACTGAGACACTGAGATGCACACAGACACGTACACACACACACACACACACACACTGAGATACTGAGATGCACACAGACGTACACACACACTGAGACACTGAGATGCACCCAGACACGTACACACACACACACACACACACTGAGATACTGAGATGCACACAGACACGTACACACACACTGAGATACTGAGATGCACACAGACACGTACACACACACACACTGAGATACTGAGATGCACACAGACGTACACACACACACACTGAGACACTGAGATGCACGGACACGTACACACACACACACACACACACACACACACACACACTGAGATACTGAGATGCACACAGACGTACACACACACACACACACACTGAGACACTGAGATGCACACAGACGTACACACACACACACACACTGAGATACTGAGATGCACACAGACACGTACACACACACACACTGAGATACTGAGATACACACACACTGAGAAACTGAGATGCACACAGACACGTACACACACACACACACTGAGATACTGAGATGCACACAGACGTACACACACACACACACTGAGATACTGAGATACACACACACTGAGATACTGAGATGCACACAGACACGTACACACACACACACACTGAGATACTGAGATGCACACAGACGTACACACACACACACACACACACACACACACACACACACACACACACACACTGAGATACTGAGATGCACACAGACACGTACACACACACACACACTGAGATACTGAGATGCACACAGACGTACACACACACACACACACACACACACACACACACACACACACACACACTGAGATACTGAGATGCACACAGACACGTACACACACACACACACACACTGAGATACTGAGATACACACACACTGAGATACTGAGATGCACACAGACACGTACACACACACACACACACACTGAGATACTGAGATGCACACAGACGTACACACACACACACTGAGATACTGAGATGCACACAGACATACACACACACACACACTGAGATACTGAGATGCACACAGACACGTACACACACACACACTGAGATACTGAGATGCACACAGACGTACACACACACACACACACACTGAGATACTGAGATGCACACAGACACGTACACACACACACTGAGACACACACACACACACACTGAGATACTGAGATGCACACAGACACACTGAGATACTGAGATGCACACAGACACGCACACACACACACACTGAGACAGAGACACTGAGACACACACACACACTGAGACACACACACACACTCACACACTAAGACACTGAGATACTGAGATGCACACACACACACTGAGATACTGAGATGCACACAGCCACACTGAGGCACTGAGATGCACACAGACACTGACACTGACACACACACACACACTGAGCCACACACACACACACACACTGAGACACACACACACACACACACTGAGACACAGAGATGCACACAGACACACACACACACACACACACTGAGACAGAGACACTGACACACACACACACACTGAGACACTGAGATGCACACAGACACGCACACACATACACTGACAGACACACACACGCACAATGACACACATACTCATACACTGAAACACGCACACTGAGACATACACTGAGAAAGACACACTGGCCAGAAAATTACACCCTCCCACAGGAGCGGGCTGGTGGTGGGGGTGGGGGGGGGGTTTATAAAATTGGATGGGAGTTGAGGGTGCCATTCCCAATGCCTTCCTGCCCCCGCTGCAATTTTACAAGGGGTGGCGGGTGTCAGAAATGGCCAATTAAGTGCCACTTCAGGGCCTCCTCCTGCCGCCGCTGGTATTTTACTAGCGGCCGGCGGGCGCCTTAGGCCACACAGAACGCTGCCAGGTAAAACCTAGCTGCTTCCTTGCAGGCTGTGGGGGGCCCTCCTGAACAGGCACCCTGTGCCCCATGAGGAGGCCCCCCCCCCCCACAGCCCCAATGGTCCCCACTGAAATAATGTCCTCTCCCCAGCTCCCAAGCGAAACCCCTTGCCTTGCCGCAGCCCGGCCGATTGTCCCCGCAAGGCCCCAAAGCTTACCTCTCTTCCACGGCCAACATCCGCAATCCTACTGTTATCTGGGTGCAGTCCCAGCTGTGGCCACCATTCCCAGTATCGCTGCTGGGACTGAGAGCTACTGGCCCGCTGATTGGCTGGCAGCTATTGGAGGCGGGACTTCCTGCCTCAGAGAGGTAGAAGTCCCACCCAAGTCCTATTAAAGGTCTGGGGAGCGTGGCTCCCCAGGCCTGGCGGAGGTGGCTTGCCCCGATTTTTGGGCTGGTGGGTGGGGTCTCCACCCAACATAAAATTACGGCCATGGAGACATGCAGCGACACAAACAGAGACACACACACTGATACACACACACACTGAGACGCACACACAGAGACACACAGACTGAGACACAGACACAGGGGGCCGCTCTGCTGCCGGGAAAATCAAATGACCATTTACTTATGTAAATTGGCCACCCGCCTCTGGTCAGAAGGCATCTGAGTCACTACCATTCCCGCCGCTGTAAAAATGGCATTTTACTAGCTCCCCACCCCCACCCCCCCCTGCCCCCCCTCCCCCATCTCCTAACCCGCCACCTGGGGGCCAGTAAAATCCTGGCCTATCACTCTATTCAATTATGGCATGCACATTACTTAAAACCAGCGCCCCACAATCACTGACATTTTGCCTCTCTCTCTCGCAGGACAAGGTGGCATTTAATAGAAGGGAGGAAGGCAGAACTGAGAGGGCACAAGTAAGCCTGCATCCCCTGAGCCCCATGGAGGAGATAGTTGTCCACATCATGGAGCCGGTTGCAACAGAGCCCGTGGCAGTCAGCATCACTGACAGTATCGAGGTTGACAGTATATTCTTGTCTTATGTCCTTCTTAACTCCCAGAACACCCTCATCCTGCTATCTGGTGTGATGAGCAAGTTGCTGATGGTGTGAACCTGGACTGCTTGCTTCTTATTCCCCCAGGCTACCCTCACACCAACCTTCTCCTTCTCATTTCCTGCTTTCAGACACCCAAGAACTGCCACCTGTCCAGACACAGCAGCCCGAGAGAGAGGGAGTAACAGCACAGCACTAATGAAGAGTCCACATCATTTGATCTGATACTTGCAGCCACCTCAGATACTGGCACTGCATGTACCTGCAAGGCATGTATAGAGGTAGGATCCGAATGTGGTGAGTCACCATGGATGACTGGGCTACAACCAGGCCAGAGGGATAGGATGGTTCATTTGTCAGCTCACCAGAGGGCAAGGTCACAGACAGATTCCGCTGCAGAGGACTCAGATGAGGACCTGGATGGGGCGACATACAAGGGAATGATGCTGGTCATGCACACTGAGATGTTGCCCCTTGCCAGACAGCCTCTTGTCAAGGACCACGGAGGAGTCCGGTTCCAACTTGGCAGGAGGCACAGTGTGGCACTTAGTCTCTCTCACTGCAGCCTGTGTTCCATCTCCCTGTTGTGCTGCAGACTGCCACTGCTGCCCCAAAACCTGTTACAGCCTTTGCATGGACAGGTCACCTGCTCCTCTGTTCTCCCTGTGAAGATGCAGCAACACTGCCTGGTAAATCCAGAAACTCACCATAACACCTGCAAAAACATTCCAGAGCACTTTTAGACAATTTACAATAACAGAAGTTCTTAAAAATGACCTTATTGGGTGCCTGGCTCTTTAAACAACATGAATTCACTGCCCATCTTGCAGCTTAACACTTATTGTTTGCAGAGTATTTTACAAATTGGTTGCCTGGACCTACGTGGTCCGAATTTATTATCCTGGCATCGCATCAGCCAGTGTGACGTCAGGAGAGTTCTTCTCCTAAGGTTTCCCCGCACGCTGAGGACACTGGCGAGGCCATCCTTCTCTAGAGGCCATGTCAGGTCAGAAGCAGCTGTCGCTGCAGCCTGCCCCAGCTAAACAGTGTGAGGCCTCTGTAGTTCCACTGAAAATTGTCGCTCAGTGATTTTAAAGTTATAGATTAGATTGTCTGTGCTATCCGACCCAAAATCTGGTGACGCCATTTGTAAACATCGGCCGATGAGGCTTTCCACCTACTTCACCACCCGAGCCTTCATCTTCTTCCACCCACCCCTACTGGCCTTTCATTCCCTGCCCACTGCATCCAAATGGCAGTAGCAATCCAGCCCATTTCCTCTGTGTTTGCCTCTCTTCCAGCTGCTTTCCAGGAGAGGTTCAGTGGTAGTCTCCTGGGTAGCGATTGCAAGGTCCCAAAGTCCCTGGATGGACGCAGAGGGTTTACTCAAAGGCTTTTTCTCCCACCAATTTCCCATTTCTCACCTTTTAAAGCCATGGCTCTTGGACCAGGCCTTCAGCAGAAAAAAGGATCTAGTTCGGGACCATTAAGTGGCCTCCTTTGTGTTGCAGTGACAAGCCTGCTGCAGCACCAGCAGAACTTCCCAGCCCAGCAGATGTGGGCTCCTAGCTACTGGTAGAATTCCCATCAGGAGCCAACACTGCATATATAATGAACTCTGACCCAGGACAATGGGTCAGGGTCACGGTCGGGTCAGGGCAGCAGGCATATGCTCTGCTGTGACCCTTCTGGAGTGGGAAGAAGGTTTCTTGAATTATTGGAAAGATAATTGCAAAGCATTTAGCTAAAAGTAAACAGGGAGGGAAGATATGTTGTGAGTGTTGTGCAAAGGCATTTTGCAAACATTTATGCACATAGAAATAATTTTAACTTTTATAAGGCGGGCAGAAAACAGGTGATAAGGAATCGACAGCCCGCTTTACACCACATCTGACTTTCCTTTCCACGGATCTGGAACAGGGTGTAATTTTGGCAGCTGATTCACTATCACCTATTTTTTGCCCAGTGATAAACATTAAAATGCCTCCCCACTGGCGAGTGCAGATAGATCAATTCACAGTAACATGGGCATTGACCTCTGAAGCTTTAATATAATTGTAACTGATGTTTCAAAACATTAGAAAAAGCTAACATCATGAATTATATTCAGTTGGATTCTTTGGGACTCAGTTTGATCCCTAATTGCATTTTTAGCTGCAGAACAAATGAACTGTAAAAGAATTAAAAGGTATTTATATGTGATTCTGCAGTAAATAATAGATTTTATGTGTACTTTGGAACCAACTAATGCTTCACTGCAATATTAACCCATGCTCAATTTAGAACAATTATGATTTTAACAAGTTTATTGAGGATGTACTACATCATTCTATCTTGTACATTGTGTCTGGTGCAGTGTTTACAGCACTCCAATAACATTGAATATTCATCTTGTTTTCTTAAAACTTATTTAATTCATCTGTTTTCTTAAAATGCATTAAAATTTGCATAATGCCAATAATAAAATGGCAGTTTTATAACTCGTAGGGAAAAGCATATTTTCATTTTCTTTGCAGATAAACCCTTAATTCTCTACCATTTCCCAAGATGTAGTTTAAAGTTCCCTATTGTTACTGGAGAGAGGTTAGTTTTCTCAGTGAATTTGCCAATGATACTATGGGCTGAAATGTATGAGCGCGCAGTAAATCGCAGCAGCATGCTCTGATCCCGGTGGTTTTGGGGGTTGAATGCCCCGTTGCTGAGCCCCCACGATATTTCAAGCAGGAGCTCATTTAAATGGAGGGGGCAGAGTGGCTGACCCCCATGACGTGGAGGAAGCGCCCGCTCTGTCCCCAGCAACAGCGCCTGGCACCACATGGCAGGCGCCAGCGCCATTTTTAAAGGGCTTCAAGCCCTCAGAAGAAGTTTTACTTTATAACATTGTTTGTACAATTTTGAATAAATGCTGGAGTCCCGCCCTCCCTCGTCCCCCACCCCCTCTCCCCCCATCCCTCCGCCAATGTTTGTTTTTGGGCCTATATCAACAAAATGAACTTTATTCCCAACCCGAACTTCCCCCCCAACCTCGTAACATTTGCCCTTCAACCCCTTCCCATCATCCCCACAACCAATAAAAAGTGTTTTCCCCACTACCCTCCCCCCACCCACTGAAAGTCTCACTGCTCCTCACTCCCCACCAGTGTCATGCCTCGGAATTCCATACGGAGTTCTGAAGGCGCGGGAGTTAGCGGCAACGGCTGGAATATCAGTGTGGGATGGCCACTGGGACAAGGTAAGTTAATTTGTATCTTTTAAACTTAATTTTAATATTAAAATGCGGCGTGGGGGGGGGGGGGGGGGGTTGCTGCACTGAGGCCTCGCCACCGCCAGCAAAATACGGCGAGGCCTTCTTGGCATTGGAGGTCGTGGCAGGCCTCTCCCATAAAATTCAGCCCTATGGCTGTCGTTCAGGCCATTGGCAGTGTTAAAATCACTTGCCCTTCCCTATGTTCCATATAACTCTGGAATTCCACATAGGTCAAATTCTAGGATACACTGGTTGATGGAGGATCATAGGTAATGTGGAATTTTTTGGGAGATACAAAAGAACAATTTCCATTTATGTCATGGTTTTATTACCCCTCTATGTGAGCTATCTATCTATATATCATTCAATATCTTGTGTGAATGATACCTGTCCTCAACATTACTTTCTGTAAAACATTTCATATCAACATTTGCAATGGGAGAACCTAATGTCTACATGTCAATGTTCCTGCATCTCACTTTGATTGATGAATCAATTGAATCACTGCTTTTTTGGAAAAGAAAATCATCCACCCTATTTTTTTCAGTAGTTGCAATTACTCAATGCTTGAAACACCTCAATAAATTAAAGGCAAAATACTACAGATGCTGTAAATCTGAAATAAAAACAGAAATGCTGGAAATACTTGGCAGTTCTGGCAGCACCTGGAGAGAGAAACAGGGCTAACGTTTCAGGTCTGTGACCTTTCATCAGAACTGCTTAAAACACCTCTCCTGATTTTTGTTCAAGTGGTGGCTAAACCAGTAACACCCGTCATCCAAAATCAAAATTACCCCCTTTATGTCTATTGACTGGTAGGAATGATTTTAATATAATTTTAGATATGAAATAAACCTGCTGCAGTTATTTAAAGCTAGTAATTAGCACAGATACCTTTTTAACAACATGATAATTGTTAATTACTGCCAATCAAACTCCCTGGCACTGAAAAGTAACTATGACAAGTGTGGAGCCTTATTCCTTCAGCTGTGAACTGTTTGAGGAGATTTTAAAAATGTCAAAAATTTTACATTTGTATTGCTTTTCCTTATTTATCCTTAATATCATAAAAACATAAGAAATAGAAGCAGGAGTAGGCCATTCGGCCCTTTGAGCCTGCCCTGCCATTCAATAAGATCATGGCTGAGCTTTTACATCAACTCCACTTTCCTGTCGTAGAATCATAGAAAGTTTAAGGCATGGATAGAGGCCACTTAGCCCATCGTGTCTGTTTCGGCTGATAAACAATCCACCTATTCTAATCCCATCTTCTAGCATTTGGTCCGTAGCCCTGCAGATTACAGCACTTGAGGTGCATATCCAGACTCCTTTTGAATGAGTTGAGGGTTTCTGCCTCAACTACCCTTTCAGGCAGTGAGTTTCAGACCATCACCACCCCCTGGGTGAAAAAGTTTTTCCTCATCTCCCCTCTAATTTTTCTACTCATCACTTTAAATCTATGCCCCCTCGTATCTTACCTCTCTGCTAAGGTGAATAGACCCTTCACCTCCACTCTATCCAGGCCCCTCAAAATTTTGTACATTTCAATCTGATCTCCCCTCCATCTTTGTTCAAGGAGAACAACCCCAGCCTATCCAATCTTTCCTCATAGCTGCATTTTTCCAGTCCTGGCAACATCCTCGTAACTCTCCTCTGTACCCTCTCTAGTGCAAATATATCCTTTCTGTAATGAGGTGACCAGAACTGCACACAGTACTCAAGTTGTGGCCTAACCAATGAGTTGTACAGTTCCAGCATAACCTCCCTGCTCTTGTATTCTGTACTTCGCCAGTCCTATCCCCATATCCATTGATTCCTTTAATTCCTAAAGCTTTATTGAGCTCAGTTCTGAATACACTCAACATCTGAGCATCCACAGTTCCATTAATTTCTCCAGTACTTTTTCATTGCTAATAGTCATTACTTTAAGTTCCTAATTAGAGCTTTGGTTCACAACAATTTCCAGTAAGTTCTTTGTGCCTTCTACTGTGAAGACAGACAAAGGGGGGAATTTTATGCTCTCCCCCGTGGCGGGTTTGGAGGTGGGGAAAGTTTGTAATTGGGTAGGATGGTGGAGGGGGGGGGCACCCTGCCACCTTCCCACCTCCAACAAAATTAAGTCTGCCCCACTGGCAATTGAAGAATTGATGCCCTTAAGTGGGCAATTAATGCCCAAATGATGGCCTTATCCCACCACCGCTACAATTAGCTCAGCAGCGGGCGGGCCTGTCACCACACAGGCAACATGGTTGTTTGCTGTCTAAGGGGTGGGGGTTGCGAGTGGCTCTTGTTAAAAGGCACAGTGCCTGAACATGGGACCCAGCATTGGGAAGGGGATCCCACTGACAGCCACCCCCTGGCCTTGCTGCCGACCCACCCTACAACACTCCCCTACGACCCCCTCCTGTGAGACCTCTTCCACCCTGACCTACCTGTGGCCTGGGTCCAACACCACTCCTCAGCCTCAGGTGGGTGCTCCACCGGCAGCAACCACCACCTTCGAGGTGGCGCTGCTCAATTAAAGAGCTGCAGGCCTGTGATTGGCCGGCAACTCTTAGAGGGCGGGACTTCTGATCCCATGGAAGGCCCACCGCTGTCCAGTTATGTGCCTAATTGGCAGTTGATTCAGTGGGCTTCCCACAGAAGGGGTGATGTGGGGTTCTTGCTGGCGTATTTGCCGGAGGTCAAGACCCCCATTGCCTGGATAAAATCCCAGCCAAAACATTCGTTTAACATTTGGCCATTTCTTTGTTCTTCATTATAATTCCTCATGTCTCTGCCCCTAAGAGGCCCACGTTTACTTTCGCTAATCTCTTCCTTTTTACATACATGTAAAAGCTTTACAATCATTTTTATATTTCTTGCTAGTTTACTCTTATTCTGTTTTCTTTCTCTTTATCACTTTCTTGATCATCTTTTGCTGATTTTTAAGAACCGTCCAGTCCTCAGGTTTACTACTCTTTTTGGCAACATTGTAAGCCTCTCCTTTTAATCTATCTTTAACTTCTATAATTAACCACAGTTGTACCAGTTTTCCAGTGGTGTTTTGATTCCTTAAGGGAATGTATATTCTTTGAGAATTATGAACTATTTCTATAACTGTTTGTCATTGCTTATCAGCTGTCATATTTTTAATTTAATTTCCCAAACTACCTCAGCCAAGTTGCTCTCATACCTTTGTAATTGGCTGTTTAAGTTTAAGAACTTAGCCTTAACCACATCATTCTCAAAATTAATATGAAATTCTATCATTTTATATTCACTGTTTCCTAGAGTATCCTGTACTATGATTACTAATTAACCCTGTTTCATTATACAATACTAGATCTAAATAGCTGTTCCCTCATTGGTTCCTCGACATATTCTAGAAATCTGTCTCGAATGCATTCCGTGAATTTGTCCTCCAAACTACTTTTACCAGTTTGGTTTGCCCACTCTATATGAAGATTAAAGTCCTCCATGATTATTGCCTGACCTTTGTAAGATACCCCTCTAATTTCCTGATTTATAATCTGTACTACACAATGATTGTTATTGGGGACCTATAAACTTCTCCCACTAATGTTGCTACCCTTTTCTTATTTCTTAAAACTACCCATACTGACTCTACATCCTCCTGCTTTTCTAAGCTAAGATCCTTTCTGTCTACTGTCTTTATCTTATCCTTCATTAGCAGGGCTACCCCACCTTCCTTTCCATTTTGCCTATCTTTTCTAAAAGTCAGGTTTCCAACTTTGGTCACCCTGCAACCTCGTCTCAGTAATAGCTACATTTATCTCTATTTGTGCCATTAATTCATTTATCTTGTTACAAATGGTTGTGCATTCAGATATAGGACCTTTAATTTTAACCTTTTACTATTTTTCCCTGATGTGGCCTTGGTCGATATTATCCTATTACCATTGTTAAATGCTCTGTTCCTTCCTGACATAATCTGCTTGATTTTACAGAAATCCTATTCTGCTTCTCAGATTTGGCTTTGCTCTCCAGATTTATAGATGTACCAGAATCCTCACTCCCCCTTATTAGTTTAAAGCCCAACCACCCTAGTTATTTGATTCATCAGGACACTAGTCCCAGCTCGGTTTAAGTAGAGTTCCTCCCAATCGAGCAGCTCCCTCTTTCCCTAGTACTGGTGCTGGTGCCCCATAAATTGAAACCTTTGCCTTCCACACCACTCATTCAGCCATGCATTTAAATCCAATTTTTAATTTGTACCCTAGCTCTTCAAACTCCCTCAGCAGAACCTCATTCCTAGTTCTACATCTGTCATTGGCTCCTATATGGACCACAACAGGATTCTTCCTGCTCCTTCTCCAAGTTTAACGCCAGCTACGAGAAGATGTCCACATGGCAGGCAGCACGTCCTTTAGTTGTAGCTGCAGAGAACAGCATCTATCCCCCTGACTACTATCCCTACAACTACCACAATCCTTTCGCATCCCTGACTCGAAAGGCCTTTTGTTCCATGGTTCGCTGGTCAATTTGTCCATCCTCCCTGCCATCTTTGTTCTCATCCACATCGGTAGCAAGTCACAGAATCACAGAACTGTTACAGTACAGAAGGAGGTCATGCGGCCCATCATGTCTGCATCAGCTCTCCTAATGAGCATTTCACCTGGTGCCACTCACCCGCCTTCTTTCCATAACCCTGCACATTCTTCCTTTTCATATAACAGTCTAATTCCCTTTTGAATGCCTCGATTGAACCTGCCTCCACCTAGACCATGGCTACCCAACCCGAACCCAACAGGACCCGACGACGTGTCAGGTTTCGGTCGGGTCGGTTTGCTCTTCCGAGTCCGGTATTCGGGCTCAGGTCAGGTTGAGTCGGGTCGGACACACTCTATCACCACCTCCGGTACTTGGCTCCAATATTTATGTACTTTTTGGACTTGAAAGGTTGTTTAGTTACAGTTTTTTTTAAGCTTGTGCAGATAAGCAACAAAGTGAAAAACGGAAGCTAGGTTAACTGATGGTCGGATCAGGTCGGGTCAGGCATGGGGAAAAGTGAAAGGACTCGGGCCGTGTCAGGCTCGTGTCGGATGTGTTTCTGTCGGGCTTGGGTCGGGTTTCATTTGCAGACCCGAGCCAGTCTTTACCTCCACCATACTCTCAGGCTGTGCATTCCAGACCTTAACCACACGCTGTACGAAAAAGTTTTTCCTCATGTGACTTTACATGCAACTCTCATATCTCTAAATTGGAAATAGTGAAAATATGTGTCTGTGGCTAGGGATCCATGATTCACTTCTTAAAACTACAGTAAGCCAAACAAAACATTCATCCAATAGTAAAGGAAATCAAATGTCATGGCACTCAACTACCAATAATGAACAAGAAAAATATCTCCGGTGCATGTGTTCACAGAAACCAAGGGCTGAATTTTATTTGGGCACCGCGCTGCATGGCAGCACCCTTTAAACTCAGCAGGGTGCCCGCATTCAGCGGCTGCCGAGGGGCCTCCACGATATTTTGCGTGAGGGCTCATTTAGATAGAGGGAGTGGAGCACTCGCCCCTGATGACATGTAGGGGTGGTCGCCGTGTCCCCAGCAACGGCGTCCAGCTCCACCACGCAGGCGCCGACGCCATTTTTATAGGGCTTTAAGCCCTTACAAATAGTTTTAAGTTTTTAAAGGCACAATATAATTGATTTGTATTAAATATGAAAATAAATGATGGAGGCCCTTCCCCAACCCCCCCCACCCCATGGTCATTTCATTGCCCGAAAAGACCATCAATTGATTTTTCAAATACCCGAACTTCCCCCCAACCCAACCTTCAATCTTTTGTTCTTCAACCCCTTCCAACCATCCCCACATCCAATAAAAATTGATTTCCCCGCTCCTCCACCCCACCCACCCTGAAAATTTTATTACTCCTCCCTCCCCACCAGGTTCTCGTCTCAGAACTCCGTGCGGGGGAGGGAACAAGAATAAGGAGGTGGAAGCAACATAAATGTAACCCAGAAATACAAACAATAAATAATACTGAAGGAGGGTTTCTCACTAACTTCAGGAATTCACATATGACTCAATCTGTTAGCGGTTTTCCAGGTTCTCTACAATTCAGAAATTCCTTTCCCATCATGTTATATTTTGGGCTTTCTGTATTTAAGTAAGCTTTACCAATCAAATGGGCAATTGGTCTGAATTAGCTTCACAGATGCTGTCGGTGCAACTACATTTTGGCCATTAGTTTGAGCCACTAATGACATACATTTCCCACAGACTCATTTACTTGCTAGGCCGGCTGCTGACATCTTTCGTATCATTTGTGGTAATTTTTCCTCACTTTGAGCCAGCACCTCATCTGCACCTGATAGACATTGGACTGGATTTTGTGCAGGACGCGGGGCTCCCAATGCCAGGACGTAAAAGCGGGAGGAACTCCACCTCTGCATTTTTTCAGCCACCTGGAGTAATCCTCCAGTCTTTTGCTGTCAAAGTTTAAGGACGCAGGATCCCTTTCCCTTTAACGACTTAATAGGGCCAGCAGCTCAGCAGTATCAGCAGCCCCAGTGGGAAGAGGCCCTTATTTGGCTTCTAGACGGGTCCTGTCCCACCCCCAGAGAATTGGAACCGGGATATCCGGAGTCGGGTTCCGTGGTGAGCGATTCTGCCCCATTCTCGGCCCCCCTCACCTGCCACGAAACCCGCCATCGGGAAGAGAACAAAATCTGGCCCTTTATCTCTGTCACGAGTAAACCAAGCTGTTAATGGCTGCAGATGTTATTCCACCAAAATCCTCATGAAATGCTGCTATTTCTTCTACGCATGGATTCTTTTATTACCCATGCTTGCATGATCCACTATCATAACGTCCTGCAGGCCCCATTTCTTGCAGGTTAGCGGTGGAGGTTGTATGTTCTCAGCACCTGAAGATGCAGCTGTTAAGAAAATGTAACATAACAGGAATGTTAGTAAAATATGTTGCCTTATGAAGGACCTAAAGTTATTTGTTTAGTGCAATAAAGTAAGTCACACAGAATTCACTTGTTAGAGTAGGATTGCTATACAATACAAAAACAAATCCAGCTGGATAATTTTCAGTATTGTGTTACTACTAAATTGTTGAATGGAATGATACAAGGGAGCCCCAAAATAGCAAATCTCTGTAGTGGTGTGTGTTGGGAGATGCTCCAGAGAGACAGTGTCTTGGGAGAACAGGTTGCAGTGGAAGGAGGACTGAATGATAAAAGTCTTCCTTTAAAAAAAATCATTCTTGGGACATGTGCATTGCTAGCAAGACCAGAATTTATCCCCCACTCTAGTTGCCCTCGAGGTGGTGCTGACGAGCCTTCTTCTTGAACCGCTGCAAGTCCGCATGGTGATGGTACTCTCACAATGCTGTTTGGCAACCAATTTCAGGACTTTGACCCAGCAACAATGAAATAATTTTCATTAGCATTGACTGCAGAGTATTTATTTGATAAACAATTTCTCTGGTTAATGAAGTCACCCAAGCTAGGGCTCCCGGGATCTGGCAGCACCTGGAGTGGGGTCCCAGGATGTGGTAGTCGAATCGCAGTCACTTTCCCTGATCTTGTGAAAGCACACACAACCTGTCACTGCCAGACCCTCTTCTCTCATCATCCTACATTCAGTTGACAATACTGCTGACAAGTGCTAGTCGGTCTGGAATCTAACAGTATTTTAAGAGGACAGTGTAGCAGTGAGCTACAAGGGTAGACAGTGTAGAACCTATAGAGTAGTGGCATGTTACACAACAATTTCCAAACAAACTTCAGAAGTAAAAATCAGTAACAAAACTGAAAAAAAACTAGACAAAGTAAATGGATTGTAACGATTTTAAGACGAGTCATGCCCCTCGGAGTAACTGCATTGTTGCATCATGTCACGCAATGTTATTTTTTTTCTGCACACTGTTACAAAAAATATTTGTATAATTCATGCATATAGCATTTCTATTTCTAGAAGTTACACATATTCCAGTACATATTTTACACCAGATGATTTTCCAAATTCAAGGCTCATCATAAACGAGCTCTACAAATACTAGAATTCTATTATCATATTAATGAAACTTACAAATGAAGTGTTTGGGAAAGTAATATTGCTGAGGCAAAAATAACGGACTTCCTCCCTTATAAATCCAAAGATCTTCACTTCTGTGTATAACAGCTCGAACATGGCATTGTGACACTAAGATTGATGTGTGCAAACTGTCTCTCAGCAGCACAACATTTCTTATTTATGTTATGGCCTACATTAGAAAAGGTAGCACCAATCTGGGTGTGGGGGGCATAAGGTAAATAAACAAGGAGAAAGGAGCTCAGAAATTTACCAAGTCAGAAGATCCTTTGATTTTGTTTCTTTAAAATCTGTCAGCTGCTTCTTAGGTCAGATTTAAATGGAGAAATTTTGGATTTATGATTTCTGGGTATGTTACATTATTTGATTTATTAATTATTTGAATATAGATCTTAATGCAGATTTCCCCACGGAAGACTATGCAAAATAGTTTTTAAATTATGCCTATTTTAGAAGTGAAACATCTTAAAAGGGACAGAGGACATAGTGTCAATTGGTTTACCTTTTCTGGAAACTGGACAATAACAAATTATCCATTTTCTGCCATTCAAAACAAAACTTATACTTGGCTCCAGAATTACTAATACAAAATATCCAGTTATAAGGCATGGTGCTATTACAACAGAGGCTTTCAAACTCAAATTCCTGGACCGCAGGAGAGGAATCAAGTCTGAGCCTTGAATACAAGAGGTTGTGAGCACAGAGTCTCAGGAAATGTTCTCTGGAGTATTTCTGCTACTGTATTTAATAATAAAATAACATTTTCTGCTATGGCGTTTAGCAGCTGACAGTTGATTTCAGGAGTGTTCACACTGCAGGGTTTGAAAGTTGCTGGAATACAGAAACCCAAATTTAATTTTAAAATCTTACCTGGAGTACAATTTATGCACCAGGTATAATTTTTTTTTAAATTACCTGTTGCTATCTGGTTTCGGCAGGCACGAGGAGCCTGAAAGAGCCTGAATCCATTTATTGTTTCAAGGAAAGCTGGATATAGGATACTCAATTCTTTGTGCTGCACTGTCAAGTACCTCCTATCTGTTAGACAATGGCAAAGGCTGAGGCTCCTTCACCACTGCATTTGAGGTCCCTTTGCCTGCTGGAGTCACAGGCCAGAATTGTACCGACATGAGCATTATTGCCAGAAGCAAATGCAAGTGCCAAACCTGCGCGGGTGAACGGTGGAACCGTAGAGGCGATTTTACCGATGGTGGCCAATTAAGAGGCCGCTGCTGGGCCCGCAGTTCCATTAAGGACGGTGGCCTGCCTCTCCAAACTGCTGGTCGAATCAGAGGGCTGGCAGCTCTGCATCCCCAGCAGCACCACCGACAGAGGTGGCCACTGCTGAGGCTGCAAGGGGAAGGAGACGGCACCTCTATATTGAGGCTCCAGGGAAGTGGAAAATTTATTTCATGTGCTGGGGCCAGGCAACAGGCTCCGGCAATCAGAGGGGTGAAAACTCCAGCAGCGGTACCAGAGCGGCAGGGGCAGCGTTTTCTGCCAGTGGGCCCCTCCGTGGGCCATGGGGCCTCCAGAAAGGAAGGCCTCCTCGATGACACTGGCAGATTCACCATGCGGCAGGGACCAGCTCCAAGGCTTATCAAATCCTGTCTGCCTGGTAAAGTGGCCATTAATAGGCCAATTAATTACCGTAATTAATTGGGGAGGTGGTGGCATAGTGGTATTGTCACTGGACTAGAAACCCAGAGACCCAGGGTATTGCTCTGGGGACATGAGTCTGAATCCTACCACAGCAAAAGGTGGAATTTGAATTCAATTAATAAATCTGGAATTAAAAGCTAGTCTAATGATGGCCGTGAAACCATTGTCGATTGTTATAAAAACCCATCTGCTTCACTAATGTCCTTAAGGGAAGGAAATCTGCTGTTCTGAACTGGTCTGGCCTACATGTGACTCCAGACCCAGAGCAATGTGGTTTACTCTTAGATGCCCACTGAAATGGCCTAGCAAGCCACTCAGTTGTACCTAACTGCTACAAAGTCAATAAAAAGGAATGAAACCAGACAGAGCACTCAGCATCGGAAATAACAACAGCAAACCCAGTCCTGTCGACCCTGCTCCTTACCAACATCTGGGGGCTTATGTCAAAGGTAGGAGAGCTGTCCCACAGACTAGTCAAGCAACAGCCTGACATAGTCACACTCACAGAATCATACCTTACAGACAATGTCCCAGACACCACCATCACCATCCCCGGGTATGTCCTGTGCCACCAGGAGGACAGACCCAGCAGAGGTGGTGACACAGTGGTATACAGTAGGGAGGGAGTTGCCCTGGGAGTCCTCAACATCGACTCCGTACCCCATGAAGTCTCATGGCATCAGGTCAAACATGGGCAAGGAAACCTCCTGATTACCACCTACCGCCCTCCCTCAGCTGATGAATCAGTAGTCCTCCATGTTGAACACCACTTGGAGGAAGCACTAAGGGTGGCAAGGGCGCAGAATGTATTCTGGGTGGGGGACTTCAATGTCCATCACCAAGAGTGACTCGGTAGCACCACTACTGACCGAGCTGGCCGAGTCCTAAAGGACATAGCTGCCAGACTGGGTCTGCGGCAGGTGGTGAGGGAACCAACAAGAGGGAAAAAAATACTTGACCTCGTCCCCACCAATCTGCCTGCCACAGATGCATCTGTCCATGACAGTATTGGTAGGAGTGACTACTGCACAGTCCTTGTGGAGACGAAGTCCCATCTTCACATTGAGGATACCATCCATCATGTTGTGTGGCACTATCACTGTGCTAAATGGGATAGATTTCAAACAGATCTAGCAATGCAAAACTGGGCATCCATGAGGCGCTGTGGGCCATCAGCAGCAGCAGAATTGTACTCAACCACAATCTGTTACTTCATGGCCCGGTATATCCCCATTCTACCATTATCATCAAGCCAGGAGATCAACCCTGGTTCAATGAAGAGTGCAGGAGGGCATGCCAGGAGCAGCACCAGGCATACCTAAAAATAAGGTGTCAACCTGGTGAAGCTACAACACAGGACTATCTGCGTGCCAAACTGCGTAAGCAGCATGCAATAGACAGAGCTAAGCGATCCCATAACCATCGGATCAGATCTAAGCTCTGCAGTCCTGCCATATCCAGCCGTGAATGGTGGTGGACAATTAAACAACTAACTGGAGGAGGTGGCTCCACAAATATCCCCATCTTCAATGATGGGGGAACCCAGCACATCAGTGTGAAAGATAAGGCTGAAGCATTTGCAACAATCTTCAGCCAGAAGTGCCGAGTTGACGATCCATCTCGGCCTCCTCCTGAGGTCCCCAGCATCACAGATGCCAGACTTCAGCCAATTCGATTCACCCCACGTGATATCAAGGAATGACTGAAGGCACTGAATACTGCAAAGGCTATGGGCCCTGACAATATTCCGGCAATAGTACTGAAGACCTGTGCTCCAGAACTTGCTGCGCCCCTAGCCAAGCTGTTCCAGTACAGCTACAACACTGGCACCTACCCAGCAATGTGGAAAATTGCCCAGGTATGTCATGTACACAAAAAGCAGGACAAGTCCAACCCAGCCAATTACCGCCCCATCAGTCTACTTTCAATCATCAGCAAAGTGATGGAAGGTGTCATCAACTCTGCCATCAAATAGCACTTGCTTAGCAATAACATGCTCAGTGACGCTCAGTTTGGGTTCCGCCAGGGCCACTCAGCTCCTGACCTCATCACAGCCTTGGTTCAAACATGGACAAAAGAGCTGAACTCAAGAGGTAAGGTGAGAGTGACTGCCTTTGACATCAAGGCAGCATTTGACCAAGTGTGGCATCAAGGAACCCTAGCAAATCTGGAGTCAATGGGAATCAGGGGGAAAACACTCCACTGGTTGGAGTCATACCTAATGCAAAGGAAGATGGTTAGAAGCCAATCATCTGAGCTCCAGGACATCACTGCAGGAGTTCCTCAGGGTAGTGTCCTAGGCCCAACCATCTTCAGCTACTTCATCAATGACCTTCCTTCAATCATCAGGTCAGAAGTGGGGATGTTCGCTGATGATTGCACGATGTTCAGTAGTATTCGTGACTCCTCAGATACTGAAGCAGTCCATGTAGAAATGCAGCAAGACCTGGACAATATCCAGGCTTGGGCTGATAAGTGGCAAGTAACATTCGCGCCACACAAGTGCCAGGCAATGACAATCTCCAACAAGAGAGAATCTAACCATCTCCCCTTGACATTCAATGGTATTACCATCGCTGAATCCCTCACCATCAACACACTTGGGGCTACCATTGACCAGAAATCGAACTGGAGTAGCCTTATAAATACCGTGGCTACAAGAGCAGGTCAGAGGCTGGGAATCCTGCGGCGTGTAACTCACCTCCTGACTCCCCAAAGCCTGTCCATCATCTACAAGGCACAAGTCAGGAGTGTGATGGAATACTCTCCACTTGCCTAGATGGGTGCAGCTCCAACAACACTCAAGAAGCTCGACACCATCCAGGACAAAGCAGCCCGCATGATTGACACCCCATCCACCAACATTCACTCCCTCCACCACCGACACACAGTGGCAGCAGTGTGTACCATCTACAAGATGCACTGCAGCAATGCACCAAGGCTCCTTCGTCAGCATCTTCCAAACCTGCGACCTCTACCAACTAGAAGGACAAGGGCAGCAAATGCATGGGAACACCACCACCTGCAAGTTCCCTTCCAAGCCACACACCATCCTGACTTGGAACTCTATCGCCATTCCTTCACAGTCACTGGGTCAAAATCCTGGAACTCCCTAACAGCACTGTGGGTGCACCTACCCCACAAGGACTGCAGCAGTTCAAGAAGGCAGCTCACCACCACCTTTTCAAGGGCAATTAGGGATGGGCAATAAATGCTGGCCTGGCCAGCGATGCCCACATCCCATGAACGAATATAAAAGAAATAAAAAATTGGCCACCTGCCTCCAGTTGGCCTCCCAACCCATCTCCAAAGTGTTGGTAAAATTCCAGCCACAGCCATATCTCCTGCTCCTGTACCACTGATCACTAACCATGTCTAAACCACTAGCTAATCTAAGGAGTGTGACTGCTTCCTGGGTCAAAATACCCAGGTAAATCTCTCACTTCCTGATGCATCTCAAAGTCTAACTAATGGCAGACGCGGTTAGTTGCTTTGCTACAGAAAATTCTGGCCCCACATATGTTGGATTGTGGCAGGGGAGTGGCCAGGCACTTCCACTAAGTATGCAGCTCGTGCAGTGCTACCCTAAATAAAGCTGTAATGGAGGGTTGCACACCAGCTCCAGTAGCCCCAACACCTCTTAAAGGGAAATGCACTGTTGCTAATATTTGTCTGCCTACCACCACAATTTTTGACTGGTCGATGAAATAGCCCCAAAAAGCAAGATTGACTTACTGCCAAAGGCCCACCTGTTGCGATTTTTGAGTGGGCCTTGATTTAGGCAACCAGCACTCACACCTAAAGCAGCAATTATTATATCTTTTATTGATTATTAGAGAATGTAAAAAATTCGTAATGTCCCACCATCATAGATACCAGGGTCCAATCAATTTTGTTCAATCCAAGCAACATTAAGACGAGGCTGAGTTGACTGGACAGAGCAAAGACAATAGGCCCCAACAACAACCCAGCTGTTAAGCTGAGGATCTATGCACCAAAGCTGGTCAGTCTCCTAACTAAACTTTTCCAATACTGATATCTACCTGACCATGTGAACCATTCCCCAAGTATATCCTATCTACGAAAAAAACAGAATAAATCTAATCTGCCCCATTAACCTCCTCCCAATCATAAATAAATTGATGGAAGAAGTCATTAATAACTCCACCAAGGAAGACCCGCTCACCAATATGCTGCTTGCCAACAGGCAGTTTGAGTTTTGCCCGAAACGCTCAACTCTAAACCTCATCGCAGAAAAAAATTAACAACTAGTAAAATAAATTTGGGTATAAATAAGCATGACAGAGATGTGTTGCAGGCAGTGTACAGTATACACAAGACTTCCAATATTTCAATTACAGTAACGTATCCAGGATGGAAAATGATCTTCAATTGATAAGGAAATTGTTCCGGGTGTATAACAGAGGCCCGATCCAACACTGACCATTTTACTAAACCTCTGCCAAAGTTGAAGTTCACCCCCTGTTTTCTCCCCTAATGATGCAACCTCCGCAGTTCAGAGAAGAGGTGTGTGTCTGGCTCTCAGGACAATAATACTGCGAAAGCAGTTTCTCAGTGCCTTTCCCAGTCAAAGGTGATTTCCCCTCTGATTTTCTTGCTATTTCGGGGATAAGATGCTTCATCTCCCTTAGTGCTTCACAATTTAGCTGTGATCAAGAATACAGCTATGAGGTGAAGTAAAAAGAAATAAGGAAATCTGAAAATAAAACTGGAAGTGCTGCAAATATACATCATGTCAATCAGCATTTGAGCAAGAAATTTCTTTGACGAGTTTTTTAAAAGGGCAAGTGCATCTCATTGAAACACTCCTGTGGTTTTTGTTGTGTTGGATTGTTTGCGAAATGGATGGTGGGCTGTGTGAAAGGGATTAGTGTTACATCCATCCATTGTGTTTCTGGTAATGGATCCATTTTATCTTTTGTGACAGCTTGGTGATTGATAGAAGTACAAAGGTGGGTGTGAGGTATGAGTAAGGAAGATGATGTAATAAACCAGTTTTTTTTATAGTGTTGAACAAAAGTACAAACTTTCTTTGCTCATTCGAGCTCTAATTTTGCAAGCCTTCATGACAAAGGTCAGTGCTTACTCAAACAGTAATATGATGCTTTTAATACGGTCTACTAATTCTTCGCAGCTGTGTGCATTTATTGATTTCCTCCGTCAGTCTGATCTACACAAGATAGGCAATGCCAAATGTATTTTTCATGCATGCAAAAGGGCATTAGCCTGGAAATATTTTTTAACCATATTCACATTATTCAAGTGCTCTTGAGAATCATTTTCCAGCATTTCACTGCAATAAAGTGTATAAGTAATCTATCAGAGGCAAAAGCACCACCAGTCCAGTTTGGGGGTCTTTATCTGACAGACTTTACACTTTTAGTTAAATTCTATTGCTTCCAGAAAGCAAACTAACACCTAATGGATATGCTCTTAGCTGTGGAAAGAACAACCCTGTACCATAAAATACCTGAGCAGTGGCCCCAGCTGAGAGTTGGTGAAGCTTTTTCCTTGAAAGGGATCATGTTTGATTGACCTGTTTTGCTTCTTGAGGGTGATATTTGAACTGAGAAAATTATTATTGTACAAGTGAAGATGTTATTGCAGAGGAGAAAGAAAACATTTTCATAGTTACCATAGTGCAACAGGAATGGGAAAGATTCCATGACAGCGCTTCTGATATGTTTTCCTTTTTCCTCAACCGAGGATTCCCCCTCACTGTGGTTGACAGGGCCCACAACCATGTCCGGACCATTTCCCACACCTATCCTCACCCCTTCCCCTCCCTCCCAGAACCGCGACAGGGTTCCCATTGTCCTAACTTTCCACTTCATCAGCCTCCATATCCAAAGGATCATCCTCCGCCATTTCCGCCACATCCAGTGTGATGCCACTACCAAGGGCATCTTCCCCTCCCTTCCCCTGTCAGCATTCCGAACGGATCATTTCCCCCACGACACCCTTGTCCACTCCTCCATTGCTCCCACCGCCTCGTCCCCTTCCCATGGCACCTTCCTCTGCAAGCGCAGGAGGTGTAATACCTGCCCATTTACATCCTCTCTCCTCACTATCCAAGGCCCCAAACACTCCTTTCAGGTGAAGCAGCGATTTACTTGTGCTTGTTTCAATGTAGTATACTGTATTCGCTGCTCACAATGTGGTCTCCTCTACACTGGGGAGACCAGAGACTATCCGAAAGCAGGACCCCGAGCTTCCAGTTGCTGGCCACTTCAACACCCCCCTGCTCTCATGCTCACATCTCTGTCCTGGGATTGCTGCAGTGTTCCAGTGAACATCAAAGCAAGCTCAAGGAACAGCATCTCATTTTCCGATTAGGCACACTACAGCCTGCTGGACTGAACATTGAGTTCAATAATTTCAGAGCATGACGGGCCCCCCATTTCACTTTTATTTTTAGTTATTTTTCCTTTTTTTTGTGTTTATTTTATTTTATTTTGTTCAGTTTGTTTCTACTGGGCCTATCCACTGTGTTTTTTTTTTCAGGTTTGTGCTTGTGGCTGTTCAGTTTTCAGTCCATTAACACCCTATCTGTACTAATGCTTTGTCTTTCATACACAAGTAACATATTGTTTGCCTTTGCTCCATGACCTTCTGGTCAGCTATTCTGTGACCTTGTCCTATCACCACCTTCTCTTTTGTTATCTCATGTCCCACCCCCATTTTACTTGCTTAAAATCTTTTACATTTCTTATATCTGCCAGTTCTGATGAAGGGTCACTGACCTGAAACGTTAACTCTGCTTCTCTCTCCACAGATGCTGCCAGACCTGCTGAGTTTTTCCAGCACTTTCTGTTTTTATGATGGGAAAGATTATATTCGGCAAATCATTTTGTTGATAAATGGGTAATTCAGCGAATATAAAGAATCTAGGACTGATTTTCCTCTGAGTTCCATTGACTGCCTGAAAGGCAACGTCCTGAAAGTGTGCTGTATCCAGTGTATGATCAAAGGCCTTATACTGTGCCTGGGAGCAGAAACAGAAGCACTACACACCTGTCTTCTGGCATTGGCACCTTCTGGCTGTTGCTAGAGGTGCACTGAGAAGAAAGTGAGGCAGATGGGCTGGGATTCAGTATGCTACCTCGAGCAAACTAACACTGTCCTACACCTTATGCAAGTGCAGGCCAAATTAAACCTCCAGAAATCCCAGGGCAGTGCAGGTAGAGACCTGACAAAACTCAGCATTCCCCAAGTACAACAAAGAGAAAAATCTCCTTCGCTGTGTCTTCCACGTACCCCATTGAAGGGTAAATCCTTCCCATCTCAAACCGTGCTCAATTTATCCTTCTGTCCGAGAGTCTCTGTCATCTTGCTGGGAAGGTGAGTAACTCATACCTTATATAATTTATTGCTTTGTTGTTGCCAATGGCAAAGTAAGTAAAACGTAAGTTCGGTCAACGTCAGTGCGGAATTAGGTTGCCAATTTCCACTTGGACTTATTCCTGAAGGTTTCATAACATAACCTCCCACCTCCAACCACCCACCCACTTAAGGGTATTTTTCCACCATCTCCAATATTTTTATAACTAATTAAAGGAAGTTTTCAAAAGGAAAGGAAAAAATATTTTTTTAAATGCCCCTATATATTTTATCCTGGGTTGCTCACAGCAGGGCCCAGGAGATGAATCCTTAACAGCCAGTGACGCCAGGACAATCCTGGAGGTTTGGCAACCAGAAGAGGTGACGTTGATCCATACCTTTAATAGCAAAACAAATGCCTGTTGGCAGACGCTATTGTGTTTTTTGGCTGTCGTGGACTCAATAGCTGAACCACAAGCCTCAGGGAACGTGGAGGCCTCCGGAAAATAGCACAGCTGTTTAAATGTGGATTTAATATTGATGGGAAAAAATTTAAATAGACAATACATTGAATTTTCTATTCTTTCAAGAAAGATCAACAGGTACATGTTTTTTGCCTTGAAGAAAATGAAAAAAAAGATACAGGGCATAATCATTAAGATTCCATGGAGGTCAATGATGAGTAAACAATGCACCGAGACTCAATGGAGTAGAAATTGTTTATGGCCCATTTTCCACACACAGTTTACACCCCAACCAGGAGGCCGAAGGTTCACCTGAAATTGTGCCTCAGACCTAGTTTCAATACAAACAAACTTGGTATTCCAATTTTGGCCTCTTTGACATCCCTGATTTTAATCGCTCCACCATTGGTGGCCGTGCCTTCAGCCACCTAGGCCCTAAGCTCTGGAATTCTCTCCCTAAACCTCTCCCGCATCTCTACATCTCTCTCCTCCTTTAAGACACTCCTTAATACCTACCACTTTGACTAAGCTTTTGGTCATCTGTCCTACCATCTCCTTATGTGGCTTGATGTCCAATTTTGTTTGATAATGTTCCTGTGCACACCTGGAAATGTTTTACTATTTAAAGATGCCAACTTATGCAAATTGTTGTTGTTGTTGCTGGGCCAGAGCATATTGCTATGCTTTGCACAGCTGGGGAAGCCTGGAATTCCCAGAGCAGTGTGTAAATGGTGGGGAGACCTTGTTTAGTTGGTCTCTTTCCCCCTTTTTCCTGACCTTCACCTTTCCTTCCTCCTTTCTCTGATTTTTGAAGTCCCCAAAGCAAAGCTCAGGAAGGTCACTGTCCTCTCACCACCCACCAACCTCTCGCCCACCACCAAGTGTCAAAATCAAAATGTTCTGTGTGGGAACAATCACCCCTATACAGAAAATGATTTGTGTCTCTTCAGTACTTACATCCCTCTTCAGTAATTTCTAAATCACCCTTGCAGCTGAGTGTACATTGGTATACTGAAAGAAAATGTCGAAACGTTTGGTGAAATCTGCAACTTAGGTTATGACGAGGCTCTGGCCACTGCACACACAGCGGGCTGAATTTTATTGGGGCGCCGCCGTCTTTGGTGGCGCCCTTCGAACTTGGCGGCTCGCCCGCGTTCGCCGGCCGCCGTCAAGCCCCTAGCGGGGGCTCATTAGAATCACGGCGCCGAGTCGCCCCCCCCCCCCCCCCATATTACGGGGGGAGAGGTGGGACATTCGGCACAGTGAGAGAGTCTTTGACAGTTGTGCAGGAAGTGCTGGGGCCCTATTTTAAGCACCTTAGCACCTGTTTCCTGACAGCTGTCAAAGAATACTTACCTGACTGCTGAAGAGTGGGGCTGCTGTCAATCTGGCAGCAAAGCAGAAAGACCTGCAGAAATCCAGCAGGTCAGATAGCATCTGTAGAGAGAGAAGCAGAGTTAACTTGTCCAAGTTCACAGACCTGAAAGTTAACTCTGCTTCTCTCTCCACAGATGCTGCCTGACCTGCTGAGTGACCCCAGCACTTTCCGCTTTGCTGCCACATACTTACCCTGCTGTGTCGCGTGTCCTGTGAAGTTGTGATCCTCTTCTCCCACTCAAGTGTAACATTTCTTCTTGTAGGAGTGCCGCACCTGGTGAATAATCTTAAATTTGCACATTCCCAGATGTGAGATTTAAATAGACCATGAAAGGTATTACACAGGTTTACAGAGAACACACTGACACAAATGGGAATGCATGGGTGTCACAGCAATGTAAATATGTCTTTCACTAAATGTTCCTCACCAACATGTGTGTCCTTTTCTCTGTACGAATGATGTGTGCCAGCATGTAGCACCAATGTCACATCCCTTTGCACCATTGGCCCTTCAGGAGAGTCAACGTATGCAATAACAGCATTGCCATGCCACCATTACTCATGAGCGTCTCCATGGACAGTGACATGGACATTGGCTCAGTCAGCTGCTGCCTCTAATGGTTTACACAGGGATGCTGCAGATGTGGACTGGTGCACAGTAGGTGAGTGAGGGTGTTGTGTGGCTTGCAGAGCTCATTTCAGTTCCTATGGAGCAGAGCCTTTGTCTGATAAGCCACTGATAGCCCTGTGTGCAGAGCCTGGGTGCCATCTGCCCTCCCATGCGCCTTTCATGTTGTAGGTCCTCAACGTCCTCATAGTCCGAGGAGGAATCCTGTTAATGTCTCTCCTCATCATACCAGGCCTGGCCCCTGTTGGGTGCGTAGTTGTGCAGAGCAACAAAGAAAGGAGCTGGGCTTTTCGGCCCGTAGTACAGGACATCACCCTATCCATACAGGCATTGGAAGCGCTCTTTCAGCTTGCTGATCTCCTGCTCAGTGGTGACTCATGTAGCTCAGTGGCTGGCGTTGTATCTCTCCGTTACAGCAGTGGTGGAGTCTCTCACTGGTGTCGGGAGCCATGTCTGCAAAGGATAGCCCTTATCTCCAAGAAGCCATCCTTCCATCTGAGCCAGCCAGTGAACAGCAGTGGCAGCCGGGACTGGCGCAAGACCCAAGTATCTTAGAATATTGCGTGCAATTCTGGTCACCACACTACCAGAAGGATGTGGAGGCTTTGGAGAGGGTACAGAAGAAGTTTACCAGGATGTTGCCTGGTCTGGAGGGCATTAGCTATGAGGAGAGGTTGGATAAACTCGGATTGTTTTCACTGGAACGACGGAGGTGGAGGGGCAGCATGATAGCGGTTTACAAAGTTATGAGCGGCATGGACAGAGCGGATAGTCAGAAGCTTTTTCCCAGGGTGGAAGAGTCAGTTATTAGGGGACATAGGTTTAAGGTGCGAGGGGCAAAGTTTAGAGGGGATGTGCGAGGCAAGTTCTTTACACAGAGGGTGGTGAGTGCCTGGAACTTGCTGCCGGGGGAGGTGGTGGAAGCAGATACGATAGCGACGTTTAAGAGGCATCTTGACAAATACATGAATAGGATGGGAATAGAGAGATATGGTCCCCGGAAGTGCAGAAGGTTTTAGTTTAGACAGGCGTCAAGATCGGCGCAGTCTTGGAGGGCTGAATGGCCTGTTCCTGTGCTGTACTGTTCTTTGTGTCATGGCAGCTGCCTGAGAAGTGGTCACACATTCGCTGCAAGCATCTGCGGTGTTCACATACCAGCTCCATCTAGATTGAGAGGGCTCCTTTAATGGTGACGTCTGCAGGTGGTAGTCTGGCAGTAGGCCTGATGGCCACATGAGTGCAGTCTATGAACATTACAACCTATGGTTCCCCAGCAATGGTGCCAGAACCAATGGCCCTCTGGGCCCGACTGTGAGAGTCCATCCTGAAGCGGACATCCTCACTAGCCCTCTGGTGCAGGACATTGGTGACCTCCCTGATGCAGTAGTGCACTGCTGACTGTGACCCCACTAAGGTCTCTGGTGGGCCCCTAAAAGGCTGCAGAGGCGTCAGGCTTGAGAACTGCTGTCACTATGAGGAACAAAGGCATGGGATGTCCACCGGAGCCCATGGGCTGCAGGTCATCCTTGAGCAGGGCACAGAGACCTGTCACCACCCTCTCTACATGCGCAATCTCCTCTGACACTGGTGCTCTGAAATCCAATGGCATGTCATGTGGGGCCTGTAGATGCACGGCAACCCTAATGGCGAGCTCCCCTTGGGGGCTGCTGCTCACGACTGGGGACCTCTATGTGGATCACACCTGTCTGTTGTTATTGCCTCTGGAGCATACGGATCCTCACGAGCAGAGGATCACACAATGTAGGATCAGCCATACCTATTTCCATGTGATAAATAAAGTTGAACCCTTCATGTATTCGAAGGTTCCTAACAGGGCAGGGATTGGTGTTGACGGGTACATCAGCTGCTTTCCTGAATCAACTATGTGGCGTGCCTTGGCATTGCCCATCTTGGCCAACACATAGAGTGGCACAGCATGACCACATCAAGATCCTACCAGCTGAATCGATTGCCCCCACCATCTATAACACCTTAATGCTCCTGCCCATTCTGGCACCCTCCCCACACACAGGGTGCCTAGTGTGTAATTGCCCCCTCACAAACACAGAGCGTACACTGTTAATGAGGGATGGTACACGGTAACCACCCCCCCCCCCCCACCTTCATGCAAGCACAGCTTTCCCTCCCGTAATCCCTGACCCCTCTCTTGCAGAATGCGGAGTTAGACCCCAGTGTATCCCCTCTCCCTCCTCCCTTCCATAAGAGTGAGGACCCGCCACCTTTTCAGATCGTGAACGGGACAGCATGTGACGGCTGCCCGTTCAACGAAAAATCTGGCAGTGTCGGTGGAGAGGCGGCGGGTTGCATAATTGGCATAGGTAAGCAAGCATTACCATATGCTAATTGTGGTGTCACCGCTATGCGGCGGGCCTGTCTCAACGCCACAGGTCGAGGTGGGCCTCTGCCCGCTGCATTTTAAAAGCTCCGCACCACGATCCACAGCATCGAAGGGCCGGTAAAATTCAGCTCAGCCTTTCAACCTGCCTTCATGAGTGACGAGTCCATGTTCTATGTTTTCGAAATGTCAGCTTTGTTGTAGGTAGTGCCAGCTACTTTGAAGCAGTTGGTCAACTTTTGTGCGTACTATTGGTTGGCTCATAGGTTTGTTTTCTAATACACTCTTCAGAAAAAGCCTGCACTGCACAGCCTGCACTTAACTGGACGTAAATCAAGGTGCTGAGCTGAAAAGGTAATCAGTCGGAACATTGTGACAGCTTTCTGTGAACCTCTTAGTTCACATCGTAACTTTGAGGCTTTTGCTCGGATGCAAAAAATTGCACTGCGTTGCTATACCAGTCCGTTCCTGCAATGTCTGATCCAGCAAAACTTGTATTTTTTTACACACGCACCTTGCTTGACAGGTATCTTGGTCCAAGGCCACTGGCAATTCTGCTCTGTAACTCGTCACTATTAGATGTACTGAGGTGGCATTGGGTAGATGGCTGAGATTAACAACTCAGCAGTGAAATCAACAAGTGCCTAAAATACTCAGTTGGACTGTCAGCATTTGAGATAGGTAAACATTTTGGGTGCAGACCTTTCATTGCAACTTCCACATGTTGCTGGCCTGTTGAGTATCTCGAGCATTCTCTTTTTTTTTTGTTATTTCCAATTTCCAGCTTTTTATTTATTTTTATTTGTAACTCTACATGTAACTGCAACCCAAATCTGCACCCCATTACTGTGTGGACAGAACATTGGAGCTCCAGCACACTGCTGTATCATGTCATTGTACTACTGTGAACTTTATACAAAGGACAATCCAACTCTCTTGACCAATCATGAGAGTGCCTTTCAGTTAGACTTTTGTGGGTTCAAGTCCCACTCCAGGACTTGAGCACAAAAGAAATGAAGGTTGACACTCTAGTGCAGTACTGAGAGAACGCTGTACTGTTGGAGGTGCTGTCTTTTGGATGAGATGTTAATCCAAGGCCCTGTCTGTCCTCTCAGGTGTATGTAAATGATCCAATGACACTGTTTTGAAGAACAACAGGGGAGCAGGGGAACTACTCCTGGTGTCCTGGCTAATATTGATCCTTCAATCAACATCATAAAATCAGATTATCTGATGATTATCACAATGCTGTATATTGGAGCTTCTGTATGCAAATTGGCTGCTAAGCTTCCTACATTACAAGAGGGACTAAATTTCAAAAGTACTTTATTGGCTTCAAACATTTTAGGGTGTCATGTGGTCATGAAAGGCACTATATAAATGCAAGTCTTTCTTTTTTCCTTCCTTCTAATGGACAATTGCAACCTTTTACATAAACGACATCCCTATCTTCCCCAAAAAAACCTTTATAATGTTTCAGGAGATGCAAAGGAGAGTGTGGTGCTGTGAGTGCTGGAAAATAAGAGGGAAGTTCAATTCATGCGGAATTTCCAAAAGTAGAACGGACTGGATACTTATATGACTAGATTGCTATCCTTTCATTTCTGGGGCCTTCTGGGGAGTTGAATCTACCTCAGATTAATGGGATGGAAACCTTTTATCTTCCTGCTCTAAGTGAAATATGTTTGAACAGGTTGAACCTATTTCCAAGTAACACACAAATCGACAGTACAAAATTGCACCTGATCCAACAGTAATTGACTCACTGAAAGGAACGACAGATGATGGAAATCAAAATGTCGGGAGTAGGAGAGAGCATATCAAAAATCGCATCCAAACAGCATAGTTGGGTGTAGAGGGAGCTTTGCTGTTCGCCTCTTATGCTGGCACCTGATTCAAAACGTAGACAAAACTTCTATTTTGTAATACTGGCAATCCTTCGTTTTTTGAGCACACAACGTTCAGATAGTTGAAATTCTGCTGTCCCGAGGATTTTGCTGGAGCTCCAACTTTCTGTACCACACTGTGCTGGGATGCAGATTCCCGCTGCAGTTCCAGATAATGAATGATTAATACAAATAAAATGCAGGAAACATCCGCCTGCCTCCTCTTCCAAGTGTGGTTTCCACAGAATGGGAAGCAAAGAAAATAACTGGTTTACACAAGGGTAAAAGTGTGCCAAACAGGACGTTTTATGTTGCAATAGTGTACTGATGCAGTGTGATTTTGGCACTCAAGCACACTAGCAACTGTTCACCTACATGGAGACTGAGCTGGGCCATCTACTTCCATTTTGTTGGGGACTGCTGTTGATGTTGGTGTTTTACCATCTCTGGAAACTTCTTCCTAGTACTCCTCTTCTGAAAGAAATCTGAGACATCAGCTAAAAAAAATCACATGCAATAGTTTCATCTTTATTCATCGGCTTTAAAAACATCCAAATCTTTTATGTTTCTATTCCATAAAACACAAGTTATAAGCAAATTCTGAATGAAACTGGGTTAATAGAGGGGGGGGGGGGGGAGGAAAGGAAAGGGATTGACTTTATTACATCTCAGAACCATCTGAAACTGCTTCTCATGCAATAAATGCCTTCGACATGGAGTGATTGTTTTATCGGCAAATGCAGCAACCAGTTTGCACACAGCAAGAGTCCAGAGATAGCAATGAGGTGAATGACCAGTTCATCCAATTCAGGTTGAGGGAGGAATGTTGGCCAGGACACTGGGAATTCACTACTTTTTTTAAAAATAGAGCCATGAGATTTTTAACACATAAACGCCAAGCTAGAAGAACTAGCTAAAACAGACAAGGCCCCATAAAATGCTAATCTGAAAACCAGCCTGGAATTTAGGCCTGAAGCCAAGGAGCTGGATTGAACGTTAGCTGGACATGGTCCTATCATAACTTAAGTTGCAGTTAAACCCAACATTCATGCACTTTTATTCCAGGCACCAGATTTATTTTCTAGCTGAGTCTGTCACCCACAAGAAAATGTAGATTTTTGATGGCATTTTGGAGCCCACTGCCTTTCAGGCCAAAAATCATTTTTCCTGGAAAGGTTACAGATATTTTAAGTATGAAAATAAAATTAATTGCAGCTGGGCAAATGGAGATTTTAGTCACAATTTGGAATAACCAGGCACAGAAAACAGGTAGTTGCTTTAAATGTTGGTTACCATAGACATCAGGGACTGCATTTTATGTTGCCGGTGCTATAATTGGCGGTGGCCGTAAAATATGGCGGCGCACACGCGCATGATTTACTCCATGGAACTGCTACAATATTATATGCGGCGGCTCATTTACATGGCTGGAGTGGACCACCCACTCCCGATGACGTGGAGACGGTGGGCGATCTGTCCCTGGCAACAGCACCTGGCGCCACTCTCCAGACGTCAGTGCCATTTTTAAAGGGCTTCAAGCCCTTCCATTGCATTTGGATTTTTAAAGTGACAAACAAGATAAATTTAAAGTTGATAATTTCATAAAAAATTCAAGCCCCTCTCCCACACCCCCAATGACTAAACAATGTAATAATTGCCCTTTCTCCCTCAAAAAAACTTACCTTGCGATCCTGACCTGCCCCCCCCCACAAAGTTTATAACCTTCTATCTTCAATCCCTTCCCACCATCCTCTCCACAATCACAATAGCTTTCCTTGCTCCCGCCCGCCCTGAAAACTTACCTGCTCTCCCCTCCCAGCTAGTGTTCCGCCTCAGATCTCTGAATGGAGATCCGAAGGTGCGGGAGTCCAGGCAACCTACCTGACTATTGCAGCGGGATGGCCGACCGGAGCAGGTAGGTCATTAATTCAGTCATTTACATTAATTTAAATATTTAGATACTGCTGCCGAGTGGTGGTTGGTGGTCACTACAAGGCCCTCGCTGCCTCCGGTAATATGGGGCTGGGCCTTCCCTGCATCGAGGCCTGTGGTGGGTCTCTCCCAAAGGCATTTTCCAGGCCCCCCAGCCACAACCCCCAAGGTCAGGGGCCCTGTAAAATTCAGACCCATTTTTTTTTTATTTCCAAAATATACTTTATTCATAAAAATCTGTAAAAAATACATTACCAAACAGTTGAAACAGCACCAAGTCAGACGATACAAAGAGTGCAGAGGAGATCAGTTTCCTTCAATACAGGAGTGAGTTGCCTCACAACCCTTCCATTTCATTTTACATGCCATGTACATCTTACAGCAAACAAATATTTTACGGATACAGTTCGAGGGGTTTTCCCTGGATCCAGCCCTCTCAGTTCACCTTGGTGGGGGGACCTTACACAGTGGTCTTTCCCCATTGAGCCTTTGCTGCGGCTGCCCCAAGCTTTAGTGCCTCCCTTAGCACGTGGTCCTGGACCTTGGAATGTGTCAGTCTGCAACATTCGGTGGTGGACAACTCTTTGCGCTGGAAGACCAGCAAGTTTCGGGCAGACCAAAGGGCGTCTTTCACTGAATTGATAGTCCTCCAGCAGCAGTTGATGTTTATCTCGGTGTGCGTCCCTGGGAACAGCCCGTAGAGCACAGACTCCTGTGTTACAGAGCTGCTTGGGATGAACCGTGACAAAAACCACTGCATCTCTTTCCACACCTGCTTTGCAAAGACACATTCCAGAAGGAGGTGGGCAACTGTCTCTTCCCCACCACAGCCACCACGAGGGCATTGTGCACAGGGGGTGAGACTTCGGGCATGCAGGAAGGATCTGACGGGGAGGGCTCTTCTCACCACCAGCCAAGCTACATCTTGGTGCTTGTTTGAAAGTTCTGATGATGAGGCATTCTGCCAATTGACTTTGGCAGTCTGTTCGGGGAACCATCCGACAGGATCCACCATCTCCTTTTCCCGTAGGACCTTGAGGACATTCCGTGCAGACCACTGCCTGATGGATCGGTGGTCAAAGGTGTTTTTCCGCAGAAGCTTTTCCACGAAGGACAGGTGATACGGCACGGTCCAACTGGATGGAGCATTCTACGGCAATGTGATCAGGCCCATCCTTCGCAACACCGGGGACAGGTAGAACCTCAGCACGTAGTGACACTTGGGGATCTACACACAGCTTGATGCAGCTGCACACGAAGGTAGTCACCAGGATGAGGGTGATGTTGGGTACATTTTTCCCACCCTTATCCAGAGGTTTGAACATCGTGTCCCCCCGGATCCGGTCCATTTTGGATCCCTGGATGAAGCAGAAAATGGCTCGGGTGACCGCCACAGCGCAGGAGTGGGGTATGGGCCAGACCTGCGCCACGTACAGCAACAATGTGAGCGCCTCGCACCTGATGACCAGGTTCTTACCCATAATGGAGAGAGATTGCTGCGCCCACATTCTCAGCTTGTGTTGTACCCTGGCTACTCGCTCCTTCCAGGTTTTGGTTCACAACCCGGCCCTTCCGAACCATATCCCCAGCACCTTCAGGTAGTCTGAACTTATGGTGAAGGGGACAAAGGATCGGTCAGCCCAGTTCCCAAAGAACATGGCCTCACTCTTGCCGTGGTTAACCTTGGCTCCCGAGACCAGTTCGAACTGGTCGCAGATGCTCATCAGTCTGCGTGCAGACAGCGGGTCCGAGCAGAAGACGGCGACATGGTCCATGTACAGGGAGGTTTTAACCTGAGTGCCTCTGCTTCCTGGGATTGTCACCCCTCTTATGCCCGCATCCTTCCTAATAGACTCAGCAAAGGGTTCAATACAGCAAACAAACAAGACCGGGGAGAGAGGACAGCCCTGTCTGACTCCAGATTGGATCAGGAAACTTTCTGATTCCCACCCATTGATTGAGACTGCGCTACTGATGTTTGTGTAGAGCAGTTGGATCCAATTGCAGATTCCCTCCTCAAACCCCATTTTGGAGAGCAAGTCCATCATGTAGGTGTGCGATATCCTGTCAAAAGCCTTCTCCTGGTCCAGGTTGATGTGTCAGGTGTCCACCCTCCTGTCCCGTACATAGGCGCGAGACTATCAGAGATCTTCCTGCCGGGTACAGTACAGGTCTGATCAGGGTGAATCACCAATTCCAGAGCAGACTTGACTCGACTGGTTATGACTTTTGACAGAATCTTGTAGTCAACATTAAGCAGTGAGATGGGCCGCCAATTTCTGATTTCTGCCCTCTCCCACTTCCGCTTGTAGATGAAGGTGATGATGCCTTTCCTCTTGGATTCTGACATGCTGCCAGCTAGGAGCCTACTCTCATATACTTCCAGCAGGTCCGGGCCGACCCAGTCCCACAGAGCCGAATACAATTCAACCGGTCAGCCATCACTTCCGGGAGTTTTACTTGTCTCGAAGGACTTGACGGCCTTTGTCGGCTCCTCCAGAGCTAACGGCTCGTCCAGTCTATCCCTCGTGCTGTCATCTAAGACCTCTGTGATAGTTGACAGGACGGACAGGGAGGCTCTGCTGTCTGTGGGCTTCACGTCGTACAGCCCAGCATTAAAGGATTTGCTGATCCTTAGTATGTCGGACTGCGAAGACGTTATCGAACCATCCTCTTCCTTCAGGCTGCTGATCACAGAGCTCTCTCTGTGTACCTTTTGGAAGAAGTAACGCGAGCACATCTCATCCTGCTCAACAGACTGGACTCTGGACCAGAAGATGATCTTTGAGGCCTCTGTTACAAAGAACGAGGCCTGCTGGCTCTTCACCTCTTGGAGATCCTCCTTGACCTTGACCCCCATCGACTACAGCCGGAGCAGATTTTGCATTACTTTCTGGAGTCGGGACATTTCTCTCTGTCTCTCTCTTGCCCTCTGAACACCTTTGAAGATAAAGAACCTCTTGATGTTCTCCTTGAGCGCCTCCCACCATTGAACTGGAGACTTAAAGAGGGGTTTCGCAGTCTTCCAACCTTTGTAATCCCTTTTGAGTTCCTCAACGTTCTCTGGGGTTAGCAGTGTAGCATTGAGCTTCCATATCCCCCTGCCAACCTGCTGGTCATCCTGTAAGTGACAGTCAGCCGACCGTGACAGCACAGGACACAAACAGGAAGTCAATACTGGAACGGGCAGACCCGTCCGATCTTGACCATGTGTATCTACGCTGCGCTGCGCTCTGTCTGCAGGTTTGCTGAAGACGTCGTGCAGCTTGGCATCTTTTACTGTTTCTATTAGGAATCTGGACGTAGCGTCCAGTTTGCTGTCGTCACTGCCGGGTCGTCCAGCTGCATCAATGATGCAGTTGAAGTCACCGCCACGAATGACCGGCCTGGATGTTGCCAGCAGCAGTGGGAGCTGCTGGAAGACGGTCAGCCGCTCACTACATTGAACCAGGTCGTACACGTTGATCAACCAGAGCGGAGCATTGTTGTACATTACATTCGCTACAAGGAGGGGACCGCTCACCACCTCCTTAACTTTGGAGATGGTGAGATTGCTTCCCCGCAGCAGAATACCCAGGCCGGAGGAACGCAAATCATTACCCCCTGACCGGATCGATGGCCCGTGGGACCACCATCGCGACCATTGCCTGTAGGTGCTGAGGTGTGGTATTCCACACCCCTGCAGAAACAGTAGGTCGGCTTTGACTTTGGCGAGGTAATCCAAGGTTGAAACACATCGTGTAGTGGATTTAATGCTACGCACATTAATTGAAGCAATCCTTATACCCATTTTTTTAAGTTAGTTGTTGCTTCCCATACCATTTGTCCTTGCTAGTCCCAGTCCTTCGGGATGTTCCTGCATACCCATAGTGTATGCAAGCTGTTTCCCGATCGTTGGGCTCAGAAACCCCTCCTGGTTTTTCATGCAGGGTTTGTTCCGCTGGGGTGACATCGGTTGGGGGGGGGTGGTCTTGTAGGCAGCAAGGATTGAGCTGTCCTCTGCTGTTCCCCTCTGTTCCTCCTCGAAAACATCACTGCTCCCGGCTTCCTGGAGCTGAGGTGCACCAGACATTTCTTTGCGCTCAACCCCAGGTATATTACCCTTAAAGAAAAAAAAGAAAAAACTTGTATTTACTAACTGTCTTTCATGACCACAGGGTGTCCCAAAGAACTTTACAGTCAATAGCCTCATTGCTATCAGCCTCCAGGTGGTGGAAATGGAGGCGTGGATGCCGGTAAAATAGCAGCGATCTGCGTCTGGGAGCGTTCCCTGGTGCAGTCTGGTTGACAGGGCATTTTTTCAACAGCGTGCTGTGATGTGAGGAGGTGGGCAGCTAATTTGCAAAATTAAAGGCCATTTTGCAGGGATGCAGGCATTTTCCAATGCGGGGGACAACTCCCATTCCCCCAGCCTGTTGCATGGGGAGGCTGCCAGCTTAATGGAGGTGACATCCTTGCAGCAGAGAAGGGGGCCATCGGAGCTGGAGACTCAATGTCTCAAAGAGGGGCCTGCGGGCGTGGAAGGTAGCCCCTGCAGCCCCAACGATCCTCCCAAGGGGTTTCCCCTCTGATTCTCAGCCCCCTGAATTTTTTTAATTTTTGAACTTAAATAGCCAAGCTCTCAAGGTCTCCTGCCTGCCTCAGCAGGAACCACCTCTGCCCATTAGGAGGCCATCTGTGGTAAAATTACGAAACCAGTCCCACTGCCGGCAAGTGTGGGCTCGGGAACCACTTTTCGCCACAATTTCGGGATCCTGACACCTACAATAAAATTTAGGCCAATGTATTTACAAGGTACTGGGGTTCATTTCTACAGTATTAGAATTCCAAAGCAGAGCACTTACATTAAAGTTATATTGAACCTTGGTTCAGTCACATTTACAGTACTGTGCACAGTTCTGGTCTCCATAGTACAAAAAGCATATAGAGGCACTGGAGAAAGTGCAAAAAAGATTAACAAGGATGACACCAGATCTGAGGGGTATAGAAAGACTAAGCAAGTTGGGGCTCTTTGCTCAAGAAAAATGGTGACCTGATTGATGTCTTTAACATTATGAAAGGGTTTGATACAGCAAATGTAGAGAAGATGTTTCCACTCGTGAGAGAGTCAAAAACAAGGGATCATAAATATAATATGGTCACTGATAAATGCAATGAGGAATTCAGGATAAAGTTGTTTACTTAGAGAGTGGTTAGAATGTTAAACCTGAATTAAGGAGAAGCTAGATAAGCGCATGATGGAGAAAGGAATAGAAGGATATGTTGATGGAGTTAGATGAAGTATAGTGGGAAGAGGCTCTTGTTAACCGTGGCGCGGAGTCAACGCCCCCTTGTCCCCTTTATTCCCTGCACCCACTTGATCCTGGCTATCACGTGGGACTGAAGTCCTCTTAATTCAGGCTCAGGCTGAGTGTTTGGGATATCGGATTTCAAGAGAGCCACCCTCCAGCTTAATCCACAGCTACAGTTAATGGCTTAGTACAAAGAGGAGGAACTCAGTCCTTTCTTTAACTATCAATTTACTTTATTCACGTTGCTGTACAATGTAGGAATAAGGCTTATACACTTAGACAAAAGCATACAACTCCAACTGAGTTATACAGTTAATAACAAAACTAGCTAGAATTCATAAGCACCCACTAGGTTCCTCTGACCTTTCCCTGACTGAGTCACAGAAAACTTAAGGATATTACCCGAAAAAAGGAGAGTTAACGCTGGCCAGGCATTCCATTCTCTCTTTCTCTTCTACGTCGTCGCCGCGTCGCTCACGCAGGGTCTTCCGCTTCCACGATGGTTTGTCTCCGGACTTTCCGCTGGCTCTATGCCCAAAAAGCTCTATTCTTATCCTGTTGCTTATCTCTCCAAATCTGAGCTGTGTCTTTCCGGTTGGCTTAAGCCTGCTCACCTCGTTCACAGCTTCTCTTAATTGGCCCAGGCACAAAGACCCCGGTATCACACCGTGTCCAAATAAGGCTCTTTTCCTGTGATCGCTCCTTTGTCTTGTCTCATAAAGTAATAAGTTCAAACTGGTTTTTACCAGCACAGGCCAGTGTCCGAGCTCCAGGTTATTACAGGTCAAACAATCCCAGCAGTTTGTAACTGATTCCGTATTTCTTACAGCCCCTGGCCAACATCTCCCCCCTCATGATCCAAAGATACTTATCTTAGGATCATAAAATTTCCCTTCTCCGTGAACCATTCCTGAGAACGTCATTGTCCCCCAATGAGTGTACAATACTGTTACATATAAAAAGATACGTTATAAAACTTAATATATACAGTTGTGTTTTCTTTTACAGCTTTTGTTTATATTGATAACCGTTCCTTCTGTTTCATTATAGTTCCATCATCCAATCTTCGCAAAATTTCATTTTACCACCTTCTCAGCTGATATACATTGAAAACAACAATTATTAGCGCACATAGAAGCACTATGACAGCAATATGTGATACAATTCTGAACTATGGATGTATTTGAACATTAGATCCCCAATTCCAAAACTTACTCCAAAACCCTGGGTCACGCAACAGTTCATTTGCCTTGTCAGCATGAGTTCTAATTGTTTTAGTGTGTTTATTCCATTGATGAATTATCTCTTTTGCCTCTTCTGCTATTTGTGCCCAATCTGCTGTTAGGTGTGGGATGGGTGGTAATTCAGTGGCAAGATATTCCTGTATCTCTTGATCTGTATCAGTACGTTGGACCGAAAGATTTTCCTTTATCACTATCCTGGTTATTGGCTTAGGCAGGACTTGTCCACCAACAACCAAGTCTGAGGTTACATTGTGAATGGCTACATTGTGTCCCTCCAGAGGGCACTGTTCTATCCCTTGTTGTAATTCATAGCAGCCCTGGCTATGTAATACGTTTGCCCCACAAGGGCATATTGTAAAAAGGTCTGGTTATTAACAGGGAAAATGGACAATGAACAATTTTCATAGGTGCTGAGCCCACAATTTGTAAGTTTCTGTCTCGTTGTCTCTTCCGGACAGGCCCAGTGATTCCCCCCTTGATGACATTTTGACAAATCTACCCCTTTCTCAACACCATCCGTTTACATTGGCATGAGATGGTGGGTTATTTAAAGATATCCAAATACCCTCCTGGTACTTCCCTATGGACTCTCTTTAAAGTAGAGGTCAAATTGCTCCCGTGTCGGGGAATATGAACCACTGCCCCAACATAATATCTTCCTCTCTCCTCGTCACAGGTACCTAACACTCTGTTAGTTAAGGTCAAACTTCTTTTCCCCCTAGTATACCCAATGTTTTTCCCGCGCACGCCAACCCATCTACTCCCGCATAATACAAATTTAAATCTTCTCACTGTCCTTTGTTGGTTCGAACTATCTTGATCTGCCAAGCAAAGTTGTTCTGGCCACGGGATAATCTTCCCGTGTTGACACTGCTTCAGGTGTGTTCATTCGTCGTGATAGCTTCGATGCGAGTTCACCTATAGTCCCAAATATGGTCAATCCAATTGCAATGCAATGTATCACCCTCTTCATTGTGGGTTGGACCTGTAATATACAAGTGTAATTTCTGCTCTTATTTACAGTTTCTTTCTTATCCTATTTTAAGTCCCGTCTCTCCATACACTGAGCCAGACTGTCTATATCTTGTTCCCAATTTGTTACTGATTCTAACCGTCCATTTCTCCTAGCCCACTTACTTCCCCTGTTTTCTTTATTTTTCTTTCCTTTTTTTCCCTCGATTTCCCTCTGTATGTGGACGTGCAACATGAGGTTGTCTTTCAAACACTTCTGCTTGGATCCGCAGTTGATCCTGCTCTTGATCTCCCTGACCGATCGGAACATCGGTGGCATCAAGCATCACATGCCAACTGTGATTATCTTGTTTTTCTCCTACTAACTTTAACTGATTAATGTGATACCAGCCACACTTATCTGGCGCTGTCAATACTTTATATACAGATGGACTAGCTTTATCTACTACCTCATAGGGACCGGTGAACTTTGGACTCAAAAAATGAGGTGGGCTGGTATATTATGTCCATTACCCTTTGTCCGGGGCTCAACTCTATCGGGCTGGCTTTCGCATTGAAATAAGCCTTACTTTGCTGTCTCTTCTTTCCCTGTTGGTGAGCTGCCATGTAATTTCCTTCCCTCACTGTTTCTACTAATTGTTGTACCCATTTTTCTGATATAATACTGTCCACCTTGGGTTCGGACAAGTCCAAACCTACCAACCCCTCCATTCCTCTCATGTCCCTTCCTGTCATGAGTTTATAGGGAGTATAACCTGTTGATGAAGCTAAGGTATTCTTGATTACCACCAACACATAGGGCAGAACAACCTGCCAGGTCGCCTTGTGCTGCCGTACCATTTTAGCTATCATGTTTTTCAATGTCCGATTCATCCTTTCCACAATTCCACTAGACTGTGGTCTATAGGGTATGTTTAACCCCAAAGAGGGTCATGACATTTTGCATTACTTGGGCTGTAAAATGTGTTCCCTGATCTGATTCTATGCTTCGGGATAAACCCCATCGAGTGAATACCCTTTCTAACAGAATTTTCGCAATGATTTTGGCTGTATTTGTTCTGGTTGGGAAAGCTTCCACCCATTTGGTAAATGTATCTACTATTACTAGAATGTACTTAAACCCTCCTGGAGTGGGGGGTAAGGGTCCTACATAGTCTATCTGTAAATTAGTCCAAGGCCCTTCTACTGGTCTAGTATGTCGGAGGGCCCCTTTCTTGACATTCCTATCTGGGTTATGTTGTGCACAGATCAAACAATTCTTGACGTAGTGTTCCACGTCACCTTTCATCCCAGGCCACCAGTACACCTCCTTTATCCTTTCCAGGGTACTTTCTGTCCCTTTATGTCCCCATAAGTCATGGTACCAGTGGATTATTTGGTTTTGTTCCCCCTCTGGCACTACGAATTTTCCTTCAGATAAAACCACTCCGTCCTGAATATAGACCCCCTTGTACTCTTTGTATGTGTCTGACTCTACTCCTTCTATCAATTTTTTCAATTCTCCATCTTTCTTCTGCTCCTCTGTTAAATCCATTACCTTAACCTGTTTCCCTTTCTGTTCCCCAATGTCCTTAATCGGTGGCTGCCATTCCTGCCCACTAACAGCACCTTGTTTGGCTAGCTCATCCACTTTGCTGTTCCCTTCCGGAGTAGGTTTTGAATGAGCTTTTACCTCCGTGATCACATATCCTTTCCCCTGTGCTCCTACAAAGATGTATTTTAATAATGGAGCCGATGGAAGGGGCTTCCCATCCGCTGAGACAAAACCTCTCGCCTCCCATAAGGGCAAATGTTCCGTGAGGCTATTACAGACATACATGCCAGCAGAATATATAACTGATCCAGGCGGGAAGTATTCTGGGTGGCCAACCACATATGTGATGGCTACTAATTCTGCCGCCTGCGCGCTCTTTGTTTTAGGCAATTTTAAGGCTGCACTAAACTTTTCCTGATCGTGTTCGTCTTCTGCATATATCCCGCACCCAGTTTTCCTCTCGCCATCCTGTACTGACGAGGAACAATCCACAAAAATTTTTGTGGGGTTCTTCTTTTCCCTTTGCATCTTTACTTTCTGTCTCCATTGCTTTCTCCAATCCACTTCTACCCCCTCCTTTTTGTTTTGATACAAATGGCCCCTTGGGATCATTTGCTATCATGACTTGACACTCACGTTTCTATCCTTGATACACTAGGTTGTCTGCCAACATAATGGTAGTTTTTACTCCTTTCACGCTTATGTTTCTTCCCTGCAACAATAGTGTCCACCTAACAATTCGGTTCTGACTTCTGACCCGTCTTTGATCCTACCGTCTAATAGTAACTGTACAGGGGTATGTTCTGTCAGTATTGTAAGTGGGTTCAGTCCCACTATGCAAGTAAAATACTGTACTGCCCAAAAAACTGCTAACAAATGTTTCTCGCACGTCGTATACCCCTGCTCTACCGGTGAAAGCATACGCGAGGCATGCGCTACTGGTCTCAATTTCCCGTGTGTCTCCTGTAACAGAACTGCTGAGAGGGTGGTGTCTGTGGTAGCTACCTCCAATGAAAACGGCTCAGTTGGATTTGGGGTTTTCAGAGCAGGCGCAGCAGCTAGTGCCTGCTTTAAATCTGAAATGGCCTGTGTGTGTTCAGTTTTCCACTCCCACGCCACATTCTTTTTCAATACTTCCATTAATGGGGCCGCTTTCGTAGCGAATCCATCAATGTGGTCCCTGCAATATCCCACTAAACCCAGGAAAGATCTCAACCCTTTTACATCCCTCGGGACAGGGAGTCTGCCAACCGCTACTACCCTTCGTTGGTCAATTTCTCTCTTTTCCGGTGTCAAGATCATTCCCAAGTAAGTAACCTTCTGTTTCATAACTTGCGCTTTTTTAGGGTTTACTTTTAGTCCAATTCGTGTAACAATTGTAGTAATTCACTTAGTAACTGATAATGTTCCTGTTCCGTTTCAGTTTGTAGCAGTAAGTCGTCTACATACTGCACCAGACATTCAGGCTTTGAGAACCCTTTTAACCCTTCCCTTAAACATTGGTGAAATATGGACGGGGAATTATGAAATCCCTGTGGCAGGGCGGTCCATGTATATTGTTGTCGTTGAAAGGTAAACGCAAATTTATATTGGCATTCTTTCTCCAGTGGAATAGACCAAAAACCGTTACTTATATCTAAAATAGTGAACCACTGTGCGTCCTCATTTTGTTTAACTACTGTCTCTGGGCTAGTTGCTACGGTAGGGGCCGTTAACAGGGTTACCTTATTTAATTCTCGATAGTCTATCGTTAGTCGCCAGCTATGGTCCGGTTTCCTCACCGGCCAAATAGGTGAGTTGTTAGTGGAGGCTACCGGTCTTAATATCCCTTGTAGCAGCAAACTCTGTATCACCTTTCCCACCTCCTCTTCTGCCTGTTTCGGAAAACCATACTGCTTCTGTGGTTTGGGGTCTGGACCCTGTATACACACACTTCCGGTCATTTTCCCACAATCATGTTTATGTCGAGCAAATACTATTGAATTCCGTGTGATAATTTGTTGTACTTCACTATCGCTACTCATTTCTTCGGGTCTTGTCCACAGTTCCCCGAACGTGCATATCCTATCCTGCTATTCCCCCACCGGGACGGATGTGTGATCTATACTACCCCTGCCCAAGGGCATTTGCCAAATCGCGCAATTAACAGGGTCAAAACAGAGTCCCGCTTTAGCCATGTAATCACACTCTAATATATGTTCTTGTTCTCTGGGTAACTCAATGAGAACCACTGAGTGTTCTATTGCTACATCCCCCACACTGACTTCCAATGGTACGCTCACATATCCCACCTGTGAATGTCCTGTAAATCCACGTAAAACAAGTTTACTTTGAATTTCCCAATCTACTTGACTAACATTGGTGGTGTTTACGGTGGTTCGGGATCCTCCAGTGTCCCAAAGGAACGTGACAGGACGGCCTCCAACCCTACCATTCACTAGGGGTCTCCCTGTGTTATCCCACCGCATGTCACACACCCATAATGGAGAGGCCTGCGACCGTCATTGCGGTTCGGGGTACAACCCCGAAGACGGTGCTATCTCTAGTATATCACATTGAGGATTTGACCTATTCAGTCCTTCCACAGGTAGGCTCTGGCGTTTGTCCTGGCCTCCTCCCCGACCTACATTTTCTTGTCTCAGGTTTGAAATGTCCCTCCTGGCCACAATTATAGCAGTGGGTCGGCCCACCCGGAGTTCTCCCTGTTCCTAGGACGGATCCTCTCCCAATGCCTCTATTCCTTCCTCCTGTCTGAGAGGCTGGGTGGGGTGCCCCTTGTGCAGTTCCCCTCCCTTCATTTCTCCAGGTTATTGTCTAATCTTTTACAGGCATCGCCTTTCCCCCAGGGGCCTTGGAGAATTTTGTTGTTTCCTTCTCCCATGCTCTAACCATCCTCCTGAGTACCCAAGCCTCTGTGTGCGTGTCATCAGAGGGATCAAATTGATCTAGTGCCCTTCTTGACTCCTCAGTGCCATGCGACACCAGCGTTCTCAGCCATCGGTTTCTAATCTCTGGTGTTGGATTGGCTCTATCTAGGTTTGCGCCATATACCCCTTGAAACACCGCCCAGATGCGAGCCGCAAACGAGAGAGGGTGTTCACCTTTTCTTTGATAGCATTTCTTTAGCGTCTCCACTGGGTCCCCTCTATTAGCGCCCATGACATTTAATACTTGTTCTTTTAAATCTTCATTTGTGCCTCTACCGAGTTTTTGTTCCTCTGGTAGGGCGGAGTGTATGTGTGGGTGTAGGCACATTATAATTCATTTTCTTTCTTCAGCATCATCTAAGCCGTGTATTCCTTTCTGTTGACTGACTGCTTGAAACAGCTCCCTAGGATCATCGCCGGGTGCACACGTCCCAATATCTTTCGCAATATCCCTCAATTGCTGTACCCCCATTGGAGTGGAATATGTCATACGCGGGCCAGCTGCCACCTGGCCATCTGCCCCTATCGCTGCTCTAGTAGTCACAAGGGGCGCCATGGGGGCCGATGGCTCCTCTGGCTCTGGCTCATATGCTGGCGGAGGATCCTCGGGTAGAGGGTCTCCATCATCATGGCTGTATCTAGCCGCTTCGTCTGCTAACTCATTCCAATCTATGCCCCCTTCACCATTCTCCTCACTTCCTTCGGGTGCAAAAGCACAGATTATACCTCTCTGTGTGGCTAGCTGCTCTTGCAGTCTCGCTATATATTTTTGACACTTTGTGTGATCACCTGAATTACTTCTCTTTTCCTGAGCTGCTCTCTTAAAAACTGCCATGAACGTGATTCAATCACGACATTGCTGCTTCCATCCTTCCACCTCAGCTTTAGCTGCTTGGGCTTCTCCCTCTCGCCTACTTTTTCCATAACTAGTTTTTCGCACTGTAACTGATATTGGTTCATACGCATCAAATCCGCACTTCTCTGTCCCTGCAAATTAGTTACTTTTTCACTAAGGCGGGCTGCCTCCTCACAGTTTTTTAATCTCCTCCTCTAGTCTGTTCTGCTCATTTTTAGCCTGCTGTTGGCATTCTATCCATTCCTCAAGTAAACAGCCGATAGCTACTGACTTCTATATCTTTTTAAATTTCCTAGCTGACATCTTTGCTTGTGCAATCTTCCAAAGGGCTTCCCCTACAGGTTTTCCCTTATCGCTAGTGTGACCTGCATACGCTCCGTATTGTGGCCACTTCGCTATTCCGTATTTTTGGAGGAATCCCTTCCAATCAAAACAATCCGAGTCTCCATGGTTTGGAGATTCCCTTTGTTTCATCATCTTATGTTAGGAGCTACAAATTAACCCCTAAGTTCCTGTTCTCTCTGTACTTTGCCAATTTGGTTCGGCTCGAGTCTCCCGCTGATTCAACGGAGAGATTTATCCTCGAGCCCACCCAGGGACGCCAATTATGTTAACCGTGGCGCGGAGTCAACTCCCCCTTGTCCCCTTTATTCCCTGCACCCACTTGATCCTGGCCGTCACGTGGGGGTGCAGTCCTCTTAATTCAGGCTCAGGCTCAATGTTTGGGATATCGGATTTCAAGAGAGCCATCCTCCCAGCTTAATCCACAGCTACAGTTAATGGCTTAGTACAAAGAGGAGGAACTCAGTCCTTTCTTTAACTATCAATTTACTTCATTCACGTTGTTGTACAATGTAAGAATAAGGCTTATACACTTAGTTAGACAAAAGCATACAACTCCAACTGAGTTATACAGTTAATAACAAAACTAGCTAGAATTCATAAGCACCCACTAGGTTCCTCTGACCTTTCCCTGACTGAGTCACAGAAAACATAAGGATATTACCCGAAAAAGGGAGAGTTAACGCTGGCCAGGCGTTCCATTCTCTCTCTCTCTGCTACGTCGTCGCCACGTCACTCACGCAGGGTCTTCCGCTTCCACGATGGTTGATCTCCGGTGTTTTCGCTGGCTCTATGCCCAAAAAGCTCTATTCTTATCCTGTTGCTTATCTCTCCAAATCTGAGCTGTGTCTTTCCGGTTGGCTGAAGCTTGATCACCTCGTTCACAGCTTCTCTTAATTGGCCCAGGCACAAAGACCCCGGTATCACACCGTGTCCAAATAAGGCTCTTTTCCTGTGATCGCTCCTTTGTCTTGTCTCATAAAGTAATTAGTCCAAACTGGTTTTTACCAGCACAGGCCAGTGTCCGAGCTCCAGGTTACTACAGGTCAAACAATCCCAGCAGTTTGTAACTGATTCTGTATTTCTTACAGCCCCTGGCCAACACTCTTGTGGAGCATAAACATCAGCATTGACCTGTTGGGCCAAATGACCTGTTCTATTCCGTAAATTTTATGCACTTCTATGAAATATTCCCAATGAATTCCTTTCTAGCAGAGTGAAGCAATCAAAACATGGTCCTGATTCAAAGCACTTGAATCTTACATCTTTTCCATGCATGTGCTGACTGTATGAAAGATACTTGCTGCAACTACATGATCCAGAATAACAGAATATTAAATTGAAATGCATGTCCAAATATTGTTCTATGAAAATAGATCTCGACAAGCTTTTGCTAAATTAACTTACACAATCCTCCAGCAGTCTAAAACAATGTAGGAGTGTTACCTTTACTCCAACATAGGTTTTTATTGTGCTCTGTTCCATATAATTTGTAGTTATTTGTGCAGTGTTCTCTGATCTTTAATTTTCTCTCAGGCTCTCCATCAGGATAATATTGATCAGGAGTTTTTGTTTTTTCCAGTGTAAATGTAGGGAGAAATCCAGGACAGAAATAATGTAAACTGCTCAAGGTTCAGGCAGAGCTTTAGACGAGAGATAATGGATTGTAATATAGATTTTTCTGTTGATACGCCTTATTAATGGACAGAAACTGACTGTAGCCAGCCACAAGTGAAGATCGTATATACTAGTTCACTGCCATAATGTACCTTATTGGCATTTCCAGTCAGCCATAGAAACCAGTTGCTGTAGGTGTTTCACTGCAATGTTATAAGGCTATTGTGGTGCGATTTCCTGTTGGCTGCATCCAACTCTCAGAGGGGCAGACAACCAACAGGAAAATGTGCACTAGTGTCTTGCAATCGTGTCAGTTCTCTCTTGTAATTTACCATCTCCAAAACAATGTCATCTGTAGTAAAATATATTCTGAATAAACTCTCTGCTCTGCCATGCTTCAGCTGATTTATACTTTCTCCCCCAGTTTAAAAACTATCGTTTTGAGACTGGCATTTTCTGCAAGACTCTCCATTAATTAGGTGGTTGCCCTGTGACTTCAGATGAGGGTCATATGCTCACCCTCTTGTTCTACATAATCGTTGTGTAGATAAGTAATATTTATAATTTACAGGAATGACTGTATAACACACCCAGAAATACAGAATTAAAACCTACTGCTTCTTGCTTCCCAGATGCTGCAGGGGGTTGGGTGTGTAAGCAACACTTCTAGCCCCAAGCAGTTCACAGATAACTCAAGACCATGCAGTGTGAAACAATATTTGACTCTAATAGTGTAGGCGTTGTCCTGGGACAGCTATCTCACAAAATAAAAGCACGCAGCTAAATTCTTTGCCTTGCCAATTTATGTCAACATCATTTTGCTCTAATCTTCAATCATATAATTAAGAAATCAAACAAGTTTGAACTGAGACGTTAATTGGCGTGTTTCTGATCTGGTTTATATTATGAAACTTTAATTATAACTGTGGTTAGAAATAAAGGATGGCAGGTGGAGGTGGAGAGAATTGCAACAGAGATGCAATGAACCCATGAATCACAAGTGCCAGCTGTCAAAGAGCTGTGTAAATTATCAATAGCAGTCAGCAATGGCAACACATGCCACCCTCCCCAATGAGGCATTTTGATTCTTCCACAGAATTCAATTTTAACATGAGATTTAGTGAACTTCCCAATGTGGAGATCACTTATTTAAGACCATATTGGATGGCATCCAGCAACCAATGAGTCAATGCCATTGCTGGAATCATCACAACAAAGTTGGCCTTATGAAGAAAGCTGGAGCAGGACAGTGGGGGCATTATGTATTAAGCTCCAGGCTTAAAGATTTTTAAAATTACTTTTCAAATGGCACCTGCAAGCTGAAAGACTCTTGTGCATCTGGGCAACAAGCCCAAAGGTTTTCAATGGCCTCCAATTAACGTGGAAGTGTTAGATCTTAGCAAGACTTTGAAATGACAGCTGCATTCTGCCTCAACACATACTACTATTTAACAATGAGGGAGCAAAGAGCTTTCATAGAATCTTATAGCTCAGAAGGAAGCCATTCGGCCCATCATGCTTGCAATAGCTTATTGGAAGAGCTATCCAATCAGTCCCAGTCTCCTGCTCTTTCCCTACAGGCCTGCAAATTTTTCATTTTCAAGTACATATCTACTTCCTTTTTGAAAGTTGCTGTTGAATCTGCTTCCACCCCTCCCCCTTTCAAGCAGTGTTCCAAATCATCATAACTCTGGGTAAAAAATATTCTTATCTCCCCTCAGATTCTTTTGCCAAGTTCCTTGAATCTGTGCCCTCTGGTTACTGACCCACCTGCCAGGGGAAACAGTTTCTTCTTATTTCCTCTATCAAAAACCCTCATCAAGCTCAATCCTAGCTTCTGTACTCTCTCCACATAACTGAAGTCCCTCATCTCTGGTCTCATTTAAGTAAATCTGCTGTGAACCCTCTTGAAGGCCTTGATATCCTTCCTAAAGTGTGGTACTTAGAATTGGACACAGTACTCAAACTGAGTGATTTAGAAAGGTTTAGTATAACTTCCTTGTTTTTGTACTCTATTCCTCTATTTATAAAGCCAAGCATCTCATATGCTTTTTTTTATCATGCTTTATCAACTTTTCCTGCGAGCTTCAAAGATTTCAATTTTAAACAAAAGTATTGGGAGGAACTCCCTCCCCTGTGACCTCTAACACAATGTAGGACAAGAGCAGCAAGCTTTTCTCCAGGTCACACACCATCCTTACTATATAGTGCCTTTCCTTCATTGACGTTGGGTCAATATCCTAGAATCCTGACTCCACAGAAACAAAACTATAAAAGTTCATTTACTTTTATATTGGTGGCCTCCAGTCTTAAAGTGACAGCTAGTTAGTCAGCTGATGAACCAGATGCTCCGCTCAATTGGTGACAAATTTTGATTGGAGTCCAAAAACTGCCGCTAGGACTCCAATTTGCATATTCAAAGTGTCTTAGTGCCTGTTTCAGGTGGATATCCTTCACAGTTGGAAGTCACCAGTTTGCAATTTCGTGGCTGGTACACCATCCAAAATTCTGCCTCCTGATTGTTATTTTTATCACCCAAGGTCCAATTTCCCCCCCACCCCCATAGTACGTCAGTATGGCATTTTCTGATTAATCAACTGGCATGGCTCATTACTGGGATCTGGGAACAAGAGGGAGCTAACAGTCTTTCCATCCAGCAGCAGATAAGCCCGGAAGTCAATGTTGTTATGGATAAAGTGCTCATTGTTGGGCCCAGTGTTTTACTCGCATTCTCTTTTTGAATTTTAGATTTGCTCATTTGTAGCCTGCCTTTCATCCTCTTTATCTCTTTTGGTTTCTCATACTTTCTTGCATTTTTAGTTGTGTGGACCTCTAGTATCTTTTCACCTTATGCTGTTTGCATCTTTGAATGTCTTACCATTTTCTTTAGGGTTTGTTTTTTTACATCATTTAATAGTTTTCTATTCAGCAATTCACAAATCATAACTTTTCCTTCTCTGTAATTGGTGTTTGCGCAATTTTCCTCTTCCCTTTTTATTCTTTCAAGCCTTTTCTACCATATTAAAATGTGTATTCATCTTCTAGTTGTCAGTTCTGATAAAGGGCCACATAACCAAAATATATATAGCCTGTCTTTTCTCTTTACAGATGTTGACTGACCTGTTGTGTATTACCAATACTTTTTGTTTTTCTTGAAAATTTCCAACGTTTGCAGTTTTTTCTTACTGCATGTCTTCTCACTCGCTTTGTCATGAGTTCAATCCTGAACATACTGAGGTGAATGGCATCGACTTTGCTGATGAGTGAGAATATTGTTTAGATTGACAGTGCTAATTTTCCAAAGATGTTTAGTTTCTAGCTGCATGTGATCACGCACTCTCGAAAACAACAACGTCTGGACTTTGTACTCCCAGCCATCTGTTGGAGAAGAGTAAATCAGGTGACCTGAGGCAGGAATTCCTTTCTGCTTTTCCACACCAATGCACTTTCGGTCAATGCCTGCCCATATGGAATGATTAAATGCAAATAAGGTGATAAGACGATTGAGTCCCATAGCCCATTTTCATCATACGATCCAGTTTCGTCATTTCTACCTCAATTGCCCAAGGTCACTCGATGGCAGAGTTAAGGAAGGAGTGAATTTAAACAGTCCAGCAGCCAGATTGACAGTAATTCCAGAATGTTTATTTCTGACTCAATTGTGCTTTCCCCCCACAATTCCACAAAGCTGCTGCTAACTATGTTTCCATCTATCTTTATACCATTTCCACCCCCCCCACCCCCCTGCATATCTCTCTGCATGGTCAATGATCTGTGGGAGAGCAAACCTAATGGTACCATTGCCCAAGTTTATTGAAACCAATGACACACTGCTGCTTTATCATCCTGCATATATTCTTTCTCCACCTTTCCATCCTGCACATATTCTTTCTCCACCTTTCCATCCTAGCCACCATTTGTAGCACGCTGTCCAATATATTCCAAAGCCTGCCAAAGTGCTTTCTGCTTCACTAGAATCATTTTTGTTTTTTCACAGCAGCCATGAGCAGCAGATTTTCATGCTTCAAGTGAGGCAATGTATCCTGACCCTCTGGTCAACAACATCTTCCTCTTTATGTGCCACCACCACTGCTCCTGTTCACTCGGAGTGTGTTTGCCGTTCAGTGCATTTTCCTTCACCACACCCTCTAACTCCCTCATGTCTCAGTTCATATTTGGAAAGTATAGAGTGAATGATGGTGCACACTGAAAAATGCTGCCACTGATGGTTCATTGACAATCAGAATATATATCAGAATGCCATAACACGTTAGTTGGTATTTACTCTCATACTTCCCCATTACCTTCAAAACTTTAAGAGTGTAAGAAGTATCAAGTATTGGGAGTTGGTACTTTTTGTTAATCCCTCCTCACTGTTAAGGGCCATCTTTTACTTGAAAAAGAATGCATGATGTATCTATCACATGTAGCAAAATCCAGGTGTTAGTTGCAGCCTATAATGGATCTAGTAATAGGTGAACGCAACCAGCAATTAATTCCACATGTAGGTTTTGTGGAGTGAATGCATGTAGGTGAGTGAAGGAACACTTTCAGGTGAAAGCTGGAATGCAAAGAGCAGCATGCTAGTTCATGGGCAGTAATGGTAAGTAATAGAAGCACTCTTAACATAGTATGAGGGGCGAGGCCATTGTAAGTAGCAGACATGCTAATACAGTACATTTTTGAAAGGTGTGACTGAATCCTCTTACCTTGGCTGATCTGGTAAATTATTAAATTTTTTTTCCAACATTGAGTAACTGTGCGTGAAGTAATTGAATTGATACTCACTTGCCTGCCATTCCTTCCCACTGAACCTTTCCTTGGGGTCCTCTTTTTACTGGTTCCTCATCATCCTAACTTCCTGAAGTAGCATTTTATAGTAGGAATCTACAAAGTCAGGAGCTTTGTGCCCTTCAGGCGACATCACAGATACTTGAACAGCAATCACGAGCTATCCTGCTGCCAAAGCAAATATGAACTTACTAGACCCTTGAAGCTGCTACAACCCTTCAAATACCACAGCAGCACACTATTTCCTGCCCAATGAACATGCTCCCAATTAAAGGCATTTACAATAACTGGAGCTGAACCAAATTATTCTAATTAAAATTACCTGATAATTTACAAGTGGCTCAGTGCCAATCATGTCGTGGATTGCCATTACACTCCAATGGAAAACCCAAGCTTTAATGTATAGGTGAAAAACTCTATTGCCAAATATTGACAACAAATATGCTGATAAATATAAGCTGAGATTAATTGTGAGGAGTCTATCATTCATAAAGCAGTTCAAATCCAAGAATGAGAGAATCATTTGCTCCTGTACACTTGAAAGTTATTTCACTTGCTGCTTTCATGACAAGCAGACAGAATTTGTGATAAATGAGGCAAATGGGATGAATATGCTTTCAATCTGAGCTTCCAAGAAGTGGCTAAAGACTTGTGAACTTCAGTAACATTAGGCGAACATGATCATTCACTCTGAAGTCAACCATATCTGATAATTTCCTACCACATCCTTTTATATAGTAAAGCTAGGCTTGACAGAAAGTGTAACCTCACTTTCCTCTTCCTGCAGTCCAATTCCACTAAGTGGTGCACATCAATCCCTGGTGTATAGTAATTGAACATACATCAAATCCAAAACATAATTGGCAGAGGTATCAGCTCTTAGAATATCCTTTAGCTTGTCAGAGTGGAAAGAATAGCGCTGATTATTTTTCCTAATATGCTTATTTATCTGTTCTCTGGAGAAGATGTGCAAGAGCCTTCACTGCCTAAGTAAATTCAGTCAATGTGTAATTGAGTCACACACATAAACAAGTTGTATGTTTAATTCTTGGTCAAAGTTGAATTAGCTGATTCCTCCTTAGTAGGAGAGATACAATTGGTCTCAGTATTCTTGGGGTAGGGAAGGAAAGAATCATCCATGGTTTCAGTCTATTGTGCGCAGAAGACTTTAACAGGGTGATTTTCACTTGACCAATTTATCAGTTGGGCAGGCAACCTCATTCCCACACTATGGTTCCAGCATTGAACCCAGTGCAGAAAGTGATTGAAATAGGTGGTTGAAGCAATCCTGGCAGAGGGCTGCAAACGGGTCAGGGATTGATTGCTGGCTCACCATTTCGATGCCTGCTTGAAAACAGAGTTGGGCGGATCTCACAATTAAAAAAGACCTGCTGATCACCTCAATTTTAGTGTGAATGAGATGGTAGGCAGCCAAAAATTGTCCCCAAGGTATCTTAATAGAATTAGGAATAGTTAGTTCAAAGATAAGTAAACATGTAAAACCAATCTATTAACTATTTATAGAACAAAGTATTTTCTACCCTGCAGAATAATTTAAGTTTAGAAAAATACATTTTGAAATTATTTGGATTTGCAATTATTAGTTCAAATACAATGAAGCCTGTTGTTTTGAGTGGGAACTTCTATGCACTCCTGTGTGTGAATAGTAAAACAGAGCATGCTTTTAAACAGTTTTAAAAAGAAATCTGAAGATATTTTTGTAAACTGTATTTCAGACATTTAATATTTGCCTAGCAGGTGATACAACTGAATGTTGCAAATACACAAAAACATTTTTAAAAGACCTTGAATACATCATAAAAATGCTTGATTCCATTCTGTGTTGAACTATCTGATCTCAAAAGAAGCGCAGTTGGAAAGCTATGATTGGCGTCAACATCCCAATGCAGTACATTGCAAGTCCAACACATGCTGCAGACTTATAGAAATTTAGTTTATACTCCCAAGTCTCTAAATGGCAAGTTATTAATCTCAACTATACCATTATGATAGCAAAGAAGTGGTAGCTAGGTTCATCCCACAGGGACAGAAAAATCAGTTGAAGTACATTTAGAGGCTTCTGCCATTCATCTCCTTTGACAATTTAAAGAGCATATAAAGAGCCTTTGCAAGCATACTCCCTTGCTGCCTGTCCTTTTTCACTGCGAATGATGTGAGGTATGAGAAACATTAAACATCTGATAAATTTAAATAGAATTTTTAAAAAATCAAAGTGCAATTCATATTACAAGCAATGTCTTCCACCATTTACACTGCCTCCATTGTGATGCCACTGCCAAACACATCTTCCGCTCCACTTTCAACATTCTGAAGGGGCCATTCCCTCTGTGACACCCTGGTTCACTCTCCAATCACCCTTGCTCCTTCCCCTGCAACTGCAGGAGATGCAGCACATGTCCTTTAACCTCTTCCCTTCACATTGTGCACGGCCCCTTCCAGGTGAAGCAGTGATTTACCTACACTTTCAATTTAGTACATTGTATTTGCTGCTAACAATGTGGTCCCCTTTACATTGGGGAAACCAAATACAGATTGAATAATCACTTTCAGTTGACAAGTGTGATCCTGAGCTTCTGGTTGCCTGTCATTTTAATTCTCTGCTCCACTTCTACTGACCTCGACCTCCTACACTATTCCAATGAAGCTCCAGGAACAGCGCTTCATCTTTCGATTAGGCACTTTACAGCTTTCCAGACTCAATGAGTTCCACAATTTCAGAACACAACCACTGCCCCCATTCTTTCACACAGCAGTTTTTGGTAATGATTCTCCTGTTGCCATTTATGGCTCCATTAGACCCATCTTTCATGTCCCATTACCATCTCATTTTACCGTGCACCATCATCCCTTTCATCATTTTATACTTCCTGACACCCTATCCCAGACCTTTCCTGTTAGTCATTCCTCCCCATCCTCATCTCTGTACTTGCTTAAAACCTGTTACATCTCTTTTTCCAGTTGATGAAGTTATCAATCTAAAATATTGAGCTGGATTTTGTGTGGCCCCATGAGACTGGATCAAAGGCGGGGGTCACGGAGGATCGCGATGGGTGGTGGGGCAGAGGGCCCATTACCTCCCCGTCACCAAGCGATCTTCGCGGGGGCAGGATAGGTCAATGATGGCCTTCCTGCCCAGAGGCAAATTAAGGCCCTTAAGTGGTCTGTTAACTGCTAATTAAGGGCCTCCTCCCACTGTCGCTGGGATCTTACTGGTGGGGGGGGGGGGGGGGGGGGGTTGGCCTCTATCACGTGGGGAGGTCGCCTTGCAACACGAGGTGCCCTCCCTGTGGGCTTGGGGGGGGGGGGGGGACCCTCCTCTGTGGGCAATTTGTGGACCTCCACTAGGAACCAATTTACCCCCTGGGACCCCCTCTCCCTGGACTGCAAGACTTCACCCCCATCTTGCCTGGGCCTTCCGGACTGGCTCCAGCAACCCCGCCTCACTTACCTCTTGGCCGGGGTTCCTGCGCTGGGCCCGGGCCCGAGGCCTCTGCAGTACTGACAGTGGCTGCCGCTCCTGGTGGCAATGCCGATACTGCTGAGCTGCCAGCCCTCTGATTGTCCGGCAGCTCATGGAGGCAGGATCCCATATTTAAAAGGATCACGGCTCCTAAAGCTTACATTTAAAAAGACCAGAAGATCGCTCTGGTGGGCATGAAAAGACAGAGGCATGAATCTCCCACCTTTTTGGCCTGACACTGGGATCCCTGCCTCCTACACAAAGTCCAGTCCATTAACATTGTTACTCTCTCCACAGATGTTGCCAGACCTGCTAAATATTTCCAGCATTTTCTGTTTTTATTTTTATCTTCAAGTAAGGTGCCTCGTTTCCTGCTACATGTACATTTCAGAAGTGTGTTCTATCTGTTTAAGAATTTAAGAATAAAAGTCTTAGGATAGGAATTGGAAGAAATAAATAAAAAAAAAATTAGCCAGAGTTCATACGCCAAATTGTTATGCAGCGATCCCATTCCTAAAAGTGCATGTGTGTCAATGTTGGGGTCTGTGAAAGCCTAACTCCAGTACGAGATAGTGGCCACCAGCATGAATCAGGTGCCAGCCCAAGGATCACTGAAATTTGGCCTCAGATTTCATCTGTATAAAACTGGTGAGCTGCAATTGAGCCTTAGGAAAACCATCTAGATTCAATGGTGAGCAGGCCCACAGCCAGGTCCTTGGTGGGGTGGGGAAGCGGCAAAGTGAAGCTGAAGGTGGGGTGGGGGTGGGCGTGTGGGTGAAGGTAGAGGCTATTTTGGTCCAGGAGTGGCCTACAGTGGTGTTGTGGATCCAGAAAGATTACTGCTGCTTCTTCTGGGTCCATATAAAAAATATATGTATAAAATGGTTAACTTATCTTCAATAGTAGTTTCCAATGGATTCTTTAACAATTATAGTGGACATGCAAGAACTGAGCAGACAATGTTTCACCTAGTTTGAGACTATTGAGCAGGGTCTAATACAGGGGCCAGGACCCTAATTAGCATATTAAAGGCATCTAATGCCCATTTCTTCTTTTGTGCAACTTTGGTACAAACATATTTTCCTTTCTCAATAGGTTATATTTATAAAATGAAAGAGCACATCATCACTTTTTGGGATCATTATTCTCAGATAGCTTAACTTTTCCAAACATCAAAAACATATTTTAATAGGAATTGATATAATTTAACAGTAAAGACATCCTCCATTGTGTATTGTGACACAAAGTTTGCAGCCGTGTGGCCCAGCACATCCCTTACTCCTCGATCGCCATCAAGCGTGGAACCAACCTTGGTTGGATAGGGAATATAGAACGGCATGTCAGGAGCACCAGTAGATATGCTTTAGAATGAGGTACAAACTTAGTGAAGCTACAAGATGAGGGTACCTGCATGCAGAACACCAAAAGCAGATTATACAGAGCCAAGCTGCCCGACCAATAATTCAGAGAAAAGCTCTGTAACCCTATCACATCCAGTCAGAAATGGTAGTGACAAACTGGCAACAAGCAACAGAAGGTCCATGAACATCATTCTCCTTAGCTATGGTGAAGCCCAGCACAAGCCATGAGACAAGACAGTGCAAACATTGTCAGCCAAAACAACTAATTGAATGGTCACTGACCTGAAACGTTAACTCTGCTTCTCTCTCCACAGATGCTGCCAGACCTGCTGAGTATTTCCAGCATTTCTAGTTTTTATTTCAGATTTCCAGCATCTGCAGTATTTTGCTTTTATATATTATAACTAATTGGATGATCCTTCTTTACCTCCTCCAGAGAATCCCAACAACATAGATTCGTGTCCAGCCAATTCTTCGCTATAACTCATTTCAACAGCATGGCTACAAGAATAGGTCAGAAGATGGCACTCTACAATGAGTCCACTCCTGATCCCTCAGTGTCTCCACGATCTATAATTCAGAATTGTGATAAACTGCTCAATAAACTGGATGGGCATAGCCACAATCCACATCATCCAGAAAAGAGTTCATGTGATTGTCATTGGTCTCAATATCCATCTCCTTCATCAGCAAAATTATGAGGGACATTGGTAGGATAGGTAGGACGAAACTTTTTCCCTTAGCGGAGGGATCAATAACCAGGGGGCATAGATAGAAGGTAAGGGGCAGGAGGTTTAGAGGGGATTTGAAGAAAATTTTTTTCACCTAGAGGGTGGTTGGAATCTGGAACACACTGCCTGAAGGGGTGGTAGAGGCAGGAACCCTCAACATTTAAGAAGTATTTAGATGAGCACTTGAAACGCCATAGCATACAAGACTACGTGCCAAGTGCTGGAAAATGGGATTAGAATAGATAGGTGCTTGATGGCTGGCACAGACACGATGGGCCGAAGGGCCTGTTTCTGTGCTGCAAAACTCTATGACTCTGTGTCTGCGTCATTATGATTGACAGGATCCACTGCAGTAACTCACCAAGATTAGTTTGATAGCACCTCGCTCCTCTTCGATCTCTACTACAGCAACTACTCATAGGAACACCATCACCTCCAAGTTCATCCCCAAGTCGCACACCATCCTGACTTGGACATATATTGCCATTTCTTCATCATTGGTGACTCAACATCTTGGAATTCTCTGCCTAATACCATTGTAGGTGCACTATCACCACATGGGCTGCAGTGGTGAAAGAGAAGACCCATTATTACCTTATCAGGACAACAAATATGGCCTCATCAATGTTGTCATGTCCCAAGAACAAATTCAAAAATAACTGAAGAGCAAGATTAGACAGTAGAGCATTAAAGAGTCATTAACAGATGAATTTTCACTCTGATCACTTTTATTTGTTTTTTCATCAATTTTTATGCCATTTGTCAGGAATGCATGAAAACACATAGTTCTAACATCAACACATTGGAAAACCCTTGGTCAATCATATTTCCCTTACAATCATTGCGTTTTTTTTTAATACAGAAACATATTCCCCACCTTAAATTCCATAAGTTATTGCAGACTGATGCATCAATCAATGGTTGTTATACTGTTAGTTGGTAGCTGTAAGGCTCTTGTATGTCAATAGCATCCCCAGATAGCACCTATTATATACTAAAGGAGTTCCATATATTTTTAGAGCCTGTCTAGGCACTTTCTCTAGATCAGCAATTGCTGGATGCCTGGTAATTAGTTAATCCTGAGTACAGATTCAAAGGGAATGACAGTTCTGATCCACTTTGGAATGGCACGATCTGGTAAACACTTGATTTCACACTTAAGACTTAAGCACACTTAACAACATCTAGAATTACTAGCCGTAACTTCTCGTTAAACCTAAAGCATTGGATCAACATATCAAATAAAAGATATAGTTTATGCAAATCAAAGTATAAATAAGTTCATTTGGACACTTTCCCTTGCATATTGTCAGTGAGTGTTTTCCCCCTCTTGTATAGCACCCTCTTGTATAGCAAGTAAAAGTGAACCTGCATTTTAAACAATTCCCCAGGTCTAAAAAAAGGAATAAAAAACTCCCAGAAAACACAAAACCAATCTATACTTTGATATCCTGATAGTGTACTTTAAGTACCACGTTATTCCATGACTGACCACAACCAGATTTAATACATAGCAACTGTTAAGATGTGTAGTCCATGATGATACAGCCTAAAAATATGGTATCAACTTGTCGAACTTCACCAGACGAAGAAAGAACAACCAACCAGGCAGTTTGTATTTTACTGAATTCTAGAGATATTTCAAATGGCTGATTTTCTTTTAGATGGTTTGATTGCTCCTAATATATGCCTGCTACTGGAAATTAATTTTAAATTAAAAAAATACAATCAGAAGATGTGTGTAGACTTGAGATCACTTTACGAGGTATAGTTTTAGTTCATCTGACAAACAAAAGTAAGCAAGCCTACTTCAAATAAGAGATCACAAAAATGTCTACTTGATCACCAGACACTAGTGATGCAAAGACATTGCATATATAGTATTCAAGAAGGCAGTGCCATGCTCATGGCAGTCATGGTTTACCAGAGGACTCTGTGTCAGTCAATCACATTCACAATTCTTGGCCACACACAGGCCTGATAACATGACAGTTAATTTTGACTGAAGTTTAACAGTTAACATTGTTTGTTATGCAATCATTTAAGTTCAACTTGAAAAAAAAAAGCTTTATAATACAAAGCGGACTCATTTCAGCATATCCCAACCACAGAAGTGTATTTTCCAGTATTTACAGTCTGTAACTTCTGACTTTATTTAATTAACTGCTTTACTAAAATCTACTTTAACCGTTGCAATTTCTTCCCAAGAAGAACTTTGGCCAGTCATTAAAATCACTTGACACTTGCAAATGATGCCCTTCCATCCTTTCAAAGGAAGATTAGACCAGAATTAAACAAATCCAGCAGCCCTATTCACTATACCCAGCCACTATTCCTCTTCAAATAAGCCAAGAATCTCCCAATTTTTTGCAATTTTAAGACACTGGCGAGTTTTCTGTTGGACCTGCAGCTGGAGAAGATGGAACATTCTGCTCGAGGTTGCTTTCATTTGATGGAAGTGGTGTTTTCTCTGTCACTCTCCACTGTATGATGCTAGTATCCTTTCCTCCTGTCGAAATCAAGTGACCATCATTGTAGGTGAAGCTGACATTGGTCACATGACTACTGTGTGCACTGTAAACATGGCTTGGAGCCTGGAAACACATCATAAGAGAAAGATCCAGTAAATGGAAGGTCTAGACCGGGATTTACAGATACACAGACAGATTATAACCGACGGATTTATAGAATAAATACAATGGGAAATTAATATTCATCTATTTACTAATATTTATCCGCTACCATGGAGACTTGGATCTTTTCTTGAGGTTTTCAAGTAAACAATGTAACTACGTATATTAGCTCTCATAATGGTAATTAAAGTTTCATTTCTAATACAGGGCAAATTGTGAATGTGGGATTCCAGTGTAAAAAAAGGTATGCAGTATGCTGTCCAAGAGCATGGGCTGTTTCATATATGGAGATGCTAGAAAGATCAGACAATCCACAGGAATAGTTAGAAATGGCAACGTTGCATTATAGGGATGTCAACATTCCCATTTTGTCTCAGTTGTTGGGAGATTGTTGTTTGCAAATCTAAATGAAGGTAGATGTTACCACACTGCAGCATACATGAAACTGCTTCACAGCATTTTTATATCCACTTAGGAACATAGGTGAGATCTATATTAGGGAAAGAAACATTGCTAAATAAAAGAAAGACCTGTGTCTATTCTGCGGAGTTAAAATGATCCCACCGACGTGATTGATCAGTTACTGAGGTGGCCTGGCACACTTTTACTAAAGGCAGATGAGGTAAATATGCCAGTAACTTCGTTATTAGAAGTATACAGCATGACACAAGCCAGCATTCAGTGGAACAAGGAAAGAATATGAAGGTAGTGCCATAGTCTGCTGTCACTGGGATAAGTTGCTCTTTCCAAGATTTTGCTCACACAGGTCAGAGCAAGTACTTCCATCAAAAATCATATTTTGCTGTTGGGCTAATAAAATGGATCCGCTTCTGAACTGGATTTCAAGAAATCATTTTCATTTCTGCGCCCTCACACTCTTGACTGGTCATCATAGATGGCATTTAAATAAAAGCAGAAGTACTAAAGTCATAATCCCAAATTTCTTTCCTAACTTCTGGGGTAAGGAAATTACATTTCAGTGAAATAAAATGCACTTCTGTAAATGGTCCCTTAAAACTGTCTTCATGAAAAGGCATCGACGATCATTCCTTTTCAGTTTCAGAAGGTGGAAAATCCAGAAGAACAACATTAAGACTATTAACAGACATCCAAGTTTTTTTTCTGTGCTGTAAGATTCCTAAATATTTCATAATTTTAAAGACCTCTTACATAAATGCTGAGCCTTCTCTTTTCAAGAGAAAAGAGACTAAAGCTGTTAATCCTTTCCTGAAAGGCATAACCCTCAGGTTCTGGTATCATCCTTGCAAATCTTTTTTGCACTCTCTCATCGTTGTTATAATATGGCAACCAGAACTGTACACAGTACTTCAATTGTGGTTTAATCAAGGTTCAATACAAGTTTAACACAACTTCTCTAATTTTCAATTCCATCCCTCCAGAAATAAACTCCAGTGTTTGGTTTGCTTCTGTTATGGCATTACTGACCTGCATCCCAACTTTTAGTAATTTGTGTATTTCTACTCAGGATCCCTTTGCTCCTCTACCCCATTTAGATTCTTATTTACCAAGTAATATGTGACCTCCTGATTTTTCTTACCAAAACATAGTACCTCACAATTATCTATGTTGAAATTCATTTGCCAATTATTTGCCCATTCTGCAGGTTTACTAATGTTGTCTTGTAATTTGTTGCAATCCTTCTCAGGGTTAACTAACCCTCTCAATGTGGTGCCTTCCGCAAGTTTAGAAATTGAGTTTTTGATTGCAAAGTCTAAATTGTTAATATAAATTGTGAACAACAGTAGTCCCAGCACTGACTCCACTTCCCATCAATTGTGGCCAAAAGTATGTTTCTTCAAAATTACTTTCCAAGTTGAACATTGATGTACTGAGTCAGAGAAGCTGGAGCTTTGTAATGGCATACTCCAGTGTTCCCAGCCTCCAAAGACCCAGGGATGGTACCAAAAAACAACCTACAGTGAGGAAACTAAAAGTATTTTTTTTTTTTACATAAGCAAAAATATGTACTTTTTTTTTTGAATACTGGTGCAGTCCAGATGCACTGACCTAAATTTGGTCACTGGATTTAAGGTCTAATTCTACAATGGCACCATAATCTTTAGCTTAGTAAGAATACACAGGAAATAAAATGTTATTCACCTTAGGCTTTGAGATGGGGTATTGAAAGATGTGAACTTTGCAGAAATCGTCAGCAACAGCCACCACTTTTTTGCTGTGTGATCTGCAAAGTGCATTAATATCTGTTCCATCTGAGCCTTCGGGCCATACTCCTGCAAAGAATGAGAATAAATGCATCATACAATATTCTCCTTCAGTTTCCAGGTGACTAAGGGATGCTCTTTTAAAAAGTGGGTAAAAAAATCTGATTGGCTTGTCTGACATTCATAAAGTAAACATGGCAACCAATGAATTCTTGAGTCACAAAGAAGGATTCGTTTTCCAAAAGATGTCTTGCATAAATGAACAATTTCTCTTAACAAAAATGTTAATTATAAGCTGGACATGTTACAAGAACAAGCAAATAACTTAACATTAAATAATAGTACCTCACCACGTAAAGAAGTTGCAGTATTTAAACTTTGAGATGTAACTGGCAGGAGGTTGGGAGGTGGTGAGTCGGGGTATGGTGTGGGTTTTGTATTTCTGCTACTACAAATGCATTGTTAAGTGTAACACCTTATTCAAACTTAGGAATAAAGGTCAAAAAATTACAAAAGGTCAAAAAAAAGGTACTTTTATAACATTCCAATATCCAATGTTTATATAATACCAATTGTTTTACAAGTCGTTCTTTCATAATTTAGTTTCTTGAATAGTTGAAGTCAATATGGCTAGGAAAAAAGAACTGCATCAATTTTAGGTAACCGTCAATTCATCTTTACATGAAGTGAGAAGTATTTTTTTACAAATGCGGTGGCTGTAGGTCATAGTCAAGCGTAAATTTTTACAGTGCAATGTGAGATAGCTTAGTTCAAACACAGACAATACTGCTTATATAAATCAATAGTGTTGCTAATTACTTCCTTTATAGCTAACCGAGGACAGACTGGTCTAAACCTCATTTCCTTTGCAATTTTTTAATGTACTAATTAGAGGGTGGTAAATACTGGGGAGTAATTACAAGGCAATAAATCTAATTGTGGGTTCAAACACCATCAATCTGAAACAAACAAAGCTTGGGTGGTTGGTATTTGTCATTTTCTGCCACAGATCAATGTTAAAGCAGGATCCATAAATAAATTATTTTAAAGGGAATTAGACACTTGCTTGAAAAGGTGAAATATAAAGGAGAAAATGAGATTGGACTAGGTAGCTTGTGGAGAAACGCACAGGTACACACTTGATGCATTCAGCTTGTTTCTGCGCTGTAATATATATGTCTCTGAATCATGCAATTTAGAATATATACAGTGTCATGTTTACACAGAATTTCTGTTCTGGTTTTGGTCAGTATTTGTACTACTAATGGTAATGGGCGTGTTCCATATCCTTGAATACAATCTCAACAGACAAAGCATTGCATTATCTGAAACTAATCTATAATGGATTATTGGGATATTTATTCAGGATAAATATATTAAAGAAATAATACTTAGTTTCACTGATGGTTAACCACAAACGAGCACTGAATTTCCATTGGAATTCCCCTGCTCATTAGCCGTAACTTTGGTGGAAGAGCCATAGAAATGCAGAAAATTGGTAAGTACACCATTTTCCCAAGTTTCCATATCTCATCCACTAAAATTATGGTGACAAACAGGAATACCCCAGTGAAAACTCACTTTTACAGTGTGGTATCTAGTGACAGACCAGGAAGGATCCACAATTAATTTATAGTCTATACTGATATATCTGCCAACCCAGTACAGCAGTTAAGATAAAACAATTGGCCAAGTGTCCTTAGGCTGTGGGGGGAGAAAGGCAAAACACAGCCAGGAATTGGGGTGGCACAGTGGTTAGCACCGCAGCCTCACAGCTCCAGTGACCCGGGTTCAGTTCTGGGTACTGCCTGTGCAGAGTTTGCAAGTTCTCCCTGTGACTGCGTGGGTTTCCTCCCACAGCCAAAGATTTGCAGGTTGATAGGTAAATTGGCCATTGTAAATTGCCCCTGGTGTAGGTAGGTGGCAGGAGAATGGTGGGGATGTGGTAGAGAATATGGGATTAATGTCAAATTAGTATAAATGGGTGGTTGTTGGTCGGCACAGACTCGGTGGGCTGAAGGGCCTGTTTCAGTGCTGTATCTCTAAATAAATTTCTCCATGATTACTACGTTATTCTTGTTGTATAGTGTACCTATGTGTGAATATCAAGTGATCATACTTAACTGTGATTCCCTCCACAGTATCAGAGTCTGCTCACAGTGCCAAGATTCACACATGAATAATGACACATGGGGTTAAATACTGGGGGGGCTGGCAGAGTCACCAATACCAAGCAGTCAATCACGGCAGGTTTATGTTCAGGCTCCAGCTTTCTGCACAAGACCTACGTTTTGGGACTTGGCACAAATCTCACACAAGATAAAAGCGACTAAGTTTCCTGGTATCTCATCCTGTCCTTGGCTCCGATGCTATTAGCCAATGATGTTAACAACATGCTGATCAAAAAACAAGAAACACTGAAAAGAGAGAAGACAGCTTATATACTCTATATCAGAGGGACACGCAATCAAAATGCCATAACTTGTATTTTCCCTTTAGATGCTGACTTTCAGTATTATTCAATAACAATTTATATATAGTGCCTTAAACGTAATAAAATGTCCCAAGGTTCTTTACAGGAGCATTATAAAAAAAAGTATGACACAAAGCCACAAAAGGAGATATTAGGTCAGATGACAAAAACCTTGGTCAAAGAGGAAGTTTTAAGGAGTGTCTTACAGGAGGAAAGTGAGGTGGGGATGTGTAGAGGTGTAAGAAGGGCATTCCAGAGCTTGGGGCTAGGCAACTGAAGGCACGGCCACCAAGGGTAGAGTGATTAAAATTAGGGAAGCACAAGAGGCTAGAATTAAAGGAGTGCAGATCTCTTGGAAGGCTGTAGAGCTGGAAGAGATTACAGAGATAGGGAGGGTGAGGCAATGGAGGGATCTGAAAACAAGGATGAGAATTTCAAAATCAAGACGTTGCTTGACCGTGAGCCAATGTAAGTCAGTGAGCACAGGGGTGATAGGGGAATGGGACTTGGTGTGAGTTACGACACAGGCAGCAGTTTTGGATGATCTCAAGTTTACGGAACGTAGAATGTAGGAGACCAGCCAGGAGTGCATTGGAATAGTCAAGTCTAAAGGTAATGAAGGCATGAATGAGGATTTCAGCAGCAAATGAGCTGAAACGAGGCAAAGTCAGGCCATGTTATGGAGGTGGAAATAGGCAGTCTTAGTGATGGCACGAATATGAGGTGGGAGGCTCATCTTGGGGTCAAATGTGACACCAAAGTTGTGAACAGACTGGCTTAATCTCAGACTGTTGCCAGGGAGAGGGATGGAGCCAGTAGTCAGGGAACGATGTTTGGAGTAGGGACAGAAAACAATGGCTTCAGTCTTCTCAGTATTTAATTGGAGGAAATTTCTGCTCATCCAGTACTGGATGTCAGATAAGCAGTCTGATAATTTAGCAACTGTGGAGGAGGCATGAGAAGTGGTGATGAGGTAGAACTGAGTGTTGTCAGCATACATGTGAAAACTAATGCTCTGCTTTTAGATGATGTCTTAGCCAATTTCATTTGTCCAGTATGTATGAAGCTTGAACTCTTGATTATTACGTTGCCTTTGTTAAAAGCTCCAATTATTTCTTAATGCTCTGTCCCACCAGCATTTTCTGACCCTTGTTTTTCCTAATCTCCAACCATATTGATTCTATGTCTTCTGAACCAAGATCCTTTCTTACTACTATCCTTATGTCATCCATTACTATCAGAGCTATTCTTTCCCCTTTTCCATCTGCCTGTCTTTTCAAAATTTTGCATGCCCTGGAATATTTATTTCCCAACCTTAGTCACCCTGTAACCATGTCTCTGTAGTGGCGATTAGATCAAACCAATTTATATCTGTTTGTGCGGCTAGTTTGTCTAACTTGTTACGAATGCCTTGTGCATTCAGATAAAGCCTTTAATTTTATTCCTTTTTTAGCCAGTATTCTTTGCATGGACCTTATTTTCTGAAGCATCATTATCATTAAACATTCTTTCCCTTCCTGTCCCACTCTGATAGTATTATAGACCGAGGTTTAAACCATAATGGTCGCTGATTATTTTTTTGAAAATTTTACTTTTATATTAGTTGTAAATACTGCTCTATTGCCCTGACTTTTCTCTTTAGATTTCTAAAGTTCCCTTCACTTGACCCGTCTCCCCACCACACCTCCCCCCCCACTTCACCCTCACTTTTAAGGGAACAATTTCAGGGCACTAATTCTCTAGTAATAAGAAATAAATATGATAAACACAGAGCATTAAAAAAAATTTCAAGTGCTGGAAATCTGAAACAAGAAAACAAGACAGACTGAATAGCTGATATTGTAAATGCTTCTCTCTCATCACGTGTTGCTCCTCTCTCCTTTAAATCTGCCATCATCATCCCTCGCCTCAAAAAAAAACAACCCTTAACCCCACTGCCCTTACAAACATCCATTTCCAACCTCCCTTTGCTGTCCAAAGTCCTTTAACGTGTTGTTGCCTTCCAAATTCATTCCCATCTTTTCCGGAACTCCATGTTTGAATCCCTTCAATCAGGTTTCTGCCCCTGCCATAGTACCGAAACAGCTCTCATCAATGTTGCAAATTATATCTTATGTGACTGTGACAAAGGTAAACTTTCCCTCTTCGTCCTTCTCAGCCTGTCTACATCATTTGACACGGTTGACCACACCATCCTCCTGCAACACCTCGCCACTGTCATCCAGCAGCATGGGACTGTTCTCATTTGGTGCCCTTCTTATCCATCTAATCATAGCCAATCACTTGCAATGCCTTCTCTTTTTGCTCCCGTGCCGTTACTTCTGGTGGCCCCCAAGGATCTATCCTTGGCCCCCTCCTATTTGTCATCTATATGCTGCCCCTTGGTGACATGGGATATGAGTTTGTAGAATGCTTTTGCCACAGTTTCCTAAAACAATATTTTGTGGAACCAACTAGGGATAAAGCTATTTTAGATCTAGTATTATGCAATGAGGCAGGGTTAATTAGTAATCGCAAAGTAAAAGATCCTCTGGGAAAAAGCAATCATAATTTGAATTCCATATTAAGTTTGAAAGCAACATACTCAAGTCCAAAACAAGATCCTTGAACAAAGCCAATTACATAGTTATGACGGGAGAGCTACCTAAGGTTGACTGGTAAAATAGACCAAAATGTATGCCGGTAAATAAACAGTGCGAAACATTTAAAGCAATAATTCAAAATATTCAACAAAAATACATTCCATTAAAAAAAAACTCAGCAAGAAAGATTCATCTGTGGTTTATTAGGGAAGTTACGAATAGTATTAGATTAAAGGAAGAGGCTTCGAATGTTATGAAGAATAGTAATAGGCCCCAGGATTGGGAGAGTTTTAGAAACCAGCAAAAGGCAACCAAAAAGTTGATAAAAAGGAAAACAATGGAATGACAGTAAACTAGTCAGGAATATAAAAACAGATAAGAGCCTTTACAAATATATAAAAAGAGTAGCTAAAGTAAATGATGATCCCTTAGAGGCAGAGACAGGAGAAATTATCATGGGGAATAAGAAAATGACAGAGATGTTGCACAAATATTTTGTGCCTGTCTTCATAGTAGGAGACACAAATTACATACCAGAAATAAAGGGTAACCAAGGGACTAATATCAGTGAAGAACTTAAAAGTATTTATCAGCAGAGAAAAAGTATGGGAGAGACTTAAGGAACTAAAAGCTGACTAATCCCCAGGACCTAGTGGCCTATATCATAAGGTTCTAAAAGAGGTAGCTGCAGAGATAGTGGATGCACTGGTTATGATTTTCTAAAATTCCCTAGATTCTAGAACGGTCCCGGGGATTGGAAGGTAGCAAATGTAACACTGCTATTCAAGAAAGGGAGAGAAAAAACAGGGAACTACAGGCCAGTTAGCCTGACATCACTTTCTAGCATTTTCCCAATGACTATTATTAAGGAAGACTTATAAAATCATCGTATGATCAGAAAGCGTTAACATGGTATAACGAAAGGGAAATTGTGTTTTTTGAGGATGTAACTAGTAGGGTATAATATAAAAGGGGCACCAGTAGATGTACTATACTTGGATTTCCAAAAGGCATTAGATAAGGTGCCATACAAAAGTTTAACAAGCAAGATAAGGGCTCATGCAGTTTGGGGCAATATCTTAGTATGGATGGAGGTTTGGCTAATGGACAGCATGTACAGAATAGGGATAAACTGGGCATTTTCAAGTTGTCAGACTGTAACTAGTGGAGCACCGCAAGGATTACTGTTAGGGCCTCAGCTATTTATAATCTATATTCATAACTTAGCCAAAGAGACTGTAAATAATGTATCCAAGATTGCTGATGGATTGTAAGCTGTGAGGAGGACACAAAGAGGCTGCAAAGAGATACAGACAGGTTAAGAGAGTGGGCAACAAGATGGCAGATAGAATATCATGTGCGGAAATGTGAAGCTATTCACTTCAGCAGTAAGAATAGAAAAGCAGAATATTTTTTTTTAAAAAAGTACTGAAACTTTTAAATGTTGATGTTCAAAGAGACTTGTGTGTCCTCATAGAAGGAACACAGAAACTTAGCATGCAGGTACAGCATGCAATTAAGAAGGCAAATGGCATGTTGGCATTTATTGCAATGGGATTGGAGTACAGAAATAAAGAAGTCTTGCTGCAATTGAATAGGGCTTTGGTGAGACCACACCTGGAGCACTGCGGAGTTTTGGTCTCCATATCTAAGGAAGGATATACGCGCCTTGGAGGCGGCATAGCAAAGGTTCACTAGATTGGTTCTTGGGATGAGAGGGTTATGCTAAAATGACAGGCGGAGTAAATTGGGCCGATGCACTCTGGAGTTCAAAAGAATGAGAGGTGATCTCACTGAACCAAACAAGATTCTGAAGGGGTTTGACAGGGCAGATACTGAGAGGTCATTTCCCCTTGATGGGGAATCTAGAACATGGAGATACAGTTTCAGGATAAGGGGCTGATCATTTAGGACTGAGCTGAGGAGAAATTTCTTCACCTCAAACTTTAGAATTCTATACATGAGAGGGTTGTGGTGTTCCATCGTTGAGTATATTCAATGGGAATCAGGAATATGGGCAACCAGAGAGAATGTGGGGTTGAGGTAGAAGATTAGCCCTGATTGTATTGAATGGCGGAGCATGCCCGAGGGAGTGTATGGTCTACTCCTGCTCCTATTTCTTATGTTCTTATGACTTTTTGTAAGATGCCACATTCCTGTGGAAATGGTCTCTTCTGCAAATATTTACAAACACCAATGTAATGTTCCATGCTATTTCCAATTGCTTCACTGTCAGACTTAACCATTGATTGAATAGTATCTATATGAAAAAAGTTAATTTAAAATGGAAACCATAAAGTTAATAATTTATACAGATAATAATTGGTCTCTGTTTCCATAAGTAAATTGAGTATTTTCCCCTCCAAGAAACATATTTAAACCAAAAATATTACCAGCAGCAGAATTGGTGTAGGTCAGTGAGGTAACAGTAAAATTCATACAAAATTTACTGTATGTATTACAGAGATAAAAGATAAAACCCCTGCTCAATATTTGACCAGATGTTTTCATCAGTTTTTTCTTGCTAAGTGATAGAACTGCCCGCCATCTAGGATTACTGTTTATAAAACTTGTTGTTTATGTAACCAAGCATGTCAATAACTGGCAAGTTATTTATTAAAATTTTAAAACATGGAAGTTAAACAGAGAGACTGTCAGAAAAACTTTGGGATTAAAAGCAACAAATTCATTTGATACAATAAAACATTTCTCAAAAAATGCAACTTTTAAATTACAAAGAAAATGGCAATACTTATCAAACTGATGCCATTCTCAGCAATTAAGAAAACACTGATTCTACCAAATGTTGTCAGTTAAAGCATAGAAGAGCGAGGTCTGCAGCGGTTTCGTAATACAAGCTTGGATTGAGAGTCGGCTTGAGTTATGCTTAATTATGATATGTAAGTAATACCTCAGAGACATTTATAAGGACAGTATATCACCCCTCTACACATAATGGTTGAAAAAGTCTTAAATGTTGTGATAAATTAATATGTTAACTAGTATGTCATTTCAGACCCTTATGCTTCACCAGAATAGGCAAATATACACTGTCCCATACTTTAATTATTCAGAAAATTGTACTAACCTATCCATTATTCCTTGGCAGCCCTTTAGTTTACATTGAGCTCAGTCATTTGCTCTGTTCTCAAATATTGCATGATGCAATTTTTAAAGAAAATAAATTCTTTGAGGAAAGAATTTTTTCACAAGTTTAACAAGGTCTCAGTTGTACAAAGTCCAATCCCAAGGCCATTCACTCAGAACAAGAACACTAAGTGAGAACTATCAATCCAGAGACCACTAATTGTTGCTGTATTATATATAAGTGAACTCATGAGTTGCACGCTTCAGAGTTTCAGATTTCTACCTATCCTTCGAATAACTAAGGATTGAGGATTCTTAGTGGGCACAATCTCTTCAGACGCCAAATAATAATTTATATCCTAGTTATGAGTAGTTTATCAGTGCACTTAAGTTAACAATTACCAATGCCAAAAGGAAATGCTATTTGAAGCCCAGAAGATGGCAATAGTTGAGTATCACTTTTTGTTAGTAATTATTTTGTTTGAAGCTACATAACTCAAATTAGTTATTGACTAGTTAAAATGTAAAGTCATACCTTAATGCTTCAAAACAAGACTTCAAGTGAAATAAAAATCATAACTTAACTTTGCAACAATAAAATATTAGAAATAATTTTGTATTGAACCTTTTACTCCTTTACTCCTCATAATTCTTTTGTTGATGCATTGTTTCTGTATTTTTTACGGAAACTATTTTCCCTGCCCAAATTGCTAAGAATTGTATATTAAACCATGACCCAGAGACCTCTTCCAATGCTTTTCCATAATAAAACGCTTGAGATGAGAATCTTGCTGTGAGGAATCACATCCCTTTGGCACAATATGCTGATGCTTCAATTACAGGTGAAACACCACACCATCTATTGCTACATTTTACATTATAATCTGTAAGAGTTATATATTAATAAAAGATATAAATATTGATGCAGTGGTATACCAAATAATATATAATAATGCAGCTACCTACCAAAAACATGAAAGCCCAGAACACATGTATACGTATACCATTCCATATCCCTGCATTCTGAGCGATTTCGGATCAGCTTGCAGCCATTTTGAATATCCCCTAAAAACACAATGCCTTTTGATTAGTCAAAACACATGTTTTCCTTATGAAGTTATCAAACAGTCCTTTTTAAATTTGGAATTTTATTTTAGGTTCCACACTTCCACCAGCTATTTTCAAGATAAGACAGAAATTGAGTTCCTCTGCCTCCTTTTTGGAAGACTCCCATCTAAAAATCTGAATGAAAACAATTGAATTATTCATCAACATGAAGTGAGCATCTTATATTGAGTTTTTCTCTTCGAAATTATTTTTCTTGCATTGATTTTCCCTAATCAGTTACGTTAATGGAATGATGGTCCAAAATGAACTTAATAGTAACATTCAAAGATGCCCCACCTTTTCCACTCTTACTCCTGAGGACGAAGCCAATGCTGGCCAACGTTCTTCTGAAGGGATGCCTTAGTGTGAATGTCAATAAAGTATAGGATTGAAATTTCAATCAGCTATCCAAGTGTCTACGCATTACAGAAAGACTCACTTTCTTTTGGTATTGAAACCTTCAAATTTACTATGTTTTTTTTTACCAAATCCCAATAGAATAAACTCAACATATGACTTTGAAAATCAAATAGGTGGAGTCACTAAGTAGAATAACAATTATAGATGCTTGGATAAGTAGTAGAGTTTTTTTTAACCTGGATTCTGAGAAATTATCTGTATCAACATGTGATCACACCCTACCCTACTCTCTCTCTCACTGAAACCCTTGCCGACTTATCTTTGTCACCTCAAGACTACATTTCCCAGTTTACTTCAACGGACTCTCATTAGATGCAAGTTTGGTGGTGGTGAAGAGGAGTGATTTGGGGGCATTATATCGCAGGACATTAAGGGAGCATCAACCCAAGGCTTTTTATTATTACAGTACTGTTCAGTATTCAACTTCATACTACAGGAAGAGTATTGAGGTTTTAGAGTCATAGAGTTATCACAGCACAGAAGGAGGCCATTCGGCCCATCGAGTCCATGCCAGCTCTGTAGAGCAATTTTGTCAGTCCCATTCCCCTGCTCTATCTCCACAGCCCTGCAGTTTATTTCCCTCAAGTGCCCATCTAATTTTATTTCGAAATCATTGTCTCCGCTTCCACCACCCTTGGAGGCAACGAGTTCCAGGCCATTACCACTCTGCGTAAAAAAAAAGTTCTTCCTCAAATACCCCCTGCATCTCTTGCCCAAAACCTGAAATCTGTACCCCCTAGTTCTTGTACTAAGCTAATGGGAACAGCTTTTCTTTGTTTATCTTATCATAATTTTGTAAACCTCTATCAAATCTCCTTTGCTCCAAGGAGAACATCCTCAGCTTCTCCAGCATAACCTTGTAGTTAAAATTCCTCAACCCTGGAACCATTCTAGTAAATCTCCTCTGCATCCTCTCAAGAACCCTCACATATTTCCTTCATTTTGATGACCAGATCTGGATGCAATACTACAGTTGGGGCCTAACCAGAGCTTGATAAAGGTTCAGCACAACTTCCCTGCTTTGTACTCAACATCTCTATTTATGAAGCCCAAGATCCCATGTGCTTTGTTAACCTCTCTCTCAATATGTCCTGCCACCTTCAAAGATCTGTGCACATAGACCCCAAGGTCCCTGCACACTCTTTAGAACTTTAGAAGTCTATATTGTCTCTCCATATTCCTTCTGCCAAAATGCATCACCTCACACTTCCCTGTATTAAATTCCATCTGCCACTTGTCTGCCCATTCTGCGAGCCTATCTATGTCCTGTTGCCATCAATTGGTATCATCTTCACTTGCTTGCCACACCTCCAAGTTTGGTATCATCAGCAAATTTTGCTCTATTTCAATATCCAAGTCCTAGCACTGACCCTTGGGGAACACCACAGTCCACCATCCCCCAACCATTTACCACAACTCACTGTTTTCTGTCCTTAAGCCAATTTTTTTATCCAAGCTGACACTAACCCTCCTACTCCACAAGCCTCAATTTTGTTCACCAGCTTTTATGTGACATTTTGTCAAATGCTTTCTTAAATCCATATAGTCATCATCCATTGCACTACCTTCATCAGCCTCGTTACTTCATCAACAAAATCAATTAGATTAGTCAAGCACCATCTGCCTTTTACACATCTGTTCTGGTTCTCCTTAATTAACTCAAAAAAATCTCCAAGTGCCTGTTGGTTTTTTCCCTGATTATTGTTCCGAAAACCTTACCCACCATTGATGTCAAACTGACCGGTCTGCAGTTACTAGGAATGTCCTTACACACCTTGTTCAATAAGGGTGTCACATTTGCCACTCTCCAATCCCCTGTCATCTTCCCCTTATCCTGGGAAGATTGGAAGATTATGGCAATCTTTCCACTATCTCCACCCACTCTTCCTTTAGCAACCTGGGATGCAAGCTATCTGGACCAGGCGACTTATCGGGCTGAATTTTACCAGCCCCTCGATGTCGCAGCGCGGGGGATGGTAAAATTTTGTGGGGAGAGGCCTGCTTCGACCTGCGATGTCGAGATGGGCCCGCCAGATATTACCAGTGGCGGGGGGACCTTGGTGCGCACCACCCGCCCCCTGGTGGCTCGCCCTTCATATACATATGCAAACTATACTAAATGAGATGCAAATACACTTAGCTGCAGGTGGTGACATCCCACGCCGATTTTATGCCTACCGTTCGAACTTTGCACGCCTTTGGATCTCTGTATAGAGTTCCGAGGCGAGAACCTGGTGGGGAGGGGGAAAGAAATAAAATTTTCAGGGCAAGAGGGGTCGGGGAGCAGGGAAATCACTTTTTATTGGATGTGTGGATAGTGGGAAAGGGTTGAAGGGCACAGTGGGGCGGCACAGTGGCGTAGTGGTTAGCACCGCAGCCTCACAGCTCCAGGGACCCGGGTTCGATTCCGGGTACTGCCTGTGTGGAGTTTGCAAGTTCTCCCTGTGTCTGCGTGGGTTTTCTCCGGGTGCTCCGGTTTCCTCCCACAAGCCAAAAGACTTGCAGGTTGATAGGTAAATTGGCCATTATAAATTGTCACTAGTATAGGTAGGTGGTAGGGAAATATAGGGACAGGTGGGGATGTTTGGTAGGAATATGGGATTAGTATAAATGGGTGGTTGATGTTCGGCACAGACTCGGTGGGCCGAAGGGCCTGTTTCAGTGCTGTATCTCTAATCTAATACATAATCTAATCTATAAAAGTTAGAAGGTTGGGGGAGAAAGTTCGGGTAGTGAAAAAGGCAAGTGTTGGTGATATTGGGCATTGAAATGACGATTGAGGAGGTTGGGGAAGGGCCTCCGGCCGCCCCCTCTATTTAAATCAATATTATGCGCAGGGGCTCAGGGACAGCACATCCACACGGGATGCATGGCATCAGAATGTGCCGCTGCAACTTGTGGCGCACTCGTAAAATTCAACTCATTCAGTCTAAGTCAGTCTTTCTAGTACATCCTGCCCATCAATTTCTTTTTATCATATCCATTACCTCTATTGCTATTTTGTCAGTATCCTCTTCCTTTGTAAACACCGATACAAAGTATGCATTAAACATTTCTAGCCTTTCCCTGCACCCCCTTCTTTGTCCCCAATAGGCCCCACCCTGCCTCTTACTATTTACACATGCTGGTCGATGATTTTTGGATTCCCTTTTATGTTGACTGCCTATCTATTCTCATATTCTCTCTTTGCCTGTCTTATTTTCCTCTTCATTTCCCCTCTCAACTTAATATATTTGGCCTGATTCTTGCTTGAAGAATTCACCTGACATGCATTATACACCCCCTTTTTATGTTTCATCATATTCTCTATCTCCACGGTAGAATGCAGATTCACTAGGATGCTGATCTAGGATGAGGATATACAAACACAAAGACAGACTTGAAAAGTTTGGTCCTTTTTTGTTAGAATAATGCAGATTTCACACTGATATGATAGAGGTGTTTCAAACTATGAAAGAAGGAGACCAGGTAAATAGAATCAGATTGTTTTCAGTAATTGAGAGGTCTAGAATGAGGGGCCACTGAGACAAGATTAAATGTAAGAGATTTAGAACAGAGAGCAAAATAAACCTGCAAGTGGTTAAGGTCCAGAATGTGCTGCCTGACAGTGTGGTGGAAGCAGATTCAATTGAAGCATTCAAAAGGGAGTTAGACTGTTATATGAAAAGGAAGCGTGTGCAGGGTTATGGGGAGAAGGTGGGGAAATGGCACTGAGAATTGCTCTTTCGGAGAGCCGGTGCAGACACAATGGGCTGAATGGCCTCCTTCTGGGCTGTTACAATTCTTTGATTCTGGGAGGACAAGAATTCACTTTCATGGTTAGTGGTGGAGGCAGATACTATGCCAACATTCAAGTTTGGATAGGTGGATGAAGGGATATGGGAACAGACTGGGTAAATGTGATTCGGATTATTTGTTCGGGTGGAGGGTAAACACCAGTGCAGACTGATTGGGCCAAATGGCCTAGTTTCATGTATTTTAATCAATTCCCTTAACTTCACTTCCAGTTCTTGATTGATGTCTGTCACTGTTCCATAATACACCTTGGGAAGTTTTTGCTGTTTAAAAGGAACTATATAAATGTAAACATAATTATTGTCAGAGTGTCAGTAGCCCAAGAGGCAAACACTTAGGCAAAGTTGTGCAATCTGCAGTCTGTTGCTACACACCATTTCAGATTAATTTTCAACTGAGGGACACTTGATTACAATATTGTGGTCTGCTTATGTTTAAAATATCTGTAACGGAGACAAATGACATTTGTGAAACATTAGAAAGCAATCAAACTTATTTGATGGTTTATTTGAGACCATATGGAAGTCTGGAGCTTGGGGTGGTGAGAAAGGAAAACAAAACTTATGCCACTGAATTATGTTAGCTGCCACTATGTTGGCAGAGTTTATTACAGACCATGCACACACTGTGAAATTTAGCATTCCCCATAGGACGAGAGGTCGTAGCAGCCTTACTACAGTCTGGCGCCAATCCAGCTCAGTGGTAAATTATAATGAATTGGTTCTGTGTCTAGGTGATTAAAAAATGTAGAGTGCACAATAGTGATTTATAAATCCTGAGGAAGAAAGACAGTCATTAAGATGCCAAATTTTCAGTTTAGTTTTGTCATAGGCTGGAAGAAAATATATTATTCAAAACAACAAAGAAACCAACATAATGCAAGCACCAGAAGTTAGCTTAAAAACATCTTTTCACTTTGGGAGGAAATATCAGAATACTTACAATATAGGATTTCATAGTCTCCTGAGTTAGACATTATGAAATTTGTATCTGGTGACCAGTCAAGGTGTGTAATATAACTGGAATGTCCCTAAAGAGAAGGGAAAAAAATCATAAAACAATTTATAGATCATATGCCCATGGCACTTTCTTTTAAATTGGAAAAAAGCAGGAATGCAACAATTAGCAACTCAAGTTTCAAAATGCTGATTGTATAATACATCTGAACTTTGATTTTCCACAATGGCGCAGTGGTTAGCACCGCAGCATCACAGCTCTAGCGACCCGGGTTCAGTTCTGGGTACTGCCTGTGTGGAGTTAGCAAGTTCTCCCTGTGACTGTGTGGGTTTCCGCCAGGTGCACCGGTTTCCTCCCACAGCCAAAGACTTGCAGGTTGATAGGTAAATTGAGGGAAGGTGGGGACGTGGTAGGAATATGGGATTAATGTAGGATTAGTATAAATGGGTGGTTGTTGGTCGGCACAGACTCGGTGGGCCGAAGGGCCTGTTTCAGTGCTGTATCTCTATGACTGCCATCTGCCCATTGCAGTGATGTTAACTGAATATCTGGCAGCAGAAAATGGGTGAGAGTCCTGACAGAACTCTGCCCACTTTAAATGGTGGAGTAATTTCTTGGTGGGGGCCAGCAGTATAGGAAGCACCCATCCCAAGCAGGTGTGCACTTCATGACATCCTGCACTCTAATTCCTGGTATGTGGGGACGCAGATCAGATTTCTAAAAGATGCCAGTGCAAAGTAATACCCTGGATTGCTAAAGGAGTCAGATGTAGCTGATTTAAAGGGTCCAGGTAAGTACATTTAATCTACAAAATGTAGCCCTTTTCTGACTATTTTAATTATTTTCCTTTTTTCTTCTGCTGGTACTTAGGTTCGAATGAGATTTTGTACCCATTGTTCAAATTTCCTTTTGCTCCTCGCACCAATTCTACCACCAATGGGTGTCACATATCCGAGATGCTGGAAGATGAAGAGGAGATCCTACAGAGAGATCAGGCTGTGCAAGAAATGTTTGCATCCCTTAACCAGATGGAGGTGTCAAACTTGGTTTTGGCAGACAATTAGTGCTTGCAGTGGTTCCTCTTCACAAAGGAAGCTAAGACAGCACTATTAAAATGACTGCCTGACTAACCAAAATGGTGGATGCCATGCATTCAGTAGCAAGGCTTAAAAGGCATGCCAGGGTGATCAGCAGGCAGCATACCCTGATTAGCTACACCTGCCAAGATGTCAAATCATATTTGCAGCTCCTGGCAAATCAATGCTGGCAACTACCCAGGGGAACTGCTTTTATGGGATCCAGATCAGGAGCCAGATGCAGAAATGTGCGATCTGCTCCAAGGACACCTACAGCTACCATACAAGAAAGGACCGGCACATCCAGTGACAATATCAGTCAGCCTTGGCCTGAAGCTTAACTAGGCCTGGTCTATTGCATGTTGCAATACTAACAATTGTGATGGTGTCATTAGAACGGCACAGTGGGTCACTGTGCTTGCAACCATCTCATGCAGCATCACCTCTTGTCAAGTAGGGTATTGTGTGCTGAATTGCTATGTTACTTACCTAGAGCTTATTGGGTTTCTTTTCCCTTAATTTTTGCCAGACACCTTTCAGTTCTCCTTTCCTTTTTTGACTTCAGCAAAGGCAATCAATGGAGCTAAAGTACCTTAGCAGCCTCTCCAAAATCTTTAATAATTGTTACTTCCGTATTTTAACATTCCCCTGTATTGGTTTTCCTTCAAATTTCAGTTACACACAATTTTTGGCTCCCATTTCCAGTGTGCTTCATACACCCCTCCAAATCTTCATCTAAAATAACACACAAACTAATCTTGGGTGCAAACAGCATATTTCCATTTGGGTCGGTCTAAAACCTGCCACTTAGCCATTAAGGTCTAAATTGTGTCCGCATCAGAAACTTGGGTTTACTTTTTTCAAAATGTAATTCCGCAAAGCCAGCTGCAGACTGAGAAAAAGGGACAGCTGCTGTATCACTGAGACTGTAAGAAAAACATGTCCCTACAAGTACAAGCCTGGTGATTCCCCAAACACTGGCTTTGTAATGAGATTCCATCAGAATGAGCCTAGGCAGAATTTTTCCGAACAGACTTAAGGACAAAGGACAGAAATTTCATCTACTTTTTAAAATATGCCTGCACACCAGTTAAAGAATAGAACATAAAATAAAATTCACATGTTTAATAAGCTTCTTCTTTGGGGAAAAATAGGCTTCAATTGCAAAAGAATTTTTATAGTCTTGCTTTGTTCTTTTTATAGACTGCTGTAAAATGCTAACTATTCATTTCAGAAAATCTGCCACATGCCTTAAAATAAATTTATTACAGAAGATGACTGAACCACATCAATCTTTCCAAACAACAGTTTTAACGAGTACAATCTACGCTGGCCAGTAAAGAGATATGCTATTAATGTTAAGTTTCACCCGTGGTGGTTTTTTTTTTTAGGGTACATCAGATTTTTCCTGAGCTGTAAAAGGGAAACCAGAGCAACAATAAACATATTGAGGAGAAACAGCTTTAAACTATGAGCATAGGACCCACCTAATAAATTAAAATCATATGAGGAAGATTAAGGCTGCAAAGTGATAAAAAAAAATTAATCTTGTAACTCTAATTTTTAATCACTAATCTTGGCATTGATCACATATTTAATATGATTACTGCACGATTTCAACTGTTATTACTGATGCTTAATGTGATTCTTTGCACAAAATAAGGTACTTGAGTGAAATTGTGTTTTTTTTCACTGAATGGAGAACCAAATCTACCTGAATGAGGTAGGTTTTTCAGTGCGGGGGGTGGGGTTATGAGGTCAAATAAACATAATGGGTGTAGGGAATGGTGGGAAGGGTTGAACTTTAAACTTTGTGCAGCTTGGGGGGGCGGGAGAAAGGTCAGATGTGAAAGGAAAGTGTTTAGTGGGGGGAAAGGGCAAATAGTTATTGTAATTGTTATGGGGGGAAGGAATGGGGCGTTATAAATTTATTAATTTAATTTTGGAGGATTACCTCTTTAAAAATTTAAATGTGCTGACAGGACTGGCTGCCCTTTAAAATGGCACAAGCGCCAGTGCACAGGCAGCTGACGCCATTGTTGGGGTCGAACAGCTGACCCCTTCCATGTGATTGGGGAGGCGGGCCACACCAGCTATTTAAATGAGTGGCCGTGTAGGCAATTGCAGAGGCTCTTTGGCGTGTGGCCTGCACGGGCGGGCTCCCATTTTGAGCTTGCCGCAAGATCAGCGGCAGGCTTTTAAAATCCAGTCCAATATCTTCAAAACTCGGCATGGTACACTCGTTCTCAAATTGGAATCTGCAGACCTTTGGGGTCCGTAGAGACATTCCAGCAGGTCCGCAATATAATCTGAAGAGTAAGATTCAGAGACTTTGAGAGGAGAGTACTTTTCAAAATAACTGGAGTGTCTAAAGGAAATCGCCTTAACTACTTTTATCCATAAGCTTTTAATGAATGGCCACAGCAAACGGTCCTGAGTAAGCGAATGAGTTAGTGGCTGAAGATGGGCTTGGTCTGAGGTGGGAATGCAGTACAGCTGCCACATGAGGAGGGGCGTGCTGAAAGAGGCACAAAGAGTTACATTGTAAATAACCATCTGGTTGTCTCCTGATTATTGCCGACTTTGTGTTGATCACTGAAACAGAATTTACTAAACTGGTTTAAAGTGTCAGTGAGCTTAGCATATTTGGTTGTTCAATTTACCAGTTTAAATATACCATTTCTGCATAAGATATGGTATTATAATTTAGATGGGGTAGCGGTGGGGTGGGGAATCCGAGATTACTAATCCATTTGAAAAGGGATCCTTCAACCAAAAAAAGACTGAGCATGACTGGCATAGTACAAATAAGAGCTATAACAGAGAAGGTTCAGATGCAAGCCTCAACTTGTAATCTCTTAGATACTACATTATTGGAAGAGACCAGAAGTACAAGGAAACTGAGGACCTGGAACAACCATTTCTATGGCACAAGATATTCCAGGCATCATCCCAGCTCTGGCAGTTCCTCTTCACCTTAATATCCACAGACCTGGCAACTTTTGCCACACCAGATCCAGATACATGCACAATTGAAATTGTATTATTAAAGTTCTATAAAAGTACACATCCAATTAGTTCTGGTTCTGGACAGGTCCAAAAATGAGTTAAATCTAAGAGAATTTCCTCCAACTCCAGTCCACTAATTTCAGTGACTCCCTGGCACACAACAGCATTCTCATTGTAACCAGAAGGTGATGCCCATTCCATGATGTGAATCAGTAACAAGGGAAAAAAAGGGAAAGGCTTTTAACAGAGCATGTTAATGAAAGGAATGAGGTAAACAAATTGGAAGGGATTGAAGCTGCTCACAGTTCAGCCTGCCCTTCATCACGGTTATGAGTGTCCACGTAGTGGATTCCATGAAACCCAGGGCTTGCTCTCCCCTCAGCACCCAGATTCATCAGAGCGAGGCCTCAGGCCACTTTGATGAAGGCTCCGGTGGTGCAGACACGAAGCGTGAGGCCCCCAGTGATGCTGAAGGCACTCAGTGCAAGAGTCACTGAGTCCTTTCTTCGCACGACACATTGCCAGGGGCAAATCAAACCAGCTTTATAGATGTGTCACCTGCATGGCATCTTTGGCTCATGTTTCACCTGCTGTGGACTCATGTGTTAATCATAGACTTGGTGTGGTAACTTTCGTGACTGTCACATTAAAACAGTAATCACCAAAAAAAAAAAATGCATTAATTGCGGAAGTTAATCAACAGCCCTAATAAAAATGAAATCTTTGCATATTATTACAAAAATGCCATTTATCTCGAAGTTGATATTCAGAAAGATCAACAGATGAACTGTTAATAAGAATTATGCCAAAATTTCTCAGTTAATCAGACTTCACAGATCATCTTACACAGTTTAATTTCCCTGCAATCTAGAAGTTAAGTTCCAAAAGTTAAATGTTTTTATACCATCACAAGCAGCTTATTGCCATTCTGAGACATTTGGCAGCTGTATAAATTCCTTTTGATGAGAATTGAGCTTTGAGAGGGGGCTGGATTCTGGTTTAAGAAATCCAGAGCTTTAACCTTTGTAACTAATCATTCTTATTGAAAAGAAAGCAAATCACCAATTTGTTTTTATAGTGTTTTACTAATAATAAATCCAGATTTCTGTATTACATATCATAATACAAAAATCAGACTTTCCTAAAAAGAGACCATGCCCAAACACTGTGGAGCAGCAATCAATAAAATAAATACAGCACTGAACAAACCAGTACAGTACAAATTTGAGGAAGCCATGCTTAAATTGTACAGTGCTCGGATCAGAGCACACCCTGAATGACCAGTTCCGATAACAGAGACGAGGAAAACCTTCAAGCCAGAAGACTGATTCAAAATACTCATGGACTGAGTTATGTGGAAATACTGAACAGGCTTGATGTAGAGATAAACAACATAGTAAACAGTATGAAAGGTGAATCTGGAATACCATTTCAAATTAAATGTGACGGGGGATAAGGGAATACAGCTTCAAACTAGTGAAAAGCAAATTTAGCACTAATGTCAACAGGTTGTTTATGCAAAGAGTAATTGATACTGTTATGAAGGTGTTCCGTTCTTAAAATGTTTTGAGGACTTGTGTTAACGATTATGAACATTGGTTCATTTGGAAAATTGAAAAGATTCCATGGATGTGTTTTTTTTTTACAAGGGTCACAGAGAAGACATTGGCGCTTTATGTTTAAAAACAACCTTTATTGGATGTCACATGCCTTAAGCTAAATAAACAACAGAAACCTTGGTGGCCCGGGGAGTTGTTTACGGAGAAGTGACATGTCAAGATTTATGGTGATCAGGAGGTTTTGACTTGCTGTTGGGGTGTGGACTGTTTTGAAGGCAGTTGGGTTTGTAGCCTGCTGAAAGAAACACCCAGCTCATCTTTCTCAACCTTTCAAAGGAACCCTGCCAATCCAGTGTGATAGTTGAAACCCCTGGTGCTGCACTTCTCCTGGAAAGCCGACCAGACTAATTCAGAACGAACTGCTTCAGAAAAGATCCCAGTGGTCCGTCTCAGTGTACCTGGACGCCAGGCCAAAGGACTGATAACCTTCCATATCTTCTCGGTTTCCTTCAAGAATTAACAAGTATTTGGCCAAAGTATTTTTTTGTTGTTGTCTTTTTGTAAAGTGAATCTCTGCAGAGAAAACTTCTTTATTTTTATTTTAATCGGTGTTTGTGGGAGCGTGTTATTGGGTATCTAGAAGTGAATATCTATTTACATTCATATTTCAAACTGTGTTATTGCTTTGCATCTTCACTGGATAAGTCTTGTTTTATAATAAACTGATAATTTTGTTGTTTATTAAAGAAACCTGATTGGTGTATTTTATTCTGGGATAAAAATAGAGTATACGATTGGCCGTATCTGTAACTGGGTAAACATTTAAATATATATTATGACCAGTGGCAAAGTGGAACTAGAGAAAGACAGTGCACTCCTCCCACCTCGGTCGTAACATCTAACTGGGAGCTCTATGCAGGATAACCCAAAGCTGATGATGTGCAAAAGTAATAATAATTGAAAAGAGGAAAAGTAAAACACCAGATTTCTTGAGCATTAGAGTAAAGTTTACACTACTGGATTGGATTTGTCAGTTGCTACGACCTTTCTGTGGAGGAAGGATTTATCCCCGAGTGATTTGCAAATCTTAATCAAGGCTAGGCTAAGCGAATTGGCAGAAAAGTTGGCAATAGAGTTAAAACCAGGAGCTAAGAAAGCAGACATAATTGAGGTATTAACACAGCATTTGAAACTGGAAGGAGGACAAGGCAATCCAGATGGTAGTTCAGTTGAATTAGTGAGGATTCAGTTGCAGTGGAAGTAGCTTGAACTCAAAAAAGAAATAGAAATGGAAACTTGAGCTTGAACAGGAAAGAGAATTGAGAATGAAGAAACTTGAACTTGAAAGAGAGGAAAGGGAACAAGACAGTGCATTTCACCAAGAAAAAGAAAGGGAATTCAAATTTAAAAAGCTGGAACTAAGACAAAAGGGTGGCCTTGACGCCAGGGAAAATTCTGGTAAGGGAAGAGCTGATGCCAGCCCAGGACCCAGTGGAGAGCTGTTTAAATTTGTGAAAGCCCTCCTGAAGTTTGAGGAAAAGGATAGCTAAATATCTAATACTTTCTTTGAGAATTTGGATAATCTGAAGGAAATGATCAATAAGTCTTCTCTGATCAAGGCTCAGCACCAATCTGGAGTTAAGTAAAATGGCACAATCGGCTCTAACTGAAGCTGAAGCAAAGGGAGTTCCGGAAGGCTACTATATTAAACATGGGATTCTGATGAGGAAGTGGAGACCTCCTCACAGACCTGTGGTCGAAGAATGGATGGTAGTTTACCAGATAGTGATACTGCCCAAGTATCGCCGGGAAATATTAAGGGTAGCCCATGAAATTCCTATAGTGGGACATGTGGGAATCTGGAAGACCCAATCATGTATAAGTCAACATTTTTACTGGTCATGTCTTTTCAAGGACGTGGTGCAGTTTTGTAAAACATGCCATACCTGCCAGATTGTGGGAAAACCGCAACTTGCCATTAAACTGGCACCTCAAATTCTCATACCAGTTTTTAGGGAACCATTTAGTAGGGTGTTGGTACCCTACCAATAAAGGTGTGGGACCTTTACCAAAAACAAAAGCGGGACACCAATACATACTCACTATTATGAAATTGGCTACTCGGTTCCCAGAGGCCATTCCCTTGAGAACAATTTCTGGTTAGGTCGTGATAGAGAAGTTAACCAGTTCTTCACTAGATATGGATTACTGATTGAGATTCAGTCGGATCAAGGTTCCAAATTTATGTCTAAAATTTTCCAGGAAGTTTTGAATAATCTGGGTATAACACAGTTCAAGTCTTCAGCATACCACCCACAGACACAAGGAGCTTTAGAACAGTACCATCAGACACTCAAAGTGATGATCAGGGCATACTGCCATGAATATCCCCATGATTGGGATAAAGGGTTGGAATTTCTTTTGTTTGCCACTAGGGATTCACCTAATGAGTCTACCGGTTTTAGTCCTTTTGAATTAGTTTATGGACATGAGGTAAGAGGTCCTCCAAAACTAATCAAAGGAAAGTTTTTAGAACACAGGGACAAATCTTCCATGTTCAATTATGTATCCGTGTTCCAGGAGCGGCTCACGAGAGCCTGCAAAGTGGCTCAGGAACACCTGAAAGCGTCCCAAACAACCATTAAGAAATGGGCAGCCAAGCATGCCAAGACCCGAACATTTCAACCGGGGATGAGGTGCTAGTATTACCGCCTTTACAGGGTGAACTGCTGAAAGCACAGTTCAGTGGACCATATAGAGTAGTCAAAAGGATTGGTAAACTAAATTATTTGATTGTTTTTTGGGCAGTCTGGGGTGTCAATCAGTTGTGTCACATCAATATGTTGAAACAATGGGCTGAATTTTATTAGCATGCCGCCGCGGAGAAGTCGGCGGCCTTCCAACACGGAGGTACCGCCACACAGCCCCCGTGATATTATGTACGGGGGCTCATTTAAATGTAGGGGGGGGGGGGGCGGAGCGGCCACCTCGATAACGTAGAGGGGGCGACCGCCGTGTCCCCAGCAATGGGATCTGGCACCACTGCGCAAGCGCCATTTTTTAAAGGGCTTCAAGCCTTAGAGGTATTCGAATTTTTAAAGTAATTTTTTTGCAGTGAGTATAAAAACTGAAATAAATGCTGGAGGTCCTCCCCCCCGCCCCCCACCGCAATGTTTGTTTTCGGGGCAATATGAACAACATGAATTTTATGTCCAACCCCAACTTCCCCCCAACCTCACAACCAATAGGTATAGTTTTCCCCGCCCTGATAATTTTATTCCTCCCCCTCCCCACCAGTGTCTTGCCTGGGAACTCTAACGGAGATCCAAAGGCGCGCGAGTTGTAGCTGGTTGGCTGTAAAATTGGTGTGGGACAGCCGGCAGCGGCATGTAGGTTAATTTGCATTTCAATTTATCTAATTTCAATATTGTAATGAAAGACCCGCCAACAAGTGGCAGGGGGGCCACACAGAGGCCACACCGCCGCCTCTAATATCCGGCAGGACCTTCTCGGTGTCGTGGGTCAAGGTGGGCTGCTCCCGCTAACATTTTACGTGCCGCCCCGCCATGACCCGCCTCCCCTCCCCCCACAGCGCCGAGGGGCTGGTAAAATTCAGCCCAATATCACCGCAGGGAGGAGGATAAGCAAGCACATGTATGTCAGGTAGTAGGGACAGTGATGGATGAAAGGGATAGTGAAGATGAGGCAGAAGGAGGCCTAGACGATTCCCAAATTGAATCTCCTACTATCCGGTTAGCTAATACTGAATTGCGAGGGAGATTAGACACTATGCTTTCATATTTAGATACAGAACAACATGAAGACCTAACAAGACTACTCATTATTTAAAAGGAGTCTGTAGGGACAAACCCAGATGTACCACCTTAGCCATACATGATGTGAATGTAGGGGAATCCTTTCCTAGAATTCAGCATCCTTATTGCTTAAGTCCAGAGAAACAGGCCCAGGTAAAAGCAGAAATCCAATACATGATGGAAAACCACCTAACTGAATCCAGTCAAAGCAGCTGGAGTTCCCCAGTCGAGTTAGCGCCTAAACCTAACTATTCAACTAGATTTTGCATAGACTACAGAAAGATTAATGCAGTAACAAAGGCAGACTGCTACTCAATTCCTCACTTGGAAGATTGTATTGACAGAGTTGGCAGTGCCACATTTCTTACCAAAATAGATTATTTATTTATTTATTTAGAGATACAGCACTGAAACAGGCCCTTTGGCCCACCGAGTCTGTGCCAACCATCAACCACCCATTTATACCAATCCTACATTAATCCCATATTCTCTACCGCATCCCCACAATTCTCCTACCACCCACCTACACTAGGGGCAATTTACAATGTCCAATTTACCTATCAATCTGCAAGTCTTTGGCTGTGGGAGGAAACCAGAGCACCCGGCAGAAACCCACGCGGCCACAGGGAGAACTTGCAAACTCCGCACAGGCAGTACCCAGAATCGAACCTGGGTTGCTGGAGTGGTGAGGCTGTGGTGCTAGCCACTGCGCCGCCCAAATATGTTAAAGGGATACTGGCAGATTCCTTTAACACCCCAAGCTAAAGAAATATTGGCCTTTGTTGCACCAGACGGTCTTTTACAATGCCGAGTGATGCCATTTGGGCTCAAAAATGCCCCACCCAGCCACTTTTCAGCGACTAATGAACCAAGTGATAGTCAGTGTTCAAAAGTATGTGGTTTACCTTGATGATGTGCTGGTATAGGGTGATACTTGGAAAGACCACTTGGAACAACTGGAAGCTCTATTTAAAAAATTACAGTCAGCTGATTTGGTGATAAATCTTGCCAAAAGTGAATTTGTAAAAGTATGGGTAACCTACCTAGGGCATGTAGTTGGGCAAGGACAAGTGTTGCCAAGAACAGCAAAAGTACAAGCACTTATGGAGTTCCCTGCCCCAAGGCTAAATGACAAATCATGAGGTTTTTGAGGATATGTGGTTTCTACCATAAGCTTGTACCAAATTTTAGCACTATAGCTGCTCCACTGACGGATGTGCTACAAAAAAAGCCAAAATACTGTGGTCAGGGGAGTGCCAAGCATCTTTTGAAAGGCTGAAAGCCATTTTGATGAATGACCCAGTGTTGGCTGCCCCAAATTTCACTAAGCCCTTCAAGGTAGCAATTGATGCTAGTGACCTGGGGGTCGGTGCAGCCCTGTTACAAGACGCTAAATTGGGCATAGAAAGGCTAGTTGGATACTTTTCCAAAAAGCTAACTCGACACCAAAGGAGATACTCAACAGTGGGAAAAAGAAACTCTTAAACATTTTGAAGTCTAAGTCTGCCATAACTACAGAGAGACACTGGTATATACTGATCATAACCCCCCCCCAGCCTTTGAGGAAAAATTCAAAAACCAGAATGCCAGACTATTTTGATGGAGTTTACTATTGCAGCCCTATTACTTAAAGATTATCCACATTGCCGGGAAAAATAATGTAATTGCTGATGCTTTGTCTAGAATTTAAATTTGCTTTGAGTTATCGGAGTACAAAAATGGTACAAAGCAGAACTGTATTAGTTGCAGGTAAAAAGTGAATGAGAATGAGTATGTAAATGTGGACGCCAGACCAAAGGACAACTGATATCCTTCCATATCTTCTTGGTTTCCTTCAAGAATTAACAAGTATTTGGCCAAAGTTTTTTTTTTGTCTTTTCGTAAAGTGAATCTCTGCAGAGAAAACGTCTTTATTTTTATTTTAACTGGCGTATGTGGAATATCTATTTATATTCATATTTCAAACTGTGTGTTAATGCTTTGCATCTTTACTGGATAAGTCTTGTTTTATAGTAAACTGATAATTTTGTTGTTTGTAAAGAAACCTAGTTGGTGTATTTTATTCTGGGATAAAAATAGGGTATATGATTGTCTGTATCAGGAGCTGGATAAACATTTAAATATATATTATGACCTGTGGAGAAGTGGAACTAGAGAAAGACAGTGCACTCCTCCCACCTCGGTCGTCACAACACAGTGATAAACTTCTGAGTAAAGGATGGCAAACCTCTGGAATAATATATGAAGCAGGGCTATATGGATGAACCAAATAGGACTGTGTAGCCATCCTCATCGTATAGGGTCAATTTTCAACTGCAGGCTGACTTTCTTTGCGTACAAAACAGGAGGCAGGCATAGGAAAACCTAGTGGGCACCTTGGATGCCCAATTGAGTGTCTGATTCAATTTTCAGGCAGAACTTTAAATAGACGCTCAGTACTCTTGCCCAAAAATATGCAAATCAAGACTGCACACTGATTGCAGGAATCCATTCGCAATTTTAATGTGCAAATTGACATCGCAAACTATGCACGCTAGTCCCAATTGTACCAAGCATTAAGTGACCTAATAAGCGGTCTGTAAAGGGACTGCTGGAAGCTGAGCAGGAAATAGTAAATTTTACATAAAGACTTTAGTGGGACCAGGAGCAGCATTCCACTCAACAGTTATCATGTACTATCTTTGACTCCATTGCCTATACATTAACAATCTTGACCTCACATTTTTTTCTTACCTCAAGTACAACTCAGATATCATCACTGCGAAAGTTACTGCAAAAAGCATATTTTCCTCTTTCATTGTACAAACTTACTTTCCTCTTAACAATTCTTTATTCCCTAAAGATGCCAAATTTGTCTGAAAATTGAAGGTAGAGGAGGAAGGAGAAAACTGCCTGAATTTAACAATTTTTAAGTATTAAATCCCTGCAGGGCCACTTTCCCCAAAGTCAACTATAAACCAGCCAGTTTAACCTTGATGGGAGGAAAGCTTTTAGAGACAATAATCTGGGACAAAATTAACAGTCACTTGGACAACTGTGGATTAAGGAAAGCCAGCACAGATTTGTTAAAAGCAAATTGTGTTCAACTAACTTGGTTAAGTTTTTGATGAAGTAACAAGTAGGATTAATGAGGGTAATGTGGTTGATATCATGTATTACGGACTTCCAAAAGGCATTTGATAAAGTGTCACAAAATAGGCTTGCCAACAAAGTTGAAGCCCGTGGAATAAAAGGGACAGTGGCAGCATGGATATGAAGTTGCCTGAGTGACGGAAAACAGAGAGTAGTGGTAAATGGTTGATTTTCAGACTGGAGGAAGGTATACTGGGTCAGTACTAGGACAACTGCTTTTCTTGATATATATTAATGACTTAGACTTGGGTATACAGGGCACAATTGTAAAATTTGCAGGTGACACAAAATTTGGAAGTACAGTGAACTGTGAGGAGGATAGTGATAGACATCAAGAGAACACAGACAGACTGGTGGAATGGGCAGACATGTGGCAGATAACATTTAAGACAGAGCAGTGCGAAGTGATACATTTTGGGAGGAAGAATGAGGAGAGGCAATATAAAATAAAGGATACAATTCTGAAGAGGTGCAGGAACAGTGAGACCTGGGGGTATATGTGCATAAATCATTGAAAGTGGTAGGGTAGGTTGAGTATGTGGTTAAAAAGGCATATGGGATTCCTGGGCTTTAAGTAGAGGTATTGAGCCCAAAAGAATGGAAGTTATGCTGAACCTTTATCAAACTCTCGTTAGGCCACAACTAGAGTATTGCACACAATTTTAATCACTATGCTTGAAGGAGGATGTGAGGGTCCTTAAGAGGATGCAGAGGAGGAGATTTACCAGAATGGGTCCAGGGATGAGGGATTTTAGCTACAAGTTAGGTTGGAGAAGCTGGGACCATTTTTCTTAAAGCAAAGAAGGTTGAGGGGAGATTTGATAGAGGGGTGAAAGATTCTGACAGGTTTAGATAAGGCAGACAAAGAAAATCTGTTCCCATTAGCTGTGGTATAAGGACTAGGGAACACAGATTTAAGGTTTTGGCCAAGAGATGCAGGGGGATGTGAAGAAGAACTTTTTTACGCTAGGAGTGTTAATGACCTGGAACTCGCTGCCTACGAGGGTGTTGGAAGCAGAGCTGATGAATGATTTCAAAAGGAAATTGAGGGCACTTGAGGGAAATAAACTTGCAGGGCTCCAGGGATAGAGCGGGGGTAATAGAGCTGACTGGATTGCTCTACAGAGAGCTGGCATGGTCTCAATGGGCCGAATGGCCTCCTTCTTCAAAAAAGCATCAGTTGTATTTTTCCTCAACAGTTTTTCACAGCTGTCACCAGTATCTGGATCCAACAGTAAATATTCTTCCAAGGGATTAAAATACATATTACGGGGACCTACATGTTCTCATCCTAACACCATATAATGCATGTTACACATTACACATGATCATTTAACTACAAATTTAATTGTCATAACAGCATCATTTTCCTGGTTAAAGTTACAGTAATAAAATTGTACTGGATACTTCAGCAGCTTTTTATAGCATTAGCATTCCTTTCAACATAACAGTTTACAAGCTGAAGGTGTAAAAAACAGGCTAGCATAGGGAGACATACATTTTTGGGTAAAATATATATTCAGATATTCTGGAATGGTAGCTCTGCAACTCAGCATTTGAAGGGAAAGTTAAAAAAAATTTGGAAGAGCATTTTCTGAAAGTCTATGCATTTACAGAGCATGCCTTAGAATGCGTCCACACACACATGCTTACTAAGAAATCAATAAATTCCCATGCTTGTCTCATTAATGCTGCTTCATATTAATTTTTTACTCACTTACAGTGCATTTTCCTTGTCTGCTGTATTTTCTGCCATTTTCGGCCACTGTGTAGATGTAAATAAAATTGTCATGGGATCCCACCGCCAAGTAATTACCATCTATAAATGAAATAAAAGGTATTCAATTATACATACATTAGCAAATGACAAAAATGCATTTTCAGCACATCAAGCTCCCTGGGAATATCTAAGACAAGAACTGTTGCTGAGCATACTAGATAAACTGGTTAGCAGTTTGAACAACAGTATTAAGCAATTTACTGAAATGAAGTGGTGAGTTTTTCCTCCATATATTCACATGCTTCACTTCTATTGTGGGTTGCTTGCCATAATACAATCTGGCGCACAAACAATGCCATAATTGGCATCAATGTTGCTCTGAGATCAGCTAGTGAGAGTTCCAATTTAAGCCAAATTTGCCCATTCAGAAAAATGAAACCGGAATTATCCAACTGGTCTTAAGCTCAACTAAATACCTTGATTTCTCCTTACCTTGGAAGCTATTTATCTTTGGTTTTGAACTTTTGGTGAACCCTGGGACAGTGACAGTGCTATCTTTATACTTCTGGGAGTTGAGTTCAAGTCATTATAGGAAGGATGTGGAAGCTTTGGAAAGGGTGCAGAGGAGATTTACTAGGATGTTGCCTGGTATGGAGGGAAGGTCTTACGAGGAAAGGCTGAGGGACTTGAGGTTGTTTTCGTTGGAGAGAAGGAGGAGGAGAGGTGACTTAATAGAGACATATAAGATAATCAGAGGGTTAGATAGGGTGGATAGTGAGAGTCTTTTTCCTCGGATGGTGATGGCAAACACGAGGGGACATAGCTTTAAGTTGAGGGGTGATAGATATAGGACAGATGTTAGAGGTAGTTTCTTTACTCAGAGAGTAGTAGGGGCATGGAACGCCCTGCCTGCAACAGTAGTAGACTCGTCAACTTTAAGGGCATTTAAGTGGTCATTGGATAGACATATGGATGAAAATGGAATAGTGTAGGTCAGATGGTTTCACAGGTCGGCGCAACATCGAGGGCCGAAGGGCCTGTACTGCGCTGTAATGTTCTAATTCTAATTCTAAATTGGGGAAGAGCACAATTCATGCCTGCCCTATGTTATTGAGGGTTGACCAAGCCATAAAATTATGCTCATCCAAGAAATTAAGAAATCAAAGCAGAATATGCTAGAAATATTCAGCAGGTTACGAAGCATCTGTGGAGACAGAAACAAAGATAATGTTTCAGGACCTGACGAAAGTTCATTGACATAACCTGAAACGTTTCAGGCCCTGGTCTGTTGTTCCACAATAGTTATTACTCATATTGCCCTTAAAAATGCAGTTACACCTGATTAAATAAGGTGCAACTTTTTATAGGATTTCTAACAGTGATATGGGAGCAAAAAAGGGAAAGTTCTCACCACATCAATCAATTATTGGCTTGTGGGGGGGAGGGGGTGCGCAACAGCAGGCACAACACAGCCTGTGTTGGAGGAGTGAGTGGCAAACCTCAACTTCAGGATTTCTGCGTTAAATCCTGAACTTGTGGTTAGTTTCAGAGGTGTAATGATGGCAAACACTGACAGTTCTCTGTCAAACGCCCACGCCACAAAATTTGGGCCTTTATTTTTCTCTCCATAGATGCTGCATGACCTGCAGAGTATTTCCAGCATTTTCTATTTTTACTTCAGATTGCCAGCATTTGCAGTATTTTGTTTCCCCCCCCCACTCATTTTAAGAAGTTGGATGAGCTCCAAGCATTAGAAAAGTTTCAGGTTGAGAGTTTGCCCATGGGGATTGGCAGATGGGAAATAGGATTTTGCTGCAGGAATTAAAGGTTAGCAATGTTCTAAATTGCCAACAATATCTTAGTTTTTGCTGCACCAAAGCAATTTCCTAACCTAAAACTCTCTAACAAGCCTCAACTTTATGAATTCTACTGTAAAAGAAAACTGCAGCTGGAGGTTAATAAAGGAGTGAGGCCTCTTTGGAACAGTGATTTGCAAGGCTCCAAAGAGATTTACTTGGGCCCACCAGTTAATACCAACACCAAAACCCCGCACATGCTCTTCAATGCAAGAAAAAGTTTAATGACAAAATCAGAACTGACAAGGTAAGAATGTTTGCCAACACCTTCTAAGAATGTACTATACTAAGCATACCTGCCACTTACATTTACTTTCCTCCCATACTCTGTTCAAGTGTATGAATTGGTTATCAATGCCCATGAAGGAGTGCAGCACACCTTACTGGCCCAGCTTTCATTTGAAAATATTTCTTCACTCACTCTTTTACATGCATTTACTCCACAAACGGTTTGCAAGAATGCAGTTACTAGGTGCATTCACCTATCATCAGGGCCATCATAGGCTATGTACTGATATGTATTTTACTGTAGCTTCTAAGAACAAAAGGCAATTCCAACTTTTTGCATTCTTTTTCAAGAGAGCACATAATTGTTGAGAAATGAGATAGGAAAAGGTTCCCCAAATTTCAGACTTCTAACTCCCTATGAGGGAGGACCAAGGGTATGTGCCAACTGACGATTTGTCATGATTCTCTTTTTCTTGTACACTGCATTAATTGTCAGAAACAATATTATAATGTCCATCAGAGTTCAAAAAGGAGCAGAAGTGAGGGAGAATCACCAGTCAGCGTGCAGCACCGAGGGAAGAGCAGACAGTGTTCAAAAGGGAGCAGCAGTAAGGGAGAATCACCAGGCACCATGCAGCAGTAAGGGCGAAGCAAACACCAGAAGATTCTTGGAATTCTGATAAAGTAATGTCAACATTGGCATCACAGCAAATATTCAGCAGGAGCTCCGAGGATGAGTAAATTGGGTGAGTAAACAGCAAGTAATTTATCTATTTAACAAAAGCAGTCTTCAATCAGCAGGCGAGCCCAGAGGTAAGGGAGTGCAAGGCGATTGGTAAGTAGCTGGTTAAGTTTTTTTTTTAAATTGAAAAGAGAGGGTGCTGCATGCCAGAGTGCAGATTCAAAAGAGTGGGAGCCGAGTGCCACAGCACAGATTGGAAAGAACAGGAGCTAAGAGCCAGAGTGGAGACTGAAAACAGCGGGAGCTGAGAGCCAGAGTGAGATTAGGAGCTGGAATTTCAAAATCAACAAAGAAAAAAAAAATCAAAGACTGACTTTGCAAGTAGGTTGGTGAAGTTTACAGTTTTCTAGTCTCTAAGCTAGGAAACTTGCTAATATTTTACTAAATTAGTAACTTAAACTAGATAAGCAAATTAATAGAACTAAAATAATCAATTCAATTTAAAAAACTAATTAACTGATCTTAATAAATTAATATGGTTAGATAGATGCAGGGCAGTTGGGCTGTCCTAACTGCAGCACCTGAGAGTTTGTGGTCAGCACTGCAATCCCAGACAACCATATATGCAGCAAATGTCTGCAGCTCGCGGCACTTAGGCTCAGAGTTGTTGAGCTGAAGACATTGCGGGGGAACAGGGAGAGGGAGAGTTACCTGGACACTTTGTTGCAGGAGGCATTCACACCCTTAGCTAAATATTTTAGAGTTGGTCAATGGTCAGGGGTAGGAGGATATGACTGCGAGTCAGGCAGGTATGGGGATCCAGAATGTGGTGCTGGTGGAGACTCAGCCTTTGACCAATAGGTACAAATTTGAAGAACAAATTTAACAGTCACTTGGACAAGGGTAGATTAAATAAGGAAACCCAGCACGGATTTGTTCAAGGCAAATTGTGTTCAATGAACTGAGTTTTTGATGAGGTAACAGAGAGGGTTGATGTGGTAATGCAGTTGGTGTGTTGTATATGGACTTCCAAAGGCATTTGATAAAATGCTACATGCATAATAGGCTTGTCAGCAAAGTTGAGGCCCATGGAATAAAAGGGAGAGTGGTGGCATGGATACAAAGTTTGCTGAATGACAGGAAACAGAGAGTAGTGGTAAATGGTTGTTTTTCAGACTGGAGGAAGATATACAGTGGTGTTCCCCAGAGGTTAGTACTAGGACCACTAATTTTCTTGATATACATAACTGATTTGACTTGGGTGTACAAGCACAATTTCAAATTTACAGATGACACAAAACTTGGATATATTGTGAACTGTTAGGAGGATATTGATAGACTTCAAGAGGACACAGACAGGCTGGCGGAATGGGTGGACAAGTGGGAGATGAAATTTAATGCAGAGAAATGTCAAGCGATACACATTTTAGCAGGAAGAACGAGGAGAGACAATATAAGAGAAATGGTGCAATTCTAAAGGGGGCGGAGGCACAGACAGACCTGCGGGTATGTATGCACAAATCAGCGAAGGTGACAGGGCAGGTTGAGAAAGTATTTAAAAAGGCATATGGGATTCCTGGGCTTTATAAATAGAGGCAGAGCATACAAAATCAAAGGAGGTTATGATGAACTTTTATAAAACACTGGTTCCGCCTCAGCTGGTGTATTGTGTCCAATTCTGGGCACCACACTCTAGAAAGGATGTGAAGACTTTAGAGAGCACGCAGAAAAGATTCACGAGACTGGTTCCAGGGATGAGGGACTTCAGTTACAAGGATTGTTCTATTTGGAGGAGAGAAAGTTGAGAGGAGATTTGATAGAGGTATTCAAAATAGTGGAGAGGTCGAGAACCAGAGACTACAGATTTAAGGTGATTGACAAAAGAACCAAAGGCGACATGACAAAACATTATTCTATGCAACAAGTGGTTAGGATCTGGAATGCACTGCCTGAGAGGGTAGTGGGGGCAGATTCAATCGTGGTTTTCAAAAGAGAATTGGATAAGCACCTGAAGAGAAAGCAGGGGAGTGGGATAAGCTAAATTGATCTTGCAGAGAGCCGACACAGACATGATGGCCGAATGGCCTCCTGTGTTGTAACCATTCTATTGTTCGACCAAAATCCTGGGGGTTACCATTTACTGAAAACTTAACTGGATCAACCACATAAATACAGTGGTTCCAAAAGCAAGTCAGAGATTGGAATTCTGCAGCAAGCTTCACTTCCTGACTCCCAAAGCCTTTCCATCATTTACAAGGCACGTCAGGAATATGAAGGAATACTCCCCACTTGCCTGGATGAGTGCAGCTCCAACAACACTCAAGAAGCTTGACACCATCTGGGTCAAAGCAGCCCATCCGCTACCTTAAGCATTCACTCCCTCCACCACTGGTAGTCAGTGGCAGCAGTGTATACCATCTACAAAATTCACTGCAAAAGGCTCCTTTGACAGCACCTTACAAACGTGTGACCTCTACGACCAAGAAGGAAGTGCACATGGGAACACCACCTGAAAGTTCCCCTACAAGTCACACACCATCCTGACTTGGAAATATATCGACATTCCTTCACTGTTGCTGGGTCAAAATCCTGGAATGCCCTTCCTAACAGCACTATGCTGTACCTAAACCACAAGGAATGCAGCGGTTCAAGAAATGGCTCACCACCACCTTCTCAAGGGCAATTAGGGATGGGCAACAAATGCTGGCCTTGCCAGCAATGCCCACATCCTATGAATGAATAAAAGAAAAGATAGGAGAGTAGACAAGCAATGGCTAGCATTTAGAATAAATATATAATTTGCAACAAATATACATTCCTTTAAGGCACAAAACCCCACAGAAAAAGTGGCCCAACTGTGGCTATCAAGAGGAGTGAAAGATAATACTGGATCAAAGGAAAAGGCTTATAATGTTGCCAAAAAGAGTGGTAAGCCCCAAGAATAGGAGGATTTTAGAATTCAGCAAAGAACCACCAAGAAATTGATAAGAGAAAAGAGAATATGAGACTAGTCTAGTAGGAGGAATAAAAAGACTGTAAACCTTTCTATAGTCATACAAATAGGAAGAGGTTAGTGGAACTAAATGTGGGCCCATTAGAGGCAGAGACAGGTGAAATTATAATGGGGAATAAGGAAATGAAAGAGCCATTAAACAAATACTTTGTATCTGTCTTCACAGTGGAAACACAAAAAACATTCTGGAAATAATGGGGAACCAAAGGTCTAGCAGGAATGAGGAACTTAAAGAAATCAGTGCAAGTAAAGAAATAGTACTAAAGGAATTAATGGGACTAAGTGGCGACAAATCCCTTGGACCTGATGACCTGCATCTTAGAGTTTTAAACGAGGTAGCTGCAGAGATAGTGGTGCAGTGGTTTTGATCTTCCAGAATTCCTTAAGATTCTAGAGCAGTTTCCAAGGACTGGAGATCAGTAAGCATAACCCCACTATTTGAGAAAAGGGGAAGTAGGGAGCTATAAGCCAGATAGCCAAACATCAGTAGTAGGCAAAATGCAAAAATCTATTAGGGATGTGGTAACAGGGCATTTGTACAAAATCATAATATGGTTAAGCAGAATCAACGTGGATTTATGAAAGGGAAATTGTGTTTATAAATCTGTTAGGAGAGATTTTCTAAGGACTTAAACTAGTAGGATGGATAAGGGGGAACCAGTGGACGTTGTATATTTGGATATTCAAAAAGCATTCAAAAAGGTGCCATACAAGATTAGGTCTCATGGGATCGGAAGTAATATATTAGCATAGATTGAGGATTGGTTGATGGACAAAAAACAGAGTAGGAATAAGCAGGACTTTTTTTGGGTTGGCAGGCTATAACTAGCAGGGTTGTGCCTCAGCTATTTACAATCTATATTAATGACTTAGATGAGGGGACTGAGTGTAACGTATACAAGTTTGCTGCCGATACAAAGTTTGGTGGGAAAGTAAGCAGTGAGAAGGTTGCAAAGAGGTTGCAGAAAGATACAGACAGATTGGGTGAAGGGGCAACAACATGGCAGATGGAATACAATGTGGCAAAATGTGAAGTTATCCACCTTGGTAGGGAATGTAAAAAAATATAATATTTTTTGAATGGTGAGCGACTGGGAAATGTTTGCATTCAGAGGGACCTGGATGTCTTTGTATATGGATCACAAAGTTAACATGCAGGTACAGCAAGCAATTAGGAAGATAAATGCAACGTTAGCTTTTGTCACAAAGGGACTGGAGTATGAGTAAAGAAGTCTTACTACAATTATACAGGGCATTGGTGAGGCCACACCTGGAGTAGTGTGCAGTTTCGGTCTCCTTCCCTAAGGAATGAGATACCCGCCTTAAAGGAAGTACAGTGAAGGTTCACTAGAAATGTAATATCGCCAAATTTGCAGATGACACAAAACTAGGTGGGAGGGTGAGTTGTGATGAGGATGCAGAGAGGCTTCAGGGTGATTTGGACAAATTGAGTGAGTGGACTAATGCAAGGCAAATACGATATAATGTGGGTAAATGTGACGTTATCCACTTTGGTAGCAAAAACAGGAAGGCAGATTATCTGAATGGCTATAAACTGAGAGAGGGGACTATGAAGCGAGACCTAGGCGTTCTCGTACACCAGTAGCTGAAGGTAAGCACGCAGGTCCAACAGGCGGTAAAAAAGGCAAATGGTATGTTAGCCTTCATAGCGAGAGGATTCGAGTACAGAAGCAGGGATGTCTTGCTGCAATTATACAGGGCCTTGGTGAGGCCACACCTGGAATAGTGTGTGCAGTTTTAGTCTCCTTATCTGAGGAAGTCTGTTCTTGCTCTAAAGGGAGTGCACTGAAGGTTTACCAGACTGATTCCTGGGATGGCGGGACTGATGTATGAGGAGAGATTGAGTCAGTTAGGATTATATTAGCTGGAGTTCAGAAGAGTGAGGGGGGATCTCATAGAAACCTATAAAATTCTAACAGGACTTGACAGGGTAGATGCAGGATGTTCCCGATGGTGGGAGAGTCCAGAACCAGGGGTCATAGTCTAAGGATACAGGGTAAACCTTTCAGGACTGAGATGAGGAGAAATTTCTTCACCCAGAGAGTGGCGAGCCTGTGGAATTTGCTACCATAGAAAGCAATTGATCCCAAAACATTGTATCTTTTCAAGAAGGAGTTGGATATAACTCTTGGGTCTAAAGGGATCAAAGGGTATGGGGAGTAAGTGGTAACAGGTTACGGAGTTTGATGATCAGCCATGATCATAATGAATGGCGGAGCAGGCTCGAAGGGCCGAATGGCCTACTCCTGCTCCTATTTTCTATGTTTCTATGTAGACTGGCTCCTGGGATGAGGGGATCGTTTTAGGAGGAGAGACTGAGCAGACTAGGCCTATTTATATTCCCTGGAATTTAGAATGTGAAGTGATCTAATTGAAACATATAAAATTCTTAAGGAGCTTGAGTACAAGTGAGCAGGACATTACCAGTTAGGAGATCAGGCTGCTTTGCCTCTTGGCTGAACAGCTGAGAGATATGGAGCTCACTGTTCCTCTGTTGAAAGAAAGAGGCTGGTAGAGCAGCAAGCTGTGGTGTAGTCACTGGGGATCATCTCATACAGCATGCTGTAGATGAGCCTCACGTAGAGAAATCTACTAATAGCATGAAGAATAGATTGGAGAATGCTGCGAGAATACTGCAAGCCATGATGGAGTGAATGGAAGCTCTATAGCGAGATCTGCATAATGACCCGTAAAGGTGGTGTGTAATTTCTCAATGAATGCTGAAATTTTGATTGTCCAATACTGTCATTATTTACATCAAAGTAGCAGTTGGCAGGTTTTAAACAGACTCAAAATGGTTTGAAATTGAATTTCAAGATCAGTTCACTGACAAACCTTCATGTGTGGATGGGCCTGTGGAGCACAATAGTGGGAGTAGACAAGTGAG